>NW_021135997.1:0-749166 GCF_004193835.3 Ostrinia furnacalis | reverse complement strand
GCCGGAGGCGCGGAGGGAGGGCAGCCCTCGCCCGCTGTAACGAGGCTCAGGCGCCCGGGTGAGCTGGAGCGGCTGAGGCTGGTCGCCGAGGCGCCGAAGGCGCCGATGGCGATCCAAAAAGCCGAAGCTGCGGAAGCAAGCGTGGGTGCCTGAGCCTCGTTACGCAAGGGCGGAAGGGCTGCACATCCCGCAGCGCCGGAGACGAGGAGATACCAATGCATGCTGCATGCTTGCTTTCATGCTGCATGCTCTGCATGCTTATCTACTCTATTAAATTATATATGATTTTTTTAAAGATACGAGTATGTCTGTTATAAAGTAAATTATTCTGAACAACAACATTATGAGTTGAAGTATGTTCTTAGTAACAACATTATTAATTAAAACAATATGATCAATGAATGTTATGAAGAAAAAAGATCTGAAAATAAAAATTATGTATTTTAAATGGTTCTTGGTAGTAACAGTATTGATAAAAAAATTATGATTACTAACTGTTATGAGCTCCGATGGTAGTAATAAAAACGTATGAATAAAAAAAGTATGAAAAATAAAATTATGAAGAGAGATTATTATGAACACAAATCGGTAGTAAGACAAAGAATAGGATTTAGAATTTTATGTGAGCCAATATAGAACCGTTTCTAATAAGCACTATCACAAAATTGAAATTAAAATCGCCCGCAAAACCTTAGAAATTCCGGCAAAATCTCATCCCGTAATAACGGGCAACACAATTTGTAAACAAAAGGCTCTTAGACTAAGAGCTAGTGAACGCCAGACCTACGTCATTTTATAAAAGCTGAAAGTTTGTCAGCGTATGCTTCCAATATAGGATATAAATGTTGATGAATTATGAAGTTCGGGTCATGGTGGCTTTGGGAGCTACCTTAAAAAAACTGTCTAGCAAGGAGTTGAAACTGTCAAAACTGTCTGGCTGTATACTTCTAGTTATTGCCCAAATATTATACATAAAACTCAGATTTTATGGTATAACGAAAGTCTAACTTTTACGGTGGCTTTTTTTGTATATTCTATAGACAGTAATTCTACTAACGTTATACTACATATTAAATCTGATTTTTATGTATAATATTTTGACAATTAGAAGTATTTTCCCCAACAGCCAGACAGTTTTGACAGTTCCAACTCCTTGCCAGATAGTTTTTTTTTTTTTAAAAAGCCACGATGACCCAAACTTCGTAATTCACCAACATTAATCCTATATTGGGACCATACGCTGACAAATTTTCAGCGTTTATAAAATGACGTAGGTCCGGCGTTCACTAGCTCTTACTCTATAAACAAAAGGCTCTATGCCTCTATCTAGCTGTCGGTTGATTAATTTAGTGTCGTTGACATTTAATTAACCCGACTAAAAGTCAGCCATACCTCTTTGTCTCGGGCTGAATGGGGCTGAAATACCAACGTAATGCCTTATGTAGGTCGTGTTACTATTTACTTTTTATGCCTCGATAAAATAGGCTTGAAAGAAGAAATACTTAAAGACTGGATTCTCGGGAATTTCGGGACGTGTTCTTGGAAAGATTTTCTAAGTTAGGTACTCTATGTAAATAAATATGTACCTAACACCTTTATTGAGTAACTTTTGACTGTTTAAACTCTACGCTAATCATTTGATATAAAAGGTTAAGATTATACAATCATTTGCCTGAAGTATAAAATTACATTCGGTATTTGTTTAATTATAAATTAGGGAAATTAGTATGATTCCATCTGTGAACGCTGTATCTCGTTCCAGTTAAGATGAAATAAGTTAGTCGTTAACAATAAAACTTACGAATCGCAATAACCGCAAATTCGGAATTCAAAACACATAGGTACCTGATGAAAAGTACAACAAGTATATAAACCTCACAAAGTTAAAATAGAAAAACATAAACAAGCCGTTACTAACTGGCTGAATTTAATAAACACAAAGAAAAAGCAATAACAGAAAGAAGTTAATAGTTACAGCGCGTGCAAACTGCACATGCAAAGAAAAACTCACTAGATTTAAAAAGTTAATTTTATTTTTTAATTATCCCATCCAGATTATACTATAACGCTCATTTCCCTGTGTTCCGAGCTTAACATTTTAGAATTAAAAAAAGTACTAGCAAGCAACGGCGCGCGTATACTCAAACAAAGAAGAAAGTTAATTTTCCCGCGGAAATATTAAAAGCGCGCCATAACATCATTTGTGCTGCACCACGCACAGGATTTGCCGCGAAATTTACATTTTTACGAGCCGGTCACTCCCAGTATTGTGTACAAAAGAACCTCGTATCTTAATGTCAAATGACTAAACATTTTTTTTAACCGGTCCACGCGGCTCCCGTAAAAGGTTTTCTTCTCTGACTCCTATAGTCTTATGCAAGAATTTGACATTATAGTGATACGATTGAATAATAATCGCTTCATGGTCTTGTCACTCGAATATTAATCGAATAATTATTCAAAAGCCGATACCGTACAACTTTATGATAGGGCTCTATCTTATTGTGTTCATAAATTACGTTAAAGCACAAAATGTTTTCGAATTTTCTCTTAAAGACTCGTACACATTGGAGAAATATAACCCCTATTTGGACATTGATCGAATGCTCAGGAAATAATGTCCAGTCCTGCGACATACAATTCTTAGAAGAGACCCACTAATGGACTTGTCACTCAATAACTCGGTTCTTTTCATCACAACAAATTAACTTTATCGTCCGTGGATTGGAATCAAAACTTTATTGTAACAGGATAAAGATCAAGTTATAATATAATGAAACCTTGTCGCAATTCGCATTATCGCTAATTCTTATCGGATTTATCACAATGAAGTAAGCCTGTACAAGCTCTGTAAGGAGTTTCAATGTTTGTGTCAATGGAATAAAGCTGTATTTTGATTGGCATCTATAATAAACGATATTTTATTCCAGCATTATTTCAATACCTAGTAGTGATGTCGAGCGCAGCATTCTATTTTAAGATAAGTATCATTTAGCGAATCGATATGATATCGAGAACTGAGCCTTGCGATAAAATATCAAGTCTGAAGCTTTAAAAGTTCCATATGGTATCTCATTATGCCATTGCAAAAAATATGCAGGTGGGCTATAATGCCGTGGCGGGAAGGGATGAAAAATAATAAAACGTCATGCAATATATTACGAACACATTGTCCGGCCTCAACTAGGGCATCCCTGTACGTACAGTCCGTGAGTGCCAGACAATGACTAAGCTGGGAAAATGGTTTCATAAATATTATGCTACTTTTGTCGTTTTGCTATAAATTAAAGGGTTTTTAGGATAGAGAGAAATGTTTCATTCAGTATGCATACACTTGGTTAGTGTCGAAATAAAGTTTGGTATCCATTATTGGTTCTCTTTTCCATTCGGAGAATGATTTTAATGAAATCCCTGCTGATTTTAATTAAATGAAAAATTTGTTCGTGGAAAAAAAAATATTTACTTTTCATTTTGGTTTAATTTTCTTTTTAATAATCATCTAACCATTTGTGTAATCATCATCCAAAATTGAGTGCGACTACGATGAACCCCTAACATTAAACGTCCATAAACAAACGCAAAGTTAAGTCACATAACTCATTGTGAGTTGTGATCATTAAACACGCGAGCGAAGTCGCGAACGATTCCTAAGATTGGAATCGATATCTCGTTACGGCGATTCATATTTCGAAAGCAATTATCACGGTGCAACACTAAGCGCTGATGTCACTGCATGTGGGCGTAGATATTTGAATTTAGAATTCGAGCACATTTTGTCTTTAAAATTTTTTATGAGCTTTGCCAGTCTTAGTTCTTTTTTTTACAAGCTGCCAGTCACTTTTCTAAGTTGACGGTAAAATTTATTCTTTGCAGTACATTATTCATGAAGTTTGAGGTCATGTTTGTTTACAACAAAAGTCACGTATTATCGGTTACGCGAAATAACAAAGTAACGTTATTAATTCCAAGGCTAAGTTATTATTCTCGTTATTATTATGCAAGCTCTCTCACCGGCCGTGTTACCGTCACGTGGCAGGATGTATGATGTCATAGGAATCACTTGCACCTTGATTATGTATTGAGATAGAGATTGGATGCTATGAAAATGGAGATTGCTTTAAAAGACATCACCTTTCATCTTGAAAAGCTCCGTCTCAAATAATAATAAATACTATAGAGCATACTATTAAGTTTTTATTGGCGCAGTAATAAGTCTAGTAAAAAATTAAAGTAATCAAAAGCTTTGATAGAGATTGTAAAGACATTGGACTCCATTAACCTTTTAAATAATAAATCCTTTCATTGAATGACGGTCAAGTTCAGGTATGTATTATGCGCGTATATTAACGTACATTAAAATACAATCTCCGACATCCTGTTTTGTTTTATTCAAGCTACCAAGTTATACGAATACAAAAGCACGACAAAAGGCCGTTAGAAAATACAGCTGTTATTTTTTTATTTACTGAGAATCGTGAATATTTCTATTTACTACGATCACAATGTTTTCGAATGTAGGTTACGCAAATTACTCGTATTTTGTCATTGTTAATGTTCAAATTAATTTAAGAGTTACAGATTTTATGGTAACATAAAAATCTATTTTAAAAAGTTTTAATCAATTTAAATAAAAAGTAGCCACTTAGCTTCAAAATCCACAAGACACAAGCAGGTATAGAGACGACAGACACAGGTTTCATCATAAGAATTAATAAAATAATAAGAAAATTGGATGGACTATGATGTAAGAGCTTTTAAATCGAGAAAACGATACGAAAAACAGGAATTAAACTAAAATCCCAACTTAATATTATAAATGCGAAAGTAACTCTGTCTGTCTGTCTGTCTGTTACGCTTTCCCGCTTAAACCTCGCAACCGATTTTGATGAAATTTGGCATAGAGATAGTTTGAGTCCCGAGAAAGAACATAAGATAGTTTTTATCCCGGTTTTTGAAACAGGGACGCGCGCGATAAAGTTTTTCTGTGACAGACAAAATTCCACGCGGGCGAAGCCGCGGGCGGAAAGCTAGTATAAAATATATTAACCAAATAGCAAATTACGCAGCAGCGGACCAACAACTATACTGCTCCGCCTCCGCCGACTTCCTTCCTTGATTCCTATATCCTCGGCCCTTTAGGAAGTCCAAGGCACACATTTAGGCGTTTTTGATACCACACCACACTGTGACGGGCATTATTTTAGTCTAGGCGCAGACCACCGATTTTTTGTCGGCCGATAGTTCAGTCGGGCAGTTAATCAGTATGCATGTATGGAAGTGCGCACTTCTTCATAAAAATTACAATCGCGTCCTACTATCGGCCAACTAAAAATCGGTGGTCTGCGCCTAGGCTTATGTATTTGATGGTGGATGGATAGTTTCTTCTTCTCATTCCTTTCGCTCTTGGCAGAGCGGTCGTGGTCACGTTGAGGCGTTGTTCACATCAGTTGTAGAAGCGGATACAACTCTCCGCACGATCTCCCGCCATCTCTCTCTGTTGGCAGACTGTCTGGTGCAGTCACATACGCCGTCTCCCACTGCCGATTTCACTTGGTCGGTCCAGCGCATAGGTGACCTGCCACGCGATCGGCGTTTAGTTAGGTACTCTTTATTGATAGAAGGTGACTGAGTTTCCTGCGCTGCTTCGTCTCAGCACTGGTCCATTTACCCAAACAGCACTGGTCTATTTATTGTCCCAAAACAGTGGTAGGGTTAAAGTAATACTGCGTAAAAGCGTATTAAAAAGTTATAACCGTACAATGAAGGAACCGAATTAGCGTTAATATGTATCGTCCTGTCATTTGTCACACAGTGGCTCCACTGATTAGTGCCTATACGGCAGGACTAGCGCCTTTACGCTTACTCAAATGCTAAGATATAACAGCAAGTCAACAAACTACGTCATCGTCTGTTTTTTCTACAACTTATGAAAGCCCACTCTTCGGCATAAGTAAAAATCCCTATAAAACGCCACTAGTACTACGCCACACAGTAATGAGCCGTTTCAGAGAAATAACAAACTTCTTCTTCATTTCAGCCACAAGACGTCTGCTGAAGGCTTCCCCTAATATTTCCAGATTAGCTGATAACTGGTGTCAGTGGCATGCATCCAGTGCCTTCCTGCAATCTTTATGAGTTCATTTCTCCACCTTGACAAACCTCGTTGATAATTTTCGAAACAGACCAAGACTTGGAAGTTTTGGTGCCACCATTCCATCACAAGGCAAAACCCGCTGCCGCCCATGCACCAGCCCCACAGATTGCTCCAACAAAGTCCCGAATAACGCGATTAAGCGAATGAAAGGCCCGAAACGAACAAAAGCAAATGTGATTACCGCGTTGTCGGCTAAAAGAAATAAGCAATATTTCTTTTGTGGATTCGCCACTGCCGCCCTTTTTTTAATGCACGGACTATCCATTTTCCTGTCTCTGATTTCTTTGTATCCACAGATTCCTTATAAATGTATTGGTTGTTTTTATTTTCTCTCCAACGCGATGTCGGGCGGCCGTGTGGCACAGTAGAAGTGCAAGTAGAAGGTTCAATCCAACGCGTTTTGTACAGAATATATGAATTTCAGAACTTATCTATAGAAACAATTTAGAATATTATTTGTTTAAATAATAAGACACACTCCTGGGATCCTAGTTATACTAGATCTCTGGTGACATCGAAGCCTGACGTAATGACATGACATAAAATAGCGTGTAGGTTCGGCTCCAAGCGACAGCTGTCAAATGAGATGAACTATTATAAACCATCTTCATGACCAGAGTAGAAATAGAAAAAAGCATTCTTCATTCAGAATCTGTTCGATTTTTAGGAAACGATTGTATGAGGGATCAAACAAGAAAATGTTCAATATTCTTTCTGTGGCCCGATTTGTTTTGAGCCCACTGAACTTATCTTAGGTGCAGACTAAATATTGTGGTTTATTTTGACACTTGATATTTACAACAATGGAGTATGGCATTGGCATCTTTCTTAAGCGGCCTCCTTCGAGGGTTGTTGTGTGAAAAGAAAATTGATATGATTTTTTATTTGTCTAATAATTACAAAATTAAATACGGAATCCTAAAGAGAGGGTCATGTTTTACGTGTTTTTATTTGGTAACTAGCTGACCCGGCGAACTTTGTTCCGCCTTAATGGCAATAAATAAGCAGACTTTTTTTTTATTTCGAACGGGATAAAAAGTATCCTATGTCCTTCTCCTGGCTCTAAACTACCTCCCTGACAATTTTCAGCTAAATCGGTTCAGCCGTTCTTGAGTTATAAGCGAAGTAACTAACACGACTTTCTTTTATATATATATGTTACAGGAAATGTATGAATTCTAGGAATTGTATACTATTCCTAGGAAATGTATACAATTCCGAAGCTATTTAGGAAATGTATAAAATATTGCTTCAGAGAATTTTTAATACGCACATATCCTAGGACATGTATACTTTTCCTAGGAATTTTATAGAATTCCAATATTGTATTAGGAAATGTATAAAACTAAGCGGCACACGCGCGGTCGTGTGATCGGGTGCCCCTCAGTACGCCTAAAATTTCATTTAGCCAAACCACATTGGCCGATAGGTACTTTTAACTCACAACTATTATTGTTTAGCCTGAAAGTGGTTTTCGCACTATTATACTTTGGCTGAAAAAAATATTTGCCTATTGGCATACCTTTCTTTCGGTATTACGCTGAAGTATTGGAAAACCCTAATTTTAACATCTCTTTTATTAAACTATTTTATTGGCATGAAGGTTTTAGTACTCCTGTAGCTCGATAACAAAGTCTCGGTTAGGTTAGGTTAGACTTGCGACCTTACACATACACAGCGGCCGCGGCGCGGTAGCGCCATTTAAGTTTCGGAGAAAAAAAGAAATCTTAATTACATTTCCGATTGCTGTTTAGGAAATGTGTAAATTTCCTAGGAAATGTGTCTAATATAATTTACATCACACATTTCCGGGTGATTTTAGGACTTGTACACAAATCCTAGGAATTGTATACAATGACGGATTTCATACATTTCCTGTAACATATAGATTTCAATTATAGCTAAGGCACCTTGTTATGGTAATAATTACATTATTTTTAAAGAATAGGACTTTATTAAGTCAAGATTTTTTATCTTTTACAAATCATCTCGCACGTGATAATCTTTGTAGTTTTGCTTTTCACATTATTGATATTTTTATAAATTTTAAACTAAAAAATCTATTCAATGATTTGATTCAAACTCGATATTTAAACAGCCAAAGTGAACACTAAAATCATCGAGATTCCGAAGATTAAACTCGCTTAAACAAGGAAACTCAACCTACATAAACACCAATTTCCTTGTCAGAACAAACAGAACTAGAACGCGAATGATAACATCAGCATTAGACAAGTTACCGGCACCATCAAACATTCAGACGTACCGCGACCGCGCCGGCTTGATACTTTAACGATTGTCATTTGCGATTCCCTTATCAAAATACTCTCGTTCTTCGTTTCCACTTGCGAATTTTGAAATAAGAATTTTATCAGCCAGATAAATTACGGGTCGGTGACACAAACATTTACGAAATAAGTATCGCGACCGGATCGAATTGATACTTGAACGATTGTTTAGCAATTTTATGTCACTGTGTTTCGTTCTTTTGAATGTTGATGCTTTAGATAATTTAAATATGAAACTTTTATTTAACATTCCAAGAGCTGATCGAATTGGCACTTGAACGATTGTTTAGCGATGTAATGCCGCTAGATATAGTTTCTGATTGATGCTTTTAAGTAACTTAAATATCCCATAATATTTCATCCCAGAGTCCATTAAAAAAGAGTTTTTATAAAAATAAGTAGAGAATTTATTTGATAGAGTTGTAATTTTGCAGTCATTAATGTTATGTAACTGTTGTTTACGCGTTTATTCTAAGAATCTGCTTCTTCAAATGGTAATTCAGATAATACATTCGCCACTGACACGTGTACACAGACAAAACACGGAGTGGGGCCGCAATACAAGACAAAACAGTGTCTCTATCTTTTATTTTCCTACCTAATTTCTACCGTACTCGAAGCGAAAGTGGGAACGAACTCTTACTCCCGTCGCCGAGAAAGTTTATATTTAATCTGTCGCTTACGACAAAAAGAATAAGCCTTCCCGTTGTCCATTCCGTCTCGAATTCGTTCAAAATACACCCTCTTTGCTCTACAATTTCAAAGCCCCAGTTTAACTGATAAATAGCTCAGTAATAATAGGACCATGAATTCACCGGGTAGTAATCCTGAACAGTGCATTGTAGACCCACAATCTTACGGCGCAAATCCGCGTCCGAAGTGCTAATTATTTTTAATCGGCGGAGCCGGGCGTGTCGGAGGCGATAGGGTTGAATCTCGGTTGACTGGAGCACGCTATTATCGCCTTTCTCTAAATTACACCATAAGAACCTAGCGCTAAACTCAATAGTTTTAGACTTAGCCGGGAATTTCGAAGCTATATTTTGTTGTCTTTTAACTTTTCTTCGTGCATTTGCAGCTCTTTAGTGTTCTATTGCACCTATGCATGTTGTGATCTTTTATGATTGGGATTCCATTAACGGGTTTAGTTCTGGTATTGCCAATCAAAGACTACCCAATGGGAAATGAAAATGAAAATAGGAAAAAACCATTTAGATAAAAAAAAATGTAGAATGTCCATACACAATTTAGCATTAGTCGTGACAAAGTGTGATTTTCAGCACGTACCTTTGCGGTCCCGGGGTTGCGAAATACGAGTAGTATCTTGTTTCCTGCGGTCCCTAGATAAAGAATAATAAATGTATTCCATGCCTAGGGCCCACAATAGCTTCCAAATAGTCGTGGATCGCCATTCACCGGCATCGGGGCTTCGTATCGCCATTGTTAGTGTATCGACTTGCCACAGCAGCCCTAAAGACCCAAAGCATACGATGCGTTGCGGCGCCGCACCGCAAAGATTTCGCCACATCACACCGCTCGTGTGCCCGCCACAGATATTTCGATATAAGACAACGCAGCGTCACCGCTCCGGCGTGGCACCGCCGCCGCAACGTATCGTATGCTTTGGCTCTAAGGTCTAACGCTCTCCTGCGTTCGAGATATCTCGATTTGCATGAAATGAGTTCCGCAAGGCTCCGAGTTCGGACCCGCGTTTCAAAATATTTTCAAACACGAATCAGCGTTTCATTACGAATTGTTTTATTATTCCCGACGGGCGCAGTTAGAATTCTTGTTGCAGCGAGATTTCTGTTATTAAATGGGCAAGCTCGATGGTCCGCGTTTGAGGTTAGGTTCTGGATGTTTTCAGGTTTAGGTTCAGTCAAGTTAGATCATCTTAGGTCGTTTTAATAACATTCATGACTGATGAAAAATGATAAATTTCAATGTAGTAAGTAAATATTTTCAGACTTAAAGTTGCAGATTTCTTATGCATGTAAAAAGTTAGTAGTAGAAGTAGTTTCTGATAAAGTTAAGAGTAAGAGGTAAAGGTTAGAAAGAGGAATAATTTTAATCCTTTAATTGAAATGAATAAGAAAAACGAATCTAATCTTTTACACATTATTTTAAATATGCCGTAATGAATATAAAGAAAGGCTTCACATCCCGTTATACAGAACCCCAAGCTCTAGTAGTAGCGTTAGAGATCCTGTCGGGTCACGAACGCGCGCCTCGCAGCATCCGCGATAAATTCATTGCCGCCGAGCTAAGCAAAAATATAATCCCGGCAGCTGGCCGTTAATCTGCCGTAAAGGCGATTATACGTTGAGCGTTTTACTCGTACTTGCATCCAAAGGTCAACGTTCTTGGCTCACGTTAAATCTATGATCAAAATGCCGTAAGCGCATGATACGAAGCACACGTTCATTTGTTTTAACGCGCTTACCATACGAGTGTCTATAAAAATAACATAACATAGGATCTGTAAACGCCCTTGGCGTTGCCGTAATAAGTAGCCTAACATTTCTCATACTTTTCGTACATGGGGGGCTTGAGTCTTCGGCAAGCCACGAATACAAATCCTCCGTATACTGTGGCGCCTTGTAGCTTTTTTGTAACGCCCAGTGTACGGCAGTCCTTAATCTCGCCATAATGGCGTCGGAGATTTATCGCCAAATAACAAAAACAAGTGATTGACGCCCCATCACGGGCGAGTAATTAAAAGTTGCCGCAACTACTCAGCGAATGCATAAACTTATACTAATTAAAGAGAAATTCTTTCGAGCGCCAAGATTTGGAAGTTGCCGCCGTCTCCAACTTCGACGTGGAGTGTCGCAGCTTTAATTGGGAATCTTGGGGAATTCGCTTTGTCAAGAAATTCGTTTAGTCCCCGAACAAACGGTGACTATGTAGACAATTTGCAGGAACTTTTTGTTATTGGGACGCACTCCTGACCCCAGCCTATAAGGAAACGGCCGAACGACTTCTCGAGCGTGCCGATCGCGTATCAAATATGTTTCCAGTGTGGTGTAACACTTGAGAAATATTAGGGCTGGCTTATCACAAAGCAGCGGAGGCGCTAATTAAGCTAAAAGCTGCTGTATTCGAACCGTCGCCGCAAACTTCGAGTCGAACCCCTCTAAGTTCACTTCGAAATTTGTTTCGCCTCGGATCTTCATCAACTTTGCGAGTTGAAACTTATTACGTATGTTTGACTAGGGGCACATTAGTGTTGTGGTTGCGCGACAGTAGCCTAATCCGGCCCATGTTCGAATTTCGACTAATTCCGACTCGCATAAGGCTGGAGTTCGGGCCAATTATAAGCCGGGTCGAGTCGAATTTGGACCAATTAGATGAGCCAACGAACTGTGGCGTACTCGGGAGCAGTTTTGTCGGCAATATAATTTATTAGGGCGGCTCAAAGTTGTCGGTTCAACCCTTAAAGACTCAAGTGAAATTTGATTACGGCGCTTCAGACGTGTCCCTCGGTCGCACTTGAAGTTTTAAATGGCCGGGTTTGACTCTTGCGCGGGCCAGCCGATGATTAAGATAAAATGGGGCCGTCCATTGGGTAATCATCACGGGGACTCGTGTGATCCTGTCGGGTGAGTTCTCCCAAATTGGGACAAATGTGGCACTGTTTACATGACACTCTTTTGGTAATGCTCCGGGTCATTTGTATCAATATCCTGATGTCCGATCCGATGTATCGTGGATGGGGTCGTTAGTCAAAGCGATGCGGAGGATGCGTTATTATTTGGACGGATAGGCCTTACGTTACTGGAAACAAAAACAACGGGAGAGATTTTTATTCATTAGTAGAGATGGGACCATTACTTTTATAATTATTGTTATGTCATTCCCTAGCAGCACATCACTGGCTTTGTTTTTGCAAAATCGCACCTATTAAAACTAAATAAGATGCCACTTTGTTTCATGTGCCTACGTCGTCCAATAAGTATTTTCTTTGTACTATAATTACGATTTCTTTCTTTCGACATCTAAATGCAATAAACACGCTAATCGCCAGTATTTCCAATCTACCTCAGATACAATCGCGAATTTTTGCCATTTGAGATGCCTGGACATCAAAGATGGTATCCACAGCATTCCGATATTAGGGGGCGACTGAGACAAGGGGACAAATGGAACAAGGCACCATTCGCCCCTCGGAGGCATTCTTTCGAATCAATTAAATTCTTTTGTCGTACTTTTACCATGATTATTTTCTTAAGCCAAAGTAGGGCTGGACACTAGTGTCTTTTGTCGATGCCTGAATAGAAAATAGTAATTTTCTTAAATGTCTCTGTCGTTCCATCACTTTAGTGCCATAATAGTAATTCACTTACTCGTCATGCAGATATCCTGGATTAGATAAATTTTGTCTGTCGTCGTATATACGTGGGATATAATAATGATAAATAAAATCAGAATTGCTTTATATTTTGTACTAAATCTCATAAATTAAATTAATGTCTCAAAATATAGAGCATTACACACAAACAACACTCCTTTCCATCATTAACTAAACAGAAGTTCTGTTAAATCCGAGAATATCAACAAATTCGGACAGCCCTCGCAGGGACATCAAAAAGCGTCACATTCAATCGCCTTACCTCCCTGTACAATTAAAGGTTTTGAAATTCATTCGGGGAAATTTAGCCTCTTTGTAAACGGCCAGTTGACGTCGCCGATGCTCGTTTGAAGTCTTTTTTTTGTTGAAGTTCGAGTTGTCTTTTTTTAAGATCGGGAATTCGTCTTCTTGCTGGCCAGTGCTTGATGACAGTTGCTTTTACCCGTGAGAAACTGTTCCAATTATGAATGTATTCGATTTGATAGTCATTTGTTTCATTTGGTAATTAGCTCGTCGTTTGTTTCTCACGTCATGCTGATTGGTAAGTTGGAGGAGAAGTATTATTCGGTAAATGTTCAAGGCATTTATTCGGTTAAAACTTTAAAAAAAAATAGACGATTATCCTAGATATTAATTTGACTAAGACAAGAAACTTTGAATACTAAGAACAATGTACCTCAAAATATGTTTTCATCAGTTATAATTTTGCAGAAATTCAGCTTATTGTTAAGGTTTATTGATCCCGTATTAATTAAAATATTAATCTACCTTTAGTAAGAAATAAATTCAGAAAAATATTTTGCTAAAGTTTATAAGAGAGTTTATTAATTTCATATTCAGCTTCACGAGTTTCGAAACTATCTTCGCGATTAATCACCAAAATTACCGCGAGCCAACCTTTAATTTGGTTGATTAATCAATTAATCACTCACACAGGTAGGGTCTTTCAGGCGAAGGGTTGATTTATGGCCTTATAATTCTGCAGGGAAATCAGGTGTTAACCAGAACTTTAAGTGTGTCGTAAATTACGCATTAATTCAGAAAACTTAGGCTCTATTCACCATGGGGTTGAGTTGTGAGATGATTAAATTGTGACCTGGAGATTTCCCTTGCGGGACGCCCTGGAAACGTTCTTGGTCTGATTAAGCAAGGCTCATGCTGTCGCGAGTTGCGCAACTTGGAGTGTTGTGGTCGGAAACTATAGTTTACTGGCTTGAGATTCAATAGAGTAAAATACATTAAACAATGTCAGTTACGACTTAAGTTAACGATGGTTGTGGTAATCAAAGAAATATTACAAACTAGCGATCCGCCCCGGCTTCGCACAGGTACAAATTATACTTAAAAACTTCCTCTTGAATCAGTCTATCTATTAAAAAACCGCAACAAAATCCGTTTCGTGTCTTTAAAGTTCTAAGCATACATAGGAACAGACAGACAGCGAAGCGACTTTGTTTTATATGTAAAGATTCTTCAAAATCTTTGCGACTTTCATTTGTTTCAAAATCTATCAAAAAATGAAATTATTTTCAGAAACTGAACAATATCCCTAATGATTATACAAATACTGAAGCTACTGCAAAACAAAGCATAAGCTGTTTTCTATACATTCTGCAGTTCCTACAAAGATTGTCAACAGATTACTTTACGCAAATGACACCAAATATTGTTCAACCCGAAACTTGGCTCGTATACAAATTCCCAGCGGCAACTCGATAATCGATTCCGATCGTATCGATAACCCACATCTGACAAAGGGTTCGATAAATCCCAAATCACATTTCGAATCGCAATTATCTAGGGAAAGTACACACACAAATCACGGTAACTGCCCGCACTGTCAACTGCTCTCATACAGTGCAAGGAGTTATAGGATGACCAGTAAATCAGAAACTTTGCGAGTTATCTGGCAAAGTCCTGATAAAAAAGGATGTCCTGAGCGGGCTAGTGGGAGTGAGAAAAGGCTGAGAATTTGGGGTTATTAATTGTATGCTCCACCAAAAAAATTACAAAAATTGACATTAAGTTACATTAAATTTCCGTTATAGGAAGAAATCACTTACAAACAGAAAAAAAAACTGTAGCCAATATGTCTAACCTCTAATGTTTGTTTTTTTCATAAACAAAACACTATGGCTGAGTTGCACCATTCTTTAACATTGACAATCGTCAAAACTCTGTCAAACTCCATACAAAAAGCACCGGTTATTGTTATTGTTACGGTTAGAATATTTTTTAGATAATTTTCGCCTTTGAACTCTACTAATTCATAATTATTTTTCTTTACAGGTAAGTCTCCCATCGTGTCATAAGTGCCTACTACATCTAAGGCTGTAAGTCTATCACAATTTGCTCATTGTCCTCAACTTCATCTTCATTATCACCTGATACACCTGTACTCAAAGGTTCTCTGGTCGACTATTATTTATCACCCTTACCTCCTCGGCTTGCCTCCACAAACCCGTATTAACAGAACTGTTCAGTCCCCCACCTTGCTGACCTTGTTACGGTCCCTTTTTGTTGTTTAACTCTCATAATTTATCAACAAATAGCCTATTACGTCGACGGGAATAAGAAATTCCACATGGTACGTGAAAAGTATGGGAGGACATTCGCGAGTGGATTGTCCGAGAAATATCCGGCTGTAGTTCCATAATGCAAGTTATTTCTTTTAAAGTTTGAACCTTGATGTTATAGTAAAGACTTATACAATATTATAGTGTTTGTAAAACAAATAAAGTAATGTTTTCTAATAATTTACTTTGTAACATATCATGATAGATTTTCAACTCTTGTCTTGATTCTCAAAGGCCTAAATCATTTGCTTTATTAAATTATTATAGAACAACGAAATCGGAACAGGGACTTAAAGCTACATATTTCGATATACTATACTACCTATACTACCTAGCCTAGCTATATTTATAAATACACTAGTCTTTTATAAATACAATCTTATCAACCCAGATCGGATACTTTTCGGACATCTTTGTGGGTCGGTTCGGCATACTCGATTGTTTGAACATGTTTCGTTCATGGACCCGATTGAGTCGTGAATTTACCACATTTAAATAATACTGTAACTGAAAAGGAATTCCGCCAATTTCTTCACTATTTCCTTTCCTGATTTTCTCAGTTATTAGTACACATACCCCGAAGACCATGTCGTTAAACAGGCCCTAGAACTGCCAAACAAATGTTTAAAAAACCTAGGACAGACTGTCTTGGTGCCACAGAACGAGTAAAGCCGACCCCAAATAATGGGAAATGACAAGGACAAAATAAGATGATATTGTAGAGTTCATAAATAATGAAATAGAATCCAAAATAGGTACCTATTAATTGTTCAAATTATGCCGAATGTTTTTCTCCAAGCAGGACGGACTCAAAGTGCGATTATATCCAATGTATTTATACAGATTATACATTCAGCAAATATTCAAAACTCCCATTACAAAGTTAGCAGAGATTTTAACACCCAACATTTTTGGAACTCCATCAAAAATTCTCGCCGTTTTCAATTTTATAAAGCTAAAAAGGATTAATTTTTGTCAGACACATTCGGCGATAATTCCTAAAAGCCAAGGGTCTATTGAAAAGTTTTTTCCATTGAAGCTAGAGATTTCATTCGAATTAAAAGCAATTGAACGTTTTTGGCCTAAAGTTAAACGTACTCGTATCTATTGAAATATCATTTGGCTTGTCCTTTGATTGAATTCGTATTTCATAAACTCATAAAAATGTATGACTCATTCATCTGTTATTTATTTAATACTTTTAAGTGAATCCTTTTGCTGTTTATTATTCGATTCAGATCAGTGTGCTTACCATGAGTTTTCGTTAGGTGTGCTCGCTAGCGACTGCGTAAAAAAATGAAATTAAACGTATGACATATTGTGCAGCGCCCCTAGTGGCTACTTTCAAGAAATAAAATCTTCATAGTTTTTTTTGACGTACTCGCTAGCGGGCATACCTAACGTGAACTCATGGTAAGCACACAGGTTATTTTCCGTACTTTTAGTAAAGTAATTAATGGAGAAGATTAAATGCTGAAACTTTTCCATCTAATTTTGTAGCCAATCTATTACGTTGTTACAGTATTATTTTATCTTTTTCTTTCTCCCATATTTTATCAGAGCAAGATGGTCATGTTTTTGTCGGGCTTTTCCTTATTGCCCGTATTTATAGTGCAAATCTAATAATACAATTGCTTGGCGTCACACCTAAGATTAGGCTGTTTTTATTTTTTCGAGACAATCGACTATCATAGGCTTATAGGGCCAACGCGATACAGAACTCATGAAAGAAGATTGCTTTGGACAATTCTGAGAAAAAGCCGGAGAATTTTTGTTCTCGAAGCGTTTATGAATAGGGTACTTTTTCGATTACACTCAATTGTATGGGGCACCGATGTAATTACTGGTGGCGAATAAAATAAAGGAAAAATCTACAAACATACCATAATTCACGCTTTGCATAAATCAGGATGGTGTCACAAAGAAAACAATTTAAATACATAAAATCTCGCAAAAACGCTTTTGTTAGCAATTAAACGTATTTATGACGGATTTAGGACCACAACACCTGGGGTGACCACGCAATCAAATATAATTTCGGGATAATCTGCAGTCAAATACAATTTCGGTGTGTCATAGCATGATAAGTGGGATAATCCGTAATTAACGGCCTTTTGTAATAGGGCTTTGTTTTTATGGCCACGGATAATAATGTAACACTTATTATTTCCGCGTTTTATGTTTACCGTTTGTTCTTAACCGAAGCTCAGAAAAATCCTCGTTTCTATGCGAAAAGATATTGTACTAACTATCTCAGATTATAAATTATCTTAACCACCCACACAATAAAATAAGAAAGTTGTCATGCCAACACAAATGTTTCAATACTTTCAATATGAATGTAACCTACTGACCTACTGCTGTTACCAACTTAAAATGCTAGAGGTCCCCAAATCGATCCCTGAAGTACACCTCTTCTTAAAATGAAGGACTACTACGGATATCAATTTAAACATATTAATATTTGCTCTATTGAACCGTTATTTAATTGATTAATTTGATAAATAAATCACTTTGATGTCACGAAATATTGTTCGATAACAAAATATCATTTCCAGTGAAGTAATTAAAGTATAATATGTAGGACAAGTTTCATTTACGAAGCCTTTTGCTCTAGAATTAATATAATTTTATCTTAAAAAAAACCGGTATCATAGTGTCAAAGATTTACTCACCGAGATAGTGTGGTACAATAAAATGTAGTCTTATGTCAAAGATTGCATATTTATTTATACTTCTTAGATTGAATTTGGGATTTCCACGATGTGCCTTTATACGAGTAGATGAGGCCTCAACATTTCGCCACAGTTATACCACGATTACAGATGAACTTGATGTCAAAGACTGCTCCATCCTGTCCAGTTTAGTGCCCAGTTCCAGTATCCAGCTATTATTTTGAATTCCGACTATCAGGTGCGCGCAGCTCACATTACCGCGGCGCGTTTCACATTAGAACGCGCTGTAAGCGGCTTACCGGGACTAGTAATATTACCGTGGCCGAGACATGCGCGGTAATTACTATAGTGCCGCAATTACTGACCCTTTTTATGAGTTATCGCCGTTTCACTACCCCGCTGACTTTTATACGGGGTGGGATGTAATTTTAGATACATTTTTTATGGGAAGTTTAATTTTCTTTTATGAAAAACGTAATCTGTGCACAGATAATTAAGGCCATTTGTGTGTCTTTAGAGTGATCAAATTCGTTGGAAAACAACTTCAACCATTCCACGAGCCGGGTTTGTACCGGTGAACATTGCTATTGAAATGTACGGGTACAAAATTTCAGAAGTTGTAAGTGATGAGTCTGTAAAACATTCTTGCAATTCCCTCTGTTTCATCTCATCTAAATGCGAACTATAAACATAAATGCGAACAAAACCTCGTAATTTTCGTCTGCCGGTGCCTGTGTCACCCTGTATTACACTGCGTAAAACGCGTGCATTACTTACCCTATGGGTGTGTAACTCTTATTCCTAGTGCATTTAGGTCGAAAGTGTAACGTTATGTAATTATACTCGGACGTTAGACGGGCAAAATTAAGGTTGTTTATGAGCACGGAATTCTTTAAATATTCCGCTCGTGGGTGATGAAAATTATTTTCGTGGAATGGCGCCGAAATACGTACGTTAATTTAAAAGCTGCACTTTTTTGTACATTAAATAAAATATAGTGTTGTGAATATGCAATATTATAAATAATTTATTCTTGGAATAAACGATAGTTCTATCTATCCAATTCAATAAACGTCAATTCACAACTGTAAAAAAAACATTCATAAAAGTGCCGCACTTAGATTTACACCCCTGAACGTTTGTAAATAAAATGTTTACAATATATTTAATCAAATAACTGTCACTCTACGTCTTGAAAATTCAATAAATTCTGGTGCAAAATGTGTCATGCCTTTGTAAATCTTGTGGCACCTTCTTACGGCTTAAAATTTACTTTTGCACCCTACCGTACCTTGACAAAGATTATACAAACCACAACTGCGCAGTATAGACAGGAAAAGTAGGTTTTGAAGGTCCAAAATATACCACTCTGAAGACAAGAGAAATTGCAAATAATTTAGTTCCTCTGCTAAAAGAAAGAAAAACAGTCTAAGGTAGTTTTTTTTTACTTTGCATCTTAGACTCTTTTGTTTGATAAGCAAGAGTGCCTTAATATTTTTTTTCCTTTAAATCTATTTTTCAGAGTACCTGTTCAAACGTATCTTACCTCAATTCAGTCGCTAGAAAGAATTCATACATTTATTTAAGTTATTTCGTTATTCGAGCTATTTCAAAAAGCTATTATTCGTAGATTTTTTTTCTAAATATTTGACGTAGCTATTAGGGCATGTAATATCGGAAGGTTTTCAATTCCGATATTGGATTCCGATATTAGATCTCAATATCGGAATTCCGATATTAATATCGGAATTGAGTTCATGTGCTATAAAATTAATATTTGGTTATATTTTTACGTTATGGGCATCCATTGCATTTGGTTTTTCATGTGACAAGAGGCAAACCAGCAGACGGATCACCTGATAATGAATGGTTACTGATAATGAGCCTAATATATAGACTAGCAAATAATCAAAGTGTTTTGGTAAAATCACAGGTATCAAAGAAACTTTTACTCCTTCATTATATTACCCTGTTTTATGTTGGTGGAACGAATTTTAGAATCATTCAAATCACGTGTTACAAAAATAATTGTAGAGAGTGGTAAAAAACTTGAATATGCTTGTAATTTGTTCCTTTTTGATTATCGATGTACAACTCACAAAACCACAAACCATCATCATCATCATGTCAGCCATAGGATGTACACTGCTGAACACAGGCTCCGATGCTGATTTTCACAATGGCCGGTTGGTGGCGGCCTGCATCCAGCGCCTTCCTGCTTTATGAGGACCTTTATGAGGTCGTCGGTCCACCTTGTGGTTATGAGTCCTACGCTGCGCTTTCCGGTACGTGGCCTCCACTTCAGAACCTTGCTGCCTCATCGTCCGTCTGTTTTGCGTACTAAGGCAGAACCGTTGGAAGACCTTATCACAATGCTCGAAGACCTTAATCGAGTTTCCCAACAGGTAGGCCTTCGGATGAATATGGAAAAAACGAAGCTTATGTCGAATGTCCATGTTGCTCCTTACCCAGTTTCGGTTAGGAGCTCGATTCTCGAGATTGTTGACAAGTAAGTATGTCTATCTCGGACAAACGATCAGCTAGGTAGTTAGATGCAATTTCGAGAAAGAGGTAAATCGTCGAATACGAAGACGAAAGTCTTCAATTAGTGTGTGTTACCAGTGATGATATACGGCTCGAAAACGTGGCCTTTGAATATAGGGCACAACGTGCTATGGAGAGGGATAAGCTTGGTGTTTCTTTACGAGATCTAATCAGAAATGAGGAGCTCCGTAAACTAACTAAGGTCGCTGATATAGCCTGACGGATTAGCAAGCTGAAGTGGCAATGGGCAGGACACATAGTACGCAGAACTGACGGTCCATAGGCCAGTAAAATTAATGTTTGAAAGGGAGTTGAGATGTCGTTCTTTGTTGACTAAGTACCTATGGCAAATGCTAAAATTGATTTAGAACAAGTTAAATTAACCATAAATAATAAAGATATTAAAATATTGGCAGTGGAACAAAAAGAGACATGAGAAAAATCATTGATATTTGCCAATCATGTACTTTAGGCTTTGTAGCAGGTTGTGGCGAGTTTAAACGCTTTGTTTAAAATCTCAATTAAAACTTTTATCTGATTCCGATATTACGATATTGGGTCGCTCAATATCGGAATTGAAATATCGGATCTCGCAGTCCGAGATTCCGATATTACGAGATTCCGAGATTCCGATATTCATGCCCTAGTAGCTATACAAAATTGGAGCTCGCACCACGTGTCTCACAGGCTTTTATAAAACCACTCTACTGCGCGCACCTCCACTGTGGCTCGCTCCCTCAATCTAATAATTCCAGCCCTCTCCAGTAATGAAATGCGATAAAAAGAAAATCCCGCCAAATGCCTTGTCGCCCTCCGACGCGTGTCAACACCGATTACTCCGAGACCAGAGATTTATGTCGTTATGAGTCTTTGACTCGCTTAACGGCGTGAATGGGGACCGGACTATGGCGGCTTTTGGGGACCTTCAGAAAATTCCAGCGCCATTATTGTCCATTGAAAATGGAATGTCCCTGGATTAACTATGAGTGAGGGATGTTGCGGATTGTTGCGATGATACATTAAACGGTAGACCAGCTTCCAGATATAATAAGTTACGTCTTCTTTTTCTCGTTCAAAAAGTTTGTTGCAGGATACGACAGAAAAGACGAATAATTCCAAAAGTAAATACCGTAGGCATAGGTATCTTTGACTAGAAATTCTTACGTAAGGCATGCTTACAAAGAATAAAATTAAAATTATATTGCGTTTAAGTATTTCGATTGCGCATGGTTAATTTACTTTGGCATACCATATCTTAAAGATTTACATAATTATGAAGTAAACATTCGAAGCTCGCTTGCTGCTTATTAAAAGTACTTTGGCTCGCCTTTATTCTAGATACTTTTTATATTTTTAACTTAAATATTTTACATTTACAAGTCTGAGTGCCAACAATCGTCTGCGACTAAAACTTTACAAGTTACAGAAGTGTATCTTTCAAACTAAGCGAAAACGCGCAACGTTTTCTGCCTACACAACTGTATATAAAACCAATTCGTTCCGTCTCAAATGATTGTATTTCCCGCGACCCGATCACATTCTTCACGGATTCCCGGAGTGCCTCTGGGAACCTGGCGTTATAAAAACTATCGCCTGAGAACCGCGGCGATACGATGGAGTTGAGAGGTTAGACGTCATAAAGTATATCTTTTTATTCTTAGGCATATTTCTGCGAAATATCGGAGATACGTTTTTTTTTATGCGGAAAACGATTGTTTTAAAGTCAGTTTTTTTTTCAAGGTATAGGAATAAATAAATGTGAAATTACTTAGTCTTCGAACTCTAGGAGTCATGATAATGCAGAAAATTATGAGAACGGTGTTTCGTTAAAAAAATGTATAAATAGGCAGAATAATAATTTCCTGCAATTTTAAACAGGTGACCACTGTCATGTTTTTTTTTCCTTGGAAATTATCAGTGGCCAGTACTCGGTACGCTTGCAAATCGCTTATAAGTGAAAATAAATAAAATTGTCAGGAATTTATGCGACCGTTTCGCAATAATTTATCCGCGGACGTCCATAGATCGCAATCAGCGAGCGGGTCCATAAAGTAAGCTTTTTATTTAGAAATGTACCCACAACTTTGCGGTGAGATCTGCGGGTACTTTGTAAACAAATCAGGGATGTAATCGACTCTGTAAACTACCTTATGTAAACATGGACTAAATACATTAAAGGACTTTTTTGCCCGTATTCACAAACATTACTATGAGGTCTCACAGTGCGCGTGGACGCACAGTGTGACACAAACCAATCACAGAGCTCTGTTCAACGCTGTGCGTTCGATTTGCTGCTTCATTTAAGCAAGCATCGTTTGTGAATACCGGCGTGTGTATGTTGAGGTGTGAAAACAAAACTTTGGTGATTAAGAAGTGACTGTTCTTAATGTGTTAAGAAGTCAATGATTTATCATCTAGATTACTTAAGACTTACTTAAGTCTTACTTTCACTGTAAGAGCTATTCTAACCTATTTAAAACCCACTCAGATCATTCTACATTCCTTGTTAACAATGCAGTTAATAATAACATAAGCAAAATGCGGTTAATTTAATGCGGTTAACCACAAAATAAGATAAGAAGAACTTGTTTATAAGCTTTGTGGCGCCAACCATCGAGAAATTCTATATTAATGTTATAAAAAAAATTATGTGATTTTTTTGCAGTTTTTGAAACCATTTTTTTGCACTATTAACGCACTATTAACAGGTAGCAGGGAAGCGATGGACGCAGGTCGCTACCAATCGATCATCATGGAAAGCATTGGGGGAGGCCTATGTTCAGCCTTGGACGTCCTATGGCTGAAATGATGATGATGATGATGACGACTATTAATCCTATTTGTATAAGGATAGTGTTGTGATCACTTATTATATCAGCCCATATGGTGTCCCAAAACGGTGGTAGGGAAAGCTATTTGGAACGTGTATTGTATAAGCGCCCTGGAAAGGGCCTAGCGCCCGTATTCACAAACGATGCTTGCTTAAGTAAAGCAGCAAATCGAACGCACAGCGTTGAATAGAGCTCTGTGATTAGTTCGTGTGTCACCCTGTGCGTCCACGCGCACTGTGAGACCTCATAGTATTGTTTGTGAATAACGGCGTAAGTAAGAAATAAAAGCTTTGAATTTGACTTTGCTATACACTTTCGATGCTGCAGTCGATCCTGCTTAGCATGCGAGCCGGCCCTGCGTCTGGCTTACGGAATTGTATATTCCAACTAAGAGAAAATGATAAAAATGAGCCAAGTTTGGCGGAGAACGGTAAAGTTATCGAGCTCGGAATTGTGCTTTGATTTTATAAATTGATACTTATCTTTGAGGCTTGACAAGTAATTGAAAATAAATTGAAGTTATGAGCGATATGAAAGGAAATTAGTAGTACTGTCGATAAAATATGAGATAATAATAGTAGCATCACTTTATTGAATTCCTAATAATAAATACATGTAATATAATTTCTCTACATCAATCAATGTATAAAAAATAAAAGGCTCAAGAAGTGGATACTGAATAAAAATATGACTTTCGCAATAGCGCCAAAATTTCACATAAAATACGATTTTCTAGCATCAAGATACATCGAGCGTCTCCATTGATTGTAGTCATTTTATTTTATTTTTATTTTATTTTATTTTATAAAACACATGACAAATTACAATTTTCAAAAAAATATTTTTACAAAATTGTTTTGCTTAAATCTAGATTGTAATTCAGAAGTATGTGTTATTAGAAAAGCAAGGTGGGTAGGTCAGTACAGTTCAAACGTCACCGCAGTCATGCACGTAACGTACGGACGCGAGCAAACAAATAAGTAGGTAGGTTAATCAGGCGAGACTCAGCGACGACGTCGAGCCGACTCAAAGTCATCACCGAGCCCGTCAGGCGCGGCGTAGAGGACATCCTGCAGTGATTTGATATAATGTGTGAGTCATTCATCTGGATTCGAATTAAAAATCCTTTGATTTCAGAACTTGGCCCTCACACTACATACCGCACTTGAACTTCCCAACTTTTATTCCTGCCAAGTTGTTTTCCTATCTTGTTTTTAAATAAAATTCGATATAGATGCAATCTCTTCGGAGATCGAGAATTCGCGAATACCTGTATGTTTTGTATGAACGATATCAAAGTACGTTTTGGTGGAGTGCACACGACATATCCCGATATCGTAAATTTTACAAATGTAGGATTCTCGAACAAAGATGTTCTTGGTTTTTATTGAACGCTTCAAGTGCCGTGATGGAATATTACTTGAGCAATCGATTCGGTTGTTATTGGCTAGATGTACTAAGCTAGTGTTTTCTATGGAAACTTTCCGATCTGTTTTGTAAGATGGATGATGTTTTTGATTTCATTAAGGCATTATTAACCACATTTCTTCTGTAACATTTATCGTCAGAAAGAGCTTATTTTACTATAAAGATTGTACTGGATATTCACATTTTTCAATCTAAGTAGGTACTTTGTCTACTGCCTACGTTATAAGTTTTCTTGTAGTCATCAAAAGTAAACAATTTTCCATTCAAATTTGAACTGTATAACATCGGAATAATTTACTTAATGGACCGGCAGGATTTGCTTTTATTTAGTGCATGTGTACTTAATAGTTGGCAATATTGTGTAGGTAATGTTTGTTTATTCAAACACTCGATGCGAGTTCCTGCCATCAAGACACCCTTTATTTGCAAACTTCGAAGTAACAGTCCGAGTGTTTGCACAACGGGATCGATTATCGAAACCGCTCGTTATATGATTGATTTCGAATTTCGAATGCTAATCCAATCCACGCCAGCACAAACCGCCTCGGAACCAGAAACAATTATGAGGGATTAGTGCTTGTTCTGATATAGCGAGCGGGTTGCAAAAGTGTTGATTTTAATTAAACTTAAAATTATTAATTTTAATAGTTAAAAGTCTTTTTCAGTAACTTGGCTCTCAGAAAAGTAACATAAATGAATTAACACAATCGGGCGGGGCACATAGGTCGTAGAGCTGATGGCCGCTGGGGTAACAAAGTTCTCGTGTGGCAACCACAAGCCAAAAGACGTATTGTGAGCAGGGCCCCCACTAGATGAAGCAGTGGAAGTATTTTTTTTTTAATTTTGATATTTTTAATAGTCTATGCAAATAAAGGAATTTTAACTTTGACTTGGACGTCATTTGCCTGAAACGAAGATCTCACTTGAAACTTTGCGTTTGTCCAGCAGTGGATGTCTTTTAACTAAAGGCCGGCAACGCACCTGTAACGCCCCTGGGTCTGCGGGTGTCTATGGGCGACGGTAATCACTTACCATCAGGTGATCCGTCTGCTCGTTTACCTCCTGTCACATAAAAACAAAAAAAAACGACGACGACATTTACAAAATTACCAATTCCTATCGACGCAAATATTAATAGACTGTAGATAAAGTCAACAGCACATCAGCCTACACATTTTTGTTTCAAAACCACCCTTATCCTAAGTACATAGAGATTATCTTAATCCGCTGTCTGTACTTAGTACTTACCTAAGCGTCGGCGGGCCCGTTAGCTGACCTGCGCGTGCGCACCGGTAGCTAATTATGGCTCGAAAGCGATAGGTCAGGGATCAGCATGCGCTAATTAATATTTCGAGGGGGCGTTGAACTGTCGAGGTGTTGATCTTATTAAAATGGCGGTGTAAGTACGTTCCAGGGGAGAATGTTCCAATAAAGGGAACAAATTTATTAAATTTTGTGTATGTTGGCTAAAAAAACGGAAAGCACAGCGTAAGAGGTGGAAATTGAGGCTTCCGGCGACTGGGACCGCAATTAACTAGGACCGCGGTCCCAGTCGCCGGATCCATAAAAAAAAAATTTCTTCCGGCGACTGGGACCACTCATAGATAACTTAAAAGAAAATATTATTCAATCTAAAATTGGTACAGTACTAAAATCCATGAGTGGTCCCAGTCGCCGGAAGAAAATTATTTAATTTTTACGCATCCGGCGACTGGGACCGCGGTCCCAGTTAATTGCGGTCCCAGTTGACGGAATCCTCGACCGACGACCTCAGGTCGCAGGAAGTCGCTGGATACAGGCCACCAACAACCGGTCACTATGGAAATCATTGGGGGAAACCTATGTTCAGCAGTGGACGTCCTATTGCTATAATGATGATGATGATTTTTTTTTCATATTGTCACTGTCACAACTGCCATATTTGATTCTGTACCTACTCATTATTTGTGCGCTAAAAGTTTAATACTACAGCTAATGCTAGTTATTTATTTTATTTACCACAAAAGCAACATTCCTTCAGTATAAGTACCTACTGAAGGAGAATGGCATATGGTGTTAAGTTCGTCTTTTGTACCGTTTGTAATATGCAAACAAGTTTTAAATAAATTAATAAGTAAGAGGAAAATTAATATAATTTTCATTCAAATAAAAGGGATTATCATAACATAGTGTGTAATTATTTATAGATAAAATCTATACAAGTAAATAATTACACACTATACAGACCTTTTCATGAGTTCATATGTCATGTGTCTACAATAACACAAATTACACAAAACAAAAAAGATCAAATACATAAAGTGAATGAACTTGTCAAAGTCACGGTCATTATTTTAATTGCCGTGAACCGTGAATGAACTGATGACTAATTCTCGTATAATGAAATGTTGTAAATTGGTTTGGCATGTTTCGGTAAATTATACCTAACCTATGTTTGTACATGTCTGCAAGTTTTATTTGGGAATAAGCGCCCGGGAAAAGGGGCCTAAGTACTGAATATGAACAAAGTGATGCGGCAGAGTGGACTGTGTATCCATAGGTCGCTGGTTCAAATCCGGCTCGAAGGACCATGAACAGGGTGATGTGTCAGGTACAAAAGACACTTATTTTCAGTGAAATTCTATGTATTGCGGAGATAATATTACAACCATGTGTACACAGTTAAATATTAGGAAAAAGAGACAATTGAGAGGGGCCATATAGCATAGAACGCTTTTCTGGGTTGCCATATATTGTTATTAATTTTTTACCAGAATAAAAGATTTGATTTGATAAAAACTACTATGCTCTCTATTTCAAAGAATTTGAACGTTAACGGAAAGCAAAGCCTTAGCAACAAACAGGTTTGATTCCTGTTAGTGCTGTTAGTGTTCAACTATAAGGAAAAGAAATCCTAATTTGTATTTTTACTTTACTTTATCAAAATAATTTTCGTTGTCAAGACGTGAATGTTTAACAAACAAATTAATGAAAAAAGTATCTCCGAATGAAAGTCACTGGGCTTATAAAACTAGTAATATATTCTGTAACTCATAATTAGCACCTGTGATTCCCATCAAACTAACTACGAAACTTTCCAAACAAAAAACAACCTCTAAACTTTAATTCATATGAATAATCATCATTATGGCGACGTGTTGATAAGCAACACCCACTTGATTTGTCCAGTAACTATATGTAAATGAGTATGTATGTCTGACCGAGTAATTGGGCGGCCCAATCAACAGCACACTAAAACACTCGTAATCAGAAACTAGAAGTTTAATTAAAACGCATCTGAAATCTCGCGGGGGAATTAAATCGTTGAACGCGAGGTCACAGCTCGGAGAAAACGGTCAGTTCAGTAATCGATTAAAGTTAATAACTTGACTGAATTGTTTTAGCAACCTGAGTTCCGATTGGAAAATATACATAAACATCATCATCATCATTTCAGCCATAGGACGTCCACTGCTGAACATAGGCCTCCCCCAATGCGTTCCACGTTGATCGAATAAAATCATACTTATAGGGTCAAATCTGTTACATTTGAACTCCCTCTATCTTGTCCTGACGGGAATACATCGAATTACCAGTAACCCTGTGTAACACCGTGCTTTTTACGGGACGCTGATCGTTTTAATCCGATAGTAGATGTATTGCAAGGTAGAATGATTAAAAAGGACCAGCAACCAGTGAAAAACTCAAAAAAGTATAAATTAAAAGAGACACTTAAAAAAATCCATGATCATGACCTACAGAGTTCCTAGTTTTCAGTGCATCTTTTTGTCTGGCCACCGCCATGTTGCTGGTCAAACTGAAAAAAAAAATCTCGTATGTGGCTGTCACTACACAAAATAGGTACTCATCGGGACAAATATCTCATTAAAAATATAGATGAAAAATATACTATATCACATGTGGGAGCTTCAAATTAAATTGGCTTTACTCATCTCGCCTAGCTGCTCATAACCACGTCTAGAAACAAGTCTTATTACATGCCGGTGCGCATGAATGGCATTTAATTTAAACACTTATTTGTAGAGAGAATAAAAAGGCCGATAAACAATCCAGCCGGAATAACTTAGTGGTAAAAAAGTACATGAATCAGACGCCAGGTGGGATCGGACGCCGCCGGTGTCTGGTCTGCAGAACCGGACTGGATGTGGTCCAAGTTATAGGATGTAAATACATACAAAAATAGAAAATCTTTATTTGACTCGAAAATACAAATGAGCAAAGAAAAGAAAAAACATCATTGCCTGAAATAAGTCCTGTCATCATCTGAACAACTGACGCCGGAATTTTCAGCCGGAGATTTAAAAAAAACTTGGAAATATCGGTTTTGTAGTTACGGAATTTTTCATGCCATTGTCCTCTAAATACGAAAGGTATTTAGAGGACAATGGCATGAAAAATTTTTTATTTAAATTTTTATTTGGTTTTTGTTTGGACCGTTACACAAGTCGCCCTAAGCCTACAACATTCGGAACATTTGCTCTCGAACCTAAGTTCGAAAACGGTTCTATATTGGCTCACATAAAATTCTAAATCCTATTCTTTGTCTTACTACCGATTTGTGTTCATAATAATCTCTCTTCATAATTTTATTTTTCATACTTTTTTTATTCATACATTTTTATTACTACCATCGGAGCTCATAACAGTTAGTAATCATATTTTTTTTATCAATACTGTTACTACCAAGAACCATTTAAAATACATAATTTTTATTTTCAGATCTTTTTTCTTCATAACATTCATTGATCATATTGTTTTAATTAATAATGTTGTTACTAAGAACATACTTCAACTCATAATGTTGTTGTTCAGAATAATTTACTTTATAACAGACATACTCGTATCTTTAAAAAAATCATATATAATTTAATAGAGTAGATAAATATTATAAAAACTAAATGTATGATTAGTGATATTATGAATATCAATTATTATGTTTTTAAATATGTAGGTTTTAAATTTTTTATGAAGAATGATCATTATGGTATCAAATTGTATGAGAAATATTTTCGGACCTCCAATGATAGGAATTGAAAAGTTATGTAAGAAAACGCGCTACCTCGAAAACATTCGCTGCTCTACCGTTTGTTTGTCAGCCGTACCACAGATTAATAATATGGCCGTACTCTATAGTCTTAGTCTCTTACATTTTACTATCGCTCTCCGCTCTTCTAATTAATTTCGTTGCGGGTCCAACGACAGTTAACTTTCACCCAGGACAAACTTGACCTTCACAGGTTGGGTTTTTATTGGCGGTCAAGCTGTAGATCCTGGCTACACAGGAGTTGCAGCGGTGGGAACGAGAGGTGGAAATAGTCCCATTATCGCTCTCCGCTCCTCCCTTGGACTTACACAATGACATCTTGTCACCGAGATCAAGATAAAAAGCGGCTGTGATTTGTGTATCCCACTCCTTGTAGGTATGTTACTCACTTGATGAATGTACAGCGCCCCCGTTTAAATGTTTTAACTTTATATCTTCGGTTAACTTTAAGTACAAGCCAATTATAAATCAAATATTTTATTTTCGTAAACTATGAGCGACGAGCGTGTTGTGTTTGAATTTAAATGTGTTTTGGATGGCGTGAAATAAAGTTCGTGATATTTCAAAATAAGTTTGGTAGTAAATTATTCGTATAAAATACTCATATTAGCTGTTTTAATTATACATTGTGATACTCAATTCTTAAAATAACATTCCGTAGGTGGGTAGCTAATATTTGACATCGTACAATAATTATTCTTTATGATTGCTTGATTTTCTTTGGAATTCGAATTGAGTGAATAATCTTTTTTAGAAAGAATCGCAATCGCGTAATTTATTTATTTTTTTAAGTTTATTGCGACATTTTACGAGCCCCGGGAAAAGGCTTTTAAATAATAATACAATATTTAATTATTTCATTAGAACAGAAAATAAATAACTACATAATAACAACGCGACGAATAAATTATACTGTTTCTAGCAACGGATAGTGTTCTGGCATTACTGGATCGGTCGTTCGGAGAAATTTATGCCATCGTTAATTTCATATTGAAATTAATTCGTAAATTTATTAAAAAGACATAAAATACGGCTCTGTTTTCAATTTAAAACCGACTTGCATGTGTTTTATGGCCCGCTCCGTGTCGGGGTGCATTATATTATTGTAGTTTAACGATGGCGTTAAGCTCTACTATACTGGGTGTAATCTTTTATTACTGGCAATTATTCAGTCGATATAATAATACACTCGACATCAAAGAAATCGCACCTCCCGCAAAATGCACTTTCAAACGTATGCATCTCCACTTCCCACCAATATTGGTACCATTTAAAAGCCTAGTTCTAAATTTCATTTAATTAACGGAAAGGTTTTTACCCCAAAAATGTGTCTTTAGAAGGATCCAGAATCACTTCTTCAAGAAATAGGTAGTTGCAAAAGTGAGGTCTTTTTTCAAGTCACATTTACGGTATATACCTATTAATCATTTATATAGAAATTAAATTGTCAACAAGTTCGAGTGTAGTGTCTCCAACCTTCAGAGGAGTGGGTACAACACGGGCATTTGACATAATTTTTGTCTTGTCCGTGTTCATTTTAAGACCCACTTGTTGAGAGGCTCTACTGAGGCCATCGAGCATTGTGTTTAGGTCCTCCACGGTCTCAGCCATGACTACGATATCGTCCGCGAAACGAAGGTGGGTGATATACTCGCCGTATGTATGTATATGTTACGGCTAAAGATAGTTGTGAACATAAACTTAAGATTAGCCGGCTAAACTTAAGTTTATCTTCGAGAAGCAGCTAAAGTTCGATAAGATGTTAGTTTGCGTCGTGATATTCCATCTTTAGCCGGCTAATGTGCACATTAGCCTAAACGAAACGGCTAAAAATGTATTCGATGGGCGCGCCAGGCCGGCGGAGGGCTTGAGGGGGCGATGGGGAGACAACGCGCGCGCAGTTTTATTTTGTAATTTTGAATACCTACAGAAGATTCTGTAATGACCAAATGGATCCTTATTATTTTATTTTAATGATTAGGTAGATATTGTTTTAAGTAATTAATATTTTGTTATTGTAATAATTGTAATTTTGAATACCTACATAGGTACATAAAAGTATGTGTAATGAAAGTGATTATTTCTTAATTAAGTTTTCGTGTCAAAATAGTATAACATTATTACATTGTTTCCTTTTCCATTTCCTTCTACATTTTTAGCCAGGGGTCTGCGGTTACACTTAAGTTTAGCCGGCTAAAGATAGAAGAAACTAACATTAACACCTCGTCGAAGATAAACTTAAGTTTAGCCGGCTAATCTTAAGTTTATGTTCACACCTATCTTTAGCCGTAACATATACGTTATGTATACCGTTATGTATACCTGGGACAAACAGTCCAGTTAGGTAGGTCCAACTTCGAGAAAGAGGTTAATCGTCGAATCCAACTCGGCTGGGCAGCGTTCGGGAAGCTTCGCGAAATTCTCACGTCCGAAATACCGCAGTGTCTCAAGTCAAAAGTATTTGACCAGTGTGTGTTGCCAGTGATGGTGTATGGCTCTGAGACGTGGTCGCTTACTATGGGCCTCATAAGAAGGCTCAAGGTCACCCAAAGAGCGATGGAGCGTGCTATGCTCGGAGTTTCCCTGCGTTATCGAATCAGAAATGAGGAGATCCGTAGGAGAACCAGAGTGACTGACATAGCCCGCAGAATCGCTAAAATCAAGTGGCAGTGGGCGGGGCACATAGCTCGAAGAGCTGATGGCCGCTGGGGCAGGAAAGTTCTTGAGTGGCGACCACGAGCTGGAAGACGTAGCGTGGGCAGGCCTCCCACTAGGTGGACCGACGATCTGGTAAAGGTCGCGGGAAGTACCTGGATGCAAGCGGCGCAGGACCGGTCTTTGTGGAAATCCTTGGCTTTTGTCCAGCAGTGGACGTCTTTCGGCTGAAACGAACGATAGAAATTAAAATTGTTTTTCTTTAAGAATATTTATTGGGCTTTCAAATAACACCAATATTATTGGGGCACCATGATTGCGTCAGAAAAAAAATTTAAAGTTCGCGTCGCGGAAGGTGCGATTTATTTGATGTTGAGTATACTTATGTAGTAGTTCTACAGAAAAATATTATTTTCTATCTAAATTTCAGTAAAATTCCTACAAATATCTAGTGTCGCGTTGGTGAATAACCCCCGAAGTTAACGCCCACAGGCTGTGGTGCCAAAGTTGACCCTTTGATTTGTCACAGCCTCCATTACTGAGCCGCTGAATCATTAATACGTTTTGCTTAAAACCCGCTAGAAGTTGGGCATTTGACAAACGAGTGGCCGAACCGCGGTAATTTCGCCCATCGTTTGGGCGAACTCGGCCGAACATAGTGTTGTTGACTGTTGTGTAGATACTAGACAGATATACCTACACTTAATCAACAATCGACCTAGGTACACCTAAATTAGTAGATAGCCAAGCCCCAAATTTGAGGTGATTTCATCGATGGAATTGTCCATAGATCGCGCCCTTAAAGTTTGATCACTACATACCCGGACACACTGTATAAATATAATAATATTTTTTTAAGTCTATTAATAACTAAAATAAGCATGTAAGATAAGATATACTTACTTACTTAAATATGTATGTAGATTGCTGTACCCAACCGGGTGTGCATAGTTACCTAAGTCACCTAGTTTTAAGTTTCTTAGTGTACAATGTATTTTATTGCAATTAATAAATTAAATAAATAAATGACGAATAAATTACTTAATTGCCGTAGCTGCAAAAGTAGGTAAACAAAAGCCTTTCTCTGTAACTCAGCTCAAAATAAAGTGATTTGACTACTTACTTGTTTGGCGTCAAAATGTGATTATTCGATCATTAATATTCATACCTTATTATTTCGGCTGTCACCTTCCAATTCTTTGTTAAAGTTTGAAGGTGAGTAGGACGAAGTAATTGTTTTTTTTCTCGAAAAATTATATTCCATGCTTTCCACGAGGTGCATGAAATCTAACCCAAATTTTAAATTCTAGTAATACCGTAATACACACATGATTGGATAGAAAATTGTGTACATATTCTGAACCAAACAACTCTATTCAATTTAAGTTCGTGCAACAATATCGTCTCTTAAAATTACGTCACATCAAGACGAGCAAGTTTTTAAACGAACTTCAGTCTTTTAATAATCTTTTATCGATAGATTGCCGATCGCAGCACTATCCAAAGTTACAAATACTTCCAAGGGCAGCTCGAAGTTAATACAGTTCGGAACAATGTGTGATGTCTTTTCCAAGTTGGCCAGTTGTTTCACAAGCTAACACCGGGTCGTTAGGTATAGGGCGTGATGAACAACGATATTGCTTTTAATTAATGAAAATATTTACTGATGATGATGATGATGATGACGATGATGATGATCCATCCGACCGATTTCGGCCATGGCGACCACTCCGACTCCTAGTTGTCTTGGCGGCGCTGGTGTGCCCAAAGATGGCAAAATATTTACTACTCACTTTTGATCACCGCGGCTTCGCCCGCGTGTAGCTTTATCTGTCACAGAAAAACTTTATCACGCGCGTCCCTGTTTCAAAAACCGGGATAAAAACTATCCTGCGGCATTTCCCGGGACTCAAAATATCTCTATGCCAAATTTCATGAAAATGGGTTCAGTGGTTTAGGCGTGCAAGCGTGACAGACAGATAGAATTACTTTCGCATGTATAAAATTAAGTAGGGACTAGCTTCAGCATGCGGCCTTGTCTGAGCGGTTTTTGGTAGGTATAGCACAGATTAGGCATTTTCACATTTGCATGGATAAAAACCGTAATTTTTCTCTTAAAATAAAAATAGTTAAGTATTTCTAAGGGACTTGGAGTTTAACCTGCAACGTACAGCGTCCAAAGCACTGAACCGAACTGCAAAGCTGCTTTAAAAAAAATGTTCTTACAATCGATATCAGAATCCTGGCTTGAACAAGAGCGTAAAATAAGAAAATTGAAAATCGTTTACAAAATAGACCTTTCACTACCACCTTTGCAAGCGCTCGGGCTAAATACTGTTTAACCCGACTGTAACTCACGGTTCGGTCAATAATTTGTGCCGTTACATCGCGGGAAGGGTTCCCATTAGTGGGGCTCATTAGACCCGCCAAAATAAAGCTGCAATATAAAAGAATGAGTCGGCACTACCGCCCTCGGACTATTCATCAGCCAAGCGAAAAAATACAAGTAATTTTCAAACGGTTCGGGGGTGGGGTTGTGTTAGATTTATTTTTTGAGGTAGAAACATACAACAGGGGATGTCTATTATCTGCATGTGTGTTTGTTTATATGTATAGTCTTTGAGTTCCCGTGTCGGGATGTACAGTGGGCCACAGTTCCAGATACGATTCCGTTTTTTCTCTCGCTCTCATCGTGGTGATTCCTTGCGATAGAACGAGACGACATGACCAGAAATGAGACATGAACTGTGACCGATAGTACAAGATCACAAATTACAAGTACAAATTTTTTCATGCGGCGACTCTACTTATAAGTAGCTTTAGTTACGGCAAAATAATAACATGTATTCTATTATCTCATCAAGGTCAGAACTTAAACATCAACACGAGCAGTTTCCGTCACAAAAGTTAACCTCAGGTGTATTTAAAGGTTTCGATACATCCATCTCGATCTCTCTCGCCCAGCTATAACACTGGTTTCAGTGAAAGAGCTACACAATTTCGAAGACCCGAAGATTAAATTCGTCAGAAAGTTTCCAGCCCGGGGGCACGTCAGTCTTGCCGATCTCAAGTCAAGCGCAGCTCGAAACTTAGCCCAAATTGTAGCGGAGATGTTCCACATGATAACTGAAAGGTGTTTGGATCTTGAAGTTCATTTAGTTAATAAAGCTACATGCTGTTAAATACGTCACTCACTCGGTAATACCTACTAACGGCCGGTTCACACATGTCTCCGTTTTACTGTTCCGTTTTATCGTGTACGTTTTTTTTCGTCGATGTATGAATACGCTCATACAACTACATACGCCATCAATGTAAAAAAACGTACACGATAAAACGGAACAGTAAAACGGAGACATGTGTGAACCGGCCGTTAACTAACATCCATTTATAATAGTTATTATTATTTTATTAAATTCTTGATTAGATTTTGACTTAGACATAGAATAGCTGTCTTCTCAAACCTTTGTCAACTGTCAGAACGCTCGGAAAAACTAAGCCTAGTCTAGTTTGAAGTACCTCACTTTTCTTGCTTTCTATCTAAGCTGTTTCAATCTAATGATTTTTAGAGTTTTATCTAAGTGAAGAAATCGGTAGTGTGATCATTCTGAACATTATCACTGGCATCTCTGTGCTTCGAAAAGCGTTACAAGTTGGTCCTGATTAACATCACTTGGTATTAGTTTCTCATGCGACTGTACGTATATTTGACCAATTTCCTTCCCACTAAGAAAGAATCAAGTAAAAAAATATGTAACTAAGTTTTAAATGTTATTGTTTCAGATCTCTACATTGGATTGGAATGAGATGAGACGAAGATCTGGCCGACAGATATGCGAAGTAAGTTTTGCCAATTCATTTATTATTTTGCTACATTTAAATAGTCACAATTTGCAGCCAATACTCTATCAGCCAATTACAAATGAAGCAAAATTTATAAGTTTATGTTTGCATTTTGAACGTTTAGGCGACAATAGCCGTGAGAGAGGCAATTTTTAGTTTATTTACACTAAAGCATAATGTAGAAGACTAGCGGCCGCCCGCGACTTCGTACGTGTGGAACCCGTTTTGTCCCTATAGAGGCAGAATTTTGCAAAATCCCGTCTTAGTGCGCACCTACGTTCTAAAAGGAACCCCCATGCAAAATTTTAGACTTGTAGTTTCTGAGATTTCGTGAGAGTGAGTCAGTCACCTTTCGCTTTTATAATAATTCACCTAATCTCAGGTTTAAAATCTTGGTTCAAATCTAGTTTTAAGTCGCTCAAAACAGCCTTAGCATCATCTTTACGCAGTAAAAGCACAGCAGAAAGTATTATGCAAACATATGCAGTAAGTCCATTCATTGATTCAGAACACCCGGTGTAATGTTATTCCAAATTTATTCACTTTGCTGTAGTACATTGAATTTTATTTGCATCCGTAAGAACACTGTCTTAAGTGACTATTTGTTTGTACTGATAGACGCAGTTGGCTTCTTGTTTGATGAATATTCAAAGGTTTTGTAATCTAAAGACATTATTTATTAATAAATTGCTAACGAAGCTTAATAATTACAAAACTAAACAAAAATCGGTCTTAATATGTTCGTTTCAATAAGGAATATTGCTGTGTATTTGCCACCTGTCCTCAGATATTTACAAAAAAAAAAGAAAGTAATGAAATATGTTTCTATACGTTGTTTAGTACCTATAGAACAAGCTTTTCTTAGTTTGGGACAAATATTAATGAAATCTTTGTGTTCTAAGCTGTAGCTAACACATTGCAGACCTGAGGTGGAATTGTGTAAAGCAATCGTTATCATTTGACAGTTCATAACGTACGATTATTCTGTCAAACGCTTTGTTTATCTGACTTTATCGTACGTTATGAACTGTCAAATGATTACGATTGCTTTACACAATGGACAACACGCATAAGTTGTAATATTAAGTTAAATTATGACTTAGTTTAAAGTTTAGATCACACACATTACACTAGTTTTTATTTCACTTCAATCCATCCAGTATTACCGAAGATAGAGCCTCGAGAAGTTTACGGACTTTTTAAAATTTTCAAAACTTTCGAATATTCGCGCGTGACGTCACAACATGATTTTGCAGCCCCCGCACGTTAACCCATATACCACTTTTTGTCTTTTTCCAACTAAAATAAAATTTTACCTAACTGACAACTGTTGTTAGTTGTCATCGTTTAATCACATTTCAAACTAGGCGCTATAAAAGTAACCATTATTATGCCACCTATTGCCAATTTTGTGCACTATGAAGCCATTTTTACATTTATGCACTTAAAAATATAAATTTTCTGGAAAAATAACCAAGTTTGTGTCTCTGTGCTCAATAACGAGTAAATAGTCCAGTTGTTTGTTAATTTTACTTGGAAACGACAACTACTTTTTTCATTTTATAATTTTTGGGACATAGACAAGCTAAGAAGCTTTGATAAATGTGATAAATTTCATGTAATGTAAGTTAAATAGATTTAGAGTTGTGAAACAGTCAAATTAATGTACCTGTTAAATTGCGAGTTCTTTTTCTTTGATCACGGCAGGACACGCTGCCGGGTGTCCTAAATATGCTGAAGTATAAAAAAATTCGCGTTGCTGAAGTATACATTTTTTTTGTCTTGTTTTTTTCTACATTACATTACATAATTGTATCCTACTATTATTATAAATGCGAAAGTTTGGATGTCTGGAAGTTTAAAATAAAGTAAAGTAATGTTTATTTCTCACCAACATAACAGATAATATTATGATAACAAACAATCAGGAAATACAAAAAGTAAGAATGTTGGTGGGTTGATACCTGAACTAGGAAGATCTCTTTCACGCAAAAAGTACTCAACAGATTTTGTTGAAACTGTACAGTATTATTGTTTGTAACCCAGATTAACATATAGGCTATAATTTATGCCGATCTGTGACACTAAATTTCACGCGGGTGAAGCCGCAGGCAAAAGCTAGTTGTGAAATAAATAGGAAAGTTTAAGGTTCTGAAACGTGGTCGCTTACTATGGGCCTCATAAGAAGGCTCAAGGTCACCCAAAGGGTAATGGAGCGGGCTATGCTCGGGGTTTCCCTGCGTGATCGAATCAGAAATGAGGAGATCCGCAGGAGAACCAAAGTGACCGACATAGCACGCAGAATTGCTAAAATCAAGTGGCAGTGGGCGGGACACATAGCTCGTAGAGACGATGGCCATTGGGGCAGAAAATTTCTTGAGTGGCGACCACGGGCTGGAAGACGTAGCGTGGGCAGGCCTCCTACTAGGTGGACCGACGATCTGGTAAAGGTCGCGGGAAGAACCTGAATGCGGGCAGCGCAGGACTGTTCATTATGAAAAACCTATGGAAAACCCAAAGGCCTCTCGCCTTTGTCCAGCAGTGAACGTCATTTGGAACGACGAAATAGGAAAGAATGTAACTATCAAAAATCTTCTCTAAGGCAGCATTTTTCCAATTTCGCAACGAGCGCGGCAATCACACTTAACTAACAGACTAACAGAGAGCATAGCGAAATCTATTTTAATCACCAATTTTCAAAACTCACGGAACACTTTCCAGGTAATCACGTTAATTTGTACCAAACGACTGGACTATAATTAAATTGATTTAAAAATTGGGTAGGTACATCTTCTCAAAAACAAAAGAACTGGTGCTAAAAGGGTTAAGTGACGTTTTGACATTTGTAGAGGGCCTTGTAGAAGGGGAGGCTATGGTGCTGAATGTGGATTAACTCGAGTGTCATAGTAACTTATTAGACTGCTAAGCTTGATGATAAAAAGAAAAATATTTTATTCAATGTACATAGTCTGGTCATAAGTTCTGTCATATGATAATAACTTTTGAATTTTGAATGAAGGTTTCAAAAACATTTTTTACTGAATTAGAATTAAAAAGAAAAAATGTGCGATAGTTCGAATTTTATTGTATGTGTAGTGGACGCATAAAGAAGTCCGAACTGCAGTTGTCACGTTGCATTGCTACGCGCCAAAGCAGATTTTCGTTGTGCTGAAAAAATTTAGTTTATCTTTTCATTAAATGATAGGTATAGGTGTACCAGAATCTCATGGCAAACAAAAATATTGGAAAAGTGTGTCTTTCATATGGCAAATGTCTATGGCTTTATTGTCACCTGTCAAAGTAAATCAAGTGAACTGTCAGTCGCTGCAGAAATTTTGTAATCTCTTCATGCCTATTTGTTATTTTTGTGAAAAAGTCGAAAAAGCTCAAGCAAGTCATATTGTTTTCAATGTGTATTGTAAAATAAGGCATAATTCAAAGTCAATCTTTGATTTTAAAGCGCGTCGTTGAGTTGACAGTAAGTTGGAGTGAAATTGGATACATTTAGTTTATTACCTAACTGCGTCAGAAGGAGGGTTTTTTTTAATATTATTCTTATAATAGCTGCTTTATCGGGGGTTTCAGGTGTACCTCACAAATTGGTGCAGAGGAATGGTGAAAATGTTATGACCATGTAAATAAAATTGAAAAAGATTTCATCAAGTAAGATGTAAGATAGAATAATTGAAATGGTGGAAGAGCAATTTATAATAAATACCTCTTTATCTTGATCATCTATTGAAGAAAAGTGGAATCCTTGGAATCGTTTTCTAGTTCTGAATGAAGTGATTAGTTATAAGTATGATACATAATAAAATTAGTTACATAAAGTAATATACGATTTACTTATTTTTCAAGACATTTTCCTATTATTATTACTGACGGGATTGCTACCATGTACCTTAGTTTTGAGTTTCCAATATTTCGGCACTGTTGCAAGCGCCATGGTCACGGAGTAACTGAAGAAATTAAAACCAGACATCGTTCAGATTTGCGTTCAAAAACCTGAGATTTAATAAAATCCCACGTTTTGTTTAAACAGTAAGCGAAAAAAAAGTGACTTGAAAATGGAATACAAAATGATAAGGTATGGTAAATGATAAGTCTTTATTAATGAAGAAGCAGAAGTTTAATTTCATGTGACCTCCATCTAGGCTAGTTTCCATCGTCACTCAAAGTTTGGCTGCGGTCTCAAATTTGGGCTTAATTAAGGTATTTTTTGGGTGAGAGGCATAAGAACTAATGCCGTTTTATATCAAAAATTCATACTTAGAGGTAATCAACCAGGTACAAAGTATTTCCTTGTATGTTAGTCTGCCACTCTTTAGCAAGTCCTGAAATCCCAGCTTCGGCTCCCCTACTAACCATTCTAACCATTGTACACAGATAATATCTTACATGCAGCTTTTCATGTTACTACGTCACATTTTCTAAATCCGCGCGGAAAATCGCTCCTAGCGGAAGAGCGCACTTTGAGCTTGAATATTTCAGTCATTTTTAAAGATATCAAAAAAGTAAAAATACAGTATTCATTCTAATTTTTTGTAGTTTTTTTTGGCATCTTCAACAAAAATTGTGCGCCATGTCCATTCCACCTCAGATTGAACGTTTATTTCCGAAACGAAATACTATCCGGGGGGCAAGATAAACCCGGCCATAGTGGCTCATAAAGTACTAATATTAATTAAATCAATGACTCTAGAAGCGCAATGGCTTAGAGATAAACAATAACTCAGACAAACAAACTTTCCACTTTCATATGACAAAAATTAATAAATATGTGGTAAAAAAAAATAAAACCGACTCCAAAAAACCTACACTAAAAAGTAGAAAAAAACATACGGGTCGAATTGAAAACCTCCTCCTTTTTTGAAGTCGGTTGAAAAATAATTACTTATTACCTACTTATTTATTAGGACGAATTATTAATATTTATGTAGGTATACCATGATAAAAAAAAAAAAAAAAAAAAAAAAACATACGGGTCGAATTGAGAACCTCCTCCTTTTTTTGAAGTCGGTTGAAAATAAACTCCTTGTGCTTCAAGGTCTTCTTGTAAAACATTTTTGAGCCCATATTGCGGTCGTCACGCGTGTTTCAAACGTACCCCATCGGATTTCCATGCTGCATATTCAACGACGCCATTGTGTTGCGTACGCGCCGCATCGAATCGCAACGCATGGCGACGAATCGCAGATGTTTTTCGTCTTACCGAGCAACGAGCCTCATATTGTTTTACAAGAAATTTTAGACGAATACTGTAGTATTAGGCAGTGACTTGTTAGGTGAAATGTTGTAAATTCAAGTCTAGGAGCTAGTAGATTTTTTTACTCCACGTTAGAAAGAAATAAGTATGCACTTTGTGCAGAGATCCTGTAAAACTATTTGCAAAGTCTTTCTCCGCATTATTATCGTGATCCAAAGTAATTTAAATATGAAGGTTCATAATAACTTCATTGTTTAGCTTTACATTTATGTTTCTTTGTACCTCAGGTTAAACAGAAGGTTCAACTTTCAACGTCACATGGTTTAGTTTTAAACAATGCCCTATATTCCAACAAAGTTGCGTTTGCGCATAAAGCACGACACATTCGTTCCGCGAACGCACATTCGCTTCAGCCGACATGCTAATCGACTATGGTAGAGTGAAGTGTTGCTAATAATGTATTTATGAATATGGTTGAATTGTAAATAACTCTACATGACAATTCAGAAATACTAAGGAACTTTATCGTAATAGGTTATGAACTCATTATTTAGAGACAACTTGATTTAAAATAAGGAATGACCAGGCGCAATATCATAAGCAGATCAAACTCAGTCATCTCAAATCTCTCGCAACTAACCCTTATTCGAAATAGAAAACATAATAAATTGAATGCACATTGCACATAGAATTTCCTACATTCCATATTCAACCAGAAGGAGCCTTAACAATGGCTTGCGACGCATAAAATCCAGCGCGTTCCCTCCATTCCTGTTGCAAATCGATTTAAATCGATGCTCACGCGCCGCGATTCAAATCGATGGCTACACGCATGCGCGGCGCGCCTCGCGTCGCGTACGCGGCATGCGTTTACTGATCGATTTTCTTCAGCATAATATAATTATATTGCAGAAGGCTTATCCTTACATAGTATAAAACAAATTAAAAAAAAACGATTTCTCTGAATGTTCGCTTAGATCTTTCAAACTACTAAATAGATAGACGCCCATATTCACAAACGATACTTGCTTAAGTGAAGCAACAAATTGAACACACAGCGTTGAATAGAGCTCTGTGATTGGTTCGTGTGTCACCCTGTGCTAGGCGTCCACGCGCACTGTGAGACCTCACAATAATGTTTGTGAATACGGGCGAGTGTGACTCAAGACAAAGATTTTTGGGGTGTGGAGATCTCAAGAACTGAATGTTAGTTCCTTTAAGTACATGTTTATTTATAGTTCGCCGGGTCAACTAGTATCCAATAAAAATCCTAGAACAACACAGTAGCTAGAACACGAAACTTGTTGGTTGGACCATTAATTGGTAATTGATTCATGAAACGATCTTTATTTCAATATTAACTGACTCTACTGACTCACAGCTATTGTATAACGTTGATCAATTCACTTTTTTGTTCTCGCTCACGCTTCGCTTTTTATCCGAGACAGCTTCATTTCGGAAGTCGTTCGGAGTGGTCGTGCGCCGATAATTGGGATATGTGCCAATCGAGCCAATAAAAACAAGAACGTGGGTATGAATAAAGATACCGAGTTACTGGGCCTTGTATGGGGGAATGGAAGTGGGAACAGCACTGGTAATTCAGTTAACAGACTTCTGTTAATCGATCGATTGACATAAGAAGAGATTCATGTTTAATACTGAATTTCTTTAAAATCTGTCACATTTAGTCTGGATTACTTAAAAATATAACTGTATTTATTGTACACTTCTTCTTCTGCATGGCTTTAACCGGTCGATATATCGATCTGTCCCAAAAAGTCTTTATTGCGAGTATGTCTCTATGTATAAAGCTTAGATATGAGATATCATGCAGAAACTCCATACATCCCCATTTCGCCCACTATACAATTTATTTTTGTCACCTAAAGATAATAATCGCAATAGCCCATGTTTTAAAAAATTCCATCTAAATACTTACCTCCCAAAATTCTTCAGAATTAGTTCAGCGCACAACTTTGCATGAAAACGTAACAGACAGACCGTTTCTTTCGCTTTTAAAGTAATCATAAGTATTGATTTAAATGGCAAACGTCGTCGTTTAAGTTCCGAAATAATCTCTAGATCCATTTCAAACATTACCCAGTCTAATCCAATTATTTATAGCTAAACTACAAGTCAGTTTTCATCTAGCCACTTGTAGCTGTCATCGCATTCGCGTCAACTCTCGCGCAAATGAAACCGATAATGTACGGCTTTCATTGAAAACCGTGTTCTAAACTGAAATTAGCATAAACAGTCAAGTATTAACTGTAGTATCCGACCGCAGAACTCTGGTTACAGAATTGGCCGATTTGTAAACGTCCAAGTCAGGTTTAAATATAACGAGGATAATTTACTACTCAATACGGGAAGGTCGAATAATACTAAGCCTAGGCGCAGACCATCGTTTTTTCGTCGGCCGATAGTTTAGTCGGGCAGTTGATCAGTATGGGCATGTATGAAAGTGCGCATATTACACCGATTTGGTATCCGCCGATTCTTCATACAAATTAAAATCAGGCACAACTGTCGGCCAATTAAAAATCGGTAGTCTGCGCCTAGTCTAAGGCTGAGATTTTGAGAGTTTCCAACTCTTCGCTCTTTTCTATTGCAGACATCTAGAGAATCAAACTCGCTGAAATCTTCTCTGAATGATATTACTGCAAATAAAAAATACTTGTAACTTTCACTACATTTTCTAGAAAAGAGTGAATGAATAAATGATTATGATTATAATACACAAGTACATATTATGTACATATTTGTATTAGCCCTGTCATTAACACGACTTGATGGTAATTGAATCGATTGTTCTAGCTGCCCGTATAGATGATAATAATATAAACTATGCAGTATATAGTTTAATACCGTTTCCACTAATGGATCGACCGATTAACGAGGGTTATACAATTTATACCTGCACTAAGCTTGGACGATCGAGTATATTGATAAACTAGTGTCTGCCCGTGGCTTTCTCTGCGTAGCTTTTGGTTCACAAAAAATACATTAATGTTCTTCGTACAATAAAAAATACGGTCGTAAAATGACAACCAAGAGCGTCGTTGTGGATAAAAGAACTATTCTTTCTAGATTCTCTCATTCTTTACGTTCTGACTAACATTTCAACAAGAATTATCATGTCCTATGTGAAGATACGAGTACCTACTTACTTACCTATTCCAAACTTTCACTCCAATTTTACCCCGTCAAAACTTAAGTTAGACTTGAAAATGTAACAAGCAAACAGTGCATTCGAATCTAAACTAAATGTGTGTTGCATCAATAAATATCCAGGCATTATAAGCTAGATAACAGTATCACAGTCCAGCGTTCCTAAGCGACCTGACGCTTAAGTGAACTCCAGAATGGGCGGTAAGCTATGTACATAGAAATGCATTCAATGCACCTGTGTGGACTCGAACCGGCTACATTTATGTATGCCGCACGATGCCCATTGCCGCAAGGGATGGGAGCGAGGATAAAATTTTATTTTCAGCGAATGGGTTGTGTTGTTTTTAAGGACGTAGACAAACATAGCTCCATTTTATTTAGAGTGCAATAGCAATGTTCGGGGGAGAGTAGATTCTTGGGTTGTTGGTGTTTGGGGAATAGGGTTTAACTACTTTGGAGTTTTTGTTACGGGGATAGTCATATTTACATAATCAATCAAATTGCTTCAACTACGAGTATTACACTTTGGCCCAAAATAAAGTGACAGATAAACGTACTGAAAATAGTTACCTACATATCATACTTGGTGTACTACGAGCATTACCGACTTATGTCTGCTGCTATAAAACCTTCCTGAAACTAAGCATAAAAGCTTGTGCGCATTATACTAAAATTTACCCCTTGTGGGATTCGATCCTGCAACCTTAAATTACGTAGTAATTAGAGGGGATCACCAGTCCAGGCGACCGTCAACTATACTCTTAGGCGGGTTTTAGAATCGCGCTGACCGCTCGCTGATCGTCGGCGCTAAAAGATCAATATGTATGTAATTGAAGGGAACGTTCCTGAGTGACGCTGATCGCTCGGCGCCGACGCCTTCATACATTTCGGCTGTCAGCGCTGACGGTCAGCGTGCGTCAGCTTGACTCTAAAACCAGCCTTAAGTTAACTGATTCTAATATAATTAAACACCAAAAGGTACATCCTTGACCAGATCAAAAAACAATCCGTATCTCCTACTCATTGTGCAAGCGTGTATCGTATCTCAACGCCGACAACCGGCGTGCCGGCGGCGAACCGGCGACCTTTCACGCCGCCCTGGGAATTGCGCCGGCGCATCCAGTAGAACTACAGAGCTAGAGACGCAGTTTTAGGTTTTTTTGGTCACTGTCACTCATGCGGTCATCGTGCTTTGCGAGACAGGAATGGAAAAATTCAAAACTTCGAATATAGTTTTTGAGAGCTAATAATAATAATAAATAATAATTAATACAATAGTGACTGAGTTTCTTGCGCTGCTTCTTCTCAGCACTGGCCCATTTATTGTCCCGAAGCAGTGGTAGGGTTAATATTGGGACGTGTAAAAGTGCTTTTTAAAAGCCTATTTGCAAAAATAAATGAATTTTATGAATTTTTATTTTTACTCTTTATTGCACACCAGATAAAAAGAACAAAAAGAAAAGGAACACAACATTATGTCGATTGTTAACTTCAGGTGAAAGTGGTAAAGTCAAACCACGAAGTAGATAGCATGGATGTTTTAGAGATCCATTTTGATTCCTTATGTTAAAAATAAATAGCATCAACCTCTTGATTTGTGTTTTAGGAAGTAGTTCTACTCTTATTTCACTTATTTATGAACCGAATGAAAATAGATGCTATTTAAATGAAATCTTTGAAGTTTGTTTAACGTTTCTTATTTTAAAATATTCCAACTTAACACATATTCAGTGTTCTCAAAAGTTTCCCTTTAATCCACACTGTTTTATGCCACGATGATTCTCATAACTACAAGTTTCAGACAGCAGCGTGAATAGGCCTAACGAGGCAAGTGATACTAAGGCAAATGAGGTCAAACACGAGCTCAGTAACTAGCTCAGTTGAAAATGAGCTTCCTGTAAAACAAGTATGTTAAAGACGGATGCCGAATACCCTACATTATAACTTAAGATATTAAGCTGTCCAAATAAAGGCATCTTCATTTTTGGTGTCGGTGAAAAATGAAGGTAATTTTTACTCAAGATCCTGTAAGGGTGCTCTCTCACTGAGAGTATCCGCATGTAATAGAATAAACACATCATTCGATTATGATCACTGGTTTTTCTTTAAGGTCAATATTCAACTTTGCAATATAACATTGCTAGTTTCTACTCGCAGCGTCCCTGGTCCAGTTTAATTAATAAATAAACTCTTAGCACACGACATGTACCGACCGGCGCGTGCGCATAATGCCTCGGGCAGTGTGCACACAGCCTTACCGGTGTTAATATTTCATGAACTGGAAATTTTAATTTGAAATTCAACGTGTGGTCGCCAAAGAGTCTCCGTGCGAGCTCTATTTTGTATATTTTATACAAATTTACATTCGCACCAACTCCCATAAATATTGAATGGACATTCTTAGGATGTTGGTTACCCTTTCCTTGAAATAGAGAAATGCGAGACGTGTTTCAATAGATTTCAGGGTAAATTGTTACCAAAAATAATACTGTATAGTTTCTAAATTAAATGCAATTCAGACACGACTTAATTAGTTGATACTCGTAGAAGATACGATCATAATTTGGTATCAAACTTCAGTGAAATGGTATTGAGTTAAACATTAAAGTTAAAAATATTTTATTTAATCGTTATCGTACGTTTGTTATTAAATTAGGATTCAACAAATCGTTCGTTCTGAAACCCATTTATAGTAATTTCCATGGAAACTATCGGAAGCGAGTTTCTCACGCCCCAGGCGCATCGATTCACGGGTATATCGAGAACTCATTAATAAAATCAATATTTAGGCGGCACTAGTGGGATTAGTGACGTCGACACTATTTAAATTTAAAATTACTATCGATTTTTTATGTCTGATCTAATTTGAAACTTGAAAACTAGACTCGTACATAATTAACGTAGGTCACATAAGTTGCGGACAGTATAAAGAAAACTAATCAATAATAAACCCTTTATAGGACGGCCCATACAAAGTGGCCAATAAACTGGACAGTCACTTTACGGCCGATAATTCAATGATTTTTGTAACAATGTCGAACCTTATGATCATAAACGATAGCCAATAAAGCACGCTGGCCTAGAAACGAGTCATCGCTCAAGGACGTCGCACGCAATCAAAAATTCGCGCTCTTTTTTAAGGTGGCCTGTCAACTGGCCACTGTGCACACCCGTACTAGTATTTGCTGCCATTGCAAGCAGACGATACATATTTCCGAGTGTAGTTCAATGTAAAAACATATCTTCGTAAAGAAGATGAGTAAAATAATAATGTTATAGTATATACTTTATCATCACGTGAAAATATAGTCGAAAACCGTAAAATAAACATGTTATTTTTGCAATTAAAAACAGACTAGTGTGTTGAAAAAGCCTTGTGTAGAAATTACACATGTGAATTTGAGGTGGTCTCATATTTATATGTTTTGATTTTTACACACAAATTATATCGTTTTATACTGAGTATATTATTAATTTTTATAATACAATAACATAATAAGCCCAAATATACGGGTTCGGTAGTTATACCCCATTATTATAACTGTTTAGGTATTTTTTCATACAAAATTATGTATATTTGTGGATATGTATATAATAATCCTGGGTTTATTGAGTTTTCATTCACGTTTTTTTATTTTATAACATAATATTGTCTCTAAATTATTATATAATGTTTACTTTAGTTGACAAAACTTTTAATTTTGTTTTTTTTCATGTTATTTTTGGCTCAGAAGAAGAAATACAATCATTTTATTTGATACTTTGTTGAATATTATGTTTTTAGCCTAATTAAAGATTGATAACTAAATACGCAATTATTTTATTTAGTTTAATATGTAATTTACATAAAAATAACCGGTTTTTTTTATAAGTGTCCAGTTTACTGGCCAGTGATTTCACATGAATATTGGTGATTTTAGTGATGCAGAACGGTCAATGGTCAGTATACTGACCACTAGTTTTTTTGTATTTTCTCGTAAAATATCTAGTTTCTGATAATTTTATTAATACATGTTGTTATAAATAACGCTATAGAATATATATCCACTTAGAAATATAGCGAATTCAAAAAAAAGTTAGGGTGTGCGTTAAAGGGTTAAAGAGAACGAAACCTACTACGAATCGGAACTCATCCGTCAATAACACTTTACTCTGTTATTTTTGTCAACAACCACAACTTCTCGAAACCCATTACGCCCCATAACAAGTATCCGTAAAAACACCATAAATCATTTGAATATCCTTTATTAATTTCATCGTCGGCAACTATCGATAACCCGAATCTATTCCACTTAATAATGTGATAACACAAATTGTGTACCGCACCATTAATCTTATGCGAATAAGAATTTACGGACCCGGCGGACTGAGCGCCATAAATTATGGTTCGAATAGAACCACTCGGATGGCCGTGTAGCGAAATGTTCAGTTTTATGTCAACTATCGAGTGTACCAGACGTTTTATCGATACGTCCCAGACTACAACACTATAATAAGTATTAACAATACTGTCGCTGTACTCGAGCTCGAACCAACACTAATAAAAAATGTACACAAGGTGATGCAGTATTTTGCTAAAGTAAAAGAGAAACACACTTGAGTGTATCAATTTATTTTCAGTTCGTTTTCTTGGAGCAGGTGATTTCTTTATTTAACTTTATTTATTTCTGTAATCCAGTTCCGTGAACGTTGTTGTATTATGAAGTCTCTGGGAAAATGTTTTGAATTCAATGTAAGTTAGGAAGTTTTCAGTTCAGAGAAACATAATATTGCTAAGTCATAGATACTCGTATATCTAACGTGGGCGGAGGATAAGTTAAATTATATTTATGCCCGTTTTCACCATCAATCCCTAATTTTTAAGTGACCCCTATGGTAACACATAACAGGCATTTTGTTTTCATAGAGGTCACTTAAAAATTGGGGATTGATGGTGAAAACGGGCATTACTTGTATTTAATTTTCATTTATTTTATCAGTTATTTACGGAAAGTTTTAACCCTTATTCAAACGCGAGCTGGTATGCATGTTTTTTACAAAGTTGAAGTGGATTTTGGGTAATTGTGGGTCACTTATTTCATATTTTTGATCAAAATTTATAAAAAAATAGGGGAAGGGGTAGTTTTTTGGGTGGTAAATAATTTACCATTATCCATTCATGACTACGAATTATTGAATGTTGGTGGTAAAATAGTTACCATTGTCCGTTTTGGTTTATTTTTGGTTCTTGACTAGTGACTTCCTCTTGGTTCTACCTATATTTTATTAAATATTTTGGGAATGAAATAAATATATTGTTTTTATATTTATTAATATTACTTATTATGCTTACAATTAGGATGCTAGGACCTTGAGTCTGAAACTAACAATTCACTAATTACGTAACGTCAAAACGTTACGTAAATAGATATCAAAATAACTTAAAATTTCTCCAAATATTTATTTAGTTTTATTTGTGCACATACAAAAAACAGCAGTTTTTTTATATATCATCAAACTTTTGTCAAGACGGGATCGGACAATGGTAAACTATTTACCACTTCTTTAAAATGTCTAAATTATATGAATAAATCAATTGCAGACGTTGCCTATAAGTGAGATTATACAATAAATGTTATAGTTTAGGAATTTGAATCCAAAAAACACTTATCAGAATTTTCGTTGAACAAAGTTTCAAAAATACCAAAAACGCGCGCTAAAAACTTGAAATTTTTCACACCAAAACCGTTTGGTTGACTTTGACATTACCTGACAGTGACAAATGACGTTGAAAAGTTGTAAAATGGCATAGAGAAGTAAAAAAATATATTTAAAAATATAAATAAGTGACCAAGATATCTTTAAGTATTACCATATCGAAAATTAGGATCCTTTTTTAAAAGTAAACAAAGTGGTAATATATTTACCTTTATTTGAATAAGGGTTAAAAAAAGGAACCCTCAAAATTGCTCCCCGCAAAACTCTTTACAAAAACACCGGTTATGGTTATAGTTATAGTTAAACTAAGGTGTTGCCAAAGTGCTAAGTGACAGAAAACTAAGAAAGAGTTTAATTCAATATGTAAAAAGTATAGTTAAACTAACTATTAACGTCCATTCGATTCATTAACAATGCGACACTTGAACCGATGTTAATTGCTAGTGTGATAACTGCTTTAATAATGGTTTCCTTACCGCCTCGGTATAATAGCTATAACCGTCTGACGATTCTAAAAGGCTAGGTACGTCCCACTGCGACTGCGAGTGCTAGACGTTATCACCCGTATCCACAAACGATGCTTGCTTAAGTGAAGCAGCAAATCGAACGCACAGCGTTGAATAGAGCTCTGTGATTGGTTCGTGTGTCACCCTGTCCAAGTGCACTGTAAGACCTCATAGTAATGTTTGTGAATACGGGCGTATGCGTGTGTCTATAGCATAGAGTTTTAAGCTGACACTGTGTAGGTTTGTTGTCGACACGACAAGAAGATGTAGCTATAGTATTATTAAAAGTGACGAGTTCATAGCGGCAAGGGCGTCAAATTTTAACACTACCCAACTTGTGCTAAGCATTATAAAAATACCTACTGTGCTTTTTGAGATGCTGTATGACCACCACAGGATCTGACTTGATTATATTGCATCATTTCTTTTGGAACAAACGGGCTTAATCAAACCTCAAGTGTTTCATTATTTTAGGGCAATCGCGTAATATCAATGTCTGAGCCGTTTTATAGGCTTTTTTGTTACTAGCCTCGCTCTCAGCTTGGCGTTAGCTTAGCTTTCACTGTGCTCCAGTACAAAGGTGGAAAGCATAATCGGTAATGACTCCATTCTTGCATAATAGCTCCAATTGCACTGCATTAGCGCTACCTACCCTTAACGTGGTAGTTGCATTCGATCGCCCATAGTGATTATGACCACCTGTCAGAGTTAAATGCAGTCCTGGAAAAGTTTGTTCACTTGATAAACTGAAATATTTTAGAATATAAAGGCAACGCAACACGGTAAGACATACTCGTACATATCTAATGTGTGTGGCGCTACATTTTAAGTAGTTACCGAAAGATAGTACCATTTCTGAATGGTTAATGTATAAAATAAAGTTGTATTTTAAATTATACTATTAGAGCTTATTAAAAAAAATTGGATACTGATAACAAAATCATCCTGGATAGTAGAGACGTACCACGACTTTTCACATTAAAAAATATTTAGCTCTAGAAGGTGCAGTTCCTTTGCAAACATAAGTGTACAAAGGCGTTTGCCACACTTATTTCCGTTTTGCCCGTTTTCACTATCAATCCCTAATTTCTAAGTGACCCCTTTGAAAACAAAATTCCTGTTATGTGTTACCATAGGAGTCACTTAAAAATAGGGATTGATGGTGAAAACGGGCATAACATTTTTTCACAGTCGCTACTTAGCACATATTAGACTAAGAGACACCTATTACAATTACTTAAAAAACAAAGTGTTTATCTTGAAGTGCTATCGTTATTAAAAACGCTTCGTATAGCTGCAGCCTTACACTTGCGATCGCAAAGCACGCTAAATGTTTGCGACCTACTTTCGTATCGATTCCACCACTCGATAAGTCCTTTAATCAGGGCGGAATTACCTATAAGCGGGTCAGAGGGACTATTAAAGATAATAAGTTAAGTTACTTATATGTCATCTATGGGAAAGCTTTGGAAAATATCATATTAAGGCCCAGTTTTTTGATTCATAGTTAAAATAACTAATTGTTAAAGGACATTGTCAGAAACCGCCTAAAAAACCGCCCAAAAACATTAACCCATCATAATTATTTTCTATTTTTTTTAATACATTAAGCACCCTTTCATTCTAATGGACACTTAAGCATTGAAAAATTAAATAAATAAGTCTTTTAACGTTTATTCTATAATACTATTACAACTTCCGGACGTTTTGGTGCGTGGCATGGTCTAAAACCTATCAAGTTCCATAATTTTTGCCGATAAAATCTGTACGAGGCATTACCGTACTTTATTGCTGGGAGTCCATGTATAGTGATGTTCCTGCGGCCATCATAGACAATAAAATATCGATTTTGAAAATAAAATAAATCGATTAAACTGCTTTGAAGACTAGATTTGCGTTAAAAGCTAAAAAGATATTGACACTATTACAAGAAGCTATCTAAATTGTCCAACTGGTCGAAGGTCGTAAATAAAATAAAAATAATTAGGACCATAAACTGATATTCATGGTCTCATAACTGTAAAAAAGTCAGAATCCGATGTTGAATCCAATGGCAGTTGAAGTGTGAGAAACATATATCAACCTAGTATAGTTGCCAGTCTCTCATAATCTATGCCAATGAGGGTTTTCGCGATTGAATCGCGAAAACCCTCATTCATAGCACATTAATAATAGACCAAATGAACTTTTATNGACAATACAAAACATTTTTCGCGAATCGGTGTTCATACATTCACACAATACATTAGACGCCATGTTGTCATAAACGACATATTATAAAATCGCTGTGATTTAATATTCTTAATCATTAATTTTATGGCAAGTGTCCATCAGGAATCATTGTTCTTACACACAGAATCGTATTATTTCGCTTTCGGGTAGTAATATGTCAAAATTGTTGGTTCTTTAGGCGAACAATGTATGGAGAACGAACATTGTCCTTTGCTACTAATGGTTAAATATTAACAAACTGTAAACTAATAGTTAAAATATGTACTAAAAGTCAAACTAACCATTGTTCGAAAAACATTTTTTTCTGATATTTAACCACCTGTCACTTGACATCTGACAAATTTTACTAGCGGTTATTATATTTACGAATCAAAAAACTGGGCCTAATTAATTGCTCTAGGTACTTTTGTCAATAAAAATAAAAACAAATGAAATGTAATAATAACAATCTTCATTAACGTAGCTATAACACATTTAACTAAAAGGAAGCCTATTCTAAAGGCCCGCGCAACAAGAACGGTCACAATAGCAACTAAGTGCCTTTTATCTCCGGAGGTGCTAACAACTCGCAACTACAATCCCGCCCCATTATCTCAAGCAACAACACTCCAAAATTCTAACGCCAATTACATAACAAAAGCTCAACCCCGCCATCCTCGCGGCGTCAATTAGAACCGTTTAAATATTTAAATAAGGAACCACAAAACACGAGTTCCAATTTCAAAAACAAAGCCCGTGAAATTCCTTCGCATGCTCTCAGCGAGTGCAGCAGACACGAAGATAACCGCGGAACGTAAAGCGGAACGAGCGCGCACTGCGAACGCGATTATTGCAGCTCCGGTGGCGCGACCCACCCTCCAAACGCGCTTTTGTCGCTGCAAAATGCCTCCAAAACATACCTTTTATCACATTTATTGCTCCCATTCCAAAATGACGTTAAACGTTCGACAACGGCGAAATCCTAAACCGAAATATCACAAAATATTTTCGTTTTCCTCAAACAACCTTTGAAGACAAAAGAAAGAAGGCCCAAATAATAGCTATTGTTAACGAGTAAAAAACCGTCTCCGAAACACAGCTCGTTGCGGTTCCGGTGAACTGCTCCAAATCCAATTGGCCCATTAGCCCGTAACTGCCGCGGCACAACACGGGCACCGCAATAAAATCAATGGCTCACTTACACCGCCTATTTTCATTTAAATAAATTCGCCGTATGGACGCGGATAAACCGCGCCATAACCGGTAACAGCATTAATCGACTTCGGACGTCCAGATCTAGATAGTTATACGGCCAATTTCGAGGGAGATTTGTTTTCGAATAAAAGCTTATTGTCTGAAGGAGCGCCGAGCGCTTTCCTACGGAGCAGTATTAAATTACACAGGAAGAGTGCTTGACAAAAACTATAAAAGACTGTTCGCATGCAATACATTGTCTGTATCTGGTACCGAGCATTGCGGAGCGGGAGTTGGCTGGCAGCCAGTTTGTTTTTTATTTTTTTAATATTCGAGGCACGATGGCGCGGAAACACAACTTTTATTGGTGCATCTCGTCACTGGTGTAGCGTGATAGTCGCACTTACCTGCGATGCCTCGTGGAGATACCAGTCGGTCTCACACATGTTTATCGCGTTAGATCGCCCGCGTTGTGCTGTGAACGCTAACATTTGCTAATTTATTACGTTAACGATGAATAAAGGACTGTTCAAACCACTTTATTTATCCCGGAGGTTTTGCTCGTCTTTGCGGGCTGCATGAAACAATTCGGAACGAAAGGTTTGGAAGTAATTAATTGGAAATAAACAGAAGTAACGCGAACAAACAACGGCCCGGGGCATTCGGCGGCGTCTAACAAAACAAAAAACAATCAGCAGTTCTGTATTGTTCGCTCAATCATTTCTCAGTTGTTGTCATTTATTTTAATTGAGTATTTTCAGCGATCCAGACGTTTTTTCGTCGTTTTTGAAACTTTGTTTCTCTTTGATCAAAAATAACCAACATGTTGGGCGCACAAACGAGGAGCTTGTCCAATCATCGATTCAATTTTCAATAATAACATTTCTTTTAACTTAAAAAAAATAGTGGTTTATTTTTCTAGCGTACCTTTAGCATATTCTAAATCCAGCTCTATGTTCTAAAATTCTAAAATAATGTTCTTTATACGGCATAATCGTGGCCACCGGAACGTCTTGTAATGTATGGGCGAATGGAACTGAGCCAAGTATTAAAAACGTTTGGTTCCGGAGATTGGGACAGCCTCGGGGCGCTGGTCGCCCCGAGAAGCAAGCAAGAAGTAGAGAGAGGGTTAATTCGATACTAGCAATTGGGACGTTCCAATACAATATTGTTTGAGTTAAACAACTCAGTTAAGATGTATTCAAATCGATAGAGAGATTTTTTAACTTATCTAGAATATTATACCTCTTTAAAGATGAGTAAGGATTAGAGACTGTCTATATAATGTAACGTCCATAATGTACGACGTTTGGTTTGCGAAATTGTAACACACTGAAATATATTATGAGAAGTTACAAGTAAATGTTCTAGGTCACCTTATCTGAATCGGTTGGAGAATTTTTGTATTACGCCCAAAACTGGATTCACAGCAACTGGACCAATGACGAGCCTTGCCTAAGACTATATATTCAGTTTAGCTTTATATGACAGTTTTTTTTATTGTAATAAGATTTCAAAACATGAAGCAGTGAGTACGTTTCGTGCAGCCAATACGTACTTTTCTCAGACCATATCCTCAAAAGATTACCGATGTTAACTTCCCCGCTCTGATAACACAATCTCCGATCTTCCAGCGGTGCTGAAGGATTACTGCGGATCAGTGGCTGGGCTTCCTTAACCTATCGGACTTGAGATCCTTCGGATCGACCACCAGATTTAAGCTTATGTGAGATGAAACCACCGGTTTCGTTTGTTTCACCTCTATGTTTTATTTATTTGAGATAATATTTAAATTGATAGCTGCTTGTACCGTGTGACTTGTAGTTTTAATATTTTTCTTTTTTTATTTAACAACAATTTGATGAAGCACTTGTTATGTCTAGAGTTCAGTGGTCTTGTGAATCAACAATGTTTTTCCATTAGGTATTGTCAATGGTAATTGTAGCTCGCTTAGGCTGAGTTGCACCACCTAACTTTTATCGTAATTATAACTATAACTAGTGGTTTTTGTATGAAGTTTGACATATTTTTGACGTTTGTTGATAGATAAAGTAAGATGGTGTGATACTTAAAATTCACCAAGGCTTATGGCAATGGGAAATATAGAACGAAGGTCACGCATTGCCCTCTAATAAGGTAAATTGAATAAATTCGATTATAAATATCAAAGGTTGAAATTTTCCCAAAGTTTACGTCTTTTCCGATTCCCGGCGCTCGTTACACTGTCCCAAATTGCGCGGGACATCATAGCGCGGCCATTTTGGGAATATTTCAAAACGATTTCAAATATTTATGTCCTCATTTTGAGCGGCTATGGGACGATTTCTTCAAAGGTTTGGAGGAAAACGGTTGGAAAGTTTATTTAAAATTCGCATTGGAAAATTATTTGAGTTCGAAAAACGATGTTGAGTTAAAATAATAACCTGTCCATGCTCAAATATGGTCAAACAGATACGGTAGAATACATACATACACTTGAAAAAACCGGCCAAGTGCGAGTCGGACTCGCGCACCGAGGGTTCCGTCCCATTGATTTATGAAATTAAAATTATTATTTTTTATTTAAGTTATTAGTATGAAAGATTACGCGGTAATAAGCGGTTTACGATTTACGAGGTATTAAAAAAACTACTTACTAGATCTCGTTCAAAACAATTTTCGTTGGTAGTTTTTATAGTAATGTACATCATATGTTTTTTTTTTAGACTTTTCATTTTCTTATTTTAGAAGTTAGAGGGTGGACCAACTTTTTTCCACTTTGGAAGCGTCTGTCACGCAAACTATTCGGTTTAGAAAAAAAATGTTTTAGAAACCTCGACATCATTTTTGAAGACCTATCCATAGATACCCCACACGTATGTGTTTGATGAAAAAAAATTTTTTGAGTTTCAGTTCTAAGTATGGGGAGCCCCCAATATTTATTATTATTTTTTTATTTTTGCATCAAAATCTTAATGCGGTTCACCAAATACATCTACCTACCAAGTTTCAACAGTATAGCTCTTATAGTTTCGGAAAAAAATGGCTGTGACATACGGACGGACAGACATACAGACATGACAAATCTATAAGGGTTCCGTTTTTTGCCATTTGGCTACGGAACCCTAAAACATAACCCTCCTGAAATAATATCGAATGTCAGTAACAATAATTACTATTTCAGTGATCTCTACATTTTGCAATCAAGGATAAAATAAAAGTTACTACGCTCACAGAAGTCCTATGTAAATTTTTAATGTGTACCTAGTATATTACAATTTGCGTTATTTCAACAGAAAAACAAGACACAATACAACAGTAAGTTGTCGGGAGTTCAACTCCTACAATTTTTTTCAAGAAAGCGTAAAATAACATCTGGGTTTAAATATTATATTTTCTTTACTCATATCTTGATAACATCTTGGCTAAGCATAACAAAAATGACAAAAAATCTTATCTAAACCTTCAAGTCAAGTTTCCCATGCCCACATTTCCATGCCCCTAACGCCTATGGCGGTAAAAACGCATGGGGTTTATCAAGGAAAGCGAGTCGAATAGAAATTTTAGTGCCCATGTAATATTCAGACGCATCCGGCATTATCATATACAAATATTCACTTTCGTTCGGCAGCGATTTGTTTTTACTATTCCCGTGGTTAGGGTTGCCTGTCGACATTTGATAGCCTAGTGGAGAAAACACCCATAATTTTTTATTGAATGGTTTTTTAATAAGAACTGCTGATGGAGCCGAAGGTAAATAAACTTTTAAGCTTATTATATTTACTAGCAAACATCCATAAAGTTTAAGAGATTTGCTTGAGGTTTTCAGTAAATAGACTTCACAGTTCTCGGTAAAAAATGGTTAGCCTATTATGATAACTCATGTAAATTATGTGTAAGGGAAACTTTTACATTGTAGCTTGTAGTTGAATCTTATCTTTTGAACAGGCTTGTAAATTGTAATTATATTAAAAGTTGGGTGAGGTTGAGTTAACGACAAAAATTAACAGCACATTTGCTCTGTTATTTTTTAATCTTTTTCTTTTCTCAGCAGTGGCAACCCTATACATATTTATGCGCCGGATTTGTGGATGTACGCAAAAAGTAATTTGTTATTCGTGCGGTTTCCGAGCGGTTTTTAGGCGATATGTTTTTACTATTGATTGGTCATTGCCCGCCGTACCGTTTGGGCAGATTTCCCCAAAATACAGTAACATTTTTAGCAATTTTTTGCCATTTACTTTTTTTATTCAAAAAAGTTTTGGGCAACATTTTACCCGTGTGAAGGAGAATTTTATCGTCATGTCAATAAATTGATTTAAAGTCAACAGAATCGGTCAACATGTAACTCTACATTTAAGTTGTTAAAATCATAACTGTTCATAAACCTATTCGTAGTGTATTTATTTATTTGCGTTGAAAGCAGTCAGTATAATATTGGCAATACCATAACATCAATATTGATCTTCAATGCTGCTTGGCACTTGGCAGATTTCAAACGGTTTTATTGTACGTTACTTTGTATAATCAGTGGAATCCCCGTTCCTTTCTGCGTATATCGATGACTAATCCTACTTTATCGACGGAATATTTATCGAGCGGTTACCGTACGTGGGCATCACTATCGGCGAAGGCCGCGTTGATTTATAGTGACGCGCCGCGTGAGTTATCGATAAGGTTTGTTTAGCATTTACATTTAAAATTGTGTTTTGTCTGCATTTGTTGTTTGGGACTATGTTGGGAGTTAGTTTTTCCCACACGAGTCGTGCCGATTCACGGCTGCGGTTTTAAACTCGGTTCGAAACTACGTTCGTGTTGTAATGATGGCGCAAGCTCTTTCTTGAGTTGTTAAAAGTTAACTAAACCACACAAGGTTTAACTAGGTAACAATTTTGAGTATAATAAATCGTAAGTTGGAGACTTACAATTTGTTGCACTTAGTCGTAATTAATACTCATAAAAACCTTTTTTAAGAGCAAAAAAAGATTGTATTTTACATACAATGCGACGCAAATGACGTGGGCGAGGAATGTCTACGAGGGACATGTCTACGAGGTGCTGTAGCGAGTGGAAATAGCTGAAGACTCTGTTAAGCATCCTTGCTCGGCTAAGTTATCTAAGGAATACCTACCTACCCTACGTTCCTTGTCACTGTATATTTTTCTCGCATACTTAAATGCTTCTATAAAATTTTTTTAACGCCAAGTCGCTGGGTTGAATTTTTAAATATTTTTTCTTTCGATAACTGGGCCCACACCAAGATGCCCGGCGACTTAGCCCGTGGGCCAATCTAAAAGTGGGCCAAAACGCTGTGTCAAGCATGACGTGCTGTCGTCTGTCCATTCAAACAGGCCACACCGGCAGACTTGCATTATGCAGGCGCCGCCCACGAGCCGCGACAATCACAAGTCACAACATACCTCGCAGGCATTATCTTTTCATTACCTCTCATTGTCTGATAAAAACATAAGGACGGCTTCATTAAGACCCGTTTGGAGGCGGCGAGGCGTGACCAGGTATGGGCAATGCTGGAGTTGAGGGTTGACACTTGAATAGGTAGTACTTGTAAGTGTGTCGAACATAATTTTTAAATCTTGAAAAAAACATGTTGTATATTTTAGCATTTTCCTCTCAGCTCCTCTACTAGGCTGAGTTCTTCTTCTAAGATTGCCACAAGGACACGAACGAACTTTATAAGTGGTGCTTCTTTCTGGTTTCAGTGTTTCGTGGAATGTCTTAATTGAAGTCCAGCAATAAAAACTCTTTAATTTTTATCCAGTGGTCACAAATATGAATTTTCAACGAATAAGACAACTTTCTACTTTCATACATATTTATAACTGAAATGTAATCTACGAGATCTAACCTTCACAATAACCGTCAATCAATGCCACTACTAGTTTAGTTCAAGAGTGATTTTAATTGTCAAAACATTCGAAATACACAAATGTTACAAAGAAAATCTCCATGTCGATATCAAATCAATAGCGATTACTTCTTATCGCCTTCACCTCACATAATACAGTCGCGGGAAATAAAATGAAGTGAAACGCTTGAGTGAATATTCCGGAATGTTCAGCTATTTTGATTTAGAGCCGGTATCAGTCCCGTGTCCCGGCGGGATCTCACCTGGCCTGACAATTTTAATAAAATAATATTTCCCGGGCGAGTAGGGGCGCCAGGATTCAGGAAGTTGTAGGACAAAAATACTTCAAAGTTGTAGGAATAAAGTTGTGCAAATATTCTCCAGATTGGTAAAGAGCCTTGAATTAATCAATATATGTGATGACAATGGTGACAAGATACCAATCTTTGACAGACCTGCTGAAAGATTAATTTAATATACATTGCCACTTGGCATGCTCAGTACTAACTTAGTCAAAATCTAGTCTTATAACATGTAACAGCTCACAACTTTTACTTAACAAACAAAAACTGAATCGTTTTGCACGTAGCAATGCAATGTTGTCGAGAACGATCCTTCTTTAATTTACTTCAGGAGTCCTTCACACCCGTATTCACAAACGATGCTTGCTAAGTGAAGCAGCAAATCGAACGCACAGCGTTGAATAATGGTTCGTGTGTGACCCTGTGCGTCAACGCGCACAGTAAGACCTTATAGTAATGTTTGAGAATACGGGCGTCAGTTTTGTTGGAAAAATCGTTGTGGAATAGAAAATCTGTTATTTTATCGTGTCCTAAAATGATGGTGGCCCTACCCAGTCCACATGCCGGGAATATAAATGTTGCACTCGAGAATTTTGTCATCGTTCCCCACTGTTTGTGTACGAAGATTTTTTGCTGGAATTGTGTTTAGCGATATTATGATCCGTCGAGGACAGGCATGAGCATTCTTGGTCCATTGAATTTATTAAAAAGGAAATGTTGCAGGCTGTTGATGAATGTCAGAGACGACTTTAAAACTTAAGAAGTTCAATAATCATATCGTTTTCTTTTTCATGAACAGTTATTACTTATTAAATACCATTGAAGTTCTTCCTAAAACTTGTATAACGACTGTAGGTAGAGAAAACCCTCTTAAATTACTTAGAAACATCAGTACCTACAGGTATCTACACATAATTATTTGAATTTTACAAATAGAAATGGGCTGCGGGGATAATAGAGTTTGCTTATTTGTACCGATTATCTTCTAAAATGGCAAGAAGGCATAAGTATTTGACGATTATTATCATCTTAAAATTCGTAGCATTATCGTAACAAGCTTCCAAAAGTGTATATGCTCATAGATAGGTATTGTGAAACCGTTATACTTTGTGGGAAAACAGAAAAGAAGTGAGCTCTGCGCAAAACCGAACTTTGTAACAAGTTTCTATTCATAACTTTGAAGAAACCTGACAAGCCGAAACCATAAAGGTCGTATTTGCATAATATACATATCTATAGGTATAATACATATTATTATACTCGTATTATACATAATTATATCGATAACTTGCCCTACTACGCAGGATTTTATCATGACCATTGGTCATGAAATTGAAAAAACATGAAGTTAGTGATCATACTAATATTTTTCAATGTGGCTTAAGCATCGCTACCTGCTCATGGACCGACAACCTCAACAAAAAAAAACCATAACCCTCCTTCTGGTGCAGTCGCGTAAAAAAATAAAGCTAATGATCGTACTAAACTTTTCCGATGTGGCTATAAGCATAGCTAGGCTCGATGGACCGACGACCTCAAGAAGGTAGCTGGCAGAAAAAGCAGCCAATCGTACTTTGTGGCGTTCCTTCAGCAGTAACTGGCACAGACGGTGGTGATGATGCTGGATTAATCACCTGAAAAAAGATTAGTTACGCTAAGGGCGCCTGCAGTTTTTAGAATTGCAGTTGCATGAAATCTAGTAGTGATGCGACAAACGCGCCACTGTGGCGCCACTATATCGCTTCCTCACGCCTCTAATATAAAGGCGCCCTAGCTATTGGATAGGAACTGTATCGCAGATCTACCCACGCTTGCAAAAATCCTCCGTGGAAAATTTATCATACCATCACAGACTTTATAATCTTCTTTTTAAAAACCTGACCTAATTATCCAAGAGATCCATTCAGAAGCGAAAACATGCGTTCGGTCTACAGGCGCGGTTAAAATGACGTCCCCTAATGAGGGGGGATGGATGTTAATAGGAACCTTTTAATTACGTTTGCGCCGTGTTTATCATTCGGATAAGCCACTTTTGGATTTTAATGCTTTGGGCAGAGTGACGTGCTAGGCGTAATGGTTTAATTCCATGGGGTTTACGGGATGTACGGTTTCTATTGCTTTTAAATTAGTGCAAACATTTAAAAATTAAATTCAATCACATTTAATATCCAAGCTTTTTGTAAAATTCGCGCTCGACTTATTTGCTTTGTTTAGACAAATCTTCAATCTACGTAACAAACAGAAAACAAAACATTACCATCAATTTGTCGGCCGTTTGGTGTAGTGGTTCGAACGGACTACTATGCCGAGAGGTCCCGGGTCCGATTCCCGGCCGGGCAGTAATTGAAATGATGAATTTTAATTTCTGTGACGGGTCTGGGTGTGACTATGTATAATATTTATGTATTTAAAAAAAAAAGTATATAAGTAGTATATCCGTTAAGCTAGCACCCATAACACAAGCATTAAGTTGCTTACTTTGGGGCTAGCTGGCGCTGTGTGAAATTGTCCAAAGATTATTTATTTATTTATTTATTTTCAGCAGCGGAGTAAAAAGTGAAAAAGTGCTCCATCATTCTAATTCCCATTAAGCCCAACGCAGGCTGTTTAAAATGTATATTAAACATTTTCCTTTCGCTAGCGCTAAGTAAATAGTCCAGGATACTTCTGCTTCCGGAATTTTTAATTTACGCGTCGATCCGCCGCTTCAATATCCGCCCATTGCTAACCGTATCGGCTAAAACAAGCAAGATTTTTATTAAAAAATCGCCGACGATTTTTCTCGCTTTTTCATAAGGACCATGTGTCCGGGTACGGTCCTTTGCTGGCGCCATATTTCATTTTGGCAAGATGGCGGGCGTTTCCCGCGCGAAGATGGTTGGCGGCCATTTTAAAAATTTTATGCATTACACATCTCTCGGATGGATTCTCGTCTGGAGGGTAGGGACGTCAAATGCGGCTGTTTCGCCCGATGAGCAGCTGGTATGCAAGCGGTTTTGACTGAAAACAGCATAATGGTGAACTAGCCGGAGGAGAGGGTGCATTTTAAATGACTGTGAACAGGTGCATACCTACTACATTCTTGATATACAGGAGGGTAATAATGCAGTCGATGATATAAAAGTTCAAAGGATATACCTACTCCGCATCAGCAATTCAAGCATTAAATATTTTCAAAGAATTCCCACTAAACATTTTAATTTGTAGAATGTTCAAATATTTCGGCCGTTTGGTGTAGTGGTTCGAAACGGACTACTATTCCGGAGGTAGCGGGTTCGATTCCCGCACAGTACAAACATTTGTATGCATGAACATATTTGTTTGTATTGGACTGGGTGTTTTCTATGTATAATAAGTATGTATTTACAAAAAAAAGTATTTAAGTATGTTTATATCCGTTGTCTAGTACCCATAGTACAAGCTTTGCTTGGTTTGGGACTAGAAGCGCAGTGTAAAATGTCCAAGGATATTTATTTATTATTTATTTATTTATTTAATTACGCTAAAAGCTTACCCAAAAAATACTCCCAAACCGACGTTTCATAAACATTAGGTGCCGTCTTTAACAAAGGCAACCGCAATATTTAAGGTTATATTAACAAAACCTGGATCTACGGTATGATTACGGTAAGAAATTCCAGTTAACAAGATTCGCTGGATAACGCCTAAATATATTTTTCGCGTTTCAAAGCGTAGAGACGAAAAAACAACAAACGCGTAATAGGGCTGCTAAATTATTAAACTATCGACATCGATTTTTGAAGCCGATTTGATTAAATCCAGTGAATAGTGTATTTATTCGTGTGTCGCACGCCAATGCCGTAAATAAAAGCAAATCGATTTTTATGACAAGTACTATAATCAGTTTACACGGTGACTGAGCAAGTCAGAATTGCGAAAGACTCCCTATTTAGTGGGTGTGTAATTTAACTAACTTTTGTATCACTGTAAAGTAAGCTCTAAGGGCTCTATCAAAAATATACCTATTTTGAAATAAATCAAGCTAACAAACAGTCGAAACTGCGACTTCTCATACTATTTTCCTATCGATGCGATGTCGGAACTGGGAGTTCTTGTCTTATCGATAAGTCGATAGTTTTCCAGACAACACTGCCCCAGACCGGCGTCTGCGGGGGAAGCCCGGGTCTTGGCCAGACAGGCCGAGGGGAAGGTGTGCCAAAACAGAGCTTCCGCATGAGGGTTAACCCATTCAGAGCAGACCGACGGTTGGTGCGGAGATTACGTTTTTGATGCGAACCGTGAAATTTTTGTGCGACTCAAAAAAGGCGTGCGTCGGTGGCTCCCCTGGTATTTGCATGCCTGTTTTGTTTGCTCTCTCTAATTGGAAGAAAAAAATACATTCGTTGCAGACGTTACAGAAAATTAACTCTTCCTCAGTTAGCTGTCATTAACAAATATAGGTATTTTTTATCGCACGAATGTAAAATATGATGTTTTCTACAATTTCAGTATAATTTTTATTTGAATTCAAAAAACGCCATGATAAAATTAAATGCATCTTCTTTGTCGGAACGTACGAGTGCCTACAATGAAATTAACTGATAATTTCTTCTTTCATTTACTTCGAAGCATTTCAATTTGTTCAAAAAGATAAAATAGTGCACGCCGGAAACATTATTCGGTTCAAAATAACTACAACTCACTCGTTTTGCAATCCATAAGCAATATTTAACTGGACCACGCACGTTCGTATCACGTCGTAACGAATAGAGTGCGGTCGGAAATCAGCAACGCATTTATCAACGCCCTTGCATCACGACGAAAATAGTGCATTTACTTGTACTTGCACGTCAGATGCATTAAGCTGGAATACACATTAAACACTTTAGTCTTCAAAATTAATATTTTAAAAGAAAGATTTGTTTGTACCTACTGAATCCGAAAAAGCAGAATTAAACCATTGCCAAAAAGTAGCAAACTTCTAAATGTTATCTCGGATTAACTTACTACCTACTTATTTCGTTCGTTCGTTCGTTTCAGCCAAATGACGTCCACTGCTGGACAAAGGCCTCCCCCAAGGTTTTCCACAATGAACGGTCCTGCGCTGCCCGCATCCAGGCTCTTCCCGCGACCTTACTTACCTACTTATTTACCTAATATTTATGTCATAAGACCTTAGATATTAGAAACGGAGATGGATAATTATAAGCATCTGTAAGAAAATACTCCCAACCGTGAAACTTTTTGCACATCTTCAGCCCGATCTCATATTATTGTGATGAGTAGTTGTTCCAATTCAATGGGGTTGTAGGTTTATTATAAACCAAGACCAAAAACTTGGTTCAATATCAAGCGTATATTGATATTTGATTTCTTAAGACAGAATCTGTGACTGAGATGGAATCGAGTTTTGTCACTACGATCGATTTCAGTCTATTGTGAGCATCTCTACAATTTCTCCTTCCAAGCATATAGAGCTAGATAAATCCTTCCAGGCTTTCCAGCAGATATGTATCTTCTGCTTGGTCGATATACATATGTACAAGTATGTATGTACACATCTCGCGATACATTCCACCAGCTGCACCAGTGTACAGTTACCCTTACCACTCCGTATTTATAGCACGGTGAGCTCGCACTGACAAATGGGCGCACTCAATCCTGTTCTGCTATTAATGCTGCAGGAATATCCTGGAGTTTTCCGGGATGACGTGACGAGCCAGATGGAGCCATACAATAGCCCTCGTTTAAAACGTGATGGTGTCAAAATTTAAGAATCATGGTACAATTGAAGATTGTACAGACAGTACATCAATATGTATAATACGGTCAATGTTAGATGGTGTAACTGAGCTTAACCCGTCTTTACATCGATTAATCTCTAAGCTAAATAAATGTTATGTATCAAAATGTATCATGCCAAATAATATCTGTCACTACAATAGTCCAGCATCGACAGGTTTCGAACTAACCCGGGATCGGCAGTCTGGCTTCAACATCGGCTATTTGCTTTTAAGAAATTGCACCAAGGATATCCTTAGAGAATGCACGACTTTAAGCTGTATACGAGTATCCTAAGCAGGCGCTATAATGCTCAAAGCTGTACAAGGTGCGTCTTTGTCTCTCCGCCTTTGTTGGGGCCAATTAGCAGTAAGTTAGTCCGTACCTAAGCACAACGTGGCAGGGTTTATGGGTCACCGGTTAGCTGCTCCTAGCTCTAGTAAGGTTATTAATATGGGAATAGGGATTTTAACTAATGGTCGTAATTGCTTTGGAAATTATGCAGGAGACTCTACCAAATGTACCGACCTCGTTAGAACACCACTGATTTTCTCACAATTTGAACTATATGGCATACACAATAAGGTACTAACAAAAGCCGATACTCTATGCCATTAAATGCCAGAGTAAAATTTATTACAATTTTTTAGTTACTGGAGTTAATTAAAACATTTAAAAAGGCAGAGACAAGTATTTTCAGTAAAATACGAGTACAAGTGTGTTATAGAAACTCAAAGCAATCGTTTTTCATTCAAAGGAATAGATGTTTAGTTTACAGACGGTTTAAAATAAAACTAAGTATGTTGCGCACGCGGTAATGACTGTAGTGTGTGACCACAGCAAATGGAGAACAGCCACGTGATATGTATCTTAACTGTGACTTGTTTTGACTGCGGGACAAAGGCCTCCTCCAAGGATTTCCATAATGAGCGGTCCTGCGCTGCCCGCATTTAGGTACTTCCCGCGACCTTCTCCAAATTGTCGATCCACCTACTGGAGGACCTGCCCGCGCTACGTCTTCTGTGGCTGCCACTCGAGAACTTTTCTGCCCCAATGGCCATAGTCTCTACATAAAATATCTCTATCGTCAGAACCCCAAGTAGGTACCCTGTAGGCCTGGGATCCATGCCACGATAAGCGGTTATTACGCCATTTTATCAATTTGCCCATACATTTTGACGTCGATAAAAGTTATCACGGCGTCCTAGCCGTGGTAAAAAGGGCCTATCATCATCATCATCATCATCATCTCAGCCATAGGACGTCCACTGCTGAACATAGACCTCCCCCAATGCTTTCCATGCTGCCCGGTTGGTAGCGGCCTGCGTCCAGCGCCTTCCTGCTATCTTTATGATACGCTAGAAAGGGCCTAAGCACTGACTAAATATTATTAACGTGATGGCTGTTCCCGTTTACCCTTTGACCTCCGCCCGTCGCAAGCGCAGCTGACTGCCCGACGAGTGACGGCCTCAGCCTTGCTGTTCCCGGTTGAATGCCGCATTCCCGCGTATTTATCCAAAGTGACATCACCTTTGTGAACCACCGTTAGGGTTATGACAGTTAAATAAACAGTCTTTAATCAACGGTTACGAGAACTGGTTGATTTATTGTGGTCTTGATGATTATGAGGGCGTTGAACCTCTTCTTAGAATTTTGTTCATAGTGGTAAATAAATAATGAGCCAAACAACAAAAGTAACGTTACGGTAAAGAAATGTAACTTACAATTACGTGGCACGAGGCTGAAAAGGATAAAAAAATCAGTGTCACGTGCTCCGGTGGCTTGAGTATTGGACTGCAAACACAGATATTGTTTTGTGAGCCATAAATAAATAAATAAAGGCTTCGAACTCTATACGGTGCCAACGATAAATACAATGTGAATGAATTTATCTATTGTCTCTAGGTGCAGTAGAGTAGAGAGGTTACCTAAAGCTCTAACCCGTATAAAACTGTAAGCTAATGTAGGATTTTTTAAACATTTTCATTCGCATATTCTTTCATGCCATGTCTTAACACATTGATGGACAGTAACGTCCTCGAGCGTTCAGGTAGTAAAGGATAATACGACAGAACACCTATAGACGTCATAGTTTTTATTCGTTTTACATTGAAACTGCTCCCAAAGGCAATGTATGTGAATAAGTAGTGTCATCTTGGAAGTCATTCATAAATTGTACTGTCCACCAAAGTGTTAAACGTACTTGAAATATGCGGACCTAATTTATTCGTACTGTTTGAAATGGGTTTAAACAACTTGTTATAAAACGGGGATTTCAAATAAAAGCTAAGACTATTTCAAACAGTATCTAATTATACAACATTACATTTGTTGCAAATAAACGCAATTTATTCCAAACAATTTGAATACAATTTACATAGATACTACTTTTAAGACCATCTTATTGTCCCAAAAACTGTACAAATGAATTGTTTTGTCTACGAGAAATAGATTCAAAAGGATCACTTTCAATTTTATACGAAATATACTCTTTGGTTGAGGATTGCGGGTGAAGCTCGCTTCCACGCTCCGTTGTGGGTAAAAAAACTTCGTGTATGTTTAAACTATGAATGTCTTTAGGAAGAAAGTTAATTATTGTAACGTTGATGCTATAAAATTGATGCCAACTAACGATGTAGGCCGCCACCAACCAGCCTATCTGGAAATCATTGGATAAGGCCTATGTTCAGCAGAGGACGTCCAGTGGCTGAAATGATGATGATGGTGATGAAGTAGCGATGAACATCAACTACTTATCGATGAAATTGACAATAACAAAATTGTATAATATTTTAAACTATTATGTTGCATTTTTACTATAAAATTATCATATACCATGACTCGTGCAACCGAGCCGAAACGTCGGGAGGGTAAATATTTTATTTACCGTTAAAATAGACATTGTTGCAATAAATCCCGTGAAGTGATAATTTTATAACAAAATTGTATTTATGTTTCATGCACGTGTAGTTTACAATATGAGCCTACCGTTACGTCATGCATTGTAGCTATTCGTAAACATTAGTGTTCTCGTCATTTATGAGCTCCCTTAACGAAAACAATAAGGCGCCTTTGTAAATAACTCGAGCTGTCAGCGTTGAAGATTATCTTTCACTTTGTATCTCACACATGAACGGTTTTTAATCACAAGATCATAAGTTAAGCGTGGGTGTATTATTGAGAGTTAAGAAAATTAGCTTGTAATTTAGGATGAAATTGGAATAAACTTTTCGGGGCTGTCAGAAACAATAATTAAATGAGTATTTTAAGTGTGTTATGGAAAACAAGGTTTTAATTATGGGGATAGGTATACTACTGACTACAAAGTCGTGGTAGTTTATAATATGTGTGATTTTGCGACAAAAATACAAAATTAAATATAGTCTGTACTGGCGGCAAAAAAAAGGAATTCGGGTTTCCCTGCAGTACAAAATGTTTGTTATCTTTTTCCGACCGTACAACGGTCACTGTTTAGAGACGCTGGAATCCCAACAGTGGTTCAAACAAAAGAGGCACTTATTTATCTATTAAAATCGCTCTAAACCCGCGGACAGACGAGCGTGTGAAGCAAAAAACGCGGAATTCGGCTGCTGGCGTGCTGTGTGCACCCTGCGCTAGTTGGTTTTAAATCTTTTTTATTCTTACGTGGAGGTGTCACGTAACACGAATGTGAGGAATTCGCGACACGTGAACCCGGAAAAGGGTTAAAGTAAGTATTTAAATAACTTTCGGTGTGAGAATGAAGTCTTTTGACTCAAACAATACTGCATTATGTTATTTTAAGTTTATTTATTAAAGTTGGATGTTGCTGTCGCTTATTAAGAGTAGGCGCACACCGTTGATTTTTAGTTGACTGATAGTTGTGCCCGATTTTAATTTGTATGAAGAATCGGCCAAATCGAATCGGCGTAGTGTGCGCACTCCCATACATGCCCATACTGATCAACTGCCCGACTAAACTATCGGCCGACGAAAAATCAACGGTGTGCGCCTACTCTAAATTGTATCCCATCAAAAACAATACTTGTCAAAAAAACCAAGTCTCGCAACTCAGTTGTTCTACGGTAAAAAGTTGTGAGATCCATGTAATACCAAGTCCAGGCCAGGAAATCTTTAACGTTTTACATAAATTATTGACTTGGCCATCGCACTAAATAATTTAATTTACACGTGTTTTCATGCGATGGCCAAGTCAATATATTTATGTAAAACGTTAAAGATTTCCTGGCCTGGACTTGGTATTACATGGATCTCACAACTTTTTACCGTAGAACAACTGAGTTGCGAGACTTGGTTTTTTTGACAAGTATTGTTTTTGATGGGATCTCATTTCTTTTTGTATTTTGTAGACAGCAGTTATGTATCTAGAAAACTGGACCGAAATTGAAAAATTTTACTCGACTTGGCGGTTGCACTACCGTGCCCCCAAATATTTTAGTTTTTCCTTGATTCATACACCAAACACTACTTATATTCCAAATTTGAAGCTTCTAGGTCTGCTAGAAGTGCCTTAGAATTTTGATGATCGGTGAGTCAGTCAGTGAGTCAGTGAGTCAGTGAGTGACAAAATTAAGTAACTTTGACCCGTTATAATTCTTAAACTACTGGTTCAAATTGAATGAAATTTTAAATATACCGTGTCTTTACAATGCCTGCATAGCTAATGAAAATTCAGCCTTCTAGTTTTATCCACAACGAATTACAGGCGGTAGAAAATGGCCTGAATTGCTTCGAGAAAAGGATGGTACGGCCGTGCCGCTTTTTTGCTCGACTTGGTGGGGGCACTGCCGTGCACCCAGATGACGATTAGGATTAGACTGCTTTAAATCCGAACCTGGCGAAAATGAATCTAAACTAAAAGGCAATAAGCGTTGTCTCTATGTCGATGTAATCGATATTCTACGCATGATTTTCAAAATGGTCACTAAAATCTAAGATTTTTCGAAGTATTTATCTATTTAAAACGCTGTAAGGGCGAGGACAGGCTGACTGCAAAAAGGTGCGGACGCGGCGTGAAATACGGCCTCGTGCGCACTACCGCTTGTTTTATTTATAACCTTTGCTAAGGGTAGGGATGTGGTAGAGTTTACCGGGTATTTAACAATCTGTATCTTCGTATTACCAGTTTGGTTTTAGTTTATTAAGGCCGAATGAGGGTTTTAGCGAATAAATAATCCGCCAGATGGATTTTGACATATCTGTCAATGTCATGTCAAAAATAACCTATCATGCAGCATTTGAACCTCGCATCTACGTATTGCCATCTGGCGGATTTTTCATTCGCAAAAACCCTCATTGCACCACTTAATTTTAATGATAACCGGTGCTTTTTATATGGACTTTGACAGCTTTTTGACGTTTATTAAAGTTAAACTAAGATGGTGCAACCCACCCAGCCTAATATTCATAATTTTGACCTCGCAAATAACATGATTTATCCCTATAAGTGCTCTGAAAAGGGCCTATGACCTATTATATTATAGATACTGAATAACTTATTTCATTTCATTTTACTTCAAGCGTGAGCAGCCCATTTTTGCCATATTTTTGAGATTTTTCCATAAGTAGGTTTTTAAAGCAATTTATGTAGGTAAATCACTCTTGTATGTATTAATAAATTTTGTTCTATAGTATAAAATAGAGGTCACACAAGTTGTACCCAGCTCTAGACTGTTTGACATTGCGTAAACTTATAACATGCAAAATTAATTTTCTTACAAAATTATACCTAAATTTAGATTTTCTTGCTACAATTTGAGAAAGTCGAGAATCTCAACGTAATATTCATAACAATACACAATAAATTTCGGGGTCACATTGTAACTATATTGCCGTTTATTTTTAACCCTTCAAGCTCGCGAATAACGTGACGTGTCACGTCACGTGCCATAAAGAAGCAAACAACTTTGTCAAAGTAAAAATAAGATGGCGCAACCACGGTAATACTATGTATACAGTATTCTAACTCGACCATATTTTTGAAATAAATGTCAACAGCCGCGCGGTCCTTCACCGTATGACAACATGCGATAGGGCTGCCCACCTGCAGACCCTATTTTCATTACATCTGCCTACATAGAATTTCTTCTAGTTTTGTGAATGTATTTTGTGACTGTCATTTTTTATTTTGTTTTGACAAAAAAAATACTTTGTGAATGAAATAGGATAAAAATGCATGATGTCTTGTCATTAGTAGATTTAATTAAAAAAATATTTGTGTTAAGATTTAGCAACAAATCTTATAAATTTGCGACCGTAAAATGTATGCGCCTCGACTGAGGCATACAAAATGCTTGATTATTATAAAAATAATTACAAGTTACCTATTTATACAGGGTGTTAGGTAAATGGGTTTATAAGCAGACACTAGCCCATGTTAACATGTGCATGCATATAAATGGTATGGTGAAGTCAGAAAATTGATATCATAACTTCAATAATATTAATTTTCATACAAATCTGATTTTATAAATTTTGTTTTGTACGAAAATAATACAAAAAATGATATCACTGACTTCACCATACCATTTACATGCATAAATGTTAACATGGGCTAGAGTGGACTTATAAACCCATTTACCTAACACCCTGTATTGTATATATAGGTAACTTGTAATTATTTTTATAAAAAAACCACACTATTGAAAAAACAACACGTCCTCCGTTTATTACTGTGGCACATTCGCGTCGCGACATCCCCGACTTTTGCATGTCGAGCGCATACCGAGATTTGAATTTCGAAGGAAAGCTCGCGTTTCGTCCGTTTATATGAAGTTACAATACTGTATGATAGTATTACCGTGGCGCAACTCAACCTAAGTTTATTGAGTTTTCACTGCACTTCAAGTAACTTTTGGAGAACACTATATTTGCCAAATGATTTTAAATTTAAGCCGTACTATACGAAAACTTTATGAAATAATCTATTTATGTTTATATCTTATTCTGAATTTTATTCTGGCAATTTTAATCTTACCATTTGGTAAAAACGGACTAATGAACTCTTTCATTCAGTAAAATCGGTAATAGAAAGATGAATTTCATTTTCTCGGACCTGTAGCTTTAATATTGTAATGATAATATTAATTTTATGAACATAAAAATAAAAAAATTTAACATCTCTACGTCAATTTAAAAGTGCTTGCTATAACGATAAGGTAGTGTTGGTGAGGCCAATTAATAAAAATAACTTAAACTTTAAAATACCTAAAAGAATCCCAAACGCCTTTGACCAAAACGGTCAGATTGTATTCATTATAATAATTTGGCCAAAATGTGAGCATCACAATCACGTTAATTGCCACGAGGGTAACAAACAATGAAATTTCGTATTGTTGTGTGACCCGCCGCCTTCAAAGGCTTAAGAGGGTATTACAATAACCTTTTTATCCTTAAGTACCCTCAAAAGTACAGTCACAAACAAAATTTTCCTTGCTCAATTCTATGAGATTAACTTTTTCGTAGCCTGAGCAGTAAATCTGATTCATGCCACTTCTGATTTATAAAACACCGTCCAATAACATGTATAAGTAATCATTTAGATTTTCGTTTTGTACAGTATAAATATTTGGAATGAAACACACCGTAAATTTTTTCACCACCATATTTTTTTCCCCAGAATGCATTACGTTCATCTTGAAAATTTAAGGAAAATCCACACAAAAATGCTGCTCTTATAAAATGTAAGCTCCATTTTGTATTAAAATCGCTCATTTCACTTATCACATTATTGATAAATGTATCAAAATGTTCAACAAGGCAGCGGTCAGCCCAGTCAGAGGGCACTCGCGTCGGTAAAATCCATACAATGAGAAATAATTTCGGCGCCCGAAATCAGGTCGGGAAATTCATTTAAATTGCGAATAAACGCTCATCATTCCTTCTCCCTTGTTTCAGAGGACTGACGACCGTGCACGTAACTACAGCCGTAACGCCGACATGACGGTAAGTCTCAACATCATATCTCACAGAACCCCCTCAAAAATCTCCGATATTCAGCGGAATCTTCGAATCCGCACTACTACTTAGCCCTTGACAGATTCCTTTTTGTTTTACGAGCCACCCCGGCTCTACATTGTCTGCAGCCCTACGCATAAAACTAGGACGCCAATATCGCACCATCTGCCTTCCGATCATCCCCAAAAATCACTCAAAGAGCAAATTACAGAATCTCTTTGCAACGTTATACGCCAAGGAGGGACAGTTTTCATAAAACCCCGGCGCCAAATTCCCGGAATAAAATTCCGAGTTTACGACGCAAAAGGAATGTATCGGAACGCGCCGGAATCGTAGCGCCCGACTAATTATTCGACTCGAGAGAAAAAGTTTACGTTTTATTTTTGTGTTTGTACAAATTTGTCAATTACTTACTTTTGAGGAGGGTCTCCTTCGCTTTGAAGAAAGGAATACACAAATTACACTTTTTTGTTTCTTTGTATCAAACGAAAGTTGGAGATGTTAGAGCGATTATTGTCTATGGGCATTACGGATCGTAATTTTTTAAAGTCCGCCGCTGACCCACCTCGGACCGCAAATAATAGGAGCTAAAACAAAGGGGATAAAAGAAAGTCCCGAATAATATTTACGCGGGCGCCCTCTGCCGGCGGAAACAGAATGTTGGGTTTAAATTTGGGGGTTTTTCCCGGTTTTTCGGGCAAACTTCGGGGACTTTTCCTTCCTGACTTTGTGGCTGGAGTTTCGGACCTCGATTTTAAGTTCGCGCCGCGGCTTCCTGCCGTCTTTGTCTCGGCGTTATAATAAGCCAGGAAAGATTATTATGAGTGGGACGGTGGCTTGATTTAGATGGGAACCGGTATCGTTCCCAGAATCTGTCGCATTCGGTGGTGCCTAACAGAGTTTTGATTCTGCGAATTATTTGAATCAGTTAGATCAAAGCGACGACCACTTAAACTGATTGAAATAGAACATTATTCCGCGAAAATTGAATCACCTTTTTAATTTATTTGTCGTATGTAATGTATCTGTATAAAACAAGTAGGTTTTGATGTTGCTAAGTAATTAAAAGCAATGCCATGCCGACATTCGAGAAAATATTTTTGATTGTCTGTCTCACATGTTTCAGTAGATAAAATGTCTCTATTTTTATATTTTCTCTCTCTGTATTTTAAAATGAAACTTAGAAATGTATAAACACTACACTTACAAAATAACAATGTTGTACCCTACAAGCCGGCTTTATTTATTATCTACCCGCGGCCGTCTCATATTTTGCTAAAAGCGGGCGCAGATGCGTCGCTAAGAGCGCAGGGACCGAATGGGGCAAACAGACACTTAGAGGAGCCTTTTAAACTGCCTTCGGAAGAGTTGTTTTAAGATTAGACGGTACAAATAAATATATGTACGTACTCAAATAACAATTATAACCAAGTACCTAACTCGATTGCCAATTAAAATGAAAAAAAAATAAAGACTCCGTCATTTTGCCATAAACCATGATAAAAGATTATGCGGACTCTTTCAAAATTAACCTACTTGGAAATCAAACTTGAGCTCTACTGTGTTCCAACTAATTTGTGCTACTACGCAATTGGTCACAATTTTCAGTTACGCTTATTCGATTCAGTATTAATCCAGAAAACTAAAACGCATCGGACTCCATGAACAAATCTGCCCACGATAGTTGAAAAGGCACATCTAACATTTTTTTTCCGACATGAGTTAAAAAACTCTAGGACAGCTAAAAATTACCCATATTTAAATTGTTTGATTTTTTTTATCCCCGTTTTCATTTGGTCTTAGGTGCGCTCTTTTAACTTTTAGCAGAAATGACGGGAGTATTCCCATATTCAGATTTTCCTAAGCATTATCCTAAGTCAGATTTTTAAAAAATAGTCCTTTACTTCAATGAATAACCGTCAATTTCGGTTCTAAAACATTTTACCAAGACATTTCATGTCAGCCCTCGTAAAACGGTTTAACAGATAACTTGAATATTGCCGTAAATTACTCAAGCAAATCGCCCACACAAACGCCGACGCTTATCTAACTTGACCTGGCTGATAATGTTTTAGTTTTTACAAAATAAATTAAAGCCTTTTTTGTCTAAAAACATGTTGACATGATCAGGTCAGGTCACGTGACCTCGGGCTATGACGAGTATACTGTGACGCAGATTTGTTTATGTTAAAAAAAAACTTAATATGTTACGTCAAATATTCTATCTGAAATATTTTTATAGGGCTCTTTTGTGATAGTTTATTTTTAATAGTGATTTGCTTAATAAACGTCAAACATCTGTCAAACTCTATACAAAAACACCTCTTAACGTTAAAGTTACGGTTGAAGTTGGTGCAACTCAGCCTTAGTAATACTTAAAAATGTATCCTCATTGATTGAGTCGTAAATAATATTACACAAGAAACGTGTTGAGCAAATTTTTTCTCACAATAACAACGTTGTTTGTTATTGCATGAAACCATTCCCTTCAGCAAGCGGGCGGATGCAAACACTTTCAACTGTCACAACAGCCAACTCTATTCACAATCGATGCAAGAATCGCGAAAAAACATCGATTTTGAACCCTTCGTTACTCCCCCATCGATTGTCCCCTCAATCGTAACTAACGTCAATCGCGTTCGAATGAGCCCTAACTTAGGGCCCTAAGACACCGCGTGCACTCCAGGGAACGCATCTGTCGTGTATAACCCCCTTTAGAGTCAAGGACGATTTATAGGTTACGACTGTCAAAGCAATTGCTGGCTGACGAGACAAAAGTGCGTGACTTTTAAAAGTAAAACTACAAATAGAGCCCTTGAGGGATGTTGAACGGAACGTTTATTATTCCAATCGGTACATTAGAGGATTTAATTAGTCTTGTCTATTTATAATGCTGGAATTAAATACGTATAATTATTCTAAGAAACGAACAAAAATAATTTACTTATATTCGTTCATCGAGAATATTACGGATTATGTACCTATCAGTATACTAAACTTGTGAAAGAGAATTTTGCTTGCCAGTTGGTTAGCAAGTATTTTCTCGTATGATGGTATTAGTTTCAGTGTCGCCACCTGTAGCTGCAGGTCGGGTGATCTCATGCAACTAGGGGCGAACAGTGCATATAGAAAATTTGACGAAGAGTTCCTGATAAAAAAATTGACTTTTATTTTCAATTTATACCATATGATAAGGTGTCATCAGTCTAAAAACAAAAAATCACTGCCAATTGCTAGCACTACTTATGCCCGCTTCAATGTCACATTGAGCTGATATTTGACCGCCAGAGAGCCCTTCAGTCGAGAAAAAAGATCTTAATTCAATTCAGAACTTCAAGACAATCGTGAGTTGTAATTAACCTTCGCCTGACCAGATAGATCTGCGCTCGCGTGTCACGGCGCCGATTTTTCCCGCCATTCGTCCGATAAACACGCGACGGATCCGTTCCGTTTTGTCTATGGTTTTGTTTTACTCCATTATCATGCAGACGCGACCCATATAGGAGTTTGATCGTCGTTTGTATTCCTCGAGCGCGCCATATTTTAACAAATTGTTTCCTCATGAACATTTTTGTTAGGGAATACATGAATAAGTTTAAGAATGTATGTCGAATTGTCATATTCGAACCAAAATATATACACTTACTTGTATAATAACACGAGAGAAGACTCACTAGTCTAGTCCAAGTGTGAAAATGAGATAGGTACTTACATAAAATTTGTTTTTTTTTCTGCCAATATATACAGAACTGCACTTTCTGAAGTTTTATTAATCCATTGAAGAAATTAATCATTTTGGGAAAGGTTGATGTGACTACGTGATTTTATTTTTCATTTTCAACAATGACAAAGTTTTTAGAAAAACAAACATAGGTAGGTAGTTGAATAAAATCAAAATCCTTTTGCCTTTGTCGAAACCAGTAAAACACTAGTATGAAGCGAAAAAAGATTGAATAAGTATATTAAATAGCTGGAAAAGGTCAGAGTAGAATTTGACAGACTAAACATAACTTTTGATCGCAGGATTTGTTTTCTCATTGTATTTAGAGGCAATTTTTTTAATACATAGCTTTTTGACATTATTTTCTCCACAATAGATAGTTACATTTTTGCTATAAAACAGGTGTTGTAAAGAAAAGGATTCTCATACTTCAAAGCGTACTATTGTGTGACGTAGCAAACAATTATTTATTTATATTTACTCTTACGCAGGGTCAGCCCTTACCCTCGTCTCTTGCACCCCAGGCCTACTGCACCCGTTCGACAAATCGCCCTTATTTGGACTTTCTATAGGTTATACAGTATGCCAGTGTTCTTCAAACTTTTCGTTACGCAGCCCATTTTTTAACCGACTTCATGTAGGAACAATTCGCGGCCCCTACATTGTTTTCCTAACTTATTTCTCGTGGATTGCATAACTCGTATTTTCTCAATGCACAAACTGAAACCGAAGAATAAATTTAATTGGCAAGTACCAATACTAAGTAATTAATCAACGCAATTGTATAATGGTTTGTTCACGCGCATCACTAGTTTCAACTCGACTGACAGGAAAGTGCGCGATTGCGTAAATGTATTGCAAATCTGCATCGTGCGGTCCACACAGCTTATGACCGCAGTCTGTGGAGGAGGAACACTATAATAATATGTGGACGCGATCCTCATCATTGGGGAGCCGAGGAAGAAGAAGAAGAATTGGAATCTTGGTGGCTTAAAATTCGTATACAGTGCGCGTAAAAGTGCTTTTCTCGCCCTTTTGTCGTTGATATTAAGTTGCTTAAACTTTTTAAGAAACTAGGACCCCCTTAATTTAGCCACCCAGACGTTTAAAGATTGAAATTCGCTGCTCTACAGTCTATAGGCTCAGTCTTCGAGTTTGCAGCAGCCCCCGCATGGGGGCGCTTTTATGTTGCTTTGTTTCGAGTTTTACAGCATTCTGATCGAGACGGCTGCAAGACAACTTGTTTAAATCTTAATCCTAAGCAGTAAGGTTTAAAATCCCACTAACCTGCTCCGGTTTATTGTGAAGATTTAAAGAACAGTAAACAATACGAACTTCGGAATTATTTCGCTCAAATAAGTATCAATTAAAGATGTTTATCTCGGAACTTTTATTTGTTTTACTGTCGGTGAAAGATTTGTGTTTTTATAAATGTAGGTTATTTCAAATATCTAACATTATGTACTTGTAGGTACTCTGCATCCCTTAATGTTTAAAGTTTGAAGATTTTTGTGTTATGGACCTCATTTCTGTAAGGCTACACAGTGGTTCTTAAATATGTACTCCACAGATTGACAACTAATTGAAGTAATTAATATCTATAGACATATTCATGTTAAATAGAGTTTATACTTAAAAACATTGTGGCCTTACCACAAAAGTTAAATGCGCGTTGTCACTTGTTTTAAATTGACATTAATTAATGAAATGTCAATTTAAATTAGTGATCAACGCGAGCTTAACGTTTTCTAATATAGGGGCTAGAGTTTTAACTTTAAATATCGTATCTTCAACCGTAAACTAGCTCATTTGCACCATACAAATTAGACGGTCGGTTCACACGAGAGGTCTTCGCTCGCGTTGTTATTGTATCTGCACGTGCACGTGGCGAGCGCACACGCTGCGTGTAAAGTCGCTGTCAGCACGCGACGGTAACTATCGATAGGGATGTAAGTTAACGATTATTTTTAATCAAATAATATGCATTTTTAATAGAGTCGAGCGGTTTATTACTTATAATAAATCTACCAAAATAGAGACTATAGAGAGAGAGAGATCTCTCTCAGTAATATCAAAGTTAGAAATGATATTTCTAGAAATATTAAAAACTCAATTCAATTTTAATCAATCTACCTTTAATACCACAAAACTTACCGAATTTAAAATTATAAGGAAGTGATTTATTGCGCCATTTCTAATTTAGGCGGCTATGTTTACAATGTTACTTTTATCAGAATCTTTCGAGTCTGTAGTTTGCATCCTTAACTTACAGCCCTGTATTTACGTAATGTAAAAAACAGAATGCAACATCATCTGGAATGTATCAAAGCCAAAGAGATTTAACTTTGAATCGCGTCAAAAAAATCAAACTGGCTGAAAACATCGACGTTAAGCCATAAAAGTGCGAGAGCGTTCGAAAACGAATTTAAAATTTGAAAACAGTCCACTTTACACGAAACGATTTTATCATGTTTTTTATCGGAGGCATCGGTGATTGCCTCTGCATATTTAATAATGTAAACCGATTAAGTATTCGCGTCATAGAGCCAATAAATATTGGAATAGCCGTGTCTTGGAGTATTGATGTTATTGTTTGTTCGTTGAGCCGTCGGTAAATAAGGAGTGCTACTAAATCAATATAGACTCATTGCCTCACTCTGAAACGTCAATAAATACCTCTTATATCGCAAATAAAGTGTATTTTCATATAATTTTCACTAAGTATTATTGACCTGGTTGAACTCTGCTTAAGTTGTCATTTAGTATGGAAATGTCATTTTAATCCAGAGTTCATCCTAGGTGTAACTTAATACTTAATGGGGTCAGAGTTTGTAAGTATTAATTTATAATTTAGGTGTACCTACTCTGAATCCAGAGGAGATTTTTATTGTAATCTAATTATTGTTCGGCATGAATTAAACCTTTGTGTGTCATGTGTTACAAAACTTAAAGTGTTACGAATTGTCAAAGTAACGTAACGGTACAAGTGTTATGCGACAAGATGACACGCTCATTATAATTCCATTCGGTGCAGCGTTGCGTCGTGCATTTGGTTACAGAGGGCCACTTAGCGAAGATCTGTGTAATCAAAAGGCAATTAGAGAAACTAATAACTAATGCTAAAGGATTAAGCTAGTAGATATTACTTACAGAAGATTAGGCATAATATTATTTTTGCCCAAATAACATTGAAACTCGCGTTAATTAGGGCGTTTAATCTTGTCTAGTTTGTTTTGTTTCAAAAGTATGTCTATTAGTGAAATTGTTAACGTTTAAATTTAACAAAATAATCCGGCATTTATTTTATAAGACCATAATTTAACGAGTAAATATTTTAGGTACTTTGGAAAAAAATGCATCAACGTAAGAATAAAATCCAAATTTCTATAATATTTCCTATCTTATAATTTTATGTGAGCATTTTGCTATAAATCTCATTCTTAGTAAATACTAGCACACTTCGAAACTCCTGTTAGGTTCATAAACTGTTTGATTGCAGCAAACCAGGTCATCTCTGGCATCACGAGTACGATTAATTGCCATCTCTGTGAAACATAACAAATCGGAACGCGTGATCAACTAGTCCGAATTGGCATTAACTTCTTTTATTTCATCGATTCAAAATCCTTTCACTCACTATTTGTTTACTTCAAAAGAGAATTTCTAGCGCTGCGCCAGCACGATTGCCCTCGTTAAGTATTTGATTGCAATTGATCGAGTGTTTTCTTCTAGATCGTTATTGGCTGGTTCTGTGCATTACAATGAAATTCTTAGTCAATAGCAAATTACAGCTATGTCTACTTACTTGTTAGTTTCTTATATCAGTATCTATAAAAAATATATTCCTTGTGAATCTTTTTCGTACAAAATGTTTACCAAAGATATGTATCTCGTCAGGTGTAAAGTGACCTATTGTTTCCTCAAACTTTGAATTTCGAACGAGCAGCTTTCAAATGTTTTCCTTGCGAAAATTTCTAAAATATGGCAAGGGCATAACGCCGTGTGCAGTTTCTCATGAGCTGTCAATTCCTCCATGAAGGAACCCTTCGTTACGGCGCGGGCCATAATTTAGGGTTCCCAGCTGGCGCGCGCGTAATGTTGATTGTATTGCGACTGCTCGCTCCTAATCGAACGGTTGCCCTTTTTATATGGATTACGCGTGTGCCAGAATAGGCACTCCGAATACTTCGATAAAGTAATAGAAAGGGAATTTCGTATCGGCACAGAGCTTTTTTCATGTCAATAGGCGAAGTGACCTTATTGACATTAGCTTGATGGGAAGGCATAAACAAACAAAGCGAATGCCAAATACATAGACCTCGTAAATTAATATAGTGTAGAGTTAATGATGACCAGTAGGTAATTTTCAAGACCACTTAACAAACTTTATAAGCAATTCTTCCAAAAACATTTTTGACTTAACTGTTAAAAAGCAAAACATAATCCCTTATCTCGTAAAAATAAAGCACTTCAAAGTGACTCCTATTAAAACATTAATTAAGCTCCATCAAACTTCCGCACGCGGTGACGTCACCTGGCCTTTTTATTTCGTCCAAGCAATCAAGCAACAATTAGTGAGAGCCGCGACGTTCATTACATTAATCCAGCGAATAAATTGCGGCGGGGTATAAATTAAGTCGCGCCTTAAACCGACCACTTAGCACCGGAATTAACCGACACTTAATTGAAACTAGACGAGCATTAAAAAAACACCGCCCTGTACCACCTGATAAGCCGTAAGCCTCTCTAAACAACGGATTAAACTTTAGTTCAACTCGGCTGAAATATTCAACGTTTTTAACGCTGGCTGATTACAAGTTTCGCGTAATCTCTGGATTGTTTAGAGAAATCTTTTCGCTTGTTGCAGACTTCTGCTCCCTGAGGGGAGTTGATGGAATTATTTTTAATTCTGTAGTCAAACATTTAAAGTCTCACAGCAAAGCCTTAAGCCCTGCGTTTATGGTAGATAAGGGAGATTTATGTTGAACGAAATTGACGGGACGTTTCTATTTTGTGCTGTCGCCGTTATCTCCGGTGCATCCCTGTTGTGGGGCGAATGTTATTTTATGAAAATATGTCGGGCTTGGCATGTGATTTAGGATTTTCTTTTGTATCTTTTACTAGCTTTTGCTCTATATTTTTAATAGGATGAAGCTTATCTATTTATTTCTGGTTCATCAGAACAGTCCATCAGGATTAGCGATGACATTGGAAATTATCTTCAAATACATCCAGTTTTGCAAGATAACAGTCATCCATTCCCAAGTTATGTATTTTAAAGCTTTCATCATACTTTTTGCAAGCCAATTCAATTACGTAGGTAAATTCTCATACATTGTTATTGTCACAAAATCTATCAACTAACGCGGCACGGCCATTGTGTCTTTGTGTCAAATGGCGCGTACAATAACATCAATTTCACACCAACTAATAATACCGGCATTAGAGCGGCATTATTAGAAAAAGTGAATGCGAGATTTTTTTCGCTTTTTCGCACTTTTCCCAACAAATCTGGCCCACGTGGCGACCGATTGCCGAGCCGCGCGTAGGGTTGGACGTATCGACCTTTACGTATCGATACTCTCGTGGTACTCAGCATGATATCGATATGATGATGAAATGGAACGCGAAAGTTTAAAATCTTAGGATATCGATACTCAAAAGGTAAAGGTATTAAAGTATCGATACAGCAGTATAATTAGGTCTTCAACCGCACATAATCCTTCGCTAGACTTGTTCATGGAAAAATATTTGAAAAATGTTTTTTAGGATATGTCTGATGAACACGGCACGAATTTCGCCGTATAAGCTAGTATTTTCATAAACCGACACTCGATACCAATGATTTTTATGAGCTTGGGTGAATTAGTCGGACTGTGGTATCGAGTATCGCTAAGTATCGATACCTATCAAACCCTAGTTCGCGATAATGGCATCAAATCAGCCCTCGGGACCTTCCTAAGCCAACAAGGGATCAATACCCGGCGGAGTCACAGCCATTGTGCCTAACCGTTCCTGCGATGCGGATTGACAGACGTGTGAATAAATCATAATGGTATCGATTTATTGGGAAAGGGATCTTGTAAAATACTTGTAAAGAATACCGAATATCTAAGTAAGAAATAGAAATAATGTGAGTGAAGCGAACGAGGATCATCTTTCTATTTACATGAATACTCGTAGACTCTTTATTTTTAGCAACACCACAGAGTCTAGTTTTCAAGATACAATAAATTAGAACGGCATAATAGTATAATACTCCATCATCATCATCAACATTTCAGTTCACTGCTGGACATAAGCCTCTCCCACAGACCGCCACGAGCCCAAGCCACGAGCACTCTCCTGCTTTTGCCTTCAGCCCCTGCCGGCTTCTTAAAGTCCTTCTTAAAGTCTCATAGTCATCGAACAGGGTATGTTACTCTACATATTATTATTATTAAGTATTATGCCGAGACGTGGTCCTTGGTAAAGAACCTTAGTCCGATTTTGCGACTAAACAAAATATTCACATAATGCAAGAAATTAAGTGCAGCAATAATTTCCCTGCGGTAAAGTCACCACATTTAATTTATTTGCGCTAAGCTTAAGCATTTTCCATTGATGTGTACCGACAGCTGGGCAAATCATATAGGCCATTATTGGCAATGCATTTGGCCGTGGGAAAGTTACGTCTCTTTTGCACATGTAGATATGCCTACAGCACATCAAGCTATACATTTTTATTGCAAAATAGCTCGTCTTGCCACTAGATAAGTGTCACAGTGAATAACATGCTATGCCTCCCATACAGTCGACTTAATGGAAAAATGACGTTTTGTTTGATATTACTTTGGATTAGCATTTCTTTTTATGAATGTGTTTGGAAATCTGATTGTAAAAACAACACAACAACAAAAATAAATGTACGTATTTACTGCGATAAAATAATAATGTCGCTTTTTATAGGTTTTTTACAACCTAATCTTTTAATTAAATGAACAACACCCATCAGCTCATACTTCTTTCTCAACAGAAAACTCATGATAAAACTGTCAGGACCGTATAAATTTCGAACTATTATCCAAAATTATTTCAATAACACGCTATCAAAATATTTCCCATGACAAATTACTTAACCACTTGGCCACCTATTAAGCTCACAACTAAAAATTGGACAGATTACTCAGACCCCCGAGATGGCCAATAATGGTATAATCACCAGTTATGTGGAATTCGGTCCAATTTGACAGTGCGGGCCCTATTTTGAGCGGTACATATTCATAATTTAATAGGTCATAATTAAAATACCAGCGGTTAATGCAAGCTACACGAGAGCGTGTGGTGAAAACGGCGTGTATGTATTTGAAGTGAGGCTATTGGAACTCTTATGTAAAGTTATAGGTCAATCTATCCTAATTAATGCCTGCTTCTTCTCAGCACTGGCCCATTTGTTGTCCCGAAGCAGTGGTCGGGTTGGGACGTGTAAAAGTGATTTTTAAGAGCCTATTTGCAAAAAAAAATATCTTGAACATACTGTACTATTTGCAAAAAAAATATATATCTTGAACATACTGTACTATTTTATCTATTTTGAACTACAACAGGAAAAACACAAACTTCAGGATTGTCTTGTAGTAGTTTTTTTTTGCGCAAAGAGGCTGCGTTATCATTGACTTTCTTTTGTTTTATTTGCAGCCAGTCATTTTTAAATATTTCGGTATTTTTTTAATTATATCGTGTTCAAGAGATCGGCTGTGATGACCCAATTCTTTCACTGTTTTTTTTTTCATTTATAAGAGGCAAAGACATAGGTTATTTGTTGGGTTTCTTTAACATGTTTGTTTTTTTTTCTGAATAGCTAGTCGAGATATTATTATGCAAAGGCATCAATCAATTTATTAATTCCATAAAACTATTTTAGATCATCGCTTCTACTGTCCATCAAGCATCCGAGGGCCGACTGGCGCCTCCATATTTATTACGCGATTATTACCGCAAACGGTTCCCTCCGAGCGTGTTATTGTAGTTCCGATCCCTCGCCCCTCAAACAATAGCCCTCCCCGTAAGTGGAACGGAATTGTGTTTAAGTTGGGCCAAATTGGACGATGTATCGATTTTAAAATCGATGCTTTTTTGTTACGGTGATTCAGCCACGAAAATTGGGTGGCGAATTAAGCGATTGTGCCGTTAAATGGTTAATAGATATTTTGAAAGTGTTAAGCAAAATGGATCGCTTTAATTGTGTTACCATCAACTTTTTAAAGAAGTATTTTTTACGATTTTGCAATAGTGAAATGATACATCACCTAATTAAGTTTTTAAGCATCGTAAGCTTTAACTTTATGCTATTACTTGTAACTTAGACGTCAAGTTTATCAGCCAATGATTTATTAGTTCTTCAGAGTTTATTTAGTTTTCAAAGCCAGTTCCTAAAGTTTTACAATTAGCTAGAATACGGATCTCTTCAGACGGCACGAATGGAATACTGATGCCTCCTCTCACTCTAGAATCTAGATCACGTAGGGTAGACGAAACTTCGGTCTAAATAGATTGATTATTCTGAAATCACGCATAATAATAATACGTTATTATGTTCAGTAATGAGAGAAAAGAAAAATGAGACAGCTGTCGTCGCGCCCTCTTTTACAAACAATTGACAAACAAAATGATTCCCGTAACAAAGAGTTTTTAATCTACAACAAAGATTTTTCCACGCTCATAATAATCACAGATGGCAAAGGAATCGCGCAGAAAAGAGCGCGTTTAATTTTCCGCAATATGGCAAATCAAATATTCCCAGCCGTGCTGTACAAACCGAACTGAAATTCAAATTTCGAACCGAGTGTTCATCTCTCTCGGTATTCGAACGCCTCGAGACACACTCGCCTGAATCGATGCGGCGTTCCAGAACGGTATCAAAAACGGCGAGTGCCAGCGGCGGGGTGCGTTCAAAAGTTACATCAAAAGTCCATTTCGGGGCAGCGCGACGATACGTCTTGGCATCGAGGCCCCAACTATTGAGTTTCGGAACGTCTCCACCTTTTGAAATTCAACGATATTTTAATGGCCACTATCGGTTTGGCTCGACGATTGATTTTCTTTTTTTCCGTTAAGAGTTCCGCTCCTGAGCTTTGACAGAGCTCGATATTGCTTCGCTCCGGCTTTTTATTTACGCTCTGAATGGTAAATAGAGTTTTAATGTTTACTTCCAATGAGTTTTTAATTTTTTTTTCTCCCACTCGTTCCTATAAATACGAGTAGTCGTTTGAAAAGCGAGTTGTTTTGGTAGAAATGCCGTTCTATTTTGAGTGGCTTCGACGTTTACACAGTTACCCGTAGCTGTGATTATTTTTTATGCAAGTATTTAAGAACTAGGGCACATTTTTCAGTGCCATAAAAACAATGGATTGAGCTGTCTATGAGCTAAATATCAGTTCACTGCTGGGAACAAGCCTCCCGCTTTCAAAACAACAATCAAACAGAACTAATATTAGTAAATATCACGCGAACGTAGTTCAAACGTCGCGTTGACTGATGTTGCCTTCACGGATCATATCTCTATGACAATATGTCAACACTGCATCTGCGGAGGCAATTTTCATAAGTAATTCACCAGTGCAATAACATACAAATATACATAAATGTTTATTCAGTAATGTAATGCACTATTTTGATATGTTATTCCATTTGCACGACCAGCGTACGTTGGTCTGTGTTATCTATTATAACGAGTAGTTTTAGAGATCAGTGGAGGTTGGATACGCCATTCTATCACAAGCCGGCTGTCAGCGGCAGCCAATACCTGCGCATATTTTGTTAATTGAATTTGAAAATAGGACAAGTGTTCTAGTGACAACAACTTGTGCTCTATTGCCGAATGAGAGGATGCTCAGTCAAATAAAAATTGAAAGCCGGTTTTGGTATTCACTTTTCAAATTTGAATTCGGAATTCCTTTTTAAACTTTTGAACTGAAGTTTTATTTTTTTATAATAGGGACCTTCACATTGCGATAGCCAGTATTTGTTTAAAGTTTCTACAAAATTATCCACAATCTGAAATGGAGACAAGTAGATTTTTAATTAATCCGCCCATACACACTGTTGATTACACATTAAACTCTGGATATGTTCTTAATAACCAAATAACGTTAACGTTATTTACCCGTAACGGTATACGGTATCGTTAACGTGGAGTTAATCTGTACCGTCTTTGTTTGTCGGCGTATTTGCGGAGTATAACGCGTTGTCGACAAATATTGGCCGAGCGATTGAGACGTAAGCTTATATGTAGTTCCCACAGTTAATAAAGAATTGGTTAAGACAGCCTCGCTAAAGTGCCTATGGTTCCGTATGTAAAGAATAAAGTAAATGTACAATAATTGAAAAATAGTAATAATAAGAAGTAAGTAGACGGTATTTAAAAAAATACTGTTATCTACAAATAAAGTAATAAGGAGTACCTTATACTCGCGGTAAAGTTTGACAAAGTTTGGTTGAAATCATGGTAGTCCATGAAATAACTAAAAACATGCTTCATTAACTAAATATTACCGCCATGACTTGTAGTAATGGTAAAGTTCACATTTCTGATGCAGTCAACCATACACGAAGGAAATGCATTATTAATTGCATGCTGTGAGATGCGGTGCATAGAGAGTTACGAGTGTCGGATTTACACCCAAAGTAGATGGGGATACAAACGTGAAGCTAATATGAACATTATGGCTTTGGTATTAATGTCTTTTTTTATTTAAGCCACCGTAATGTTTGACATCCGACCAACACTTTAACTTTTGTTTAACTTGATTCATCTCTTTCTTTTTGGAATCAAGCAACGTCTGAACCATACTACTTCATACTAGGAACAATTACTTAACTGAAGTTTCATCTAATAATTCGAACCAAATTCGTTATTAATTTTACGATAATATTCGTAACACAGCTCGATGGTCAACGAACAACTATAAAATTCCAATGACTGACGATATGATGCCTGTTTTACGATGACGTAAACCGAAACTCGAAACACCCGTAAAATACGAGTACTTTATACATTACTGAAGGATTTTGTTACCAATACGAAGGATATATCATAATTTAGACTATTTACTTTTATTTTTCGCGGGAAGAGCCTGGATGCGGGCAGCGTAGGACCGTTCATTGTGGAAAACTTTGGGGGAGGCCTTTGTCCAGCAGTGGACGTCATTTGGCTGAAACGAACGAACGAACTTTTGAATAAAATTATTTATCTTTTCGTTATGGAACCCTAAATTTAAACGCATCCTGAGAACTCGCCATGTTGACAATCGTACTCGTCGCCCACTTATGTTTGCGTAAATTTTACTGAGAGTTTATATTTGTTTGTTTGTTTTAATTGGGAATTAGATAAATAAAGGAATTTAAAGACTACTAATTTCAGCTTGTAGTTTCGCCAACGTAAATTTCAGTATGCCACACTGAAAGTGAAAATATATTAGGAAAGTGCCCTTGCCCTTCTGCCAAATTCCATTTGTAACATAAACACCTAAATATCATCATCGAAATTTAAAAAATAACTCTAAATTAGTCTACATCGCTATGAAGCTGAGGCTAAGGCTTTTGTTATTCTATAGATGAAAGATTTCAATTAACTTACTCTGAGAAAAAGAGCTTAAACTGAAATTTCCCACAACACAAAATAAACTCCAAACATTTCCCAACAGCATTACTAACCGACTTCTCACTTCAAATCTCGAAACAAAAACTTCGTCCGTGTTAACAATTTTATTTGCAACAGTACAAATGTGATTTATATTACTTTGTAATTAGGCTATTGCTCGAGAAGCGTTGGAATCGACAAACGACCGTTTGAACGCTTTATCAAGAACAGCTGCCATTCGCACGAACTTAGAACGAAGTAGAACAAAAAGCGTTCCCTGGTCAATTCGAAATAGGAACGTACGGAGTAAAAGATGCGGGTAAGTCATTTATCGATATTCTTAACTTTACGACCCATTCATTCGTAAAGTTAAGAAAAAAGGGACTGGTTTAGGAATCCATGGAAATCAAATTCCTTGATTAAATAAAATATTAAAATCACTCTTTTAGAAAAAAATTAGCAATAAGATTTGTATTGTTGACGCAAATCACAAAACTTGTTTGTAATATTGAGGCAAGAGTTACTTGACACAATATTACAAACAAGTGCTATCGATAGAATTTGTAAGCATCATTAATTTCATTTTTGAAATTAGAATGGCCTGTTGTAACTTTCTTTTTTAATTTTCTAATGGCATTGCTTTGCATTCGTTCTTGCCAGTGTCAAATCAGTTTTTATACTTTATCAGTGGCCATATTAATCCATTGACTGTACCTGTGATTTATGGAGTCACTGAAAAGAGTATCGATATTAAAAACAAGTGCTATCGATAAACTCTGTGGCGTGGTACTTAACTTGAAATTGGAACGGTCTGTGTTGGCCTCCCGCTAACGAATGGGAGAGACTGAGCCGGTTCATTATTTTCCAAAATTGCCCCACAAGGGTGTGCTGTTTTTCATTTTGGGCCGCACCTTCGCCATAACGGCTGATGTATGAACAAAGTTCGCGAATGCGTTTGTGATTTAGGCCAGAGTTCACAAACAGTTAATAAACAGTTTTTATGGAATTTTTCAGTTCGGTTCTTTCTTTCTTGCGACATGAAAACTGTTGGATTTGGGATTAATTCCGATGTTTGAAAACTCGGGATTTAAAGTTTCCATAAGCATTTGAAGTTTTGTAGTGAAAAGTAGGTATTAAGATGGTATATCTTAATACAAGATGTGGTAAAATCAATCAGAATCAAGAGCTACTAACTAGACATTAACCTTAGCATATTGTGATAAGTGTTGAATCCTAAATTGTTTGTTAGAACTTTATATGTGAGATAATAAGTTCGTGTTTATATCTACGGAACCTTGAGAAGTACCTAGCATCTTAAGTCCCTCCATTACCGCTACAACAATTAGCACTCGCACAATAACTCCGCCCTCGAGGGCCGAAGGATGCGCCTTTCTCGCCTTCAATTACATTCAATTACTAGTCAAAATTGTACTCTTACTAAGTATCTAACTCTTATGATTTTTCCTTAGACCCATGATCATGAGCTTAAAACTTATTTATTTAACCCAATTCGATTCTGATGGCACCAGAATTCCTAAAATAGATTCTGTGATACAAAAGTGTGTCAATGAAGTCCCGACAGTTAATTAAAACTGGCGAATATTCACTTCATTCGTTCGAGAGTCCACACCGCGCCTTTGTAAAAGCGTTGCCAGTGTTGCCACTTTATCAGCGAACGTAGCTACAGTTTCTGGGTATTCCGTAGAGTCCGTTACGGCTGCGATGGCGAATAAAAACAATCGCGCGCGGAAAAAAAATTGGGACAATGCAAGCGCAACGGGTCCGATTCTGGAGACGAAACTTTTGGGACATTCGTATTTCAATTGATCAGTTGACAGCATCATAGGGTATCAAACTACACCAATCAATTGAGATAACCTTTTATGAGCTCTCAAAACGCTCTCTCTATAGCTCATACAAACGTGTATGGAAATATCCATGTTTTACATCACTATCAAGTTCTGATTTTTAGAGATATAGTGTCGTAAATTTTACTGTCTGACTTAAACGTAATTAACTTAAATAATCAAAAACCTGCCTTTATTTAAAAAGTATCGTGCAAATGTTTTCAGTTATTTCTATCTTATTAACAACAGTGTAAACTGCGACAATGCGCCTTCAATATTTTAGTTGCACTCAGAAATGTGCCGGGCGCTCACAAAACTCCCATATTTCGAGGAAATTGTGGAAAACGTGAAATACGACGAGTCCATTGAAACGCCCCGGCGGTGAGCGCTACATTATGATCTATCCGGACGGCATTCAATTCTTCGGAAGCTAGTGTTGGGGATGGTGTTGCCAGGAGCTAACTGGGAAACGCCTTAAAATACTTTTTGCGAAATATGTAAGTCAAGTTCGATTCACCAAGAAACAGCTTACAAAGGGTTAAATTCTATTATTACTCGTAGCACACCACATGAATGAAAGTATTCTGTTTAACAAAATCCTTAAAGTCCTGACTTGAATAACATAAAAGGAACGTAAAAATAACTTTTATAAAAATAGACATTCTGAAAATGCTTCACGTTTTTCATATGAGTAATTTCTTTTCAGCGTAAGAGTGCAAAAATAGCAATTCTAAAAATATGATCTATTCAAATTATTTTTTCTTTTCGGTTTGATGAATTCGAAAGGAAAGTGGAAAATAATTTTCGATTTAAACTTAATGTTGCCTATGCAAAAATCCTGATACCATGATGAATTAATTTCCAAAGTAAATACCAAGTTTCTTCTAAGGTTAAAAGGTTACCGCAATGTTGCCAGCAGCAGCAATACCGACGCGGTCCGTCCATAAACTAATGTTATTCAGTCTTATGCGTCTTGTGGGAGCAAAAAGGCGCGGTCCCTGCCTCGGGCCATAAATTTTTCATGAACCAGCCATTTCGCGACTCGCTACTCCGCCTAGTGGCGATCGAGAGAGGCGATCGACTGTGCCTTCGTAATATCCCCGCCGCTGATTGGCGGCGTAATGCGTTTACACTCCAAATTGATTGAACGCGAGCGATTTTGAAATTGGAATCTAAGGTCAATAAACGTTTGTAGCAACTGTTCGGATTCCAAATTCGAATGAAAAATGTGTTAGATGCAACCTTTTCTTTGTGGCCAGTTGCATTATTCTTAAAACAAAAAAAAAAAGTATTTATTTCGGATAACAGGGATCCATAATGTTAGTAAAAACTTAGGCTATATTAGTATCTTATTTCTAAAACAGACTTTTAAACTTTAGACTTATTTTTTTATAAATTGGCAAAGGAATACCTTAATATACAGGTTCATAGCTATCAGTAAAGGAGAATGGGCAAAAAAATCCAAGCCCGGCGCAAGTCGAATGTATTTAAAAAAATAGACAATATTAAAGACATAATTAATCCATAGTAGCTTATCCAAAAATCGATGGCTAATTGCGTTGAATTGATCTATGTACTTTTATTTATTTCAGTTTGTGAAATCGAGTTTAAAAATTTACGTTTCTTTTTACTCACCTTTCATTTAATAATGTAATAGGTGCACCTGCTTTTATCTTGACATTCGTAAATAAAAGAAAGAAAACAGTCTCTTAACTGTAAACGCAGCGGTCCTTTGTCAGCGCAGACAAAGACGCTCGGAAGCGTCTAGCTAGGGCCCGGTAGCCTTATTGCGATTAAAATGGAATCACAAATGCCTTGCAGGAATGACGTCACGTCTTAGTTTATTTGTGCTTTTATGCAATTTCAATTAACGGAGATTATTGACAAATATAATCATTAGATTTAAATATTGATGACTGGAACAAAAGGGAAAATTTAAGTTTTCTCTTTAAAAAAGTTACGGCTACTTTTACTCTTTTCTATTTTATTGTATCTTTTGTCTTTAATTATATTTCGACGTGTATAAAACCGCTGTGTTTTATTGCTAAAAAGTAAATAAACAACCCCTATCACTTAAGAGCCCTCCGGGACCTCAGGGAGGTCCTACGTAAGGCACAGCTACATTTTATTTAATAAAAAAAAACTTTTTTGTGAATCATACAATTGCTAATTTAATTAACTTCTTGGTAAAGTTTAATAATTAAAAGTTATAAAGGCAAGCAGTTCGTAAGAAATGTTTTTAAAAAATAGTAAAAAATAAAAACTACAGTGCCATCTGCACTGTCTAGCGCAATCCCCTCATCTCATTCAATTCCAAGCAATCTCTTCTCGCTCGGCGACTCTCATAAACACTTTGAAGTTTCCCTAAAACAATCTCAGAAACTTGCTTCTTTCTCCAGCTAATTTGTTAAAAGGGATCTCAAATCTGCAATTCTACGGATATTAATGTAATATAAAGCGATCCATCAGCATAATTGATAGTGCGGGACACTTGTACCCGCGGGCGGTAAAAATCAATCGGTATAATCGCATTCCATCCCTAGCTGATTGAACGCAATTTAAATTTTGAAAAAGGAAGAAGAGTTTGAGGTTTTAAGGAAATCGGATAGTCTTTTGTTCGGAATTGGCGCGTCATTTTGATTGTGGAATTTAATAAATGTTTAACAAAAGTATGCTATCTTTAAACACTCAATATTTATGGTGTTTGAGATTGTTTTTGATCTTTTAATGATTACCTATTCAAAAGAAATATACAAAGTATTTTTCGCATTTCTTGTTAAAATATTAAATAAAAGTCTGTCTTTGAAATAGCTGTGGCTTTACGAGAAAAGAGCTCATTTTATCTGCAATCTTTTCACCGAAAGTAAGTTAGTAGCCTTTCTTTTAGAATTACCGATTACCAGCTTTGCGAGGGTTTCACAGGCGTAAGGTAGTTTGCGATAACTGTAAATTGTACTATTACAGGGTGCTAAATGTTTGGGGTCGTCTCTGATTTGATCTTTTGCGATAAGCTGCCCTATTCTGGCTATCACCTTCGAAATTGCCATAATAGAATTAAAAACAGAACCGAACAGTTTTTTGAACACACGAAACAATCAAGTTCTAGAATCTAATTTAAATTTGTTTTGTTCTTTTTAATTCATGGCTGTGTTGCACAGAAAAGAAAACAAAAAATACAGGCCATAAATATCGTTAGCAACTGGAATATGAATAACCTATAAGCTTTTCTAGATACTTGCCAGTTATAAAAGTTTTAAATAATAGAACGCTGTCAACATCACGTGGCCAGTTCCCGGGGCGTGTCGTGTCTTGACGTCGACGACACACGCTGACCAAAGAGAATAAATCACTTTGCTGCTCACTGTCTTCTGAACTGGAGTACCCGTTTGTGTTTCGTATTTATCATTGTCTTCTCATAAATATAAACGTTTAGAATACGCTGTTTAATTAAATTACGATCAACACGGAATTAATTATTACTTTGAACTTTGAAGTTAAATTTCAATTTAAGGTAAGTAACCTTGTACCTTTTAGAGATCAGCTTCAAAATGGCAGAGCATTCTCGTTATCAAATATGTATCTGGAAATGGTAAACTTTACTTGCCATAATAATGTAACTTGAAATAAGAGAGAATACTTTATTTGACTACAAAATCAATCGAAAAGATAATAAACATAACACAGAAAACAACAGTGGGTCTAGACAAAGTTCACATTAAAATCGCAAACCAGTCGAAAAATGGTCGAAAGGCCTTTTTTGTATGTAGTTATGATGGATTCGATTTTCGATTCGATCAAAAAGTGCAACTTGTATAGGTGGGCAGGTGCCTATACTTTTTGTTTAAACATAAAATAATGAAAGTTCTCTCAAGGTTCCTGACCAGTTTAAAGTTCAATTTAACTGAACCAAATTATAAACAGATACGCGTAATCCTCCGCCGGTACAGTGAATAGTAACCACGGCTTAGTCTAAGCCCGCATTAAGATGAACCGGCCCATACAATTCCCATTAGTATTAGTTATGAATCAATTCCGCCATGGTCACTGCTAGGGGCGGTGGATATACTCGTAGGGTTCGCGGTATGCAGATTGGAGATTGCTTGAAGTGGCAAAATAGTTACTATAGGGATAAAAATAAATGTCAATTTACAGTGCTTTTTCCTAGAGTTTCAAAGCTGAAAAATACTTAGTTTGTTTTTTTTTTCTAATTTATTCCACTTCTTGGCATGTAGCTCGCTATGGAGCTCATACATCTAGTACTACACATACAAATAGTTATAATAGGGATAAAAATAAACGTCAATTTATAGTGATTTTTCTCGAGTTGCAAAACTATTTTTTTTTTATTTATTCCACTTCTTGGCAAATATCTCGTTACAAAACTCATACTAGATATTGTTTAATAAGTAATCAAAATCAAAATCAAAATCAAAAATATTTATTCAGTTTAGACCACAAGTGGCACTTATGAACGTCAATAGAAAATAATAAAAAAAAAAAAGGTAGCCCTTATGGGGCACTTTACATGTCTCCTTATCTTTTGGGCCCTACCAGCGCTTCGAGACAAACATATGGCAAGTGCTGAGAAGAAACGCCGGAACAAACTCAGTCACCACTTATTGCCAGGAATTATCTAACGGTAAGAATAGTCAAATTTAAGTACATCAAATATGTGCAGACTGAACTGACCACGCATCCTTGTCATCAATATAGTCTCGAACCTTGTAGTACCCTTTGGACATAAGGGTATTTTTTATATGTATCTTAAATTTGTTTATTGGCAATTCGACAAGGTTGTGTGGTATTTTGTTAAATATGGTAATACATTTCCCCAAGAATGAGTTACCTATCTTATGAATGAACTACACAATACCTTTTCAATCTGAAATTAACACAGCTCATAGGTTAATTAACTTCTTCATGAAAACAAACTGATATCTAGCCTTAAAATCAAATTAATAAAATTAGGTTTTCACGTTGATACTATATTTTGTTGTTGAATTTGTAAAAGAATGGATATTCAAAGTTCAAAGAAGCAGAAGTCTGGTGTCTAATTTATCTTTTACTAGCTTTTGCCCACAGCTTCGCTCGCGTGAAATTTTGTCTGTCATAGAAAAACATTATCACCCGCGTTCCTGTTTCAAAAACCGAAATAAAAACTATCCTGTATCCTGTCCCGGGACACAAAATATCTCTATGCCAAATTTCATCAAAATCGGTTCAGTGATTCAGGCGTGAAAGCGTGACAGGCAGACAGAGTTACTTTCACATTATAATATTAGTAGGGAAATAGGGATTATGTTTAACCATGGACTAATATTATTTGGCAGACTGTCTGGTGCAGTCACATAAGCCGTCTCCCACTGCTGTTTTCACTTGGTCGGTCCAGCACATTGGTGACCTGCCACGCGATCGGGTTCCTTCGACTTTTCCCTGGACGACCAGTCGTTCTATGGAGATGGAGGGTGATCGTGCGGAGAGTTGTATCCGCCTCTACAACCGATGTGAACAACGCCTCAACGTGACCACGACCGCTCTGCCAAGAGTCGAGCGTAACGAATAAGAAGAAGAAAAATATTATTTGTTTAACATAATGAACTTTAGTTTTCGAGATAATGAAAGCCCTAGCACTTGACAGCCCTAGCAGAGTGGTGGTGTGGGGACACTTCTGCGGCTGTCCGATTGAATAATCAATCAGCGAAATGCAAATGTATGGCGGACTGAGGGCCGAGGGCTTGTTTTTAGACTTGTTGGCTCTGGACCGCAATTTTCATTACAATAAATTAGCAAGGGTGGCTACGGATATGCCAGCTTTGGTGGTGGTAGATGATTTGAGATGTTTTATTTGATTAAATGATTAATATAATGCTTGTCTCTGATTTAGTGACTTGAGTTTCGTGCGCTACTTCTTCTCAACACTGGCCCATTTATTGTCCCAAAGCAGTGGTAGGATTTACACTAGAATGTGCAAAAGTGCTTTTTAAAGCCAAATTGCAAAAATTAAATTACTTTTTTACTGGTTTTGTTATAATGTAAATCTCATGGACCATACATGTGATAAGAATTGACTGAAACGGAAACTAGACTCTCTCAGTGATCCCAAAAATTTCATACTAACTTTGAAATCATAGACAAAGGATGTTGTTCAAATTGGGCGTGCCCTTCATTGTTATTACTCAAATTACTGAGGCTGAAGTTAAGTATGGTCTCAATGTTAGTCGCTCATAGTTTGCAGTTTGCGATTGACAAACTCCTGTCGCATACACTACCTACTTCTATACTCTCTATACTGCGACACGTCCTTACATAACACTACGGTCGCTTCACAATGCTTTGTGTCGAAGCGTCCGTCAGAACCCAACGTTGAATGTTTAGCGTACTGTGCATAGAACCGTACTGTGTACTCTCCACCGTAAAAATCCTACACTGCGAGCGTTGGAGCGTGAATTCACCATCCTTTTATACCTCAGATTGATTCTCAGACGCGTCCCAGACAACGCCGTTGATATAAATCGTCCTTTGTCATGCCACAGTGTACGTGAAGAGTAACTTATTTCGAAACAAAATAAATAATAAAAATAGTTCATATTATATCTATAGTTTGATTTCAGCTCTATTCAAAGCCTTTGGCGTATTGTATGTTTCCCTGCGTGATCGAATCGAGAATGAAAAGATATCGCATATAATCGCAGGAAAGCCAAAGTAACCGACATAGCCAAACTTAAATGGACGGGTCACATAGCTGTAGAGCCGTTAGGGGTAGAAAAGTTCTCGAATGACCAAGGGCCGGAAGACGTACTGTGAGCAAGCCTCCCACTAAGTGGACCGACGATCTGGTGAAGGTCACGGGAAGTAACTGGATGCGGGCAGCGCAGGACCGGTCGTTAGAGAAATTCTTGGGGGAGGCCTTTGTCCAGCAGTGGACTTAATTTGGCTGAAAATATTTTAAACTTAAGTTACTAAGTCCCTCTGCTGTGTGGTCGTACAGTCAGCATAGCATAAAAAGATCCATTAAAATAATGCGCGCTTGTCCGGGCGGTGACAAAACCCCGTATTTATGAGTCTGCTCGCCACGATTAACGTAACCTGCGGGGTGACTGCCCAAAACTGGACGAGTTAATCCCAACTTGAAAATGGTTCCGTAGGTACTTCCGTATAAAGGAAGAATTTAATTACTTTTCATAGAGTTCACGTATGTTACGGATTCTTGGATACAGGCCTTTTATCTCGCGTATACGAAACGAAACGCACAAAATACATTTCGGAAGAATTCTGTTGTTTTCCGGAAGAGGTCGCTAATTAATTTAATTATTCTGAGAAGTGTTCTGCAGATATTGTACTCGGATTACCCAAAATAAGACTAAAATCCATTTGTTTGAGATACTATAATAAGACACAAAATCCATCCAAATCAATACTCATTAGCGAGCTGTAACCGTAACCGTTGCATGCACTTTAACCAAAAATCATATTATGTACGTGGTTCGTAGTTTAGCGAACCACGTAGAGTACCCAGAGAGTAGAGCTTTAAGCTCACTAAGTAAGTCAATTCTACCAACTCTAACTACATATTGTATTCTTAACCATTGTGTTCATAAGTTTTGGAAGCTTGATACAGATATTTCAGCTATACAGAAAAATGCTATAATGAAGATAATGTTCCTACTAACTCATGAATCCATAATGCAATCCCGTGATCGTAGATTGCTAACGAGTTTGACTTTTATTTGACGGTGGAACCCTAAAACGGATTCCAGCGAGATTACGCAACGAGAGCACACAAAAGCATTGTCCCGTACCCTAAATCATCGCGTTCAGTGGCTGCACAGCTCCTGATCCATAGTTCTTTCTAATACTCTATCAGGAGGTTTGTTTTTGATGCCTATTTATTTTAAAGCTATACATAAGTTGTAAATAGGTATACGAGTATTCAAAAATGACAAATAAAGCTCAAAATACCAAAAAAAAACAAAAACATAATATTTGGAATGTTATAAAGTAGTTTTTTCTCTGTGGAGACCTAATTATTTTTCTAAAATAAAAGCCTTAGACTGCTTCTGATTCTTTACATTGCCTGCTCCTTAATATCTGGGACTAAAATTAATGGTAGGGTACATAAAAATAGCTCAATTATTATCGTTTTTATTACGGCGTCTACAAAAAAGTTAATTGTGCGATAAGCACTGCTCTAAAATGACATTTCATACTAAATGACAATTTAAACTAGTGATCAACGCGAGTTTAACTTTATTTTAACTTTTTATAAGGGGGATCGTGTGTCTGTATGACCTGTGAAATTTTGTATTTCATAAAGTTTGTTAAATACATATTATAATACAGATACCCACATTTGAAGGCAAAAGTAATTAACGTTCGAACTCTAATTAGTTTCGCATACACGTAATTAAGGCTGTTTGTCATCGGCTCTGCTCGCTGATTTAATTAGAAAGCCGATATTAATAACTTTGCTAAACACGCTAAACATTTGTCAATGAAACTATTTATATAAATTACTCGGATACTTAGTTGATATTAGTATGCATCTAGGCATACTCACCTTGTTCACAGAAAATGCTAATTAAACTTAATAGAAAATATTTAATCTAGATTACATGTTAATCGACTGCCTTGGCTAAATTGGATGAAAAAACTAAACGTGCTTTTCGTGTGCCTCAATGGGAATCGATCCCAGGACTTTTCAGAGAGTTTAACACATTTATCACTAGTTACATAATTTATTTAATTATTTTATGGCACATTACATTAACTTAGAAATCGTAGCAATATGAACGCTTAAAAATTGTGTCATTTTTGTGTTTTTTCCTGGTGTTTTAATTAGTTCTAAAAATATGTTAATCTAGCTATTGTGGCGAAATTGTGGTTCTCAAAACCATGTCCTTGCCAAAATAAAAATGTATATTAATAAGTAGTTAATCAAGCTATTAATGCATACTACATATTTTCATTCAGCTCTACCTCCCTGGCCTAAAGATACCTAAAGATGACCCCGAACCAGTCAATGCGCCCCAACAACCCATCCTTTGTCGCTAAGTCGTAATCCCGAAGAAAAGATGGCGGCTCAAATGTTACATCAATTCCGACTCAATGAATGGAATATCTTATTTAAATCGAAGCAAAAATTACTCGAAATTTTTAAAATAAATGGACGTGCTTCGCGTTTTTATTGGTAAAAATATAATTGTTACACCGTGGGTGTTTTCAATTGTGTATTTATTACGTCTTGTTGTGCCTTTTGTATAGCTCTGGTCCATTTAAGAGCGTTTACGCCGTTTGGCGCAAAAACAGTACTTTTTCAACTCGTTACAATCATTAACCAGTAATATTACAAATATGTTATAGGCATAAATAGTTAGGCAATTTCGTCGTCTAAATAGTTAATTGAGAAAATATTGCGATTAGTTTAGTATTTAAGAATTCTATCAAGATAAGTCCACACAGGTTTTGTAAATTTCCACTTTAGCGTCAGTTTACGAGCTGAAATTTGTATAAAAATACTGTGAAAACGATTTAACAAACATTTATATCCTATAGCATAGATCCTTGGGCAAATAGTTATCTAAGAAAATTTTTAGATTTAAGCATTTTACAATAAGAAATCACAAATTAAAAGAACGTGAAATACCCAAAAATCAAAGTGATTTTTTCATCAATATTCTTCCTTTATTCAACACAAAAATAGCTTAATATTATAGAAGAATATCTTATCTAATATATTTACTTTGAAATTTTAAATAATTAATTCATTGTAATTTTTTTTCTATGAGTATTTGAAAAGTACTATAAAACGCCGCGCACGAATCGTTCAAATTCAGTCCGCCTCGAGGCGTTCCAGAGTGAGGTCACGTCGCTCGGTGCTCTGCTGACATGTGTCACGCGTACGTTGATCTTTGACAGGTAGCTGGACTTTTATAGTGTATCCGCAAAATCTTGGTGGTAGATTTTGCGATCACGTGGTAATTAAAATATTTTATTGTTATTTTTCATTACAGTCTATTTTTACTACAAATTCTATTTCAGACGTAATGAAAAATAAAATTAAGTTATTTTTAGCGATGAAACGAAAATTAATGACGAAAATTTGGAACAGCAAGTTATGTATGTATACTAATAAGTAATAATATAAAGTGGAATAATACTAATAATTTATTTGCCATAAATAGGTGGTTACAGAATAGTTAATAGGAATGCTCTGCCAGCAGGGTCCCACCTAGTTGTAGGGGGAACATACACAACATATTACAGTCGGAAAATCTTTGCGGTAGGTACCTCGGATTGTAGTTAGTTGGACAGTGGTCATTTGACGGCCACTTGAATCGTCTCACCCCTAAGCTTTTGGCTACCGCCGGCGCACTAAGCCGGTTGATGCCTAATCTCGGAGGCCCGGCTGCACTGAGTCGCTGACTATACTTTTGCGTCGCGCGTTATATGGTCCTATATGGGGCTCGAGTATGGCACAGTGCTGTGTAGTCGTGGAGCATCCTACTGTTCAAAAAAGCGCAACGCATGATATCACTGAGGCACAGGCTGAGGTAATTCGTGGATACCGCATAGTATCCGCAGTCCGTCTATTCCCGGTTGTGGACACTGACTATGTCCCTACTGAGGATAAATGGGAAAAAAAATATTGTCATTAGTGGCGACGTATAACAATCCTACTAATATTATAAATGCGAAAGTTTGGATGTCTGGATGTTTGTTACTCTTTCACTCAAAAACTACTGAACGGATTTTGTTGAAACTTTACAGTATTATTGTTTATAAACCAGATTAACATAATTATAGGCTATAATTTATGACGATATGTGACAAATAAATTTCAATAAATAAATAAGACGTGTCTAAAAAGCGCAATCTATCGTCATTGGTTAAAATCTACAGCGCTGGACAAACTACTGTTTTTGACGTTCGTAAATATTCATGCGGGGGAAGCCGTGAAACGCCATCTATCAACATGATATCAAACAACAGATTTTACGAACTAAGGAGTAAAACGAGGTCCACGCGTACGAAGTCGCGGGCGGCCGCTAGTTCAAAATAAAATTAATAATATTTGTATTCATCTGGTCTTACTTGACTTTTACTTTACGTATGTCATGCACGATGACATTTGCGTCAATATTTGTGTACGTCCCCACTAGGCATAATTGGGATGTATTATTCTAATTTGTCATACCTAAGTTGTGAGAAAGCCTGTAGCTACAACTGGGAAAGTATGTGTCACCACTGGTGACAATCGATATTATTTATGCCATTTATCCTCAGTGGCGACAAAGCTAGTGTCGACAACCGAGAATAGACGCCAGTTGCGAGGTGACCATAGGTCCCAAGGGGAAATGTACGTGTACGTGCACCACGAGAGGTGGAAACCAAAAGGTAGAGGCTTGAGGATCTAGGCCCTAGAGTGCTGAAGGGTACGCCTGGCCGTCAGCCAAATTTTACGTCGCACCATAGAGGCAGTTCTGCCTGTATTAGAGGAGTGGGTGCGACGGCATGATCGCCTCACACAAAGGGCGACCCAGGTTCTACCGGGCCATGGGTGCTTCGGGCCATTCCTCCACCGTATAGGCCGAGAGCCTGTAGATGGTTGTCAGTTAACACTGCAGTCTTGGCACGTGAGTCACCGCAGCAGACTGACACGCTCCAACAGTGCCCAGCCTAAGCGAACGAGCGGCGGTTGGAAATGACCTCTCCCTACCAATCGGGAAGAGGCATGAGATAGATAGATAAATTGTTTATTTGTTGTAACACGTGTGTGTTACAACAAATAAACAATTTACTAAACTAAACTAACTTTATTTCGATATTGAATTGAATTTCCATAGTAACTATACATAATGTGTGTGTTAAAAGCATTACAAAAGTGTTTTTAAAAGCATTACAAAACAAAAACACTTTTGTAATGCTTTTAACACACACATTATGTATAGTTACTATGGAAATTCAATTCAATATCGAAATAAAGTTAGTTAGTCAAGAAACACAACACCACTGGTATTTTGTTACACAGGTTAGAAATAATTTCAACAGTTGCAACATGACAAAAGTGACGAAACAACAGAAGATAAAGATGACTAGCGTTTCAAATAGTTCCCTGCGTCAGAGTGATGTGGCAGAACACTCATTTTCAGCTTTGCTAGAGAACGCATGAAGCGTACAGGTACGGAATGAACCCGCTCGCTTTCGGAAACAATATCTACATTAGTATAAAATATATTCTTATGAGACAAATAATCTTATGGTATAGTGTGCTTACTTTCTGTGAAAGTGTTCTTTCACAGAAAGAAGCAGTAGAAAGCGGGAGCGAGAGGCCTCAGCCGACACTCCGGTTATCCGCCGCCGACACCCTGGGCGCAAGAGGACAGCTTATGGTCTCCAACTGTCCCTTCCTAACAGGCCTCGGTCGCTAGACATGGAGGTGTCTGGTGGCGGCTAAGGACGAATGCTACAGGCAACAGTCAATGGCGATGTCCCGCGTTCCCTCATATCACTCATATGGATCATGGCAGAAACAGTCAGGTTTTTAGTGGGTGTAGGGGCTACCCACCTCCTGGTAGGAAGAACCCCACATAACCCATTAGCTGCCCCCGCAGCTGGTAGGTATGAAATGTTATGCATTTTCCGGATAAAAAAGAATAGTTAACAGGAAAAGTTTGTTTTGAATAGAACCGATTTGAAAAAATCTCTCACCATTAAAATTCAATTTTTTTCTGCTGAATATAGGCTGTATAAAATATTCTCAAAATAGTAAAAAAACCTTTGATAATTTACTATTTGATAAAGAATTTATGTATTTATTATTTATTAGGACTAATGTATACCATGATTTATAATTATGAAGTCGGTGTTGGAAGATTTGAAGATTTTATAGTTTCCTTGAGCTGTCACTTGACAGCCTGGCACACTTTTACGGTGGTGGATCAAAGTATTTTGGTTTGACTATAGAGCGTGAGAAAACGCACACAGTCACAATTATTTTAGTGTGAATAAAAATAGCATCGAAATTACCTAAACTTGACATGCCACGCTAGACGTAAACGCTCTTAAGTTAGTTTAAAAATGGAAGCAGCTGCTGGAAAAGAACAGCTGAAAATCTATTTTTTTAATGGACAGGATTTTTAGTGGCCAGGGCAAAAGGCCTACTAGTAACCTCACCAATAGACACAAATCGAGTACAAGCTCGAATCGGGCCATAGGGTGATTCTTATAGCAAATGGAATGCAAGTAGTAGGTGCATTAGGTAAGGTACAAAACCAGTCAGCTAATAATGCCGAAGTTTTGAGTGCTCAAAGCGCATTTGTTCATTGCCAGCAAGTGTCACAATGCTAAATCCCAACCAAAAGCCACTCGCATAACAAAGACGTCAAAGATCACGACTCTAGCAAAAATGTAAAACAGCCCATTCCGGAAGCAATGGAACATGCCGTTTAAGCGTTCGTAAAAGAAAAGAACCGCAGGGTCAAAAGGAGGAATATTAAAAAAATAACAATCCAACTGTATCCATAATTCAGGGAAGGGAATCGGCGACCGGAAGCGCTGTAACCGCCGCTTCCCGTTACGTCCCGGTGAGTCCGGCCAGGGTTGCCAACTTTGGATTATTTTTGAGCCAATAAAACTTTTGCGGCGCACCTCGGCTTAGTTCGACGATACAGGCCGCTGCCGACTTGTGCCAATTGATATTTCGACCTAAGTGTTATTTTTTTTAGAATAAATTATCACAATAGCATAGAGCTAGCATGATGAAGCCATGTTCACGTAAGGAGATGAGTGATTCTGTGTGCAAGTTATAGGTTTTTAAAAGTCAATAGCAAGGGTAATATTGCCCAGAGAGACTCAGTCACCCGTACCATAAAGGCTAAATTAGAATGATGACTATAAACATTTAAAGTCATAACGTAGCATTTCAGATAAAGTCAGTGATGTGGTTTGGCTTGTGCAGGGGTTTTACTCAATTCTTGTCATTCCTGTCAACAATTTCAGGGTTTTCTCGTTTGATTTATGTTGACAGCCCTAAGACCAAGACGCTTTCAGGGGTCCGCGGAGAAATACAAGGCAATAAAACCCTTGGCTGAACACCGGCGTAATGCTAAGATAATCCTGCCCAGCTTATGATATTATGACGTAGGTAGTAGGTACCACTACGCTCGGTTTTACACTCAATCACACAGGTATTCGTGGGATATGAGCACAGACTCACATTGGAAAACGACGCTCAAGACAGGATTCAAAACTACGTTTAAAACATGAGTCTTTAAGCAGATTCAGACATGTCATTATTCAATTTCAATAACTTTGGACTTACCTATTACAAACAGGTTTCAGTTAAAGATACTTTACATCTCAAAAGAAAATAAGAATCATTTTACAATTGGTAAGACGCCATTCGTTCAAGACTAACTTTATTTATTTTAGATATTACAAATAAGTATTATTATTAAGTCTAAAATATTATTTTCATAATTATTTTAAAGGATAAGGAGCAACATCCAATCTTCAAATACATAATCTTTTGCGCTACCATCGTTACGAGACTATGTTTGCAAGTTTTAAGAAAAAGCGCCGCGACCATTTCCCTCAGATTAAGAACTAAAACTGGCGTGTGTGAAGCCTAATATCGCTTAATTTTGTAGCATTCTCGGCTGGCTTTACTCGGGCTCGATAATATGTGGCAGGATAGCAATATCCGACACTCAGGCGACCTGTGTAGCGCCTTGAGCGATATTAGACGATATGGATATTATGTAGGTTTAGGCTCAAAGACGTTAGGCGGTGTGGCGGTATTTGGGGAAACCTAGATCTAAAAAGAGTTATTTGAGAGAACTAGAGTTTAAATTAGTATCTAAATACAAATCTTATGGACCTATAATAATATGTATTTACTTGACTCTACCTGGACTTACGTAAAAGATGTTATCAGTTGCTTACCATGAGTTTACGTTAGGTGGGCTCGCTAGCGACTGCGTCAAAAAATCTATGAAGTTTTTAGTTCTTGAAAGTAACCGCTAGGGGCGCTGTACAATTTGATATTATTAATGTAAATTTTTACGTAGTCGCTAGTGAGCACACCTAACCTAAACTCATGGTAAGCATACTGCAATGAATTTTTTTACGTTTGACTTTTAAATAAATATAAATGAAAGTCCTCTAAATCCCCTAATCAAATCTTTCTTTATTTATTATATTTTCATAAATTTTAATGTTTCTTTTGTCTTTTCCAGGTATGTCAAAACCAGAATTATACTGAACCAGCTATGACGAAGGTATTATCGTTGTTTTATTACAAATATTGTCTGGAGATGACCTGACCTCCGGCGTACATTTATATGACCTTTTCCCGTACGATATATTTTTAGATGAGTAATTTCATTGTAAGGGAAACATTATATGTTTGGTTACTTTGACGGTTAGTTGGATTTGATGATGGGCTGGATATTGTGCAGCCATCCGAAAACTCGTATAAAACTGCTCGAAATTGAGACAAATTAAACATCAAGATATTGGTGATAGCAGAATGAGTATTGAATTAAGTGACTTTATTGTAATTGACTCTATTTTACATTTCAAACCCACTAAAAATCTCAATAGACTCAAATATACTAATAAATTTCAAGAGACTATAAAAGAGATAAATAAGGAGTATTTTTAGGCTGAGTTGCACCACCTAACTTTGACCGTAACTATAACGATAACCGGCATATTTTGTATGGAGTTTGACAGATTTTTGACGTTTGTCAAAGTTCAAGTAAGATGGCGCAACCCACCCACCCTTAGTAGTAGGGATTTGTTCCTAAGTTTAATCTAGCTTCCTAGTTGTATCTACGTCCAATCCACTTATCCAAGTACACTGTGGTAAATTAAATAACAGTAAAAGTTGTATAGGCAGGTCCTAAAACAATATTTATGTAGCTAGCAATTATTTATTACACCTTCCAGCTTTTTCTGCGCCTACAATATTTTTATAGGCAATAAAAATGATAACTCCATAAGTTCGCGAACATTCGCGAACAACACTGTCACAGAATAAAGCTTTATGTAATTCCTGTGAGAGGCTGAGCGTAAATCATACACAAGATAGGAGTGAGTTTCGGCAAGTCGACACTGCGGGCAGGGCTCGCCAACCTTGGAAGAGATTTTAAGGAATTTTGGCATTAAACTTTGCTGTCGGATGAAATGAAAAGGCTGTGTCTTAATAAAAATCTAAGTAAATACTTAAGAAAATTATAAAGAGATTGGATAAACATAAAAGATCTATTATAATACATAATATTGTATTTTCAGAGTGAGTTTCGCCCGTATTCATAAACATTAATTTGAGGTCTCAAAGTGCGCGTGGACGCACAGGGTGACACACAAACACAGAGCTCTATTCAATGCTGTGTCTTTGATTTGCTCCTTCACTTAAGCAAGCATCGTTTATGAATAGGTACGGGCGATATTATGTAAAAGATTTATTCTAGATTCACATACAATTAATTTCAATTCTGTTGAAGTAAATACTCAGCAAAGTTCATTACAAAAATTCACACCGAACTTTTTACAAATAGACGCCAGATTTTCACCATATTAGCGGCCATTGCAGTGAAAATCCAAAATGTCTCCAAATGGGAATTTAGTTTCACTTTGCGAACTTAATGCGGGCTGATACTTTCCTTGGGCCGGTTGCCAGTGAAGTTTACACACTAGTTTAAATCGCCTCATAGATCTAAGCGGAACCGAAGGCGGGGTCTACAATGTTGTTAAATGTATTTTATTTGAATAAAATGGAAAGTCTGCTTAGTAAAGCACATTTTTCCTTGGTAACTACAGACTTAGGGTTATATGATTGTGTTTCCAGTTTAAACTGATGAATTATAATTGTTATACGTAACTCCTGTGTCTCATATTTAGAGTAGTAAAAAGCACCATTATTAGCTGATGATCTGTCAAAGATTCCCCGATTGTACTCCATATTGTCAAGCACTATGTTTCAGGTAAACATTCAGAGTCCCTGATCGTATATTTTCGCTAGAAAAATAGTTAAAAATAGCCCAAGGTTGCCCACCCCTGGCCCGGCCGTAAACACAAGTGTCACCGACACTCCGGCTAGAGCCGACACGAAAAACTGCTCCACGCAGGTGTCGCGCGTGAGTTATGTGAAGTGGAGCATCCACCGCCACGAAATACTGGAAAACTAGCCGGTGCTGGAGTTCTGGGATTAAAGATTAAAATATTATTTCGGGATGGCCACCATTTTGGCTAAAATATTATTTTTACGCTACTTGTAGTGAAAAATGGCGTAGTCGGGTAAAAACGTAGATTTAGGGCTTTTTCAAAGAATACGTTCTGAGCAAGACTTGGTCATCCGTGTGCAGTACAATCCGTCGCATTATGTCTTATGTTAAAAAGACAGGCCTGGTTTTTGAAGCGAGAATAACAGCTTGAACTCAAGAATGTATTTCATATGAAAAATTGATACTGAATGGGCATGCTCAAGCAACAAATCACAATTAAGAAGCTCTTAAGTATTTATACGTTCACATGTTTAAAAAATACTTGCTGTAAATAGGCTAATATGAATAGTTCATACTTGATTAAAATATGGACATGCTCAGGAGATGTAAGGTATTTATTCAAGTTTGTGGGCCATAAGGACGTTTAATTAACATAAAATAGGTTTACTACATACATGTGTTTCATTAAAATATTACAGCATATAGGTCACGTCCACAAGCTAATAGGGTGGGTACGTATCGGTGCGTGCCCTCATGCTTCATAATTGAGTGCATTTTGTAGCGAACACTCACACAGTAACGTCCATAACCCTTTCGTAGCCCTAGGTCATACTGCCCTCTATAATCATAACATAAATTGGCTCTTTAATTATACTATTAAATCATAGTGTACGTAAATAGATGGGCGTTTAAAAAATAATATTAGACGCAAATTTTTTCAACACGAAAGTATCGCGTGCTTAATTTATGCCACCTTTTTTTAACTACAATTCCATTGCAGATAAAAAATATTTACCTAAATAATTTTTTTTTAAGTTACTTAGCCACCAAAAATAGTATTAATTAGGTACAAGGTAATATATAAGGATTCCGGGTGAAGCTCGCTTCTACCTTCGGTCTGATCATCACTTACCATCAGGTGAGATATAGGCCAAGAGCTTCCTCGTTGTGGATAAAAAAAAAACACCCTTAGTTGCCACGCTTTAGTTCCATTGTACTCGTACATAAGTAGTACCGATACTTAGAAAGATCAAAAGGCAATAGATTAATTACTCTGTATGTCGCCTACACCTGGCTTTTTAACCTGGATTTTTAAATTCGTTACCGTTCAATAAAACAGCCAGCTGTTGTTTTCCCATAGTGTTCATTAGCATCATATTTTAAACCGTATGTTGCTGTTAAAATAAGTTTGAAATTCAAAATCAATTGAAAATGAAAATGAAAATGAATGAAAATGAAAAATGNCATGGATAATTTAGCGTGTACCGATAACACTTAAATATTAGCGGAAGAATGGTGGGGCGCGTCTTCGTGGATGAATCGATCTATACCAGTGGTTCTTAACCTTTAAGTCATGAGGGACCATTTTACCAAATTTCTGTATTGTCAGGGACCACCCCATAATCATAATCGGTCAAAGTAAACCAGTTTGACTGCAAAAATCAGTTAAAAGTGGTTTTGACCAAGATGTGCAAGTGCACTTCGTGGACCACTTGGAATGCCTCCAGGGACCACCAGTGGTCCGCGGACCACCGGTTAAGAACCACTGATCTATACAATAGAAGAGACACTAACCCAGTAACCGACGAGTTAGATTCCATCAGCAAACTGATGGAATTCTTCAAGGTATCCCTTAGCGGCCGGAGCGGGTTGGATCCTTGAAAGTTCAGCTCTTCGCTCGTGCTGAGGTGGACGTTGGAGCCGAGACACGTTCGCAGCATGTTGTCGTTGAGAAGCGAGGCCGTCTCCGCGATGTTAGTGTTGGAGGGCTTGGACGAGGTGTCCGATGTTTGGGACGGCATCTCTTGGAGTTTCATGTCGTAGACCTAGAAGGTGATATAATAGTGTTCAAGAATACTACTGGTCACGTTCCAGAAGTATTGGTAAATAATAAGTATACGTAAAGCAATGTTGTGTTGATTTGAACCTATTTCCGAGATCTACTGGATGAGAAAACATTTCGAGATGAGAAACACACTTGAAACGTGTAACATGGTCGTGAGATATTTAATAATTGTCACTGAAAACCTAAATGTATGAAGGGAAGCATATTGTGCATTATATAAAACACTAGCTTTCCGCCCGCGGCTTCGCCCGCGTGGAATTTTGTGTCACAGAAAAACATTATCGCACGCGTCCCTGTTTCAAAAAACGGGATAAAAACTGTCCTATGTCCTTTCTCAGGACTCAAACTATCTCTATTCCAAATTCTATCAAAATCTGTTCAGTGGTTTAGGCGTGAAAGCAAGACAGACAGTCAGACAGAGTTACTTTCGCATTTATAATATTAGTATAGATAGAATGAATATTTCAAAGCTTTTTAAACATGCTGATAAATAAACAAATAAATGCCAGTCAGCTAATCCACTTTTTAGCTGAAAATTGTATGTCGTTTTTAATAAAAATGCGTGGCAGTAAGTTATCAGTTAGGTATTAAAACGAGCTTTTGATAAAGCCTAGCGACTAATTAGGCACGCTGAGAAGTACATGTAATAAGCTGATATGGTTTCTACTGGATTATGCGCTTAGCTACTGTAACAGGTATGACGCACAAACTAATTGATAAATAAATACGATGTTCTCACATAATTTTGGGCTCAACTCAAAATATAGGAACAAAGTTACGTAGAAATAATATCTATTATTTCTACGTAACTTTGTAACGCCATCTGGCAAAAGGTGATTGTAGATCAGGCTACATTGCGAGGTTGAATTAAAGGTGAATGCACAATGACATGTCTACCCCGCAAGAGGCGCATTACCCGCAAGTAAATCAATCATCCATCAAGAGTATTGGAAGAATAAATTCGACCAAGTCAAGAGTACAGTGGCGTAGCTTGGGGGGGGCAGGGGGGGCCATGGCCCCGGGCGGCATATGAAAGGGGGCGGCGGATAAGAAAAAAAACATTGCATGAACAAGAAAAAAAAGGTCGACTATGTCTACGTTGAGACTAACAAATCTAGCTATACTGGCAATGAGGGCTATCGTTTTTATACTTAACAGTTGGCACCCCTGGCGATTGACAGGACCTTACTCTACAATGGCGCCATCTTGATGAGTGCAAATGCGATAGTCCTCCTACCACTTTAGCGCTCACAAGTTGGTGCCACTGTCTTCGCTACTAGCATGTGACAGGACCTTACTCTACAGTGGCGCTAACTGGTGAGCGCTAAAACGATAGCCCTCATTGAAAATGAGATACAATTTGATATCGACGATTGTGTAAAAGATTTTGCTTTGAAAAAAGGACGAAGAGTACATTTTTAATCTATTTTTTTAAGTAATAGTAACAAAAATTTAAGGAGCTTACTTACCCCTCTAAAACTTGCGCCACAGATAATCTTTCGTGATTTCTCTTGTTTCAAACCGAAATAAAAAGTGGTTTGTAAATAGTTAAAGCCATATCTAAGCTACTTTTAAAACCGTGTATTTATTATATTCTGCAAGTTCGAAATTCAAAATTAGCTAAAATGGTAACTTTTAGCAGTAATTAAATCTGTAACTTGCTGCAAATATCTAATGAATTCAAGCAAATTATTTTTAAAAAAAGCTTCGATACATTTTTCAAACCACTGTTGTGTGTACATATGAAAATATATGAAACTAGACCTATTTTTATCGACAAAAAAGAGGTCAAAAAATTTTGAGATTTTTTTAAAAAAAATTATAGAATTTTTTTTCTTCCAATTACTTATAGTAAAGAAAACGTAATAACTTTTAAACTAAGAGGTATATCCTGATAAAATAAAAAACAGTAATAATGCTAAATAACAGGTGATACTAAAAATATACATGAAATACACAAAAAAGGCCAACAAATAATAAAAAATGATATTTTTTGAAAAAAATCGTGAAATGTTGTGATAGGGATAGAGACATGCGATTTTTCGTTTTACAAAGATAATACGATGGAGAATAATACAAAGTAATAAAAACCACCTGTTATAGGGGCATTTTTTGGAGAAATTTATCAAATAACCAAAAAAAAAAATTTAAAAACAGATTTTTTTCAAAAAGTATCATTTTTTATTATTTGTTGGCCTTTTTTGTGTATTTTATGTATTTTTTAGTACCGCCTGTTATTTAGCATTATTACGGTTTTTATTTTATCAGGATATACCGCTTAGTTTAAAAGTTATTACGTTTTCTTTATAATAAGTAATTGGAAGAAAAAATTTTTTATAAAAAAATAAAAAAAATCTCAAAAAATTTTTTACCTCTTTTTTGTCGATAAAAATAGGTCTAGTTTCATCTATTTTCATATGTACACTTTAACGTGACTCACACTGTATAATTTAAGATAGTATTTACTCTCAATTGCCAAAAAAATACTTTAATACTTGTTTTTATTGTTATACACCTAGTGTTACATAATAAAGCTGAGCTATTTAAGAAAATCAAACTTCCTGTGGGTTTCAAGCAATTGCTTCTCTTTAATGTATTTTTTTCCTTCTGAAGCAGTGCGTGGTAGTTTATTTTGACTTTCAACAAATAAGGTGAATATTGTACCTGAAGTCCATTCAATATAATATTTAAACTTTAAAATATTTATAATTAAAATAAAGGGCGGCGGATTTCCGGACGGCCCCGGGCGGCGAAAAGCCACGCTACGCCACTGTAAGAGTACATCTTAATGTTTAGTTGACATCAATATACATATTATTTGAAAATATAATTCCGTTTCTCATTTCAATACATATAAGTGGTCCTTCTAGCCGGATTGAAAAAAAAACGTCGGCGGAATAATTTCTGACGAAAAATTTTTCAGTATTTTTGGTACTCTTCTGGTATACCAATGACGGCTGCTTGATGGTGGTGGAAGACTTAGTGCTGGTCACTTGCCAGACTTCTCGCGATCAAACTCATCACTGAAGTCCGCGCTTGAATGGGATATGCTTGACTCAGTAATTCTGTAAAAAACTAGCCAAGTCTCGATGGAGCTGCTTGTTTATCTCTAAAAAGTAATGAAATCTAGACAAAGTCGTGCCAAGTCTATGGTTCCTTACTGCGATTTCTTTATTATTATAGTTAATGTTGTGTGACTTGGCCGTTGAACAATCTTTATTAAGATAATCATACATTATAAATACGCAGCTTTACTGAACCTACAATTGACTGGTTATTGTTGAATCAACGTTTTCCAAGTGGCAATTTTCCATCGTCAGTGGGTAGCGGTTCAGGCGACTGATGGGTGCAATGGTGTCATGGAGCACCTGGTTTTGTCACCCTTCAACGGCCAAGTCACACAACATTAACTATAATAATAAAGAAATCGCAGTAAGGAACCATAGACTTGGCACGACTTTGTCTAGATTTCATTACTTTTTAGAGATAAACAAGCAGCTCCATCGAGACTTGGCTAGTTTTTTACAGAATAGTACTTACTCGTACTTGAATCTCTTGATACGAAGATTATGGGTTCGATTCTTAGTTAGTACAACATCCAGGATTAACTAATTAGCATTTGATACTAAAAGGGTGAGCTTGAATTAACATAAATTTAATGATAATTCTATGCTTCGAACAGGTTAAACCGTCGGTTCTACTAAGTCTTGTAAGACGCCTATGTATGTCGAATCAGAAATGAGGTTCTGTAAACGAACTAAAGTCGCTGACATAGCCCGACAGATTAGCAAGCTGAAGTGACAATGGGCAGGGCTCATAGTACGCAGAACTGACGGCCAATGGGGCAGCAAGGTTCTGGAGTGGAGGCCACGTATCCGAAAACGCAGCGTGGGATGTTCATCGATAAAGGCGCTGGATGCGGAATGAGGATGAGGATGATTATGATGATACGCCTAAACGCCTATGGCGACTCTTTAACTCTAGCTTTGTTGTAACTTAATACAACTTATAAATTGAGTAATTTGACCAAACTCTTGTGATTCTAAAAAAAACCTAAACACATGGGAATACGACACCAATGTTTAATACACTACTGTAGCATGACAGACGTCCACAAAGGCGTGTCTAAACATGCGAAATTACACGTTCGCAAACAAATTAAAGTTATTATACTAACCGCATAATTGTTAAATTGTTACAAAAGCCACACTTTGTGTGTGGCGATCAAACGGACTGCCTTCCTGTTGGGTAACAAAGATAGAAAATAACATTGCATTACTGTGAAAGGGTTTCCAGTGTATAATTTGATGTACGTTTGATTTCTTGGAAGGAAAATGCAACAGTTGTTTTAGCTCTAAAGTTTACTTTGACATACATTCAAACCTGTGTAGGCCGTTTAAACCGTTTTTATCTTTTTTTCATCTTTGACTTTATTAAACCGACCATTTTTGCGCTTTAAATAATCGACTGCCCTTTCTCAAGACAAATCTCTTTGAGCCTGTGATTTAGACTCGGTTTTCATCATTTGAAAACATCAACAGGTTCACAAATGTTTTTAAAAACTTAGCGATCAGAGCAGTTGCTAAGCAATTTTCTCGTTGCCTATAGGCAGTTCTTATCGTGAAACAGTTTTTAAAGCAAAACTTCAGTTTCTTCATAGCCGTGTACATAAAGCCCTGTGTACACTAGTACACTGATCAAGCAGCCCTAGGGCCAGGCTACACGTACATGCAGCCAAGGAGCAAACACCTCCCGCAGGCTGCCGCAAATATTTGACCTCCATTATTGACCCCACACCTTGTGTTCCCGCCTCCATAGATATTATAGAACGGGGCCATGCTAGGAGATGTAGCGGGAACATTTTTAGAATTATTTTATCTTTAAAAAGCTTTTATATTTAATTGAATTAAAAACTTTTTCTGATTTTGTCCTTCAGTGTGCCTACCATGAGTTTACGTTAGGTATGCTCGCTAGCGACTGCGTAAAAAAATGACATTTAAATGTATGACATATTGTGCAGCGCCCCTAGTGGCTACTTTCAAGAAATAAAATCTTCATAGAATTTTTTGACGTATTCGCTAGCGAGCTCACCTAACGTAAACTCATGGTAGGCACACAGATCACAGTCACCACTAATTTACCAGAAGCAAATGCAGAATGTGGTCTATACTCCCCTGGCCGCTGACCAGACTCGTGGTCTCGAGTAGGGAATAAATAATTGTTACTTGTTTTACATTACAATGGAGTGATAGGAAACATGCACTCCGTAAAAATATTGAAACTAAAATGCTTCCTTTTTGCTTGGTAAAATCTCACTCGTGGAGTGCTGATGCGATTTACAATGGAGCAAGCTTGCTCTAATAATACTTATTCACTCGTATTTTGAAGGCTTTATTTAGATAGAATATAGTATAATAAAGAATATTATCTTTAATACTAATTAATATTTCAAAATGTCAGCATCTCGTGCCTTAAAACATTCTAAAGCGGCGTCTAGACCCCCGAACCCGAAACAAACACGGCCCGTAAATAATTTGCCTTTATTTTGCGACGATATTTTTCTCACAAACAACGCTTATATTTGACATCTGCGGTACACCTTGCGTATAAATATTGGGCGGAGTAGTGAGACTATTGTTTGTATAACAAATTAAATGTGCCTTCATTTAAAAGAAAATGTAGGCTGTAATTGGATGTTCTATTAGACCACAAATTCTTCTTCTGCTTTGATTTGATAATATCCATACCTACCATATCTACAAAATATTGTTTATCTGTCATTAATAAAATATAGTGTACATAATCACAAAATAATTGCAATTTTAATTGTTAAATATGTACTAATTAATCTACTCTATCGCATTGGGGTAACCTGTAATGTTAGAGCTAAGATTGTTATTAAATAAATAAATAAAAATAAAAAAAAAAATCTAGAAGCAATGTAAACTAAACTCTGGTCAGTGCCAAGTACTAATATAGAGGAAGGCATCCAAATTAACAACCACAGATTTTTATGAACAAACGTTTCTAATTAAGCTCTGGCCAGCTGCCAATATACAAAGCACACCCTTTAGTTCCCAAAATACATTAAAAGTATATACGTAAAGCACTTAGGTTTGCTTATAACTCTTTCTTCTACAAATGTTTACTGTCTGTCTGGCTTTTTTGCCTTCACCACTTAAATATTCCCTATAATAATAAAAAATAACGCAGTCTTGTATAACACGGTTTTCGCTTATAATTTATTTTTATGCCCATAATCGTGTATGAATTCGTTAATCGTGGTAGATATGTATACAGAGTGGGAATGTGGTGGGAACGATAAGTGATCTCACGTGATTATTTTTAAACTACATAAGATATCGAAAAGCTGGCCACTGGTGGTGGAAAAACGTATCGTATCCACCCTATATAAGTATCTAACTAGTGTAGTAAGACTAGTTAGATATACAGGGTGGAAATATGTGCAAATAATAGTACTATTAATTAAACCCGTACTTCATGAAAACAATCTAAAACAACATTAAAATAAAGCTCAGCCCAATACGCCCGAAACAGTGAAACCCCCGAACTTTTCAGTGCTTTTCAATTTCATTCGTTTCGCGTAACTTTTTACGCCGCAAGTTCGCGAGCTTCGGTGATAAAGCTCGAGCTTTTATGGTCACTACCTTAGTATCGATGTAACTGATAATATTATTATTAAAGTTGAAGTTATAGCCTGACCAGGAACATAAAAACCCTGGCATAGAGGCGCGTCAATTGCATTTGATAGTGCAACACTGAGTACAGTCGTACCTGTGTTAAATTAATAGGCTAACTTTATGTATCAGAATTCAGGATTACGGGCTAATTTGATATTTTCATAAATTAACGAAAAAATGTTATTATAGGTAACCTGGTTTAAATAAATTATATGAAACCATCAATCGAGCTAGTAGGATTTATTTTATTATTCATCAATAATCAAATTCAGAACTTAAATATTCAACTGCAATGTTTGCTTATGAACGCTTCAAACTCGGTACTTCTTTCCCAATTCCATAAAATTCAACACTTAGAAATTGAAAAAAAAAATTAAAATAGGTAGTTGAAACAAACCACAGCTAATTTTCATATTGGACTGTACTATGCGATAAACATGTCAGTCAATTTGACAACCTTTGTCGGAAACATTATTCAATGAAAATATTGTCCGAACCCTTAGTATTTCTCTTCGACAAATACTTTAACACATTGTGAACCACTTTTCTTTCACGACTATAAAAAGATTTTAGCATTTTAATTCATAAAATCAATTGCGCACATTTAAAATAAAGTTTGTTTACACTTTGACAGCAATAGACTGACATGCAAGGTGACATGTCAATGAAGTTTTCAGTTACTGTTGCTATTAAAAGAAATTAGTACCATTAGTTTTCCGCAACATGGCGAGGGTTTTTATGTTCCTGGTCAGGCTATACTATTCTTACCTTAGGTTAAGTTTCTTAAATATTTTATGCATCTTTAAGATAGGGTAATTTCAGAGCTTAAATTACGTTTTAAGAATAATTAATCTTTCCTCCTTTTTTCTTTTAAAGATATTCCTGTAAATTATAAAGACTAATATCGTGTTTGTTTATTAATTGGTGCATTTATCTTAAGGAATTCAGTTGTAAACTGTAGGTACTGACTGAATCACAGGCTCTCGCACAATTTCACAGACAGCGTACCTAAGTCATAAGTATGAAATATTTCGATTAAATGAGGTATATTTATCGAAGAAAACCCATTTTCCAACGCACCAAACGAAGCGCACCCAAACTATTACCAAAATCAATTAAAACAAGAAAAGAAAATAAAATAAAAAATATCTACGGGATTGTAACAATGTACCTTTTTTAACCGACTTTAACAAAAGGATTTCAACAAAGGTTCTCAATTTGATTACTTTTTTATTATTATTGACAAGCATCCTATATTTCGACACTGTTGAATAACTGAAGATGTAGTGGGTGAGATGTTGGCAGACATATGGGTCTACCCTCATTCGTAGTCTTTTATTAAGATCATGAAAGTTTAAAATAATGTACATTGTATTAACTTGAAAATAAAAATGATATACCTCTTTAAAATGTACGGAACGCTATCACTCACACTTGGCCGCTCTGTAACTCCGTTAGTTTCCAGAGTAATAAACATCCCGCTCAAGCTTTTCTTATAACAATCACCTACTTTTTAACTACTTTGTAATAAACTAATTCTCTTTTAACTTCAACAATTTATGGAGCACGCTCAGGGTCTTAGGCTTGTTTAATAAGAACGATATTTTATAGACTACTTCTTTATAGCTTCCTAGAAGATAATATTAAACGATTTAATTATGCCTTGATACTTTATTATTTTAAAGCGTGACTTTATAATATTTTTGGTGACCCATATTTTCGGATTTTCCGTCCCTTTCAATCGTAGCAAGGTGTTGGCATGAGCGGTAGAGACAAATATCTGGGCCTGAAATTACAGTGTCTAAAAGGACTCCTACTGGAGTCATATTTTTATTGACGTCACAGTCTGACGCTCTCTGACACACTTTCTTGTTTGTGACACAAAAAAGCGTACACGAATTTGTGTCACCTGAAAACCAACCCATTACTTGGGATTATAGTCACAATTAATTTAATATGGCAGAAGTCATTTTAAATCTTAATTTTGAAAGTTTTGACTTTCAAAAAATATATCGTCCCATATCACCATAATATTTTTAGCGGGTCAGTTTAAGTGAACCGAAAAACGGTTCTTTGTGAATATTAATAGCATTTTCATTCGTCCCCATTCTAATTTTGAGTGCCTCGACGAAAAATGGAATGATATTTTAATTTTTAATCAATCTGGCTAATTAATTCCTCTTTTATCCTTTGTAACAACTGAACAGATGAAAAATCACAACTATGGTGCCAAAAATATTTCACTTCTTGACTCGAAACTAGGAGAATTAAAATTAAAACGTTTTAATAAATCAACTATCGACCTTTCGGGGCGTAACAAACAATACTTTCCGATGATTTTATGTAAAAAAATATTCTTTTAAAAGGAACAATTCCTGACATCCAAGTCAGCTGCTGCTTCAAGAAATAAACATCCTCTTATTAATATTTATTACTTTTCTGCGGAAAGAATAGCGATGGAAAAAAAAACAGAAAATTTCATAAATCTAAATCTTCTTGTCTTAAAGATTTCGTTAATCCCCCAAAGCCAGATCTTTCGGAATTTCAAAGCATTTTCTGAAATGCCTAATTAAGAGGCTTACACTCAATTAATTACAAAAGCTTTATTACTTTACTTACTAGTAAAATATGGTCTTTCATTAAGTCGGATTTTACGATGGCCCTTTTTCCTACATCTTTTAAATTCATCAATTCAGTAACAAACTCTTCTTAGATTCGGGCTAATTTAACTTAAGCTAAGAACACTAAAAAGGGTTCTCTTTACTAACATCTAGTATCATCAATAGGTAAGATAATATTAAACACAAAGTTTCAACCGTGGACTAATGTAACTTACCCGACACATATAGTACATGCTGAAGGTATTCCCAACTAAATGGGGTACGTCAATAGACTAATGTAAATTTTAAATGCTAATAAACGTCTCCATATATTTCGGCTCCAAACTAGTTGAGTGTCTTGGAACTTCGAAGTCTGGAAGTTGGTTTTAGTTGCGAAAATACGTATTTCGTCGATTAACGATGCGATTCCTTCGAAGTCAAGCAGACTGGCTTCGAAGTAAGCTAGATACACTTCTATAACATGCTAGGGCAATGGTTCCCAAACTTATTTGAGACGCGACTCGCCCCCTTTCGACCATACAAAAAATTCCGCGCCACTCCTCCTCCAGTCAAGATTATTTATTGGTCGTATCGAGCAGTCTGGAATGCAGAATAATCAGCGGTCGCAGGGTTTTTATACTTAAGTACACAGATGGCCACACATAGTACGCAGAACTGACGGCCGATGGGGCAGAAAGGTTCTGGAATGGAGGCCGCGTACCGGAAAACGCAGCGTGAGACGTCCACCTACAAGGTGGACCGACGACATCGTAAAGGTAGCAGGGAAGCGCTGGACGCAGGCCGCTACCAATCGATCAACATGGAAAGCATTGGGGGAGGCCTATGTTCAGCAGTGGACGTCCTATGGTAAATGATGATGATGACACAGATGACCCGCGCCCCCACTTTGGGAACCAATGTGCTAGGGCTTTGGATATTAATTTAACTTGTTTATATTGCAACATTGCATGTTTGTAAGGATTTTCCGAAACCTCTTGGACAATCTGATAATTTTGGTGTAAGTCCGAAGGTTTTTACTTCGCCCTGCCCTACCTATATGAGATGCCAGATAACAACTTCTTTAAAATTACAACTTACATCACTCATTCATTATGACAATAATTTATGCTCATTCTAAATACAGATTTATTCTCTCTTATGAACTGCAAGAATGTATAAAGAGCTTGTAAATTGTGATAAAAATTCCAACATTTCAAAGACATCTTTTACATTTCTTTCCCGCGGCCATCTTGTCCGTAACGCAATCCGCTTGCAAAAGGATATTATTTAATAAAAGTAAAAATACCTAGTTGGACCGTAACAGAACAGCTGAAGTCTTATTTATATTTAACCGAGACGGTTTCTTAGAGATATTACTCGAACTACTCTTGCTGGAGAATATTTAACGAATGCTTAAACTTTTGTCTTAACGCCTTATTTTCGTTATGTTTGACAATCATTTTTGGCAATATTGCTCAAATACTCAACAAATGGATTCAGAGCATTGTAATCTTATATTGTTCATCATCATCATTTCAGCCATAGGACGTCAACTGCTGAACATAGGCCTCCCCCAATGATTTCCATAACGACCGGTTGGCAGCGGCCTGCATCCAGCGCCTTTTTGCTACCTTTATGAGGTTGTCAGTCCACCTTGTGATCCTAGGATCATGTTGTCCAATTATTACCACAACATTATCGTCCATTCCTACCAACCAAATGCCATAAAAATTTTACTCAGCAACAAGGCCTTTATACAAAAACTTTACGAGATGTGTAACGTAGCGTGCTGTCAAGACCGTGTAGTCATTTTACCTCAAGTTTAGTACATTTGCGATGTCCATAAAAGACTGATGACAGACGAACGATGTTTCTTCAAAAATCATCTCATCTGAACCTTCATAAGCATTTACAACCTAGCTATAACGAACGCTACAAAATCTACAAAGCACTTTTATATCTCCCTATAAATATCTACGATGAAACGTCAGATCTAATCGGGATCGAACCGGGACTGGGCCGGGATGGAGGGCCAAAGGGTTGGTTAATGACGGCCCCGGTGATTCCCGATTTTGTGAAGACGCACTTAGGGATGATAGGAGGTGGCGCCCTCTGTCGTATGTTACGGAATCTGGTGGGTTTGTGTCAAGTGAAAGTTTTTACAAAGACAGACTGTAGACTAGTAACGGTCTAGCAGACATTGAAAAATAAACTTTATCTTATTGTAACTTAAACCTTTACCCCCTTATTAATAAAAGGTACACCCTAGTTGAACACTGGCTTAAGTTGTCATTTAGTATGGAAATGTCATTTTAATCCAAAGTTCATCCTAGGTGTAACTTTTTATTAAAAAAGGGGGTTAGAGCAAAACTGTAATATTACCTACTTACTTAAGATTTAAAATTAAAATCATGTCCGTAATTAAATTAAAACTTGTCTACATTCAGAACCGTTAAACTCCCGATTTACTCCCATATCTCCTTCAATCAGATCGCTTAATGAAACTTAAGAGGATCCCGCCGGCGGGATTTACCCGGGGCCGATGCGATCGCGATACGGGATAGTCCCGTACCACATGTGATTTAACTCTCTGCGGTCTTATTCCGGTATCAAAAAGAAATTATATGGGAATCTTCCCTTTTTGGGATCCACTAAATGGGATATAGATCCTGCCCTGAAAATCTTAAGCTGTAATAAAGTTGCAATCGGCGAAGGCTTTCACAGCGGACGGTGGGTAAGCCGAGAAATTATATTCGATGCAGCGTATCACACAATCGAGTTGAATTAAATGGTCTCTTGCACGTGGTTCTAATTAAATACCTTTGAAGTTGCCGATCCAGTTCCCTAAGTGTACATGTCATGTATTTGGTAATTTATCAATAGCTAGCTACAGCTATTTAATGACAGCACAGTACATTTTTGTAGGTCCCTTACATTTAGGGATTTCAGGATTAGATTCAAAGAACGTGTAAGTACAGTACAATCTCAGTAATAATATTAAAACTCCCAAAAATTTAATTTGGTACTTATGTATTTTGATTCTAAACAAATCTACATCAAATCCCTGTCACATTTTCTTACATCAAAAATGTATAATTTAAAAATGTCTTCATAGAAAATATTGTGAATTCCAGCAAGTTGTTTCTTTTATTTTCTAAGCTCGTCTAAGACCGCGCGGCTCGACTGAGCACGGGGTGTTTGACGAATAATGCACGCCCAGGGCTGCCATGACAATACCATAGCCTTGAAATTATTGTTAAAAAAACTTACGGGGGTATACCTACCTAAATAAATAAAAATTCTTTTCGAAACCCCAGGTAAGACAATTCTAAGTTTTCCAACTATAAACAGATATCTAATCCATTTTGATTAAAATCTAGCGAATAAGCGCATGAGTCTGTCACATGTAAGCATGAGCATACACGTAGAGTATGGCACAAAATGCTGTAACTCTGTTTACTTGATCTATCTGTCACTGTCACTCAAGTTGGCACATAGCCTTGAAATTATTGTTAAAAAAACTTACGGGGGCATACCTACCTAAATAAATAAAAATTCTTTTCGAAACCCCAGGTAAGACAATTCTAAGTTTTCCAACTATAAACAGATATCTAATCCATTTTGATTAAAATCTAGCGAATAAGCGCATGAGTCTGTCACATGTAAGCATGAGCATACACGTAGAGTATGGCACAAAATGCTGTAACTCTGTTTACTTGATCTATCTGTCACTGTCACTCAAGTTGGCACGTCACTTTGCGTGAGTGGGATGAAAACATTTTATACTTGTTGCATCTTCATCGGGTGTAAACCCGCTTGTTCTGCATAGAGTACCGCAGTTAATACTTGAAGAACAAAGTGTTCGATGTTCGCAACTAATGGCGGATTTACAGTATGCGGAAATTAGCCGAGTCAAGTCAAAAAAACAGAGGAGTGGGGAACAAATTCATTCATTTTTCATCTCCACCTCACTGTTTTTACAAGCTTTTTTTTTACTTGACTTGGCTAATTGCCGCGCAGTGTAAAAGCAGCATAAAATATTACCAGCGACGAACATCTCAGAGGCAGCCCTGCGCAGTCGCAATCGCAACGTGTCAATGGCGGCGAGTTCTTATCTCTCACGTGTCGTATCTCTCACCTGTACTAATCAGGCCGAAGGAAGAAGCGAGCTTCACCCAATGTATCCTTAATCAAGCCAAAGAAGAACTGGCTATCTTAACCATCTTATCTCCAACTGCTGTAGCAGAACAATCATCAGACCTAAGTAATATTCATCATCATCATCATCATCTCAGCCATAGGACGTCCACTGCTGAACATAGGCCTCCCCCAATGCTCTCCATGTTACCCGGTTGGTAGCGGCCTGCGTCCAGCGCTTTCCTGCTACCTTTATGATGTCGTCGGTAAGTAATATTACCAGCGACATATTATTTTGTAAGTGGCAGCCCTGCGCAGTCGCAACGTGTCTATGGCGGCGAGTTCTTATCTCTCACGTGTCGTTACGCCTTGATGTTTATAAATTCCGCTCCCAACTCGCCCTTTGAGGCGACGGGGATTGATGACTCTAAACTCGAGCCTCCGAGAACTCATTATACAATCTCGGATAATGCTGAACGTAATGACTAGAATGTTGTAAAGAAAATTAGGCCTGGAGTAGTAAAGTTTCAATAACCTCCTTAAAGTTCGCTCCTTAATTTAATATGATGATATAAAGTTATTTTATTATAATGCCATTTGACACTGCTAGAGGCTGATGACAGAGAGAGGAAATCTCCATTCTCAATCCTAAACCGAAGCTGTGGATTGACTTTCTGTCTCGAAGCTGCATACTGGCTATCTCGACATCCATTTGATTCCTGTAATTAAATAAATTAAATTAAATATCCTTGGACATTTTAAACTGCGCTTCTAGTCCCAAACTAAGCAAAGCTTGTACTATGGGTACTAGACAACGGATATAAACATACTTAAATACTTTTTTTTTGTTGTGTTGTATTTGTCACTCTCGTATCTATCGTACCATTAAAAGGACTTGTATTATCCGGAATGCATCTTTTAATTTTTTTCTGTTACGCAATAAATTATATCTATCTCTCTAAAAACCGAGGAGTTCCACCGTTCGTTCACTCCATCGTTCCCTTCACTCTCGCCTCGCAATTACTTCGACGTTGATAAATCGTCGCGCCGCAAACTCCTGTTAATGAAATAACCACGTGGCGCCGTCATATTGCCGAATGCGGTGGGAATGGCTCCTAACAGTTGATTATTAACACTCATATTCGAAGGCAAATTGCTATTCGGAATGGTTATTGGCAAATACGTCTTGGCTAGGATCTATCTTGATGACGTGCAATCAAATTGATGGTGGTGGAATACCTTCCACTTGCTACCGTAAGTAGCCTTGAAATTCTTCACCGATTTACCTTTGCATGCTAGAATTGATCCCGAAAAATCATAAATAATTTTCTAAGTTCTATATGACAACTCAGGTATTTCTGAGTTTAACACAAAAAGTAGAGTTATTTGCATTAGAGAGAAATTACAAAAAAAAAAGAAAAAACACCAAATGCAAACCGGAAACATGTCCACGTTAAAAAAGCGCTTCTATTTACGCTTCCAGCAATTAATTTAGCCCGTATTTATTTAATTTATTTCTACATCCCGGCTTTTTATTCCCGCACGAATGTTTTGCCAAGCTCGTGTACATGTGTACGTGTATTTTGAGTGAAAACAATGGCCGAATTTGGAGTGATATCGACTCGACAGGTATCAGCTGGATTTATGCTAAACGTATCCGATGATCTGCGGTTTTAGCTCTTGAAAATACAAAGAATAATGCCTACTTTTGCTAAGCTTCGCATGGTTTTATCAACTTAGCCAATTGACAAAAGATTGTCGAAGAAATTGCAGACTAAACTTCCTAAAGTATTAACTGTCGGATTAATTTGTTTATACGCCTAAATCGCTGTATAATTATTAAATTTTAATATGTATGCTACTTTAACAGGCAAAAATAGGGGATAAAAGCTTTTATAGCAAACTCATTTTTATCTAAATTTATTAGGTCATCTTTCTTTTAATGGAAGAGACCAATTCTCATCAAGGTAAAGAAGAGAAAAGGTCCCGTCCTTTCTGTTTCAGCCTACATTCATATTTCTGTAGCTATTTTATTAGAACTAAATGATACTTTAGTAATAGAAACCTGAAACACATGATTCTTTCTAAACTTAACATCGGTAGGCACATTCTTGATTACAACTCCACGCAGGTTCGTTCTAACCCATAACAAATGTTCGCTCATATCTCCTGACAGCTCCTCAGTTGATTAAACAAGGTTTAACGCGTTGTTAAATGAAAACGGCAGTTATCTTCATAAATCGCAGTTACCGCGACTGATACTCTGCTAACGGATTGTCTGTCGGGATGTGAATTGGTGTATCCACACTTATGGAAAGATAAGGGACATAAAAAATAGACCTATGCCCGTTTTTGTTTTCATAGGGGCCACTTAAAAATTAAGAATTGATGGTAAAAACGGGCACTAGGCAAAGTAATTGAAAACACATGTATTGCAGTGGTAATCTTTGTATACCAACATGGAGCAATGAAGGATTCAAATTTGGTTAGAATTTATGTGTCATCACAGTGGAAAAATCAAAATTTCTTATAGAAAGTATCTGTTGTGTGATGTTTGAAGTTATTACAGTTAGTTATATATCTTTTTTTTTTTTTTATATCTTTGGACAATCTCACACAGCGCCATCTAGCCCCAAAGTAAGCAATTAATATGCTTGTGTTATGGGTGCTAGCTTAACGGATATACTACTTATATACTTTTTTTTAAATACATACATATCATACATAGTAACACCCAGACCCGTCACAGAAATTAAAATTCATCATTTCAATTTCTGCCCGGCCGGGAATCGAACCCGGGACCTCTCGGCATAGTAGTCCGTTCTGAACCACTACACCAAACGGCCGACTTAGTATTAGTTAGTTATATTCTCTTGAACACCTGTAAAATATTAACAAAACGCGATATACTTTATTTTTACTTAATTACACATGCTTGGAATTAATTCCCAGCGTAAAACTTGTCATTTTTGAAGCAATTGTCAACAATATTGAAAGTGTATTTTTCCGTTAGCTATAAAATTGATAGTTTCATGGGGATAATGACACATTGCACTAATAAAGGGTTATTGGGACGATTTATTCGTGTCGATACAGTTATCAACAATTACTTTGCAGCTGACTAACGAGGTATAATGATATGGTAATAATTTTTATACCATATTTTTATTATTTTATTAACACGCAAAGCTGTTGTGTTTTTGTGTTACATGACTTTTCCGTAGTAAAGGACATAATAATGAGCTGAAGGAGGCTTTCTGTGTTAGCCACACATCAATGATGATGATGATGAATGAGCTGAAACGAAAGAGTAAGAAAATGTTTTTGAAATTTAATTCAACATATTTTTTTAAGACGTAGCGTAGGCAGGCCTCCCACTAGGTGGACCGACGATCTGGTGAAGGTTGCGGGAGGCGCCTGGATGCGAGCGGCACAGGGCCGGTCTTTGTGGAAATCCTTGGGGGAGGCCTTTGTCCAGCAGTGGACGTCTTTCGGCTGAAATGAACGAACGCGCGAATTTTTTTTAATGTAATGTCCCACCAGAATCAAAAGTGCGGGTGTCCCTAGCATGCATTTTTCACCTCAAACGTTATCCTAACAGAGCCTTACACGGGAATATGTTGAGGATTTTAAACCGCGCGATTTGTGGGAGTGTTAGAGCTTTGAACGCTGAGAACACGTCCTCCTTAGCATAATAGAGGATTCCGATTGAAGTGTACCTGCAGTGCTTGTCTCTGGCGGTAGCAGTAAGGAGTATAGTACTGTTAGGCTGAGTTGCACCACCTAACTTTAACGGTAACTATAACGATAACCGGTGCTTTTTGTATAGATTTTTGACGTTTGTTGCAGGCAAAGTTCAGCCCAGCTGGTGCAACCCAGCCTTAGACTCGAAAAGTTAACAGTTTAAAGTCCACACTGAGAAAAGTGATTGTTTGCTGCTTACAATAATGATTTCCAAACTGAGTGTTAATCTATAACCAAACCAAGTTTAGCTCACTACAAAAATAATATTAGAATTAATTTACACAACATTTTATTCCTCACAACCAATGTTAGTAGTAACCTCCAGTTCGAAAGACACTTTTTTTGTGCAAGCAGTAACCAAACCAGTTTTTCAGTGCAACTAGTACATGCCCTATTGAGTTGTGTTAATACTATATTGTCTTGTTTGATGTCTGTTAATAAGCTGAAACCTTTCTAATATTTTTAAATCAATATTTTTTCTGACAAGCTAGTACTACCTACCTACTGTAGATTTAGGATGTGTGTGTATGTAGTATTATCGTCCAGTCACAATTAAATAAGAATCAGCGTTTTAACATGGTAAATGACCATGGCTCTCCATGTCTACATATTATTTTGATTGGAGTGTCACAGATCATTAAGCTGTGCTGTATGATGATAACTTACTGTAACTAGATATTATTATAAGTTTTTATACCTCTGTGAAAGAGAAATAAAGATTATTTATTATTATTATTAAAACCAATTTTTACGGCATCATTAACCCTTTATTTCCTTAACTTTGTAACGTACCTGCGATAAAACAAGCGGTTACCTAAGTAAACTACGACAAACGTTACTTATTATTCTATTCATTAGTGTCGGAGTAACGTAATGTCAAAGTAACGTTTGTCGGAGTAGCATTTATAGCCAAAACAAGCGGTTGCAGTAAATAGAAATGAAAAACAGAACCAATGTCATCGAAACTCACTATTAAATAGTTTTAGTTGATTAACTCCGAAATAGACATGAAAGCCTTTGACAAAAACCGTCAACCGGTCCGTGACAAACAATGCGTTTATTTGTCCATACCCGGTTCTAATTCGTCCATATTTGTTTAGGGTATATCGATTCAATGAACCGATTTAAACCGATGGTTTCGGACGGTACTTTTAAAACGTGTTCAACGAAAACAGGGGTGATGACAGTGAAGTTCGAGTTTCGTTACCTACGTTTTATGTTTGTCCATTTAATTTATTTTAGGATAAACTTGACCTTTTTTGTCGGGTTTTTAGTGGAGGTCAAGGAGAAGCACAACAATTCTGCACAGCAGTTTCAGTGGTAAGAGCGAGAGGTGGGAATAGTAAAAACGGTAGAGCTAAATTACATTACACGTCGAGCATTTTTGACACCATAGTTAGTTAGGTAAATAAAATAGATATTATCTCTTAGCAATGTTTGCCATAGAACGCAACCTAGTGCAAAGTTTAATAATATTTTAAAAGACTTGATATTTGTACATAACTTTGGTCATGTCTTTCCCTTCTTAGATTTCGAGATTTCCAACTGTTGCTACTTCCCGAATCCTGTAACAGCTTTACTTCTTCGTACGTAAACAAACCAATTTCTTGACAAATAGCCCGGGCAAACAAAACAAAGGTTTAATTGTTGAATTCCCCACCTAAATATTTGGCGAATCGCCTCGCAACTCGCAAACAATCGCGGGATTCATAATGACATATTATAAAGTAAATAAATCATGCCGAGGGTTTACGACGCCTGCTTTTATGGTGGGGAAGAGAGCGGATGAATAATTTAATATGTAGAGCATATTTTATTGCACTGACTGTCGAATTTAATTTAATTTGTGTTTAAAACTCTACCATTACTACTTCTTCCCGTTTCCAGGGTTTGATGCTGTATAGTGTATACCTGCCTTGTCTAGCATAAAAAAAAAAAAAATTTCTTAAGATGTAAAAAACAGGTTTCAACCAAAATATAAAATATTTAAAAGCACTCGTAAATGATTTTTTAGAAAAACTTAACAACGATTCTCTTCTATTTTCCACGAACTTGTTAACATAATTTTTAAAACTTATTAAGAAAATTCTACTTTATAATTCATTATTATTAGATTCTAACTAAATGTTGGATAAATTAGTCTGAAATAATTGAGTCTTAAAAGGGCTTAGATTTTTTACTAAAATTAAAGTAAATTATGTCTACGTAAATCTAAAATCTTTTCATCAGACTAATAATATAAACATTAGAACCGAAACATTGGGCCGTCCGCCCGCGCACACACAATCCGCTCGTAACCGCCTCCGACAATGATCTAGTTAATTGCCACTGTATTATTTTATGTTCCACCCCGAATTATTTATGAAATTGAAACTCATTTCATTACCCGCCGTGCTTATGAAATATGAATGGACAATTAACAGCAGTATTTGCCCGGCTACCATTCAAAACGAACTCATTCCTGAATGGACTTCATTTTTACGACCGAGTTAAATTCTGTTGAAACGATCGGAAACCGTCAAATGACGGAAAACAAGCAGCTACTCGCTGCAAAAGGAACAACCCGCGAGTGCATTTTCAAAGAGCGATAGACATTGCCGCTTTTTGCTCGCATCCGCGACACCGCCGCGTAACGACTCGCTCGCAACCAAATTCGAGCGAACACGCGCGACCAAACGCCCTCGTCCTTTGTGCGAACAGACACGAACAAAACGCTCGTCGATTGTACGAATACAAACGGAAATATTGCCCGTTCAAAAAATGAACAAACGACTTTTGTCATCGCAATTTTGACACTTAAAATCCTCTCGATATAAATTGCACTAACTTTTTAAACGCTGCATTCGTTTTGCCGTCCGGCCGGGCGAGATATTTTTCTGTGAGAAATTACCGGACGAAGCCGACTAAGCGGCGCTTTCAGTCTAGTTTCGGACGGCGAAGTCACGGCACGACCTGGCGATTTCCTCAGACCGTTCAATTTACCGGAACGCATCTGCCAGCTAAATAGGTTGGCAGCGCCTAACACGTAACGAACGCTGGCACGAAATAAAGTAACACGTAATCGTTCTTTTTAAATTTTTAAACGAGCGTTCCAGGATGGAACGTCCTGGTTCGAATTTCGAAAAACTTGAATGTTGATTCGGACAAAGTGTAGTAATTGTACAGAGAGGGCACTAACAGTGGAGTGGTTTTATTGCCCGTGGGGCGAATGGAAGGCGAGCAATTTGGCGGGCTGACCGCAAGAGGCGCGCGTGTTTATTAGAGACAAAGAGCTCGCCGCCTCGACCCCCGATTTGCATAACGGTCTGTGTCGTAATTAGAAACCATCTCGGACGTCCCTCCTTTGTCCCGTCAAGTCTGGAGGGGACAACGTCAAACGCCTTCTATTTAGCCGCGGCGAGGATAAGCTTGTAATCCAACAAAATGTGCAACGCTCTATGTAAAACAGGAAAGTATTTACACGTTGCTTGCCAGGCACCAGGCAGACTGGATTATAATTAATTTTCATAATGAAAGGCATATCGCTCTACAGTTAGGTGCTTATTTTTTCCTTTTCATGATTATTCCTGGTGTTTGATGATGTTTTGTCCTTTTTCACGTTTCGAGCAAACGGTTTCGGTAACGAGGAACAAACAACCTTTTGCTCTACATTCAATTTTCAGTTCTAGAAATCTGCAATATCTTAAAGAAGCATTCAGATAAATCATATTTTACAGCATCACTCCATCAGTCCGCAGCCTACCTCGGCCGGGCAGCGTAACTACATACTACAGTACATCATTAAACGGGCGCGGCCGAACCCGGGCGGATAATGACGCTAAACCGATATCCTTATTTACTGCAAATTGCGAGCCTCCGTCTAGACCCGACATGATATTGGGCAGCCACGCCTGACGACTCGCCCCAGATAACACCGGCCTTATATCCCCAGATATCACCCTGATCTACAAACAAAACCAAACATTAATTAAAGGAAATTACGAGAGGAAAATTTCCCATTTAATTATACTTTGACAAAGCAATAACAGTTTACGTTGTAAATGAGACGGAATTTTACTTAGAAAACTTTTCATTTCACGCTTGATTGTGGAAATGTGATCTTAATTTGATGTAAAGTAATTGCGTGACTGAGGAAATGTTGCTTGATGTTTACATTTCGACTCAAATGTTGGATAAAGTCTTAAAATTGTTTGATTAATTAAGAGGTCTTAGGTTTTTAACCTGTATTAGCTGTGCCCACAACTTCCTAATCGTGAAATTAGTTTCAACAATTTTTCCTGTTTTTCCGACATTTTTCATTGATGCTCTGAACCTATTGGTCGTAGCGTGATGTTATATTGCAAATAAGCTTCCTCGATAAATAGACTATCTAATACGAAAATCTAGCAGTAGTTCCTGAGATTAGCGTCTACAACCAAACAAACTCTTCAGACTTATAATATTAAAAAAGTACATTTAGTACTTACATTTAAATACATACTCGTACATGTTTCGCCATGAACATAATATAAAAGCCCGCATATCTCATTCAAATGCAAGCGCAGATCAGGCATGAAACGAATCCGCAAAGGGTTTCAGAAATGCGCCTCCAGCGAATCTGAAGACGCGATTTATTTACGATTCTGAACGTCTCGCGAGAAGTCTAGACTATTAACCCTGAAGTTTTAGACTCTTCAACTAGGTAATTTGAGTCTTAGGCTTTAAAAACCTAGTCGATACTTAATTTAAGACAAAAATTACTCTCCAAGAGACATTTTCCGTATTTTTCTTGGCACAAATTGAGTATTGTTGCCTAATACTCGAAACTTCAGTCGTCTGTATGAGCAGAGTCGTGTAAAATGTCGTCGATTTTCTTTTTTAAAGTCTGATTTTCTTGCTTCGCTAGGTCTGGCTTTAACAGAGGTACCTTTTTGAATAATATTCCTTTTAAAAAACCGGGATATAAGCTATCCTATGTCCTTTCCCGGGCAATGACAAACAAAGTCCAATAGTCCATAAGAACATTGAAGTTAAGGTGTTTTGTGTACTGTTTTTAAGAAATAAAGGCTGGGTTGCACCATTTTACTGCACTTTAACGATAACCGGTGTATTTTGTATGGAGTTTGACAGATTTTTGACGTGTGTTATAGTTAAAGTTAGATGGTGCAACCCAGCCTGTTACAAACGGGGATACTTGTTATCAAGGCAAATAACAGGGTTGAATTTATAACTATAATAATAATATCCTCCGCCTAGTGTCGGTCGGCTTGATATATCGCAGTTCGGCGCCAGTTCCGAACAACTTTGTTTTGAATTTACTCCCGCAATTATAACTAAACTAATCGCCGAATTGGTTAGCGCAAATTAACTGGGGTAAATTATATTTGTGTCCCACGGGTGGGTCAGCGCAGTATCTACGCATAATTCACCCAAGATACAAGTACCGTAGTACTACATCATATCCAAGTTTAGTATCACCGTTATTCAGCTTTATGACACATATTTTATTGTGTATCGTATTCCTTGCTATTGGCAATACACGAGTAGCACTCAAAGCTGAGTATAGTGACTATACGAACATTTCTTTAATGTTTTGGACGTATAATATACATCTTATTGAGGCGAACCCATTTTGAGGCACACCTAATGACGCGCACAAACTATTCCTCGAAGCGCACTTATGTTTACTAATCAAAGATTTTGAATTTTATGTCTACTAAGGCTGGGTTGCACCATTTTACTTTAGCTTTGATAAACGTCAAAAATCTGTCAAACTCCATACAAAAAAAACACCGGTTATCGTTACAGTTACGGTCAAAGTTAGGTAGTGCAACTCAGTCTAAGATGAATAAAAAGTAAAAAGCAACATAACAAAGAAAGGTGTAAGTCAATAATTTTAAAAAATCCGTGATTTTTCTGGATTTGGGACAAGATAGTGTAAAATATACTTTAACTATTTACGCCATCTGGTTTTATCTGTTTACCACTGTAAACCACAAAATACAAAGTATTAGGCTATAAAGCTATAAAAATGTGCAGTTATAGTGTTTATACTACCCATGGTGTGTTTCTGCCTCATTTCAAAAACAAAGAGCGTTTAGTTGTTTTATACGTCACGTAATCCGCTTCAGTGCTTTACGCCATTGGCGTGTTAGCAATCTGTTATTAGACCAATTTTCCACTATGCAAATTGCTGCAACTGACCTCGCTTATAAACTACTTTTCTGTGAATTAATTAATAATATATTATGATATTGTTTGCTACAATGTGAAATTAAATGCGACAAACAACGTAATGTTTGTGTAACGTTTGTTGACAAGTTCATTCGAATGTGTAATTGTAGCTGTAAATCCATAAATACAGTAACTTACGCAAACATAGTTATGGTAATGGATATATTATATTATGTTGACACTGTTTTACATAACATTGTACCTACAGTACAATCGACAGAAATCACACTAATATTATAAAGGCGAAAGTTTGCGAGTGTGTATGTTTGTTACTTCTTCACGTCTAAACGGCTGGAGCGATTTAATAAAATTTGGTATGGAGTTAGCTGACACCCTGGATTAACACATAGGCTACGTTTTAACGCGGGTAACGCCGCCGGGCACAGCTAGTCTGACCATAAATTTTTGTTGCAAATGGCAGCTACAATAACATAAGATGCCATAGAATTCACTGTCACTATCATCTGTAGTAGTACTTTGAGTAAGTACGTACTTAAAGTAACGGTATTTTTTATTTGTTCCAGGAAACTCCACTCACGCGTGATTCAAGCCCAGGCCTTAGTATATCAATGGTGAGTAGTATTGCAATAGAATAACTGTATTATACACCTATACAGTGTGAGTCACGTTAAAGTGTATATATGTAAATAGATGAAACTAGACCTATTTTTATCGACAAAAAAGAGGTCAAAAATTTTTTGAGATTTTTTATTTATTTTTTATAGAATTTTTTTTCTTTCAATTACTTATTGTAAGGAAAACGTAATAACTTTAAAACTAAGGGGTATATCCTGATAAAATATAAACAGTAATAATGCTAAATAACAGGCAAACTAAAAAAATACATAAAATACACAAAAAAGGCCAACAAATAATAAAAGATGATACTTTTTGAAAAAAAATCTGCTTTAAAATTCGTGTTTTTTTGGTTATTTGATAAATTTCTCCAAAAAATGCCCCTATAACAGGTAGTTTTTATTACTTTGTATTATTCTCTATCGTATTATCTTTGTAAAACCAAAAATCGCATGTCTCTATCCCTATCACAACATTGTGTGTTGTGATAGGGATAGAGACATGAGTGGCATTATAAACTGCATAAAGTAATCGCTAAGTCATTTCCGACAGGGAAGGACCCCGGTTTGAGATGCAATTATCTTACAAGAAAGCTGACTGCAAAATTAAACGACTTACCATCTTTTAATAAAGCATCGTTATTCACAAAATAGACTTTGACAAATGGTACAAAGCGGCCTATACTAGCGGCCTATACTAGCGGCCGGCCGCGATTTCGTACACGTGGACCTCGTTTTTCAAAGTCAAAGTCAAAATTTCTTTATTTGTTTGGACTAATAAATAGTTCTTACAAATCGTCATTTTGCTCTTAAGGAGCCTCTACATGTCTCATAATCTTTTTACCCTACCAGCGCTTCGAGACCAACATTTGGAAAGTGCTGAGAAGAAGCGCCGCAACAAACTCAGTCACCACTGTCTGCCGGTTAATATAAATAAATAGAATTGTCGTTTAACTCCTTAGGGGTAGAGTTTCGTAAAATCCATTTTAGCGGATGTCTACATCCTTAATTGAACCTACCTGCCAAATTTCAAGTTTGTAGGTGTTACAGTTTCTGGGATTTTTATTATAGAAGATAGAAGAAGAAGACTTACGTACTTATACCACCATCGCTTGCCTTTGAAAATATTTAAAGATAATAATTAGTAGATATTCCTTTAAGACATTTTATTAACCTATCTAAGTTATTGTCACGATTATGAATAGACCTAATATTAGTACTAGTAATGAAGTCAATTACATAATGTACTGCTGTTAATTATAATATGCCGGAATCGCTCATTAGTCGGGTTGGTTAAACAAATTAGATTAATTCGTAATTATTTTCCATTGGTGGAACTAATTCGACGAAACTAGGTACAAACTACAAACGTATACATTACGATAATTTGATTACAATTATTAAGGACAGATATCCTTGCCTGTAAAGATAGAGATACATGAGGCTAGTTGCGTAAAGTCATAGTAATAAACATATAATTTATCACTAGCTTACTGTCCTCAAAAATAACTTGCTATGTAGTTTTCTATATAGCATACTTAAATAGGTCATCAGAATGTGGATTAATCTCAATTCTGCTAATTAAATAAATATATCTTAACTAAATACTTTTCGACGTTTCTTCTCAGTACTAAGTATAGTCTCGAAGCGCTAGTAGGGCCCAAAAGACAAGGAGACATATAAATTAAAAATACTAGTCAAAATTGAATAAATATTTTTGATTTGATTAGCATCCTTACTAAATAGGTCGGTCACCAGACTTTGGATATTAATCTCAATTCCGCTAATTACATAAATGTCGTAACTACACGTAAGTAAACACGATTTTGGAAGTATCCCGAATTCGTGCAAAAGTGCAGTATTTGATAACGAAAACCTAGCGTGTTCCAAGTTCACAAATCAGCGGCGACTGTGCGTCTCTCTTGCAGCGACTTAATTACCTCCCGATGTGGAGGCGTATTTACCAAACCCTACGGGTTCACGACGTTTGGGACGCAGAACGTTCGCAAAAGGAGGCATTCGTAAATGTGCTTACACATAAATATTTTTTTATAAAATGTATTAATTACATGTCATAATATAAACACGACAGAATCTCCATAAAAGTAGACTACTGATTTAGTGGGATTTGGGTAGTTCTACTCACGGTGGAATTATTTAGGACCATAAAATGAATGTCCAGTTTTTGTTAGTAATCAGTATAAACAGTGACTAAAGACCGAGAATATACTACAACATATCCAATTTTTAACGGGCCAGACAAAATTATGATAAATATTGATTTTATAGCGGTTTTTCTATTTTCGATGGACAGGGAAGTGAGAACATATACAGGATAGTGAAAATTTAACTGATAGATGCATTTAAGTTTATAGTCTTTATTCTAAAAATAATAAAAAATACTTTTATGTGCATCATAAAGGTCCACTATCAATTGAACATGGAACTCATTTAGGTTGCTTCTTTTTCCGTCACCTGATCTCTTTGACTTTTCCCTACTATTCGTATCTCCTTCTATTATCTTCCTCTTCTTTCCTCGACGCTTTTCTTCGACTGGAAACAATTCGATAGTATCTATTTTCGGCATCTCCAGCTAACCATCAGGATCATCAATGTTCATTCAGTCCCAGTACACTCGTAAGGTCAACCAAGTCTGATGAATCAAAATACTGGTGTTGCAGGCATTACTGGTCTCAGTTTCAGATTCAGTTTAAGCGTCATCAACATTTGCTTTCATGGAAGAATATTTTACGATGCCTATTTGGAAGTGCTCGCACACGTTACTGCAAAAACAGCTAAAAGTTTGTATAGAGTCAAGCAAGTCAAAATGGAGTATCCAGTTTCAATGGAGTGTATGCAATTGCCTGCACTTGGTGTATTTGTAGAATGCCTTTATATGGCAGTAAGTTTTGCTGGTTAGTCGATATTAACTTTTCCATTTTCTTCGTAAACCCAGGGAAATGATACACAGGGAAGTGAGATTTTTGATGTATTTTGCCAAAATCATGAATTATATAAACTTCATATCAAATTTAATATTATCATTCAATGGACGCAAGCGAGTTTGACAATATTGTTTCATAATTGCCCTAAAATAATATAAAATACTGTTATAAATACGTAACAGATGAGTGAGAAGTTGTCTGGCCCAGACACGACAGACGATGATAACAACGTAGCTGCGTCTAACTGACTGACGATTTGGGCGAAATAAACGTTTCACTAGGCGAACTTAACTGCATACTTATATACATAAGAACGACAACGTGGCTTACCCTTTGTTTTGTTACAGATTTTAACGTGTTTATAGGTGGCAGGGAAGTGATACTTAATTCGTGTCGCCTTTGTTCAGCAATCAAAAAATTATGTAAATAGGGAATTCAAACATAATCCATATAGGTTAAATGAAAGATACACTAATGGTTACTTTCAATACAATGTTATTTTTGACTAATTATATTTTTATATATTTTTTATTGTGATTTACATCATGAATTCTGGAATGTCACCCCACAGGGAAATGAGAATTTTACCCATTTGAAGCCATTTTTGTCTGGGATGTTTTTATTAAAACGTGTTGAAATTCAGTGACCAAGTACTATGTGAGTTAAACTTTATTAATACCCTAAAACGAGAACTATTAATTGGTAATTTAAGGAGCTGCAAGTTGAGCCCCGTAAAATTCCCTGATTTGTAGAACTACCCATTTGGGTTTTTGAGTATTTCTTATTTTAAGACTGACTGTTTTCTAAATCTGATTGAAGGCGCTAAGTATACCCTGGCATTTTGGGGCTTTTTATTTTTTTATTTCCTATTTTTAATTTTTCAATAACTGAAAATAAAATCCATATTTGGATGATGGGCATATTGGGCGTTAAACCAACAGAAACAAAAAGTATACTAAATTAAAGCTTAATACTAGTACTTCATTTCATAGTATGACAACAATCCTGAAATACGCGGGGATACGGAGATAGAGGTCGTTGAATATGCAAAGTTTCCATAGTATTGCACATCACATTAGGGTAATAAAAATAGTATTAGGTCAATTAGATTGCTTTTATCGATCATATTAAGAGTATTGTATCATATCTTACTATCGATTCTATCGATTTAGTAAGTATGTATACCGAATAAATCATAATCGATTATTCGATTGCAATAATCGATTATATTGCTGAAAATAAGGAATTGAATTAACAATCAAATGATAGTAATGATGGTAGGTAATCAATAAAATCGATTAATCAAATTGTTAATCGATACATCGATATTTGGCAATATCGATTATGCGACAACACTACAACTTAACTGGTAGAAATCCCCTTGAAACATGACTGTGTTCATGTCCTTTCTCTAAATGGTACCTAGGTATGGTCCTACGCTTATAATGTAGAACATGGTTTAAATATACAATTTCTTGGCCCCACTCCTGAACTGTTGGACATAATAATGGATAAATAACTTAATGTATTTAAAATGTAAGTAGATAAGTATATTAATTATTATTATTTTTTGTTTACGCAATAAAGCACCTATTACTATTACACATTATGTCAATATCCAAGCAAACCCGGGAGTTTTTGGTAGTTATTTATATGAAAATATATTTCTGATATCAAGTCCTAACAAATAATAGTAGTTACATTTCTGTTGGTTTTACGCCCAGATTCCATAGAAAAGTGCCCATCATCCTTTCATGAATGCAGTATGTTTTCACTGTTTACATAGTAAAATTATAGACATTCTGTATGCACTAACACAAGTAATAGTGTTATTCCTCTTCCAAACCTTCAATTTTCATTGTAAATATCGTACCTAACATTTGTTTAAACAGTTTTAGTTTTATAGGTCAACAAACAAAGCGGGGTATTGAAATGACAAGTACACAACTCATAACTATTAATATTATTATGTCTAGTCCGCAGGATTTAGTGAATACGCGGCCGGGCATTATACTCGCGTTGTATTAACGAACTTACGGCATAATTACGAATTTTGCTTTAAATCTGATATTGTTTAATTAGTATGTTGGGATTTTGGCTCGTTGGATTTACTTTAGCATGATAAGTAGGTTGGTTTTAGTTTGTGCTGGAAATAATAAATTCATTACAATAAATAATATTAATATAATAGGTACATAATATGATTCCATTGGGAACATTAAAACTCAAATTTTAAATTGGTATTTATCTATTTACCATAACTTATTAAACACTTAGGCTGGGTTGCACCATCTTACTTTGACTTTGACAAACGTCAAAAATCTGTCAAACTCCATACAAAATGCACCGGTTATCGTCAAAGTTACCGTTAAAGTTAGGTGGTGCAACTCAGCCTTAACCGATTAAGCAATGTCAGACATAAAATATACGGCGGTTCATATAGTCTGACACCACCGGTTGTTACTACTGACCGACTTATGACTATGAGTTACTTTTAATGTTAATAAATAAAATGCATTAGTCAAGTAAAAAAAACTATAAACGAGGGGCTTATAAGTATTGAGTAAAATTTCTTTTAAGTAAGTATTTAAATACCAACCGGGCAGCATGGAAAACCTATGTTCAGCAGTGGACGTCCTATGGCTGAGATGATGATGATGAAGTATTTAAATTACATTTATTATGCTGCAAGTGTTGCTCGTGCAGGAAAGCAAATCCTGCATAGTTTCTAAAGTATCTGCAACAATAAGAACTACGCAACGTCTGGTAGCTTTTTTTTATTTTTTATGAAAAACCTCATTTGGAGGGAAGTGGCAGAAGTCGAGACGTTCGGAAACATCGTGGAGTTCGGAAAGAAAAACTCATTTGGGAAAAGCAGGCGTTAGCAACTTTGGGCTACTGCTTAATATTGTGCAATTTTGTAAAATTAAATGTTACAATTCTTCATAAAATAAAATAGTCGCAAAAAGTACCTAGGTGAAATAAAGAAAATCACTTTAACTGCTCATTAACGCATGTATTTTGTTTTGAATTTTTTATATTTATCTAGTCAATATACTAAAGACTGCCTATTTTCAGCGACTTAATAAGGTAAAACCAAATGATGAATACGTCAAAACACACATGATGTAGGTACCTACTCGTAATTATTTGTGAAAACAGCAAACGATAGAGCTATCACTTTGAATTGAGACATAAACCAGAGTTCTATTATGAACAAGTTGGACTAAAAAGTATTTTCAAAAAGGTTGCCAACCCCTGCACTAGGGTTGCAAGTGAAATAAAAATTAACGGCAGCAGCAGACGGAATATTGAAGCGTTCACCGGAGGAGCCATTTCTCATAATTAGCTGGCAACCCCATTTGCCGGGTAACGCCGCTGATTTTTTGCAATTTCACTTAATTACCCCGTAACTTGTTATTTTAGACTAGCTTTCCGCCCGCGGCTTCGCCCGCGTGGAATTTTGTCTGTCACAGAAAAACTTTATCGCGCGCGTCCCTGTTTCAAAAACCGGGATAAAAACTATCCTATGTTCTTTCCCGGGACTCAAACTATCTCTATGCCAAATTTCATCAAAATCGGTTGCGAGGTTTAAGCGGGAAAGCGTAACAGACAGACAGACAGACAGAGTTACTTTCGCATTTATAATATTAGTTGGGATTCGACGTTTCGGTAATTAACTTAAAAAAATATATTTTGGAAGATTTATTTACCAATTTATTAAATTAATTAATTGAGCTTACATTGACGAAGAAATAGTTTTTTCTGTAACAGGAAATTACGTTACCGTCAAAGTAAACTAAGGCTGAGTTGCACCACTTTATTTTAACCGTGACTATAACCATTACCGGAGCTTTTTGACACTCCTCCACTTTTTGAAACTCCATAGTTTGACAGAAATTTGACGTTTGTTAAAGTCAAATTAAGATTTTTGTAACCCAGCCTATGTATATGATGAAACTGACGAGCTATTAGACAATATTAAACGCAAATCATTACTCAGGTATGCCATAGAATGCTCAATCAACGCGGTAATCATCTGCATTGTCCGTGACCTGCGATCAGGTCATAACACTACGTCATTACTTTGGTCGTAATAATCATGAGTGCTTTATTATGTTACATGAAATAAAAATGTTCAGACGACAGTACATCAAGCTAAACAAACGTCGCTTAAGTTCTACCAAGTGTGTCAAAAAAAACTTTACCGTACATTAGTTACAGTTTACTGGTGCTCAATTTGTGAATTTCATTTGGAAAAATCTTTTTTTTTATTAGCCCAACCGATGCGATTTGATTCCCTATCAAAATCGGCCAAAAATTACTAAAGCAGTAGCGACGTTATGTAGTTGTGAAAAAGCGAACTATGACCAAAATTTTATAGTCCGCTCTGCCGCTTCTATAGTCAATTGGCAATAAAGCTATGCTAATAACGCACTAACAGTGTCACATAAAAACCCTCGGGGGCACTCTCAACATCGGCCATTAATTAGTTGCCTCTCACGGCACGTACTAAATTCGAAGCCGAAACGGCAATCAGCACCCAAACACGAGCCAGCGGTAATAGCTACGTAATGTGACAGCTAATTTCCTGAAAGAAGTGCCCCACCTTCCAGGTTTTTATTGTCCCGCTCGCGATTCACGTCACGATTTACCCACCTCCCATCTCCCCAGCTCCCCACTTCCCCAATTCCTCTCGCTGGTGCACTCATCAAGCCGAAAACTTGTGAATTAAAACGTGCTTAGATTGTTACCAAGTTGAAATCAGGAGAATTGTACCTACAAGTTGTCGGATGTTCGGAGTGGGATGAAATCTGTTAATATTCGAAAAGTTCCTTTCGGTGCGCTCGCGGGTAACTGTTTGCGAGTTGGAGCGTTGCGGTGATCATTGAAACACTTTCATTATTTATGTGATTAATTTTGTTATGCGAAGATAGAGTTGTATTGTAAACCAACCTTATCTTGACTGAATCCTCCTGAAAATGTGGTATAAGATAATTTTAATATCGCATACCTAAGTGTTTTTATCGGACTATTAGGTTCACACAGTTTTGAATAAGTATTGCATCTCACTTAAAATATGACGAGATTGCAGTCATTCAAACAAAATATTAACTATACTTACATAAATTACAATTCGATTTGTTCTCTACCGAATACAATTTCTTTCTCATAATATCGTTCAATCGTCGTTTATAAATAAATACGTTTTATTGCTCGTCTACGCCATTATAATTTCACGTCTCAGTCGATCTCGTTTACGGCCGGTCGTTCGCTGCCCGCGTCCTCTGTCGTTAAGTTAAATTATTGTTTTAATCTGACTGAAAACATCGTTTTAAATAAATTATCTTAAAACTCGCAAAATTTTTATTAATGTCTCCTAAAGTAAAAGATAACAACTCAGTTATATTGTTACAAATACTGTAACTGTCCAAAGGATTGATATTTTTTTTTTATGTTTGACAAGGTAGGTATTTGACCGCAATCGCATCAATATGAACCAATGAATGTGACTTATTCGTATTTATTCAAGTATTCATTTAAATTCAATTATCTCATTCGCAAATAGTCCATCTTTGAGCAAACACGAAACAATTCGGTCCACATTTACGTTGAGCATCGACTAATCCCACTTCAGCGCGGCATTCGCCGAGCGTACAGTTACACACATCGCATGCTCATTCTTAACCCGTTGCAATTAGCGGCAGAATTGAATGCACCGTGTACGCCAATGCTCGTGAGTGTATCGAGTGAATTCCCGGCAGGTTCCCAGTAATTTGAAAGGCACTCATTGCCCTCTACTGACTCTCCAGGATTGCCAGGCCAGGCCTAAATAGATTCTATTGGGAGTAATTGATTGGCCTAACCACATCATCCATAAGAGAAGGCTTCGAAGCAAACCGTACTGGCTTGCTCTATCGTTATCCAACGATCTTTTAAAGTTTTGTATGTACGAGTATCTATAAGTTAAAGAGACTTATTTCAAAACTTTAAAATTACAAACAGGAAAATGTAGGTTAAATAAGTATCTAGGGAGGAGAGGTTTCACCAGTGATTGATTGCGGCAATCAACTTTAAAAATATTTTCATAGGGATACGAAAATGATTGAACGCAGTCCAAGTTTTAGAATTTGCACGTACACAGTCAGAATTAACTAATCCGGACATCAATAAAAGTAAATTTCAAACGCGATCATCAATAACCATTTTGACAGTTAAGCCGCCATTTTTCACTCGTCGTTCGAAAGTCGAATCCGAGCGAAAATCGCGTAGTCAGAGATCGTCCGAAACAAAAAGGCCCGTGTACCGCATCGCTAGCAAACATTGAAACTGCATCGGGCGTTCGCGTTAAGCCCCTTATATTGCAGCTTTAATTTCGGGCGGGAACTTTCGCCTAAAACCGAACCTGCGATGGATACACGCGCGGAATATTTACACTTCCCATCCCAAATTTGTGGGGCAAAGGCGCTGTAGATCAACTTCCGAGCCATTTATTCGCAAATCGAGTTATTGCACCTCGCAGATCGCTTTACATAGGTCATTTGTGGAAATTACGTGTTGGATTAGAATGTTTCAGTGGTACAATTTATGGCCGCAATGCAAGTGAAAAATTTGCAAGAAGCCACGACGAGATTAATGCATCGTTTCCGTGAAAGAAGCTCGCGTTTTCTTAATTTCCTCCCTTGAAGCGGTGCATAAGCCGTCATTTATAAAATCGCGTGGCAAAGATAAATATGTTGCTATTTATCATGGCGCGGTTTAACAAACAGTGCTTTATAATAACTATGCAGTTTCGTTCCGTTTGGTTCCATGGCGTAATTCATTTCGTATTTTAACAGTCCCATTAGGGCTGTAGGTCTTCACAGACGCAAATCGAGTTACGAGTGCGCCAAAATTCGCGTCTGGCGTTTGTTTTGGTACCTACTGTTTCCGCGTATCCCAAATTAAATAGCTTTGCGACTGTTTTCAGTATTTTTCTTTCTTGTGTGTTACTTTAATAGACTTTTTGTTAACTAGGTCATCGTAATTAATTTCATTACACGCTGCAAAAAATTCAAAAGAGAAGTGTCCCTGTTACGAAAATACAAAGAAACAAGGCTTAGTATAAAGTCATAAAGATAGAGTATGGAACCCTAAAACATTCAACCCAAATCATATAACAGTGAAGGTGAGCGATACGCCAGTTTAATAGGCAGAGTCCCGTGAAATGCTTATTTGTTTTCCGCCAAGCCGGTTACCGTAATAATGTTTATGAAAATTCCCCGTCACCGGCGCTATTCTAGTGCCGCTCGCCGGCACGCGAGCGAGCGGTCACGTGATGCGATAATTGCGAGTACTAATTTCAAAGGGTCGTTGTTATGATAGCAATGTAAAGGATTCTGTTTAATGTGCGTGACGTTTTCGGTGATCTGTGATTCACTTAATTATACTTAAACGAAACTATGTACTATACTTAGGTTCGAACGTCGCTACGTTTCAGAAATCGTCGACTTATTCGTAGCATCTTTATTTCAATAAAGCCTCTTGTTTATTAACACAATGGATATTCGTTCTCCTGTAATTAACTAAACTTTCTCTAATTTATTTCCTCATTTTAAATTATTATATCATTCCGATTTGTAAATCAAAGGCCCAATTCCTCTGAAGATGAAATTATTGTATTTGAGACATTAATTAAAAGTTAATTTATGGATTAGAAAGAGTATGTAAAAAAAAATCTAAAAGTGACACTTAATAAATAAACAGTGTGGTGATCAATTGAAAGAATAAACTTTCTCGTTCGATGACAAATTAAAATTCTTCATCAAAGAGAGTTATTCTGGTGTCGTGCGTGCGAGTCGACCGGTCGAAAGCACGCGAGCACAACGCGAGCGCCGATGCGGTCACGTGACTTGTTCAGCGTGACCGATAATGGCACGGCAGTGGAACCCAGCTTATCTGCCTTCCGCTCTCTGGTTCTGATTTGGGTAGTATCTTGGGATTATTTAATATTTGGTAATTCGCAAAAGTTATCCATCAATCTACTTCCCTGTAAGTGGCTAATACACTCGCGAGCAAAACTATGGAATCACTTACATGAAGTTGTTTCCACGCGAACTTGTGTACTAACGAATTTGTTAGTAACAAAAAAAGTAGCACCATTTTAAAGATTAAACTTTTATCTTTAAATTGATACCAAATTCATTTAAATCACACCAGTATTTAAAAAGATATCCCGGCTGATGTGAAGAAGTAACGAAAAAGACATGTATGAACTGTTTGATACGTCGCGAGTTGCGGCCTATTTAGCCCCTATAAAAGCACGCGTTTTTAGATTTTTGCTTTCACACGTTGATTCATACACATCTCCGCTTCTTTTGACACTTTACCTGGAATTCTACACCTTCAGAAGCAGCACAAATCGTTGCACTATTGCAAGAAAGGCTCAGTCAGCGGGCTGTCGCACGTCAGCGCCACATAAGCCAGTCCTGGGTTTCGAAAGTTTCAAGACGCTTTCGGGAGACTAGTGGCTTTATCCCGAGACCAAGTTCTGAACAGCGCCGGTGCACATCGCAGAGGGAAGACCGTTTTTTCATGTCAACCTCTCTATGAAATCGTCATTTGACTGGAATCGATGTCCATCAAGAGCTCAGAAATGTTCGTAAGATAGCTGTTAGCGAGTGGACAGTTCGTCTAAGATATAAGCAATAGAATTTGACTCCAAAAAGGCCTGCCACAGGCTCGAAACTGACGGCAGGTCACCGATAAGCACCCTTTCAATTTGCTCGTACACCGGCGCTGTTCAGAACTTGGTCTCGGGATAAAGCGACCAGTCTCCCGAAAGCGTCTTAAAACTTTTGAAACCCAGGACTGGCTTATGTGGCGCTGACGTGCGACAGCTCGCTGGCTGAGCCCTTCTTGCAATAGTGCAACGATTTGTGCTGCTTCTGAAGGTGTAGAATCCCAGGTAAAGTGTCAAAAGAAGCGGAGATGTGTATGAATCAACGTGTGAAAGCAAAAATCCGAAAACGCGTGCTTTTATAGGGGGTAAATAGGCCGCAACTCGCGACGTATCAAACAGTTCATACATGTCTTTTTCGTTACTTCTTCACATCAGCCGGGATATCTTTTTAAATACTGGTGTGATTTAAATAAATTTGGTATCAATTTAAAGATAAAAGTTTAATCTTTAAAATGGTGCCACTTTTTTTGTTCCTAACAAATTCGTTAGTACACAAGTTCGCGTGGAAACAACTTCATGTAAGTGATTCCATACTTTTGCTCGCGAGTGTAGTTGTGATTCATTTTTGTTCTTATCCTTCTGTTCTATGCTATGGAGTGTGAGTTGTGATAAATTGATGTGGTATCCTTCCGTTTGGCCAAATTACTTTTCGCCAAATTTCACTTCGCAAACAACTTATCGCCAAAGTTTCATTTCCCAAATAAACTTTTAGCAACTGTACTTTTCGCAACTAATTAATTTGGTCAAATTATCATTTGGCCAAATTTTACTTGGCAAATGTTTATACAGCAAATATTTTATTTTGCCAAAAATTATATCCCAAATAATTTGTTTGGTCAAATTGACACTTCACCTACTTACCCACCGTTACCCACAAATCAAAAGGATAAGCCACGATCGTGGTTTTCACAAGAAGTTTATGTAAAACAAAGAGATTGCAGAAAATAGTATGGTTGCAGAAAGTAGGTATTGCAGAAAATAGTAGGTTAGGTTAGGTTAGAACAGTGACCCTTAATGAAGTGAGCGTGCCGCGGCAGCGGCCGCCGAGCGCTAGAATCACCTCTATTGTTAATTAATCATTTGGAAATTTCGATAAAAAGAATGAAATATGAAAAATAATTTAGAACAAATTTCATATTAACTACACACTAAACAAAATAATTCCATTTTATGCACCAATCAAATTATTTTGTAAATAGTTTATCGTGATATATTTTTGCCAAATGAAACATTTGGCAAAACATACTTTGCCAAACAATAATTTGCTAAACAATAATATGCCAAAAACGACATTTGCGAATTAAAAGTTTGCAATAAGTGGTTTTGCCAAATGAGAATTTGCCAAATGAAAATTTGCGAAACGTTGTTTGCGATGTGATAATTTGGGAAACGTTTTTTGGCCAAACATTAGTAATCCAATTGATGTCAATAGAATTGTTATTTTCTGATGTTTGTATGTCTGTTATTTTTTTCTCAGTATAGACTGAACAATTTCAAGACCATGATTAATAGATTAGGAGGTCATAAAAAAAAATAACCCTAGTGCCGAAATCACGGATTAGTAATTACCTTAGTGTCATTTTTTGTCTGCCAAAACAAGCTGAAGTGGTATTGAAGCAAGATAGCTCTATCTAATGACGTGCGATTCTTTTACAATACGGTCGTATGCGGCATAGAGCATTCAGAACTATGGTGCATATTTACAACAAAACTGTTCTTAATTCGCAACTGTAGGCATACCCCAAATACCTATCCCATAGTGTTGTGCGGCTGATTAAAATGACATACGCATTTAAATCCGGGGCACAGGCCAGGCCGACGTTTAGTGTGCCAGCTTACTGCGGGACGACCCAATCTATGCGGGCTTTACTTTGATTAGACGAATTCGGTTTAATGTAATTACATAAGCGTGATTTAATCCCTCGGAGATGTATTTGACGGTTGTTATTGTGCGGGATGTGATCACCCATGAGGTTGGTTTACATTTGCTAATTTAATTTTAGCTTTGTAGGTATCTAACTAAATGGTGGTATATGTACCTAGTTGCTACTTCTCCTTAGTTCTTCTGATTAATTTCGTTGCGGGTCCAATGACAGTTTAACTTTCTCCTAGCTCATAAGATAGGTCCCCATAATTGATGTTTAATGTCCGTGGTGCATATCTTTTCATAGAGGTTACTAAACCTTTGTTTGTCACCTGTCACCCGCTTTGCAACGGAGGGAAGTCGAACCTTAACTTCGAACTCCTCCTATGTTCTTCTGATTAATTTTGTTGCGGATCCCATGACAGTTTAACTTTCCCCGTGATAAACTGGACTTCACTGGTTGGGTTTTTATTGGCGGTCACGCCGCGCTGTAGATTCTGGGTACACAGGAGTTGCAGCAGAGGGAACGATATGTGGGAATAATCCCGTATGTAGTTGCTCTCCTTTCCTCTATTGGCCTCTAGTAACTTAGAGACGGTCGTAGTCCAGCAGTGGAGACGAAGTGACATGATGATGAAGTAGAAAATTAAAAAGTTACATTACTAGAGACATCAGAAAATTATAGGAAACACAGTTCTGTGAAACTAAATAAACATGCAATGTTCATATTGATAAATATTTATGTGGAAACGTTTTAAATGGGCTTTTCCTTTTTCTAGGACGTACAAACAGAATTAGATAGGTGCTTACGTAAACAGACGTTACAAGCCTCATTTTGTGTAATATTAGGTATGTCGGATATAAATCCATCGAATACTTAATGCCTTCTGCTTCAACATTACATAATACCGGGATTAATATCGTGGAAAATTCCAAGATCGATATTTCCCGATCGATATAAAATATATTATTTGCGTGTTTCGGACTAAACTAGACGGGATTTTCTTTTGGGAAAATTGTGTTAGTACTCAGTTCTTGTTTTAGTATTTTATGCCCGTTTTTACCATCAATCCCTAGTTTTTAAGTGACCCACATGAAAACAAAATTCCTGTTAAATTTTACCATGAGGGTCACTTAAAAATTAGGAATTGATGGTGAAAACGGGCATTAGAACCCCGTAATGAAAGGTGCCTAAATGTTGCGAAAATTTAGTTTGTGTCAGATAATCTCTGACCAACAGAAATTGACTCCAACCATAATTCATTAGTTTCTACCAATGCTGTACCACAGGATTATCAATTTATTAACGCATTAAAAACATAAATTGCTATCCAGAATAAACTAAACAAATCACCCGGCAAACGTCGGGCGTGATTAGCAAATGATATCGCGGTCGACTTATAACGCGCGCTGTGGTCGGGCATAATTCACAACTACCGCCAATATTTGAAAACAAAATACCCTCGCCGCAGCAGTTTTTGATCCTAATTAATTTTAATTCATCCAAAACCGCTTTCAGCGAAATAATTAGTTTGCTTATTTTTGTGCAACTATCTAGAAATTTTTAGCTTGTTCAAGCCGTACCTAATATTTCGGTTGTTTGCCAAAGCTTAATATGACTTCGTTATTATTAAATTAAATTCTCTACATTTTTACTTTAATATGAAACTATATTGAAAACAGAACCAACATAGTCTTCAGGTTTTTAGATACCTGAAATATTACAACAATATAAATAATAAATTATCTGTATCATTATCACTAATTTTCTGACCCTATTTGTAGTATATTTTGATGAACATCACTGCTAGCTTAATATACCAATTACCAACTAACCGCCTTCTCCAAAATAAAATTCTTTACCCCTAATTGTCTATTCCCAAACTTTTGCAGGCTGAAAACAAGACAATTAATGTTATCAGTTCCGAAGGCTAGAATTACCCCGTTATTAATGCGCTACCCCATTGCGGCCCTCCCCATACTTGAGTTAGCTCAACCACGAGACGGCCGAATGCAACTGAATTTGTACAGGTCGTGTCATAGTATAAACATAGTACAGTAGGCTAACTTTAAATCAAACTGAAAGCTCAAAAAGTCCACTACTTTAAGCTTGTTAGAGTCCCTAAACATGGTGATCCTCTATCTCAGAAACGAAAGGTACTGAATAATTATATTATAATATCTAGTTTAATGCAAATAACAATATGTAATTTGATTTTCATAAATAAACTAAGATTTTTAATGTTGTCTAAGACAAGTCTTATCGACTTATTTGCTACTTATGGTATAAAATTTTGACTTCACGGGATTTATTGCAACAATTTACCGTTAAAAAAGATATTGTTGCAATAAATCCCGTGAAGTGATAATTTTATAGTAAAAATGCTACATAATAGTTTAAAATATTATACTTATAGTATGTTTTTAGAACATGTCCAATTTTTATGTTCTTGAATAAACCCTTTCTTACAGGAAGAATCGTACAAAAATAATTACAAAAATGTAGGTAAAATACTCTATACACAATAATACACATTGTAACAAGCAATATACCTGCAAGCACGATTTCGCTTCGCTTTATTTTCTGCGACCTGGCAGTTAACTATTACAAAGTAGTGATAATGTTGAGGAAAATAACTTCACTGACCGAGTCTTACTTGAGCGCATTTGTACATTGTAGCCTTTCTTACAAATTTAGTTGGCTATCTCGCTCGCTTGGCCATGATTGAGTCGTTCTGTTATCTGTACACAGCACAATTTTACTCTAGTTTCACCGGTTCAACCAAAGCACGTCTACTACTGGACAAAGGCTTCCCCAAAGACATCCATGCGGACTGGTCCTTTGCTCTATTTTTGTACATTCAGTAAAAAAATCATGGAAAAACAAAGGGAAACTGAACAATAAAATCATCAAAATATTAGTTCCCGTCTACATCCTCTTGTCTATCATCAGCTGACGTAAAAAACACCCTTTCAATAAATTGACCTACTATTGTTTGCACGCCGCATTTGCGGCAGTCGCGTTGCGTTGATTCTAGCGTCCAATAGCAATTAGGCTACTGCTCTTAATTACTCTATGGCCATTGTTTAGTTTTGAGCTACAGGCTCGCGTGACCCGGGCCGGCACTTTTTAACGTTCGTAAATAAAAACGCCCGAGTTATACCCGGCCTAGTTCTACACGCGAGGGGCGAACGTTTTAATAATTTCCCCACAACCGATGGTATCTTCACCCATTTTTTTCTACCTAATTGTCGACAGCCTTAGGTTGAATAATTCCGAATTAATATTTGGTTTACCAAAGTGCCGGGCAATTGCCCCAATTCTCCATTTTCTAATTGAGGGTTAGAAAGAAACGGGCTTGACGTTTCGAGAAAATGCCTGTTTATTAAAAAGGTAACATTCGTGGGTGGGTATGTTGTTGCCAAATCTTGATATTTACCTATTTATGGTTTTATCAGAATAAAAACGATTTGATGTTGGCTAGAAATTAACCGCAACTTAATTTTTGCATTAAAAAACTAGGAATCTTATTTTGAAAATAATTATGTTATGACTCTACAACCAACTTTTAAAAAACACACTGAAAATAACATTTCATATACTTTATACATTACAAAAGAATATCACTACATCAAAATCTATAAATCCGTTTTAAGCACATGAGGATGCATAAAAGTATAAGTTCTTTACCGAATTATACAGAAAACTGTCAACCGTCTTTTCTGTTGCCAAGTAGCAATCTTAATTTACTCAATCCTTATACCATCCAAAATCTAATTTACCAAGCTACAACTAGCTAACCATAAAATAACAAATAACCCACAAGCGGTTAATAGATACAATATTAATACAATTTTTCGGCGGTCCAATCATGGCCGGTAATTGAAGCCGAACAATGCCTAGAATCATAATGTCCATTACTCTGGACGGTTTCAATCAATGAGATGAAGGCCGGCGGTAACAAATTTCTCCGATTAAATTGAATGGCCACACATTTATACAGTCCTAAGGAGTCTTACGTTATTACTACAATTTGTAAGAAAACTAGCAATTGGGGGAAAAAGGCTCACGTCGATAAGAATGGCTATTAAAAATGTTCATTAGGCGGTTATCACACTGCGCCGCGCTCCGCCGCGGAGCGCGGGGCGACATATTTAATCATTGTATGCAAGTAGGTACCTCAGTTTGTATAGAAAACACGCGCGTGATTTTCATATAAAAAATCACGCGCTCCGCGGCGGAGCGCGGTGCAGTGTGATAACCGCCTTACGGTTCTTCACTGTCTGAAACTCTTTTAATCCGAACCGTAACAAAAACTCCGAAAAGGTACTGGCACAAAAATACTTTTTCTAAAACATTCTTATTTCAAATGCCTCCGCCTAATCGTTCCAAATCTGAAAAGTTATGACGGCAATTGTCATTCTTAACGAAAATAATGTCAAAGGTCGCAACACGAACAGCCTCGCTCGCATCGAGTTGTGTTTTATCACTCGCTACATCAAAATAATGACCCGTCGCCGAGACGGTGACCGGCGCATTCCTTATATTGCGACATTTCCACGCTCGTAACCGATGGCACAGATAATAAATGCACTTTTATAAGCCCTTTTATCGTACTGCCGAGCGCGAATTTATGGCCTTGCAGCGTTTAAAACCGTTCCCACGGTGATGCTTTATCGTTCCAAACGCCAATTTAACTCGCCCATAAAACATTTGCTTCGAATGCTAATTGAAATAAATAATCATCGCGTAGAAACCTTTTGCCCCGTTATGGATAGACAGTTCTTTGGTATGTGTCGCAAGGATTCTTCAAGCAAGGAAATTTTAGGAGGAACATTCTGCTAAATAAAAATTGCGAAAGTTTTTTTTTTTAATTAAAAAGTAGAAGTGGCAATAGCAGGACTCATCGCTCGCAGAACTGACAACCTTTAGGAATGAATGATTTTCGACTAACTACTACGAACTGGATGACGTAGCGTAGAGGCCACCAACCCCATGACCTCCATAGTTATAGGAAGTTGCTGTATGTTCAGAAGTGGATATCAAGAGGATGATAAATAAATTGGTGTAGTAGATTAAGTTACGCGTTGTGAGAGCAATGACACAAAGTCTCTGGTCCGCTCATTTCGTATGTGATAATGTGGCTGATTTGTATTATACTCACCAATGCACATTATGTGACTAAAGATTGCAATTTAACTGACTCTATATTTAATGTAACCGAAGAATAAATGGGTCAAATCTGACTGAACCGAGAACACAAAGGTACGCATTACCCGGCAATACTTCACAATGATACAAAAACACATTTTCCGGTTGCCAGAGCTCGACATTAAAACGAATTTAAGATTCCTACTTACCATACAGGAATAATAAAACACGTAATTTTGATGTATGGCATGATACGCAAGTGCTCTCTGTAGAAATGTGTTTATAATAGCCATTTCCTTACGTTCACGCACCGCTCGCTTTTTGGCGTAATTTCACGAGCCAATGACGTGAATTACTGCTTCCTCATGTAATTATCGAAACTTGAATAGGTACGTACTTTGTACACGTCTTTTGTAAACACGGCATCTTGTTTTGAAACTTGGAATAAGCCCCTGAGGCGTTCGGATCTTTCAACGGAGACTTTTCGTGGCTTCTTTGAGGAACACACTTGTTCTAATATTCTTTTCTCAATAATTACACATTACATCTCGAGGCACGAGGCTTAGAATACTTTAATCTTTCGTTCAAATAAAACACAATTGTTATTATATTTTGACAAAATTATGCAACATGAAATGGGTAGGAAATAATAGGCATCAATTAAGGCGACCTTTTGTTCCAGACGATTTTTATCATTAGGTATAATTATGTAATTTGAGTAAAACTTCCACAGAGCTTTTAACCTAGCTAGCACGCAGTTGGAGCACAAATTGCAGCTGTAAAATGCAGTCTCGTCTGCGCCGCAGAAGGGCTGCATTTCGGCCACGATATTCGGCCATGTTTTCGGCCATTCGGAATGGTCTGAACCATTGCTCGCCAGCGGAACTCTAATACAGAACAAAGCCTGTTTATTCTAGATGAAAAATGATGTAACATTGTTGTTCCTATTGTTAGTTGAGATTCCTATTTTCAGGATAGAGCGAGCATTTCCAGGGTTTTAGTACATATTTATAAGAGTAATAAGTTAATTATTTTCATTGACAAGACGAATTATTAGGGTATCTACATAAGGATATAGAACCACATGTTCTGAAGCAAAATTGTCCATTGTACCGCGTAGAAAATGGTTGTTTAATCAGGCCCTAACATATTTAAACTGTAAGCACATAAACAATAAAGGGCTAAAAGGATTGTCCTATTCAGTGCCCATAAAGTGCTCTGTATTACCGCACCCATGTATCGCGTAATCCGTCCACAACCTAATCTCGACACAGGCATGTACCAACACCCTGTTTAACAAACGACAGCACGTCAAGTTACACACTGTACCTTATGTTATTGAAATAAGGGATATTTTGAAACAAAAATGGATAGTCTGATGTGCTCTCGACTGTACCAAAACCCTGTTTAACGTAGGAAAAATCTATTTTAATATTAATACAACGGTGTGTTGTTTCTCGCCGCCGCCGGAAGTGTCGGCCATTCGCCGGATCTTGTTAAATTATTCTGCAAAATGGCGTCGGTCACTTGTGTCGCCCGACGGGTGGGGGTTATGGTGGCGTAAACCGCTAATTGTTGACATAAAACACAGGCTTTTTAGCCATAAGTGTCGCGCATCGAGGTAAAGTACTATTTACTATGGGATATCAAAGGACANACCTTAACCTATTTTTCACTTTAAATCAAAACATTATGTTATAGGCATCATGGAAAAGTAATATTATGCAAGAAACATTCCAAACTCATTATGCCAAATTATATTAATATATGATATCAAAACGTTCAAAAGTTTGGCTGTACACGAGCACGTACACAAGATGTTGTCTCTTTTATGAAATTTGTTAGTACTAAGGTTGAATTATGAAATAATCACTGTTAAATGTGATTAATTTATCACTTTTACCGCGACTGTCGGTAATTATTCATAATAACCGGTTATTATTAATAATTTTCAATTTATCACATTAACCGTAACATATGTATATAAAAATTCCGTGAATCATTGTATTTTTGAATGAAACTTAGATTCATCCCTTAGAATTACCAAATTACGCGCATCTGTGTCGTCAGGTCATTTAGTCTCCACTACAGGAGCTCGACTCTCTAATTCACCAGAAGCAAATGGAGGATTTGTCCTACACTCCCCACGCTGGCCAGACGGGCTGGCACGGGAAGAGTGGCCTGATTCTATTTTACTTTGCTAGAACCACACAGCACTTGTATAGACATATTTGTTTACGGGACTATTCCCACCTCTCGTTCCCACCGCTGCGACTCCTGTGTAGCCAGGATCTACAGCTTGACCGCCAATAAAACATGACGCAACCAGTGAAGGTCAAGTTTGTCCCGGGGGAAAGTTAAACTGTCATTGGACCCGCAATGAAATTAATCAGAAGAACATAGGAGTTCGAAGTTAAGGTTCGATTTCCCTCCAGTGCAAAGCGGACGATAAATAATCATGAAATGAGTAGAAATAGTAAACTTCAGTATTAACCTGCACTTGCAGCATGGTAACCATTAACTGAAACAACATTTTAGAACTATAATGAGGTTATCCATTGAGTTAACAAATGTTTAAATGTATTTGCTTGCAGGTGCTGCGACCAACAGACCGGCTGACGTCGCTTCTGCCCACCATCGAGGAACAACACTACGCTGTCGACGCCACGCCCACGCGAAACAGGTGTGTATACCATCTATACTGTATACAAGATTTTGGCTGTATATTAGAATGTATAAATGAGGTATTCCTCGAAGCGTATACATTTTCAAGCGCAACTTTTAAGGTACGTCTTAGCGTCATTTTTACCAGCGCTAAGGTTTACAAAAAAGAAACTAAGTGACGAAGAAACTCGCGAGCTTACAGTTTCTTTTTTACAGGCTTACAAAGGCCTTTTATAGGCCCTACAAAAAGTACCATATTTTATCATAATATTTTTTTAGGAGTTGTCCTATCGTTGTGGGTTGCTGAACCCATCTTAAAGTTAAAAGAAATTATGCTAATTCTACATTATTTCTCAACAGAACTGGCAGTGAGAGCAGCGAAAGTGAAGACATGTCCGACTGGCCTCGGAGCCCCGTCCTACCCGTCTACTGCGACTAGCCACGCCACGCCACGCCACGTCACGTCACGCCACGCCACGTGTCACGAGTGTTTGCGCCGCCATACTCCGACTCAGATGTAAATATGTGTGAAATGGTTTTGATTTAAACAATTTGAATAGAATGTTATTTGATAAGTTAAGTATGATGTTTGCGCAAATGATTTTGGAAAAATCACAAAATAAAATGCATTTTTAACAACATCCAGCCAGTGCTGAGTAGAAGCAGCGCAAGAAACTCATGTCCGTTTTCACCATCAATCCCTAATTTCTAAGTGACCCCTATGGTATAACAGGAATTTTGTTTTCATAGGGATCACTTAAAAATTAGGGATTGATGGTGGTCACTTGTGATCTTGTCATCTTATCATAAAAAGTAGTAAAAAACTAGGGTTTCTCTATGGCCTTTTAAATTCAACTTTCTCTATCTTTAAATGTCTATGGAAATTGTTTAAATAGTCTATGGTGTGTCAATGTATGATCCCACTTTTGAGCGAGTCAAAACTCCGTGATCAAACTTTCAATTTTTATACGAAAACGTTTTATGTGAGAGTTCGTATAATTATGCCACTTTGACATATCATGGTAGATTTAATAGCTAAATATATTATTATATTTTATATTTTTAAATTGACATTTTTTATATTAATTCAGGCATTTAAATAAAATATTTTTCAAATAATAAATATTGAAACATACTCTTTCATGAAACGTTTTTGTTAAATTTGATAACTTCAAGTGCTTAGAACCGGCGGGCATTTTTAATTTATATTTAAAATATTAATTAGGTAATTTTACTACATTTTAAAAGTGAAAAAAAAATACAAAATTGATCGGTGCAATTTTTTCAAAATTTTTGTTCAACAAAAAAAAAAATAAAAATTGTTCTTTTTTGAGTATTATCGGGAATTTGGATACGCTGTACAAAATGTAGCGAAAATATTAATAAAATAACGGAATTTATTTTTGTACAGCGTATAAAATTCTTTTGTATGTTTGTTAGTGTTGTATTCAGAATATACGCCTTTTATTATCTACGTATTTTAAATTATGACGAAAATATATGTTAAATGCTCTAGGTGACATCTTTTTTCGTCTTCTTAAATTCTGAATACAACAAATCGGTACTAAACTCATCGCATCGTAAGAAGTACTCTATATCGTTTTTTGGTTCAAAAAATGATATAAAAATCAGTTAACGCCACTAATTTGCGACTTGCGACACGATGCGATTAGTCGAGTGCGATTCTCCCAACGAGACGACGTTTGTTGTCGCACACTGGTAAAGCTTTATTTAAAATGATTAAGTTTCGTCTATAATTTGTAATTTTTAAGCTTGTTTTTTGATTTTTGAAATCGTTCGAGAGCATTCGTCGTCTTGTTAGAATTTAGTTCGTCCTGTGATGAGAAAAAAGTAAAAAAAAAATTAAAATAATATTCCATATTGTTTAGTTTGTAAGTCTCCTTCCTCTTCTATAAGAATTTGCAAGTTGTATTTTACCACCACAGAGTTGCAACTCTTTAAAAAACAGTTGCAAATCTGTGGCGGAAAGAAAAAGTCAAGTCCACCGAAGTTTTTTTTTTATAAAGTACATTGTATCAATAATTTTAGTATTATAATAATAAAAAAAAAAACAATTAATATATTTTCACCTTTAATTTGACTAACTCCTATTGAGTTTCCAAAATTTTCATTTTTATCCTTTCACATTTTTTTAGTAAAAAAAAGTATGTTGGCATTATTAATAATTTCATTTCTTTATTATTTTGTAGTTATAATAATTCTAATATTTGATACTTATTATATCTAGATTAATCAAAGAAATGACAAAAAAAATTACAAATCAATTAAAAAAAGCCGAAAAAAATGATCTCAGGTAATATTTTTCATAGGTCGCGTAAAACTTCATAACTAGAAAAAAAAACCCAAAAAAATATTTTTCAATGTTTGAAATAATATTTTTTCTTACGCAAATAAGAAGTGTATGTGTGTTTGTTTTTGTTTTATTTGCATTTTCATGTATTTCATTTTATTTTACTTTCCTTTTTGCTTTTTTGTATTTCTCAATAAGCGTAAAATAACGAAGGAAGTGTAAGTGAATGGTTTTTTCTAAGGGAATGTGTGTTAAAATAGAAAATCAGCAATCTCTGTGATACATAATTATCATCAAAATCCCATTTTCCATCATGAATATTTTGTAAGTGATTTTGTATGTGAAAATCTAAGAAAAAAAAATACGTACAAATTGGAGCAGATATTTTATTTTTTCAGTTTCACAAAAAATGTATTCGTTTTTGTTATCAAAATTCTTGCAAAAGTATTTTGATTTTTTCAATTAAAAATATCTGTTCCAATTCGTACGCGAATGTCATCAGATATTTTATAAAACGTCAGTTGGGAGATACGTTTAAAAGTTTAATAAAATCACTAGGGATTTATCATTCTTCGAATTGTATTCAGTAAGTTGACAGTTTGTGGCCTCAGTTTAAAACATTAGCATTCTTTCTGCAGTCGAGTAAACGTTCAATATTTTGTGAACCAACGAATTTAACGTTGATTTTTATCAATTAGCCACTGAAAAATATACAGTCGTGTTTAGTTGTTGAGCCTTTAGTATAATTAAATGTTGAACTAGTCCTACATTTTTAATTGTAAAGTTTTAAAAACAATTATTAATACCCAAACTTGAGGCCTATCAAATAGTGCAAGTCTTGAATCAAACTTTAAAAGCACAATTTAATGATAAAAAATCGTTTTTGATGATGTTTTTGCAAATTGTCAACTTTTCCTGCATTTAGCGTTCTATAAAACTATTTGTATCGGTAATGTGTGTGTGCACGTCTACAGATTGGCACAAACGTAAGAATGTATCTTATTTGTAACAGGCATAAGGCATGATTTTGAAGATTTCGAGTTCAATCAAATCGCGTGTGAATTTCATTCGTACGAAAGTTGGTTTTTCGAGGTCCTAAAATTTTGTCTGTGCTTGACACCATCTGTTTATAATAAGCATTCGTTTAGAAATGGTCAAAATGTAAATAAATATTTGAATGAAATTTCAAATTTTAAAATCAACCTAAAAGGCTTAAAAAGTCATGCCAAGTTCAATATTCTTTTACATTCTTGGCCAATTCTTATTCTTAATTTTAAATCTACTTATTTGTTAAAATGGTCAAAACTTAATTGTAACTACTTAATCGACCCATATTGGGTCAATCGACCGGTTGTGTACGAACATGTATGAAATGTGTGTTTGTGTCAATTTGTTGACGCTATGTGTATTGTACGATAGCTTGCTGTGGTGTACGAGTTAATCTGAAATCTCGAATTGATGAGAATAAAAGTTGGGACTCTTATTTTTGTGTTTTTCTTAACACCTTATGCAATACAGCCCCTACAGACCAAATGTCTATTAGGCTTCAAAAATAATTTAGCAGTACCTACTAATATCTGTTAGATCAGTGTTTTTCAATCTGTGTGTCTCAAGCATCTATAGGAGGTCACGAGAGGTCGTAAAAACTACTTCAGTAAAAAAACAGTAAAGTTTTAAAGATAGANGAACTGGCCCCATAGCAGACATTTTCCTACATCTAAAGACCTTTTAAAATATATATTGGTTATGGCTATTGGAGCGGGTACCACTTTCCATACATTTGTGCCCATCATCCTTTAAAAAAGCTTCAGGAATAAAATTGAGAACGGTAAAGCTTCTAAAGATTTCTCAGAAATCTGAAATGTTACCCAAAATATGAAAACATTTATATGCGTGAATTTGTTACAAAGTTTAAAACCACATTGTGAGTAAGTTCAGTCGACTTCTACAGCAAAATTCTTTCATATCACAGCTTTTATAAGACCTCACTTTGGAATTCCATATTTCTCGCTAAAACTTGTGCAGTTTCATAGAAACTTTATGCTTTCCTAAAATGAGACAATCATTATCTTTGGCAATTTATTCTTCTAACGTTCGGTTAAAACTACGTAGCAGTTTATGCTTTCAGGACTCAATCAAACAAAATGACCTTAATCCGATTTTTGGACTTAATTCTAGTTATTCGGTAACAACATTACAAAGACCATGAGATTTTAATTAGTAGCAGTTGTCCTCATCCAACCTGTACTTATATTTTATAAACTAATGACGTCACTGCTCCGCCAACTAATACGTCGTGGTCAACTAATTTAAAAACTAATACGTCACTACGCCGCATCTGTGCTGGAAGCCATTTTAAGCTCGACGTCAATTGTGGTCCTCCAGACATTTTCTTCTATATCTTTATGTTGAATCTATACCTAAAATATTTGTTNTAAAATTCAAACCTTGGTAGCGACCCCTAAATGTCTTTTAAAAATTAAAAAAAAAATAATGAAAGACTTTCATATGGTATATATTCAAATTACGTGGTGCCCCGCAAAATATAAGAAAAAATTTTTTTTTCGTAGGAATAAGGACCACCCTAGTATGTACCTATTACTCTAAGCCTATAGGCATAGAAAAATAATGCACAGGCTTTTAGATAGAATGTGCTTAAATGCCCAGTTTATGATCTAACGGTCCGGCTGGAGAAAATATTGTGATATGCTTCAGAGAGCACGTACTCGTAATTTCATTGGAATTGGTTATTGTTAATAGTCTTAACATGAGCACTATCTGATAAAATAAATTATGTCTGATTGTTTATTGCTTGATAAATATAAACTAAAGTATACAGCGCGATCAAAAGAAATATCGATCCAAGCGCCGTAATTTCGTCCGACCTTTAACTAACTAAAACTTAAAGTTCGGGCGCTGGTTAGCCTTACATACTGAAAATTGTTACTCAAAACTAGAAACGTTGGAGCGTACGTACAAACTGTTATGGAATGTTCCACTTTGAACATGTAGGTACGAGTTTAAAACTCATTTTCTGTTTGAAAACTGGTGCGCTTAAGGAATATTCTGGCAGGGACAAAAAGCAAATAATATCTTTAAGCTTTTATAGTAAAAGGAGAAAACTTTAACGGCCGGTTTAGGACACCTACAGTTTATGTTACATATGGAAAGTAAAACATTTGAGTTCATTTAATGACCAGCATTGTCATCAAATACTGGGAAATACTATTTTCATTCTTCAAGGAAAAGTCCAGATGAAATGTAAAGCAAATAACCTGTCTATACCTCTCGACTTCAGTTTGTTTTCCAATTTCCCAATCTCCAGCCATGTTCATCAGAGGGCTTATTAGTGGTGTTTGTCTTCCCGCGAGCTTTTTAAGCTCGAGGCTAATTGAGTGTTTGCCCGCAGCCGCCTACGTTACACAAACGTTTGCCGAGGCGATCAGTTACGGAATCAATTGACTTTTTCTGGAGACGATGATCGACCATCTTATTTGTTGAACTAATCAATTCAGGTATTAACGTTTCCTGACATACCTAGTGTATTGATCTCATTCTACCGACAAGGGTTACCACTACGTCCACTAGTACCACTAAACATCTGAGTAGTTCTTTAATTTAAAATAAGAATGATAATGAGATGATCAGTTTATTCATCTGGCATTCATTCAAATCTCTTTGCGCTATTTTGCCCCTAAAATGTGTAATTTGTGTAATCTGAAATGCCTTTCCTTGTAAAATCACCACCTTCCCTAAATTATACTTTTCTAGAAAGGTCTGTTTGGACGACAAGATCGATCATTAATCGATATTATAAATGAGATTAATCGATCATCTTTATGGGAAAATCACTATCATCATCTCTTCAAAGTACAGTTTACCTAGTTTATTAATGTAAACATATTATCGGTAATGACACTTGCTCTCTCGGTAACAGTAATAAGTTAATCTCTCTCTGATGACAGCCGCGTTGCGTAAATTACCAGGGAACGTTAAGAGCATATCAGGCGGTGACAGGGCTACCACACGGGAGGATTACATTACTTTACAATGATACTATTCGAAAAATAGAATAATTGCCATAGATTTGAGACATTTATGGGGGCTCTAAGAATAAAGAATTTCAATGTCATAAACGTAGTATAAAAATGTTATAAACAAACTTAAATCGACCGATTTGGCATCAGTCAAATCGTTCTCTCAGTTAATTTGACCGAAAACCGTTTAAAAACCTATTTTCGTTTGGATCCGGATGCGTGTCAGCCCTACTTTGAGTATTCGCGCCAGAGACGCACACGTTGACACAACAAATGAAGAACATCAATCAGCGGGCGGGATCGAAGTGGTTCCCCGAGGAGTCCTCGCTAGCTCAGGTTACGCTTCGGTGACACGTGTTTTAACAAAAAGGGGGTTCGATTTAAGAGTTAGGGATATTTAGTTTATTACTAGGCTATTTTAACCCAAACAATTTAAGGATTTTTTTTTGCTTACCACACTTATGAACTGCCTTTTTAAAGACTCAACTCACCAGTGTCATTTGTCATTTACATTCGCTAGTTATTCCTATTAAGGTAACACACCTTACCTTACTTTATACATAATCACAGAAATTTTTCAAATTACCAACCCAATACCACCTGGCAAACCAAACTTTCTAAAGACCAATATAACTAAAGTGAATCACCGTCTAAATAAAGACGCAAGTCATACTCTTGACTAATAAAGATGTCAACGGGCACTCAAGTGAGGTGTTTTTAAAACAAACACTTGGCCCACGCTGACAGTCGGATGCTCCGGGAATGTATACGACCAAGGCTCGATACCGCGGTCACCCGAAAGGAATCAATTAACAAGGGCAGACGAAAAATGCTTACTATAAGTAGCAACTTTAATTTAGTTTCCTAGTACTCGTTGTGATCGTGACTTATGTCATAGAGTACCGTTCTATCTTGTTTTTACTACATGATACATTTTTATTGTAATCATCAAAATCTAATTCATTTTCAGCCAACGTTCAAATGTAAAGAGGTTTTCAAGGTATTCATTAAGTGTAAGTGTTATCTTAGAACACTGTCGTGAAATACCGACCGATTGAGTGATCTTGGCACGTGTCACATGATCTCCAGTTTTAAGAATTCACTTGTTTTATTTTGTTTGCCGAGCTTTGCGCCAATTAATTCTTTCTATCCTTAATTAATTAACGTAACGCCAAACAATCTCACTAAACAAGAAGATTTTTCAACTTAGTCATCTCGATGGGAGGGCTTTCTCGTATAAGTTCACGAACTGGTCAGCTATCTAGCATTTAGTATGAGCATCAGGAGCAATAATATTGACCCAATCAATTCGAGAGGTGGTTGGTTAGATCACTTGGATTGCGAGACACGTGGGTTCCTCTAATTGGTTGCTTATCCCGAATATCCAGCGGAATGTGTTAATTACCAGCTTCTTCGGATGTTGTGGTCGTAATGTATTAACGAACATGTTTATTTATCGTGTTATGAGGCTGTTAACATCGCATACTTGGGACTATTGCCTTAATTAAGACAACTTTAAAGATCGTGTTTAGGATGTGTCGTTCCGATTCCGATCACTAATCGTGTCATCTAATAGAATATTATTCGCTTTCTAATGAATTCAATTTTATTTTTTAATATAGAGTGTGATTTGTATAATATCTCCCTACCAGAAGGACATAAACATAAATTGTTGTTATCATCACAAACTAAAACATAAAAGTTCAAAATCCATTGGGGAAATTATTTTGGGTTGACCTGCTGGCGGGTCGTACATTACCATCAAATTATATGTTAATTACCTAAAGCTTCAATAAGTGTGAAACGCGATGATGTCGTTACCGGCTACTTATTGACATTAACACTTCGGCCGCGTTGCTTACGGTAGCCTTAACTTGAAAGTTGTTGATAATGCTCATTATTGGATGAACGTTTCTAAAAGGGTCAGTCAATAGACTTAAGTTTTCTCTTTGATTAGCATTGGATAAAAGTCATGCTTTGGGAAAATTGGACATGCTCATTAAATAGATTCAAGTAATCCAGCTCAATTTTCGTTGTTCTTCTATAAAACTATTATTAACACCCCGTCGTTTTTCCATCGGGGGCTAAAAAAATCCTCAATACGCATGAAATCAAACACATATCTGTGCAATAACAATAACTGCATGAAAGATACCTATATGAAGCAATATCGCTAAATTTCATCGAAGCAATTGAGCTACAATTTTATTTCTGGCTTCGTTATTCCGCGACATAACCGTAACAGTTTGTGTCGTCCATTTGCATACACTGAGTGACACCTATAAAATCGACGCGACGCACCGACAAATGTTGCCAATCACTGTCCAAAAACAAAACAAAGCTGACGGTTGTTAACGATATAGCCCAAAAAGACCACCAAATTGGAGCGAAAATTAAAAGCTGCGGCCTGCGCCAGAAGTGTAGGTACTTCACCTAAAAACCGAAAGCTTTGTTTTTTCACAAAAGTTAACATTTATTAGCATTTTTATAGAATGAAATGTTACAATCCCAACACACCAAGTGTTTGCCTGGCTTTTCTGTTGTCGCTGGATGAGGGCCCACGCCTGCACGGACCCTTCCAATGGCGCTAGCTTTCATTTTTATTGCCGCTTCATAGCGAAGGGATTTGCTCCTAAGTAAACGCACTAATTGAATCATTGAGCACAAAAGATTGGATGGCTACTAATATTTGGGGTAACTCCCAATTCTGCCTCAAAAGGTCCGGTTTACTGAGCTAAATAAGAAGCTTTGAAAAATCCTGTTCAATGAATTTCGGTATCGTTTTAAGCTTGATTGATCTTACAGAGTTTTATAAATTAACGTCTAGTTTATTGGAAATACGTCAGTATCAGTGAATGCTTAGTAAGGCTTTTTGATGTTTGCTAGCACATCTTCGCGAAACTCATGTCATTAAAATACATTAGCAAGCTATTTTATCGTTAACTCCTGATAAAATCCCTATTTCTTTCTGGCAACGTTTTAAGCATCAAAAGTGATAGGTGGGTTTCCAAAAATTACAACAATTATAGATACGTTTAAAAATGAGAGAGCATTGTTTGTATGACTCAATATGTCCACTTTGAGCAACATGTCATCGTTTCACTCGACAATATTGTGGGTAGTGAACTTAAAGTCCTGTTCTATCTAATAAGTTGCCTCATTAACTGACTCTACCAAAATTATTGATACTTACGTCAGTTTCCATGGGAAAACAAAATCGCATCGCATCGGATGGGGTCGGTTGATCCGCGAGTGTGTGTTTGGTCAGCACACGCGGCATTGTGCGGGGACGATGACCCCGCAGGGGCGCGGATAGCCCTTCGCATTCGATTATAAAATCGTCATCGGCACAGATTCGGGCAACCCTTTGCTTTCCAACTCGATTATAAAATAGTTGTTGCATTATTGCTTTTGTGAGAGAGGTGCGGCGTGCGCCAGTGTAGATAGAGAGGCCTAAAAGCTTTATCACTTATTGTGGATAGAGCAACAGCAATAATATTTTAAATCGGTTTGCAAACTTGTTTGCGATACTGCTATTTATAAAGATTATTATTATTATTGTTTCTCTTATAGCATACTAGCGGCCGCCCGCGACTTCGTACGCGTGAATCCCGTTTTTCCCGCTAATTCCCGTTCCCGTGGGAATTTCGGAAATTCCTTTCTTAGTGCACCTCTACGGTACCTAAGCTACGTCCCTTCCAAATTTCAAGTGCCTACGTTTAGCCGTTTAGGCTGTGCGTTGATCTGTCAGTCAGTCAGTCAGTTTCTCCTTTTATATATTTAGATTAGTTCCTTACTTCCAGACTCGAGTGTTTTCTTCTGATGCATCTCTACTTTGTACTACAGAAAGTATATGAGTATGAGAGAGACGATTGCAACCATAAATCTTGTGACCGAGTTTCACAAAGAATTCGACTTTTATTCTAGTCGTATTTTATTTTGTTATTACTTTGAAGGTGAATTTAATTCAGAATAAACCCGTTTAAATACATATCAAAAAGTGATATTGTGTTATTTATATGCTAAACTTTATTTCCCTTTGAAGTATTAAAATAGCTGTTTTGTAAACCGTTGTGTTTGTCCGCTTTGCGGCTCATTGCCCAACGCGCAGCTGCATTAGTGCATCTTTTCAATTTGCATAACAAAAAGTCCAATATTTGTACACAAAACAGCCAGCTCTCTTTCAAACCCTATTTGAATTCGTGCTCGCCACTTGACGTAGTGATGTGCCTGCACCGACGCTAATTTGAAACGCAGAGTATGAATGTAGCTGGGCAGGATTTAAAATGCAAACCAATTGATGGATTCAATGAAATCGGAAATGGACATCAGTTTGTGTGGCAATTTATTGCCTCTTTTCAATCAGCATCAACTCACTATCATTTACTTTACTAGATAGGCTTATCCTTATGCATGCCACTGAGTTCGATCAATGGATGTTTCGACCAGAATATTTTTGAATATAACATATTTGAAAGGAGGTAAATGCATTAATTAGCAAAATGGTTCATCATTTACCATTTTCCAAAATGAGTTCAAGTAGGTACCTATTACGAGTAGGTATAGTACTAATTTTATGATATTCGACTTTCAGGAGACAATGTCAGCTTTAATTTTCGCATTGTTTCACATCTCTAGTTTGCTCGCGTACCCGAAAAAAAAGCACAGTCCAAACCTACATTTTTGTAATGGTTGAAAATACTTTGAAATTCTGAAAATACTCGAGCATAAATACTTCCAGTCCGAACGAGCGCAGCACAGCCTTGTTTGCGCAGCTTCTGCTCCGTTTTTTGTTACTCCTGAAATACTTTGAGCTGGGGTGTTGACTTTATTGTAGTCTGTTTGCAATGCGGATTAGTTTTCTTTGCGCATCGTATGTTGGTTTTAGTTTGTATTAAAAAGAGAAAATATATTGGTTAATTTGGCGATGCTTCCTTTAGAGCTGTTTAATTAAACTTATGCAAATAAGTCAAAATAATAATAGAATTGGACTTCTTTCGTAGATTTAAGATATTTTATATCTACAAAAAACATATGCATTAGCTACATCAACACCGTATATAGCGTTATCAGCTAAATGCACAGTTACAAATGATTGATCTCTTTTCGTCTCTTGTAAATACACACATTACAAGTTTCGACTAATCAAGACAAATCATCGTGTTATTAAATTTGGCGCCTCTTCACTAACTCGAGTTTTATAGTTTAATAACGGTAATGGCATGTCTTCATTACATAGTTCGTTGTGGGTGCCAACGACTCGTAGTCGAACGACTACAGCCAGACAACTTGCTAGTGAATTCAACAAAATTATGAACTTTTGCAAAAACTCACAAGTAGGCATATGGCTAGAAATATTTTACAAAGTTTTACATTTTAAGAATTTATCAAACATTCATTTTGTAAACTTTTTAATGGCTCTACCATTTATGTCAATTTTAATTGGCTTCGCTATATGTATAAATTTAATTTTATTATTATAATAATTGGTGCGATTAAATGTAAATTTGTTGTTACCTATACCTATACGACTGATATTTTGTGAACATTTTGCGGGTTTGTTTGGAAAGGTTTGATCGTTCTTTTTATACTGTAACAAGCCCTAACTGGCAGTTAGAGTGTGTGACTAAAACGGATTCGTTTCACAACTGTGGCTAATGGCCCGACTAATATCAAAACAGGGTTGATAATACACAACTAAAACATTAGGGATTTGTTTGTACACTTTTTAATAAAAACACTTCGGTCAGTTTTACTTTGTTGTTATTTTCCATTGTGATTGTTGGCCTGATGATGCGAAAACGACCGCATTCTTGGCAACGACACCTGCTCGCAAAGTTCGTTGATAGGTTTGTAAATTAAGCAAAGGAGTTGACAAATGAACTCGAATTATGTGTTTGAATCGAGCGCTTTGAAGTGAAGAAGTGCTGAAATTCAGTGTGCTTAATTAGCGTCTACACGCGCAGTCAAGCGTAGCAAAAGAAATGGAATGACAAACCTCATCTGCGTAAGATTAAATAATGACACCTGAAAACGCACCAATTTTCATGAGAAAGTCTGTTGTTCAGTCATTCGGATGATGCTCAAAGGCCTGAATTATTAATATAATTATTAACCACCATGTCATACCATATTGAATTAATCTGACATTCAATAGCTTTATAACAATAAAATGCCAATAAAATGTTGTGAACAGCTTGACTTTCACCAACAAGGAATAATAAAACCTCTCATTAGAAAAAACGCTGTAATTTTTATACAAACATTGCTCAAAAACCTTATGCTACAAATATGCCAAGAATGTCAGCTTACGTAAACATGGCTTTAACATAATTCCGATTGTACACGGTAACCCTACATTACGCACAGCTCCATGGTTCGTTCTTCTAACGCGCCGAACCAAACGCTATGAGTTTTAATTTTTGGTACAGTCAGGCTACAATGTTTTTACAGTAGTTTAGTATTATAAGGTAATCAAACTTTTTATTCAGATGAAAAGATTTTCACCGAGGCCAGTTTGCAAAATGTGTATTATGATTTTTTGTTGCATTATGATTTTCATAGTCCTGCGTAAAGATTCTTTCAGAGCATTAAAAATTGAAGTAAGTAGGTAGGTTGCTGCGAACTATTTTTGTAGTAATCGGTAAAATGGTACTGAGGAAGTACATTATTGGGCAATCAAAAAACTCAGATATATTTATCCGAGTGTACATTGTGTATTAAGCCGCAGCACGACACCGGCGCTAATTGTTTGCGTTTCATCAAATTTACTTCGTTCACTCCGCGCGGCCGCCTTCGTGACGAATCTGTTTGTTTTTACTTCAACTTAACTCTAGTTCTCGATGACGATGAACCGTAGACACGCTATGCTTACAAAATTTTATATTTTCTTACACGTGAAAGTAACTTGATATCTCTAGACCCCCTATTAAGGATTTGTATTCGGTGATAATTATATCGTAGGTTTAAATTTATGATCATAATTACCTTAACAGGTAGACTTACGAAACAGTTATCCACCTACAAAACCAGCCCACTGGTTACTTAAATTACTAATATTATAACTTTATCTTCAAAATTATTGCCCACAATTTCACAAGTAATTTAAATATTATTATATTATCCATCAGTATAACAAATAAATTCGAAACCGTCATGGGATGAGTGACTTGATTTCATTGTTAAAAGCATTAGTTCTAATTGAGATAGTAATAGACTCACATTAAACATCATCCATTTTCATAACAGCTATCTGAAATAACTTTATCTAGATTTGCGGTTTTGATTAAACCTACCATCCAAATAAATGATGTTCCGTAAGCTTACAATTAATTGAGTCCATAAACCTATTCGTAACTAGATTTAACTTTAGAGCTTGGGGGAGGCCTTTTTCCAGCAGTGGACGTCATTTGGCTGAAACGACGACGAACTAGATTTAAATCATAATATAACTAATATTTTGGTTAAATATTTACAATTCACATTTTTCTGTGGTTTGGCACTTTTTTCTATTTGATAGTATTTGGAGGTGCAATGGCAAAATTGATATGTAACATCACAAAAGAACGTCCACTACTGGACAAAGGCCTCCCCCCAAGGATTTCCATAGGAATTCTTGCTAGACTTAATCATAATGCGGTACAACAAATAATGGATTTACTTACATCGTACTGAATGATTGACTGATTTCAAGAACGTGGCTATCTCTTGAAGTTAAAGAACCCACTATGCGTGTCTTAGTTGTGCCTAAAACCCAAAGTTGGTCGTCAAACAATGGTAATTAATTCCAGTAACGAACAATCAGAGCTGTTTATTCAACGCACTTAATTTTACGGCTCAAAACCTAATTTACGAGTGTTTGAGAACAAAACTCGGCGCTGAAAATGCATTAAATTAGCTTTCAAGAGACAGTCACACTTTAGAACACTTTAGTTTGTAAAGGTGACGATCTGAAGATCGCATAGGATTAGATTATACAATGAAATTAAATTCTAATTCAATTTCATGCGAACAATTTAGGCTAAAACAATATTGATGTGATTATTGTTAACTTAGTTATAAAATGTAATCTAATTTTAAATTCTATACCTAGTTTATTGAACAAAAAATATTAATATGCAAAGGCTTATGTTCCTTTCCTCGAAAAAGGTTTCAGTTCATATTATTTTTAAACTAACTTTATTTGATGTTTATTATTTTTCTAAAAATGTATCAAATAAAAGTCGGATTTTGATTGAATAGACTTTTCAGAATACTCAGATAAAATATCGTTTCAAACCCCGTCTTCGTATATAGCCGGAATTGTGGGATTGTATTGTTGGTGCACAATACCGCAGCTTTTTGCGGCGAGCGGGATCAACGGCGGATTTCCTTGCGTCTCTTATTACTTACTTGGTATTTCGCTCAAGAACCGTCCTTTCACTTTTGTCCAGAGCATTGTCTGCTGTATCGAGTTTAGGGTGTGTCCTTAAGCGCAGCGGATAATATTTAATAGTGCAGTTACACTAATAAAGCTCATTTGTTTATCTTTATGAATATACTTCATGGTTTACAAGCATTTTTCACAATAAAAACTAAACAGTGTCACACAGAGGTTCAGTCAATGGGCCACCACTTGCTAATGATATCTATTTGTATTTGTCTTTTGAAGTAGCGAATCCGTAAATTAGATGGGTTTCTTACCTTCTTAATAGGAATAACGTTGTGTAAACTAAAACCTTGTCAACGTTATTAACGCTGGAAGTGAGGCCACGCGCTTAATACAGTAGAAACATTACTTTTGTGTACCAGATGGTGGGACGATTAATTGCGACAGATGTCTTTTTAATTTACACTTAATTTTTTTAAAGCTATGGTATTGTCATTAACTGTGATTCAAAAATATTTAACTTTCCCCTAGGGTCGTTAAGTGGGGCGGGAATGCATACGTATACGAATTACTGAAGCTTAACGAGTTTTATTTTTTACAAATGTAATAACTAAACTAGCAGCTTATTAGATAGGGTTTTGTTATTTTGTCGCTGACAGTACATTAGTAGGTAAACTGACCCCCCGCCTCTCATATTGTTCGTTATTCAAAAGGATCGCGAAGGCTCAGACACCACTAAAATGGGCCGTGTCAATTTTCACCCCATCTGATAGTGTCAAAATCTCACCTAATCCATAGGGTATGTTTTAACTGTTGAAAGAAGGCCGGAAACAGATAATATTTTTTACAAATTTACTGAGTGACGTTTGATTAGCAGCGTTATTATTATTTTTAATTGCTTGCCATGATATAATGTTAATTAATATTGTATGAGCAACCTAGAGTTCTCTCTGTTACCCTTAAGCGTGCCCTAGCATAAGCAACAAGTTTGTGACTTACTTCTAAGTTACTAAACAGCTCCTCTCTTTTCATGCTCATATTTGTAAATTTAACCATGCAGGACACGTCCAGCCTTGTAAACTCGCCCTAAAGGGACAACAGTGTTCCATTACGACAATAAGTCGTACTAGTGACGTCTAAAATTTCATCTCGCAGCGACAGATGTTCCTCCCAATAATGTTGCTGTGTCGCTGTTTGTCGCTGTTATTGCAAGTTTTTGTAGTTTCCTTTGCCGAGAATACCTAACTAGAATTAAGTCTCGTAAGCTCATATTGAGGACGGCAGTTTATTGGTATCGCCTAGAAATAAATGCCATTCTCATAACTGAACGTTTATTAAAGAAAATACACACACAAAATAATTTCTAAAACAGCTACAGAGTAAATAGACGTATAATTTAGGACAAAATAACGTGTCGTCGACATAACGTTATAACGTAAAAGACTTTCACATATTAGGGCAAGCGGATTTTAATTTCGGTGCGAATGTTTACGCGCGCGTATCTCACGCGGACGGCTATTGCGCCCTTTGTTGGAGCCCTGAGGTGCGAGATATACTGAGATAACAACGCTTGCTTCCGAACTTATGATGTTTTGCTGTGGTGCGGTTGACTTATAAAAAAACTCATACAACTCATTTATTTTTGCAAATGGGCTTTTAAAAAGCACTTTTACACGTCCCAATATTAACCCTACAACTGCTTCGGGACAATAAATGGGCCAGTGCTGGAACTTGATATGGATTACTGTACTTAAAAAAAGTTTTAACTGATATCAGTCAAGCCTGGTTGTTGACGATGGCCACCAAGAGTAGATGCTAGGTAGCTAGATCTACGTATTTATGTGCTTTGAGATATTATACGTAATGTAACTAAAATAATTATNTGTTGACGATGGCCACCAAGAGTAGATGCTAGGTAGCTAGACCTACGTATTTATGTTCTTTGAGATATATTTATACGTAATGTAACTAAAATAATTATTAATTGACCTTGTGTTTTTGTTTATGAAACTTATCTGTTACTAGATTTGCCTCTTTGAGTAACTGAAATATGTCCTTAGAATGCTATATGTATGTGCAATTATCTATTCTTACAAAACTAAAATATTACCTATATCCAAATGTTTAATACGGTTGTTTACCTACATGTTTATGTTTGATTTTGGGATCAATAAANAAAAAACCTACACTACAAAGTAGAAAAATAATTACTAATTACCTACTTATTTATAAGGACGAATTAATATTTATGTAGGTATACCATGATTGATACCTTTGGAGTCGGTGCAGGCAAACCTTACATGTTTCATAATCTTGGCACCGACTCCAGAAGTATCAATCATGGTATACCTACATAAATATTAATTCGTCCTTATAAATAAGTAGGTAATTAGTAATTATTTTTCTACTTTTTAGTGTAGGTTTTTTTACCTACAATGTTTATGTTTGATTTTGGTATCAATAAATAATACGCAACTCCGGGTACGCGTAGGTAATAATATTGTCGCGCCTAGAACATGCTAGAGCTAGCCGTTAGCGATGCGGCCCGCTGATTGGCCGGAGGCCTCTGTCCTTTTATGGTCAGAAGCCACTCGCGGCCCACCGCGCGCACACGCGGCCGAGAGCCGCCAATCGTGATCCAACAACTTCCGCGAACGCACGTACGCACCCCCGGACGCGCCTTTCGGTTATTTTCACTTACAAACTGGACTTTCATTTCATTTATTCATATCATCGTTCACCCATCGACCTACATCGCCTACAAAGTGGTCCTACGAGCCGAATCATCGATATGTGAACTCAGTGATACGTCAACAATATGTCTCTGCTTCGCACCCCCCGCGGCGCCGGAGTCAAAACACGCCGACAGTTGAAGGACGAAGACGAGGCACTGAAGGTTGGCACTGAAGTGAAAGTGGGGAGTGAAAGGCTGAAAAGTGAGGGTAGCCGGTCCACGCGCACATCCTCTGCAGCACGACGGCTCACAATTGAAGCTGCACGAAAGAGGGCTGAAGTCGAATTGGAAGCCATTGAAGCCGCAGAAGCCGCCGCGGAAGCCGCCGCGAAAGCCGCCGCGGAAGCCGCCTCTAAAAGAGCGGCAATTCGTAAGTCGCTCATTGATATGGAGCTGAACGCCGACCTTGCCGAGCTCGGCTCGGAGAGATCTGTGATATCATCGTCTGAGAAAGTTGAGGCCTGGCTTGACACATCACACGTTGAAGCGACACGTCGGGAGGAGAATGCCACCTGCACCGCGCCCCAGCAGCGTACTGATATCCAAGAGCTGGCGGCGGCACTCACAGGTGCAATCTCCAACGCTGCTGTAACGAGCCGTAATGACCAACTGTTGTCAAGATTGGCCACCTCTAAAGACCTACCCATCTACTACGGTGACCCCCTCGACTGGCTACAGTTCCGCAACGCTTATTACGAGTCCACTGCGGTATGTAAATACACCTACACTGAGAACATATATGTAGATGCCTAGTTACAATAGTGAAACATTTTTTTTAGTCTATAATAAAATANTGTTGACGATGGCCATCAAGAGTAGATACTAGGTAGCTAGATCTACGTATTTATGTACCTTGAGAAATATGTAACTAAAATAATTATTAATTATCTTTGTGTTTTGTTTATGAAACTTATCTGTTACTAGATTTGCCTCTTTGAGTAACTGAAATATGTCCTTAGAATGCTATATGTACCTATGTGCAATTATCTATTCTTACAAAACTAAAATGTTACCTATACTATATCCAAATGTTTAATACGGTTGTTTACCTACAATGTTTGTTTGATTTTGGGATCAATAAATAATACGCAACTCCGGGTGCGCGTAGGTAATAATATTGTCGCGCCTAGAACATGCTAGAGCTAGCCGTTAGCGATGCGGCCCGCTGATTGGCCGGAGGCCTCTGTCCTTTTATGGCCAGAAGCCACTCGCGGCCCACCGCGCCGCACACGCGGCCGAGAGCCGCGCCAGTCGTGATCCAACAACTTCCGCGAACGCACGTACGCACCCCCGGACGCGCCTTTCGGTTTTTTACTTACAAACTGGACTTTCATTTCATCTTTTCATCATCTTTCGTTCACCCATCGACCTACATCGCCTACAGACATAATGAGTGGTTCAATTCTTAACAGATCGTACAACGATGGTACGAATTTTAGGCTGAGTTGCACCACCTAACTTTAACGGTAACTAAGACGATAACCGATGCTTTTTGTATGGAGTTTGACGTTTGTCAAAGTTAAAGTAGGATGGTGCAACCCACCCTTAATGTGTTAACCAGAAACTATTCAGTAATATTTAGATAAGATTACTAACAAACTACAGCAAAAAAACATCTGACGTTCCGTTATATTTATATCCGCGACAATTTCTTCTAATTTCAGTGTATCTTTGGACAAAAATGTAATCTATTTCAGACGTAAAAATGTCCTCGAAGTCGTTATATTACATAGAGCCAGTGTCCTACTTAAAAGTTCTAAGAGATACCAAAAACTAAGAAATGTCGTCCGAAATTCGACGTCTTGATAATTTAATTACATAGTAGTTAAATACTTAATGTAGGTACCTACTGTCCCTTAGTCTCATTCATTAATTGAAATCATCATCATTACCATTTCAGCCACAGGACGTCCACTGCTGAACATAGACCTCCCACAATAATTTCCATATTACCCGGTTGGTAGCAGCCTGCACCCAGCATAATATTAATTGAAATGTCTTCTTCAAAATCCATGCCAAAGAAATTTCCCACTATCTATATAAAACTCAAAGGTGACTGACTGACTGGCTGACTGACATAGTAATATATCAACACAGCCCAAACCAATGGACGAATCGGGCTAAAATTTGGCATGCAGGTAGATGTTATGATTTAGACATCCGCTAAGAAAGGATTTTACGAAACTCCACCTCTAAGGGGGTAAAACGGGATCTACGCGTACGAAGTCGCGGGCGGCCACTAGTTTTAAATAAACAGGATATATCCAGAACACAGCGTTCCCATCCATCGTAAAAGAAAGCCCTAATTTAAACGAACTGTTCGAGCAATTGGTCCACAAATAACGAATTAACCGGACATATCGTAATAACCGATGGGATGTTGACTTTTCAATTAAGTTCACTGTCGATCTTGGCGAGCACGATTAATCAATCGGTGACGATGCGAGCGCCCGGGCCAGGGCTGCCGCGCTGGATAAAGATATCCTATAAATAATTAATGTTTTTATGCGTCGTCGCAACACACTGCTTTCTATGTATTTCTATGAAATGCTATTTCATAGTGAGGCATAGTGTGACACAGTCGCTGCTGCTGTGTGGAGTCAGCTACAAACTTGTGCCTTTAACCTACTAGTACCAACACTTTCAGTACAGATGCCCTCAATTTTAGAATAAATATTACGTCTTCCGGCTCGTGGTCGCCACTCAAGAACTTTCCTGCCCCAGCGGCCATCAGCCCTCCGAGCTATGTGCCCCGCCACTGCCACTTGATTTTAGCGATTCTGCGGGCTATTTCAGTCACTCTGGTTCTCCTACGGATCTCCTCATTTCTGATTCGATCACGCAGGGAAACTCCGAGCACAGCACGCTCTATCGCTCTTTGGGTGACTTATAACTTTGTATAATATTTTAAAGCCTGTAAACCTTTGAAAAAAGAGGCTGACAATAGTGACTGAGTTTCTTGCGCTGCTTCTTCTCAGCACTTGCCCATTTATTGTCCTGAAGCAGTGGTTGGGTTAATACTGGGACGTGTAAAAGTGCTTTTTTTAAGCCTATTTACCGAAATAAATGAGTTTTATGAGTTTTACTAATCCCATGCGTAGTTTGGGCTGCATGCTGACATACCAGTCTGTATGTAGAAAGAATACACTAAATTGGGATGTTGAGATAGGTATGACAACGTCGATTTATTGAACTCATTAAACTCATTTATTTCTGTAAATAGGCTTTAAAAAAGCACTTTTACACGTACCAGTACTAACCCTACCACTGCTTCAGGACAATAAATGGGCCAGTGCTGTGAAGAATTGAAATGGTCTTAAAGAAAAGACCTTACTCCAAGTAGTCTTCCAAATTCCATGCATGCACCCCTGGCGGCACCGCAATGGATGGTCGATACCGCTTGTGTAGTCTCCGTGCGTTCTAATTACTTTCGACATCAATCTCCTTGTCCGGGCCCTCTTTATAGCACCTGGCGAAATATATCTATACTTGACCTAATTATTAAACAGTATACTTATAACCCCAATGGATTACGTAGCAATTAATCTATACTAATCTATATGTATATTATAAATGCGAAAGTAACTCTGATTGTCTGTCTTGCTTTCACGCCTACTAAACCACTGAACCGATTTTGATAAAATTTGGCATAGAGATAGTTTGGGTCCCGGGAAAGGACATAGGATAGTTTTTATCACGGTTTTTGAAACAGAGACGCGCGCGATAATGTTTTTCTGTGACAGACAAAATTCCACGCGGGCGAAGCTGCTGCGGTAAGCTAGTTATGAAATAAACATGGTCAGAGCAATCCACTGCTTAACAAAAATCATCCGACTTTTTTAACCATCTTTCTTTGGGTATATCGGCCCTTAATTAGTATTTAGTAAGAGTCTCTGTGAAAAGCATTTGAAAGCACCCAAATTCTTGAGGAAGGCCTTTATCCAGCAGTGATCCCATTTTGGCACTGACAGGCAACGTCGAAGGTGAATCTAATTCTAAGAATAGATTCTTGCAAGTACTTAAATTGCTCTTTAGTTTCGTTTGATAACACGCGATCTCTGCTCAAGAACTCATCAGCTATCTGCTATCAGCCTACGGCAATCGACTGTAACTTTTCACAAATAAATATTTTTATTACTTTAAGTTTAAATCATTGAATAATAGTGCGAATGTCCGAGCACGTGCGATCAAGTGCGATCCGAGCCAGCCGGTATTACAATAGATAGTTGTACCGTCGACAGCACATCAGACTCTACATTTTTGTTCCAAAATCGTCTCTATCACAACTACATAAGAGTGTTCAGCTTGATCTGCCGTCTGTACATTGGACAACGTAATCGGTTAGTTTCGTGATTTAGCGCGCGTCAGAGCCAGCTTACCGTCTTCGTTTGTTTTGTCCACAATACAATAAATTATCTAACTACGGGCACTCGGGAAAGCTATATTTTAATATCAAATTTTGGGGGACAATTTATGTACTAAGTTCTAATAAATTGTCACAGATGCACTTACGATATCGTGCTGATTGTGTTTTGTTTAGATAGTGTTAAGCCCTCAAGAACTTTAGTCTTACCCCTCCTTTTTCCTTAACAATCACACGTGAAACGATACAATTTTAAAATAAAATCTCAATTTTTCCTCGCTGTCTTTATAGCGTGAAAAATTCTGACGAATTTCCAAAAATTATGAATGTAGAGTCGAATCTTTCCTTTCAAATACCTCGGAATCGCCCCCACTTTCTATTAGGATTACAATCTATGATTAAGCACTACGTAACATCGTCCCACACGGCTGCAGCTCCCTCTAAAACCTAGAATGCGATTGCGGCTAGCGGCCGATCAGGCGATTAGATTGATAACTACTGCAACGGGTCTAGAGACCGTTTATACGGTGCGATGAGGACAATACAATTTTAAGTATTGATGGGGCAAAGACATTAATCGGATAAAGTATTTTATTATCATCATCTCAGCCATAGGACGTCCACTGCTGAACATAGGCCTCCCCCAATGCTTTCCATGTTGCCCGGTTGGTATAAAGTACATATTTACTCGTATTTTAAATCATGTATTTTTGAAGCATTTCGAGTCCAATTCTCATGCAGATTGACAGCAATCGTATAAGGTTTTATGTAACTTCAAAATTCATACTTCTCCGAAATATGTATGTCCCTTTATGATAGGATGTTGCTTTTAATTTGTTCCGCAAAAAACTGGCTATTACCTTCGCTTTTTTAGATAAGATAAGATAAGATAAGCATTTATTGTTAATTGTGTTGATACAGTGGTGGTACATAAAAGGCACATAATGCTAAAGTACACAATTTATCCATTTCGGACGTACAATATAAATTGTCAAAAACATAATTAATTATTAATTGGATTATTATTTTGCAATGTCAGTTATTATAAAATTATTCATTACATTACATTAAAATATTCATTTAAATTATAAAAAGATTTGTCAAATAACCAGTCTTTGAGCGTTCGTTTAAATTTGATTCCCTCTAATTGTTTTATATTATTTGGCAATCGATTGAATATTTTTATTCCAGTTACGTATGTACTTTTTTCATAAATGTAACTAGAGGGTTTTACAACACACATATTATATTTATGTTGCGAACGTAGATTGTGCTTAGTATCACTTTTTTTACAAAACAAATATTTATGGTCTTTGACAAAAACACATATTTCTAGTATATATATACACGTCACAGTTAAGAATTTATAGTCTTTGAATACATTTCTTAATGATACATATTTATTTATATTATACATAATACGCAGACATTTTTTTTGGAGTATAAAAGTGGACTCAACATTTACAGAGTTACCCCAAAAAATTATGCCATAAGTCAAGAGGGGGTACACATATCCATAGTAAGCGTTTTTCGCAACGTCAATTGATGATATATTTGTCAATATTGAGATAGCATAACAACTACTAGAGATTCTTTTATTAATGGATTCGATATGTGCTTTCCAATTTAAATTTGTATCAACAGTGACTCCCAAAAATCGTGTATCACTAACTTGTTCAATTTTCGTTCCTTTTATATTAACATNGGATGTTTGTCTCATGTACACAAACACGTCGAGATTAGAAAAAAGTCCTTCCATTTTCAATAATTAAAAATTTGCGTAAGGATAACGTTAAGGTATTAAGTACCAGTAATGATAAGTGAAGTGACATTTTATTATTATCAGTGTATTACGAGGGTAAATATTAAGAGTACAGCGTTATTAAATACCCTCACTAACAGTATGGTAATAAATTACTACCCGCATTTGATGAGATAATGTTGTAAACATTACCTACCTTCATTTAAGTTTACGGGGATAGTTAAAGAATAAAATTGTTTTTAAGTTTTAAGCAATAAACATTTGACAACAGTAAAATGTACAGTGAAACGATTCTGAAATGTCAAATGGTAAATTTTTTAACTAATAACCCAGTATTGATAGTGCCTTCCTTTAATAGCGCCATAGCTCGGTGTTGGACAACTTTAAATGCTTTGGTAAATTTGATTTTGAAATAATCACTTAAATTTTTATTTTTTTATTTTATCATATACCAACGATAGGTATGTTTTCATTTGTTTTATGTGATTTGGTATTTGTTGTGTAATGGAGCTAGCTCATACTTATTATTTTTCTGACTGTCGTACCGAAGTAATACATTATTTAAACGGGAATATCAGAAAAAAATCGCATGTTATTTTCATTCGTAACTCCTAATCGGGACCGTTCGGGATCAAAGTAAAAGATCGTGCAGCTTCCTTACAGACTCGGTAACAATACCTGAAAGTTTCAGCCTGACCGAGCAAGACCGGAAAAAGTTATGAGGTAATTAGTTTTCATTTTCATACATTTGAAACACAAAATGACACATTACGTGGTGTACAAGACGAGACGAGGCCCGAGAATACTATTTAATTTAATGTTATAATGTGTTCAAAACACCTGCATACTTTAAAGTGCCAAAAAGTAAAATTTTTTTTTTAAAAATCCTATGAAAGGGGAGGTCGATTTCTGGCCCACCGTGCGTCGCCTATTGTAATAATATCGACGCGCTGCCTGGTAGCGCGGTCCCGCTCGCACTCGTTGCGTGCGAGCAGGCCCCAGTTGGGCCCCGCGTGCATAGCGACGCGCTGGCCGATAACGCGGCCTCCCTCGCACTCGTTGCGTGCGAGCCGCCCCCACTCAGGCCCCACGCATCTGCCGACGCCGCTGCTTACATACCTACGGCAGCGCGCGCGCTCCATCTCACTAGCGATGAGTGTTTAGGCACTGTAGATTCACCAACTTTATTTAGCGAATGTACAAACAGAGAATCGTTGCCGCGCATACATGATGTGCCTCCTGTCGAATGTAATATTATTGATAGATTATTTTGTTCACAATACGAACATGGTTTGTTACAGTTGCAAATTTTGTCTTTAGAATCATTAGGAATAATCAATGAACCTTGTAAATATAAAGATGATTCACTTGTGATTAATATGTTAGAAAGTTTAGGTAAACTTGTTGACAGTTTTTGGACTGAGGGCTTGCCGTTGACGCATGACGTCATTACTTTGCCGAATTTTTATCGAAATGTCTTTGACCGTTTGGAATCTGTGCTCAGAAATTTGTTTCTTCGCGAAGATCGCTCGTGGTGGCCACGAAAAAGATCTCGCAATAGTACAGGAATAGATAGGTACTTAACAGAAATAAATATTACCTAATGATTAAGTTTTGTAAAAAGTTAATTTGTTATCTTTAATTTATATTTAGTAGCTTACCACCGTATTAGATTATCTTTCTTTTCTTTGGGTTTGACGATTGATCACGTTTACAGCGTGCTACTGAAAATGTTATTTTTTATTCTTTACCACTTTAACGACATCGTTTTATGATCCTATCCCTACCACATGGAAACTGTATTAGAACCGCGCAACGCTTGGCTGAGCCGTGCTTGAGGCAACTGGCACTAAGGTCTGGGACCAACAGCTGTGATGAAGTGACCAGTGACGCGCGTAGTATAACTTAGGTTATGAGTGTCGCAAAGCGACACTAGGGGGGAGGANGCGCCGGGCGGTCAGTGAACTTTTTTAGTAATTTGGCCATAACTTCGTCAATTTTTGTCGTAGAACAAAAATTTTTGCACTGTGTATTAAGGATTTCTTAGCCCTATAAATCTGCATTCACAGCTAAAAATCGAAATGATCCTCATTGACGTCGACATTCTTTGAGGACCTTAAAAAGACAAAAGTATTTAGTAACTACGACACATAGTTCCAGAATGAGTGATTTATAAAACTTATTTTGTAATAAGAATTTTTCTAGTCCATAAATAAGACCAATTTTAAATCCAGTTTTATTAAGTCTACGTTTTGTAATAAAAGGGATTCTGTTTAACACTCGGTACAATTCCCAATAAACTTATAATATTTTAGTTATTCAATAGTATATTTGGCACTTTAACGATTAAAAAGAATTTTTATTGCATGTTGAACATCTTGATCCCTTAGTCGCTTACGACACCCATGGGGAGAGATGGTAGTTATGCTATTCTAGGTCAGCTGTATTTAGGTTAAAAGATGCAATAACCCGTTTTTTGGTTGTTTGCTTCAAACCAAAGCCATCCAAAGTGTTCTTGAGGGAAGTACTGAAGTTAAACCCTTCTTAGTGACATGAGATCGTGAAAATACACTGTTTAACACTTGGTACAAACTCCATTTTGTTTGATAAATTTTTTGTGATGTCGTTTAAGACACATTGTTAAAAAATCGTAGATTAAAAATACGTACGTTATAAAAGCAGCAATTTATATTCCTGTTAGTTTGAGTTTATTGTAGTTTAGTTTATTAAACTGTATTGTTGTTACCAAACCAAAGCCATCCAAAATGTTCATGAGGGAAGTACTGAGGTAAAACCCTTCTCAGTGACATGAGATCGCGAAAACACACTGTTTAACACTTGGTACAAACTCCATTTTGTTTGATAATTTTTTTGTGATGTCGTTTAAGACACACTGTTAAAAAATCGTACGTTATAAAAGCAATATTATATTCCTTTACTTCAAGTTTATTGTAGTTACTTTAAGTTTATTGTAGTTTAGTTTATTTAACTGTATTGTTATTGCCAAGGCCATCCAAAGTGTGCATGAGCGAAGTACCTTAACTCTTTGTGATTTCCCGAGATGGTTAAGACCAACTGTTTAACACTTGGTACAATCCCCAATATGCCGTTAAATAGATTTGACGTAGAAATCAGTCATTTTAATAGCGAGTCTTCATGTTCAGTTGGTATACTGCATGCTTTTAGAGTTATGGATGTTAGTTGACGTTTTGTAAGGAACCGAAATAGTTGGGGCGTGGTGTTTAGTACCGTTCAGTTCCTGGGGTTTGTTTTTGATTTATTTGGATTTAGTTCTCGTATCTATAAAAAGTAACAAATTATTTGAATGACATTTTAACATGGATTAAAAAGTATTCTTATTGCATGTTGAACATCTTGATCCTTAGTCGCTTATGACACCCACGTGGTGGCGACATCTCATGGCGGTTATGCTATTCTAGGTCAGCTGTATTTAGGTTAGAAGACGCAATAACCCGTTTTTTTGTTGTTTGCTTCAAACCAAAGCCATCCAAAGTGTTCATGAGGGAAGTACTGAGGTAAAACCCTTTTCAGTGACGTGAGATCGTGAAAACACACTGTTTAACACTTGGTACAAACTCCATTTTGTTAGATTCATATTTTTGTGATGTTGTCGTATAAGACACACTGTTAAAAAAATCGTAGAATAATAATAATTAGAATAATAAAAGCAATATTATATTCCTGTTACTTTGAGTTTATTGCAATTTAGTTTATTTAACTCTATTGTTGTTGCCAAGGCCATCCAAAGTGTGCATGAGCGAAGTACCAAATTAAACTCTTAGTGATTTCCCGAGATGGTTTATTTATTATTTATTTATTTAAACTTTTATGCCAAAATAAATTTGAACATAAGGCGAACTTAATGCACTAAAGCATTCTCGACCAGTTTACCTTTGGGTTGAGCAGAAAAGAAATTTGTTGGCAGTACTTCTAGTGCAGGAAAGAAAAACAAAAACAAATATGCTACATACATAAATAATATATAAAATATATAATAAATAAATACATACATAAAATAGATGATTGAGTTAAACTGAAATTACAATTCATGAAGATGAGATCATTTTGAGGAAGTGATTATGGACAGATTTTTTAAAAGAAAACTTACTAGACGCTTGCCTGGTCTCTTCAGGCAGAGAGTTCCAGAGCCTTATGGCCTGGAGACGGAAGGAGTCGGAGAGAAAACCAGTTCGGTGAAGAGGGGTGGAAAGAACGGATTTGTTGGAGGAACGGAGCTGACGTGAGTGCGTAGAGCTGAGAAGATTAAACTGAGACTTAAGATATGAAGGAGAGTTGGGATCATTTAGAATTGAAAAAAGGGTACAGAGAATTCTGACTTTGCGTCGAAGTGGGAGAGGCAACCATTGAAGCTGGGAACGGTAAGCGGAGATATAGTTAAGACAAACTGTTAAACACTTGGTACAATCCCCAATAAGCCGTTAAATAGATTTGACGTAGAAATCAGTCATTTTAACAGCGAGTCTTCATGTTCGTTCCAGTTGGTATACTTTTTAGAGTTATGAATATTAGTTGACGTTTTGTGAGGAACTGAAATACCTAGTTGAGGCGTAGTGTTTAGTACCGTTTAGTTCCTGGGGTTTGTTTTTGATTTATTTAGATTTAGTTCTCGTATCTATAAAAAGTAACAAATTATTTGAATGACACTTTATCATGTAATATATTTCTTATTGCACCTTGAACATCTTGATCCCTTAGTCGCTTACGACACCCACGGGGTGGCGACATAGTACACATGGCGGTTGTGCTATTCTAGGTCAGCTGTATTTAGGTTAGAAGACGCAATAACCCGTTTTTTGCTTATTTGCTTCAAACCAAAGCCATCCAAAGTGATCATGAGGGAAGTACTGAGGTAAAACCCTTCTCAGTAACATGATATCGTGAAAACACACTGTTTAACAGTCACTTGGTACAATCTCCATTTTATTAGATTCATATTTTTGTGATTAAGACACACTGTTAAAAAGTCATAGAATAATAATAGGTACGACGTTATAAAAGCAACATTATATTCCTGATACTCTGAGTTTATTGCAGTTTAGTTTATTTAACTGTATTGTTGTTGCCAAGGCCATCCAAAGAGTGCATGAGCGAAGTACCTTAACTCTTTGTTATTTCCCGAGATGGTTAAGACAAACTGTTTAACACTTGGTACAATCCCCAATATGCTGTTAAATAGATTTGACGTAGAAATCAGTCATTTTAACATGAGTTTTTTTTTTTTTTTTTTTTTCTGTAAATAGGCTTAAAAAAAGCACTTTTACACGTCCCAGTATTAACCCTACCACTGCTTCAGGACAATAAATGGGCCAGTGCTGAGAAGAAGCAACGCAAGAAACTCAGTCACTATTGTCAGCCTCTTTTTCAAAGGTTTACATGCTTTAAAATGTACAAAGTTATAAATATTTATGCGAGCTAGGCAGTAAAGTATCCCAAACATTTTTATCTTTTAAATAATCATCGACTTTATAGTAGCCCTTTTTCATTAAGGTACTTTTAACATGTGCTTTGAATTTATGAATGGGTAGTTCTACAACAGTTTGTGGTAATTTATTAAAGAAAAGTAAGCGAATCTGGGTGCGCGCGTAGGTAATAATATTATCGCGCGCCTAGAACATTCCGAGCTAGCCGTTAGCAATGCGGCCCGCTGATTGGCCGGAGGCCTCTCGCCTTTTATGGTGAGAAGCTTCTAGCGGCTCACCGCGCCGCACACGCGGCCGAGAGCCGCCAGTCGTCGTCGAACTCTCACCCTCTGCGAACGTACTAGTGCGCACACCCGGACGCGCCTTATTTTTCAACGTACCTACCTGGACTTTCATTTCATCTATCACCTACGTTCACCCATCGACCTACATCGTCTACAAAGTGGTCCAACGAGCCGAATCATCGATTGTGAATTGTGAACACAGTGATCCGNCTTGCCGTGGACGCATGACGTCACTAACTTGCCGGACTCTTATTTTGTTCTATCTATCTTATTGACTAGGTTATTATGATTATTTTGTATAAGTTTTAATTTAATGAAAAAATTATTGTGTCACGTTTACTGCGTGCTAATTTAGATGTTATTGTATTTGTTTACATGTTACCGCGTTTTTAAGACATCGTCCTATCCTAATACCTACCTACTTATGGAAACTGTTAGAACCGCGCGACGCTTGGCTTGGCTAAGCCGCGNGGGCAGCCCGTCCACGCGCACATCGTCTGCAGCACGGCGACTCACTATTGAAGCTGCACGTAAGAGGGCGGAAATTGAGATCGAAGCGATCGAAGCCGCAGAAGCAGCCGCACAAGCCGCCGCGGAAGCCGCCGCGAAGAAGGCGGCGATCCGTAAGTCTCTGATTGACATTGAGCTGAACGCCGACCTTGCCGAGCTCGGCTCGGAGAGGTCTGTGATATCATCGTCGGAGAAAGTTGAGGCCTGGATTGACACATCCCACATTGCAACGACACATCGGGAGGAGAAAGTCACTTACACCGCGCCCCAGCAGCGTACTGAAATTCAAGAGCTGGCGGCTGCACTCACAGTTGCGATCTCCAACGCCGCTGCAATTAATCAAAACGACCAACTGTTGTCGAGATTGGCCACCTCCAAAGACTTGCCAATTTACTACGGTGACCCCCTCGACTGGTTACAGTTCCGGAATGCCTACTTCGAGTCCACCGAGATCTGTAAATACACCGACACCGAGAACATGTGGCGCCTTCGTAAATGCCTACGAGGCGAAGCTAAAGACGCAGTATCTTCGCTACTCATCGATTGCACGTCACCTAACGAGATAATCGACATGTTAGAGCTTCGGTTTGGCCGACCCGAAATTATAATAAACAAAATTGTGTCACAGTTGAAGAAAGTAAAACCACTAGCTGAAAGTTACCACACTGAATTGGTGCAGTTCGCAATAACCATCAAAAACCACGTAGCAGCCGCCCGAGCGATAAAGCAACGCGAGTACCTACAGAGCCCCGAACTCGTAAACATCATCGTGTCAAAGTTACCTACACTACTCGTGACCAAGTGGGCTGACTACGCATACACCAACCGCGAGTTACACGAGAAACCTAAGTTAGAGTGCTTATCAGACTTTCTATACCTAGAAGCACAGAAAGTAGCCGCGGCCGGTGTTAGCTTCGTACACAACAACCATTCGGAGCCCAGACGTAAGCCAGAGTACATCAGAAGCTCACACAAAAATATACTCGTGTCTACCAACTACGACCACAACGACAAGTGTAACTTTTGTAAAACACAAACACACTCACTTGAACAATGCCTAAAGTTCAAGCGAGCCCTACGCAAGGATCGCTGGCGCTTCGCACGTACAGAAAAACTGTGTTTTCAATGCCTACTACCACGACACGCCGATACTACGTGCACAGCCCCCGAGTGTGACGTCGACGGTTGCGGACTCGGCCACCATCGCCTTCTTCATTGGTCGAACCCGCGACCCCAGCTGCAGACGGCATCAGAACGCGACGAACAGCGTCTCAGTGAGAGTGACTGCGAAACCGTAAACCATACCACCGCGCTTCAGTGCAACAACGAGTCCCAAGTACTACTGAAAATAGTGCCGGTTACAGTGTTCGGTCCGAAGGGCAGTGTGCACACGCACGCCTTGCTAGACGACGGTTCGACCGTGTCGTTAATCGCGTCGCGACTCGCGGATGAGGTTGGACTGCAAGGAGTACCTCATACCATGCGCGCTCGTGGTGCATGGGACAATGAACTATCGTGTGAAACAGAGATAGTGAACTTTGAAATAGCGAATAGAGACAATAAGCGTTTCAGTTTACAAGCTAAAAAGATTTCCCAACTCAATTTACCAATGCAAAGTGTAGTTAATGTTGATTTTTGTAAATATGAATGTGTAAATATTGATTTGTGTAAGTGTAATGCCCAGCCTATGTTACTAATCGGGCAAGACAATTGCGACTTAATCGCTCCTATTGAGTGCATAAGGGGAAATCCAGGTGAGCCATACATGACAAAGACGTGCCTAGGATGGTGCGTGCACGGGACAACAAACAAGGTAATTGATTCATCTGTTTGCTTTACCACAAACTTGTGTTTTGTTGAATCCTGTGAACCAACTCAAACCGTCGCCGCCGCCTGTTGTAATAATACCGACGCGCTGGCCGGTATCGCGGTCCCGCTCGCACTCGTTGCGTGCGAGCAGCCCCCAGTCGCGCCCCGCGCGCATAGCAACGCGCTGGCCGATAGCGCGGCCTCACTCGCACTCGGTGTGTACGAGCCGCCCCCACTCGGGCCCCACGCGTCTGCGGACGCCGCTTACATACCTACGGTGGCGCGCGCGCTCGATCTTACTTGCGACGACGAGATTTTAGGCAATGTAGTAGAGAACTTATCAACTTGTTTAGTTACGAAATGTACGAACGGAGAATCGTTGCCGCGAACATTTGACACTGTCAAATGTAGTAATAATAGATTTGTTGATTGTTTAAAACATGATCGACATGTACATGACTTGCTTCAGTTGCATGAGTTAGTTAGAAATTATGTCTCATTGGAATCGATAGGAATAGTTAAACAGTGTAAATATAAAGATGATTTACTTGAGTGATTAATATTTTAGAAAGTTTAGGTAAACTTGTTGACGGTCTTTGGACCGAGGGTTTGCCGTGGACGCATGACGTCACTAACTTGCCGGACTCTTATTTTGTTCTATCTATGACTAGGTTATTATGATTATTTTGTATAAGTTTTAATTTAATGAAAAAAATATTTTGTCACGTTTACTGCGTGCTAATTTAGATGTTATTGTATTTGTTTACATGTTACCGCGTTTTTAAGACATTCGTCCTATCCTAATACCTACCTACTTATGGAAACTTTGTTAGAACCGCGCGACGTTTGGCTAAGCCGCGCTTGAGGCAACTGGCACTATGGTCTGGGACCAACAACGGGTGTGATGAAGTGACCAGTGAGTGACGCGCGTAGTTTTAATCTTGGTTATGAGTGTCGCAAAGCGACACTAGGGGGGAGGANTCAGTGGCAACAACAACAACAAGGTCTACTGGGTACCTATAGTCTACTAAAGGCATGAAATAGATTAATTTCACTAAAAATTAAAACCAACTCCAAAACGAATCACCAAAAGGTAGGACACCGACACCGACTCCGAAAATGGCTAATTTTGTAATCAGTATCCAAATTTTAAATAAGCTCTGTTGACGATGGCCACCAGAAGTAGGTACTTAAGCTATAACTTCGTATTTTGTATACCTGAAAATTACAAACTAATCTACTTATTATTATTAACCTACTAAACTTACCGAAGTCCTGTGACTTACCTTGCATTTTGTTTGTATAGCCTGAAATGTATCTATGTTTAAGCTATGAGTATATTTACATCGTAGTAATAATATGTAAACTGTAAGCCGACCACATAACTTACACTGTATGTGATTTTGGAACATTAAATAAGTAAGCGAATCTGGGTGCGCGCTCTCGCCTTTTATGGTGAGAAGCTTCTAGCGGCTCACCGCGCCGCCACGCGCCGCACACGCGGCCGACCGAGAGCCGCCAGTCGTCGTCGAACTCTCACCCTCTGCGAACGTACTAGTGCGCACACCCGGACGCGCCTTCATTTTCAACGTACCTACCTGGACTTTCATTTCATTCATCACCTACGTTCACCCATCGTCTACAAGCTCTATAGAACAATTCAATACCACTTTATCTTATTTTTTTTTAATGTGACAGGAGGCAAATGAGCAAACGGATCACCTGTTGGTAAATGATTACCGTCACCCATAGACACCCGCAGACCCAGGGGCGTTACAGGTGTTATTTTTTATTGTGGTATTTTCGCGAAGAAACATATTTAAAATCTAATTCTAATAAGTATGAAAAANTACGACATCGTCCTATCCCAATACCTACATATTGGAAACTTGTTGGAACCGCGCAACGCTAACCGTGCTTGAGCCAACTGGAACTAAGGTCTGGGACCAACAGCTATGGCTGCGAAGAAGTGACCAGTGAGTGACGCGCGTAGTTTTAACCTTGGTTATGAGTGTCGCAAAGCGACACTAGGGGGGAGGATGTTGACGATGGCCACCCAATTTAGCCGACTAGGTGATAGTGCTTTTAAAAAATCGGTAAAAAATATAGCTTATAAATACCGAAAAATGTTTCAAATAATTGTAATCCACACTAATTTACGCTTCTAAATAATATATTAGAAACACCCTGTGATTAAATTTAACAAAATTACAAACTAAACATGTATTGTCAAAAGTTACTTGAAAACAATGAAAAAATACTTTTCAAAATAAAACACACGTGTTTGTTGTCACGGCAAAAACCACATGGCCGATATTAATTGATTTTAGTTGTGTATCGCTGAGTGTTGCAATTACAGACATTCAATAAATATTTTACGAGATATGAGGGTGGTACAATTTACCCGGCGGTACAATATACCGAACTCTCCCCTATGAGTTTTTTTTATTCGACGGCTCAAACATAAATAACGGCTTCTGATTTGAATATTTAGACAAATCACAAGACTGAATCTTTGACCTAGATTCAATTGTTTACTTTGGGGCTAGCTGCCACTGTGTGAAAAAAAAGCTACGTTTGTTCAGGCATTTCTTTCTGTTTGAATCTAAGAAGGAATAGCTGACGGGTCAGCGGGATCGCTATCTTGGTCTAAACTCTAAGTAGAGACTTTTTTTTAGGTAATTGTTTCTAGTTTAGTTTCTGTTTGGAGTCTGACAAAGGTTACTGAGTTTCTTGCTGCTTCTCAGAACTGGCCCATTTATTGTCCCAAAGCAGTGGTAGGGTGTAACATGTAAGTAATATTGGGATATGTAAAAGCGCTTTTAAAGAGTCTATTTTAATAAAATAACAACTTTTATGATTTTTTATGCACTCACCACACGAACAAGTCGACGTGCGCGTCCAGTATGTAAACGTTGCGCGTGGCTAGAACGCCGCGTGCTAAGGCACATGCCTCGGGCTGCGGCAGCTCTAAGTAGCCCATCCCTAATTCCACACGGTATAGACGCGGGCTCGCCCACGCAAAGTCGTTCGGCACGTGCTCCTGCGAATATAAGAAATCTGACTTTGTGTATGTACGGCGGTTTACGGTTTGTACCGTATAGTGTTGTCACTAAAGCCTGGTCCGTGAGCACGTAGAATTTTGTCCAATGACCCCAAGCTACCCATTCTTATTGCTCGCGCGTAATTATGTTGCTGTCGCGCTCGCACACTCACTGCGGGCGCGCGTCGCACAGTCGCTTTAGTTGCAGTTGCGTAGTAGGTATCGGGTAAGTGATATTGTGTTGTTTGCATACGTACAGATAACAGCACGTTAAGGTAGTCACTGGGATTTTATGCAGCTGTAATAAGAGCGAATTTTCAACTAAAATGGGTAGTCTGATGTGCTGTCGCCTGTACCTTAGCCGTGTGGATTTGGCAGTGTAAAATAGGACCATCTTTATTCTTCTCACGAATGTCGTGAGAGACGAGTGAAGGAGAAATACTTCCCAACCCGGCTAGGCTAAATCCTCTCTTTTGCTTGGGTTAATTATAGAGAGTCGTTCTTTTCCAATCGTCGTCGTTTCAGCCAAATGACGTCCACTGCTGGACAAAGGCCTCTCCCAATTTTTCCATTGCCCGCATACTGGTTCTTCCCGTGACCTTTACCAGATGGTCGGTCCACTTAGTAGGAAGCCTGCCCACGCTACGTCTTCCAAAAAATCTCTCTTCCTGTAATGGAGACTAAATGACATGATGATGACTAACATTGCAGTGTATGTCACCGTAAAATTGTGAATTCCGTCTGATTATAATCTGACGTAGTTAAATTACAATCTAACCTAACCTAACCCACTGTTTGTTTACAATCAAACGCGTTATATTATAAACACACAGACAGAGTTCACAATTTCACGTTGACATTTTATATACAGTACAGCTTACCTCGGGCACGTAGGGCGTGTCGCCGTCGTACTCGAGCAGCTTCCAGAAAGCCGCGGGTTCCTTCCCGGGCGGCTCGGCCACCAGCTCAGCCTTGTTCTTGCGCTCTTCTTTGTTGATCTTCTCGGCGAACAGGCGAGCTTTGGATTTCAACGTGTTTTTGGCTTTCTTGCCGTTCCTAGAAGATTTAATAATAATATGATAGCAGTTAAAATTAATGCTACGAAAAAATATTACGTGGCAACGCACAACGCACAATGTGTAACGCGCAAATAAGTTACTGGATGCGCACGACAACGTGCACGTTAAGGTCAGCGCACACAGCGGTCACGAACCGGAACGATATTTTTTGTAATGTTATAGTTTGTATAAAATCAGTTAGGTACATAGAAAGCGGATACCTCCCATCGCGATACGCATCCACCGCTTTGCGCTGGATCGCCTTACCCGTCTTTGTGTGCGCTGACTTTTAGCGTTTACAGTGGTACCAGGCCTGTTCATCTCCGCGAGTTTACATCGAAAACAAAACACGCACGATGGCCCACCTACAGGATACTATTCGACAAGGCCTCACATACGAGCGAACATTGACTCACGCACGCGTATTCTTGTGTATGATGGAAGAAAATGAAGAAAATGGTGTACTAAATACTGTGCAGTATTTAACTGCCTAAATAATAATAAAAACACAGAATGTACTCGTTTAAGTTGCCTCAAGACACTGAGAGGTAAATAAGTAGTTAATATTATTCATGAAAATTCATGCTAAATCATGTCCGCCATTTTCCGCAGTTTGGCACCTCACGTCACATCATTTTACCGAAGTCAGCCCTATAGCTTCGGCGCAGTGCCGATCACTGACGTTTGTCAACAAAATGGTGCTTGACTCTTGAGACAGGCTAAATTACACCATATTGTTAATGACATTGAGCATATATTTTTTTAAATACCTTCGCGAATTAAAACTTCTGTACGTAGTACTTATTATTATTCTGTGGTGGTACAGTCACTAGTGCTGCGACACTCACCACAAGTAGATAGTGAGGCCGGCGTCCAGCACGAACACGAGGCGCGGGTCGAGCGAGTCGTAGCGCACCGCCACCGGCTCCAGGTGTATGCTGTGCCCCGCCGCGTGCACGCGGTACAGCCGCGTCACGTAGTGCTGTAACACGCAACGGGAATGACGTTAGGGATGACGCACTAAGCGATAGTTTTATCAATAGGTTATCACGCAAGATTGGATATTAGTGTAGATACATTGCATGTACGGGCGGCGCAGGAGAGAGGGAGACAGCACGTCGCCTGGCTGCAGGGGAGGAAAGAGACAGCGCGCTACTAACCGGGTCGTCGACGGTGAAGAAGCTAGAAGGCGTATGGCTGCCCTGGATATAGACGGGCGACGAACAGCGCCAGGACTCGTCGCAGGATAGAGGGAGACAGTGTGTCTACTGGCTGCAGGGGAGGAAAGAGACAGCGCGCTACTGACCGGGTCGTCGACGGTGAAGAAGCCAGAAGGCGTGTGGCTGCCCTGGATATAGACGGGCGACGAACAGCGCCAGGACTCGTCGCTAGGATGGATAGAACAGGATAGAGCGCTCTGGCTGTTTGATAGAGCGCTACTGACCGGGTCGTCCACAGTGAAGAAGCCAGAAGGCGTATGGCTGCCCTGGGTATAGACGGGCGACGAACAGCGCCAGTACTCGCCGCAGGAGAATGGGAGACGGCACGTCACCTGGCTGCTGGGAGGAAAGAGACAGCGCGCTACTGACCGGGTCGTCCACGGTGAAGAAGCCAGAAGGCGTGTGGCTGCCTTGGATGTAGACGGGCGTCTCGTCGCAGGAGAGAGGGAGACGGCACGTCACATGGCTGTAGGGGCTGAAAGAGACAGCATGCCACTGACCGGGTCGTCGACGGTGAAGAAGCAAGAAGGCGTGTGGCTGCCCTGGATATAGACGGGCGACGAACAGCGCCAGGACTCGTCGCTAGGATGGATAGAACAGGATAGAGCGCTCTGGCTGTTTGATAGAGCGCTACTGACCGGGTCGTCCACAGTGAAGAAGCCAGAAGGCGTATGGCTGCCCTGGATGTATAGACGGGCGACGAACAGCGCCAGGACTCGCCGCAGGAGAATGGGAGACGGCACGTCACCTGGCTGCTGGGAGGAAAGAGACAGCATGCCACTGACCGGGTCATCAACGGTGAAGAAGCCAGAAGGCGTGTGGCTGCCTTGGATGTAGACGGGCGTCTCGTCCCAGGAGAGAGGAAGACGGCACGTCACATGGCTGCAGGGGCTGAAAGAGACAGCATGCCACTGACCGGGTCATCAACGGTGAAGAAGCCAGAAGGCGTATGGCTGCCCTGGATATAGACGGGCGGCGCGGGGAACAGCGCCAGGAACTCGGGCGTCTTGTGGCAGGAGAGAGGGAGACGGCACGTCGCCTGGCTGCAAGGGAGAGAGGGATAGAGCTACTTACCGGGTCGTCGACGGTGAAGAAGCCAGAAGGCGTGTGGGTGCCTATATGCCATAGACGGGCGACGAACCGCGCCAGGACTCGCCGCAGGAGAATGGGAGACAGCAAGTCGTTGGGCTAAAAGAACAGCATGCCACTGACCGGGTCATCTACGGTGAAGAAGCCAGAAGGCGTATGGCTGCCCTGGATATAGACGGGCGGCGCGGGAAACAGCGCCAGGAACTCGGGCGTCTCGTCGCCTTGCTCGTGGCGCTGTGTCCGCTTGGCGCCCAGGAGGTTACGGAGGTTCACGGCGTGCATAGCTGCGCACGCGCCTTTGTCCAGCTGCGAACAATAAATATACACAATCAAGATCGGTGATCAGTGATAATCAGTTTCTGCTCGCACTTTAAGAGTAGGCGCACACCGTTGATTTTTCGTCGGCCGATAGTTTAGTCGGGCAGTTGATCAGTATGGGCATGTATGGGAGTGCGCACACTACGCCGATTCGATTTGGCCGATTCTTCATACAATTTAAAATCGGGCGCAACTATCGGCCAACTAAAAATCAACGGTGTGCGCCTATTCTAAAACGACAATCAAGAATATATCAAGACTGTGATTTGTTTACAACTAAAAATCGACATGAATAAATTATATGCTTGATTTTAAAGAAGGGTTTGAGAATCGTTTGAGAAGTCTACAGTAAAATTATAAAACAGTTGTTATGTTACAAATTGTTACATTACGCATAACAGTGACAAGAAGCTCTGTTCTTCCTTATTCAAACCAAAGTCCACATATCGATACACCGCCTTGTTTAAATAAACCCTTTGCAAATACTTACGGTGGCTTTTGAGCCGATCCAGAAGTGAATGTCCCAAGATAACTGTCCTTGCTCTTCGATCGCAGTCTTCAGGATGATGTAACAATCGCCCTCGAAGAACTTTCCATGCGCTACCTGTAATAAAAATGAAAATATTTTACTTTTGATTACTTACTTAGTTGGAATTAAAAGTAATTCCACATGGTGACGGACACATCACTTAACAATGGTTCGACCGATATGGATCTGGAATCCTCTCGGATTTAAGAGTAGTCACTAGAATGAATTTAACTGAAGCTACCTTGGTCTTGCTAAATGTTTGCAAGCGAGACAGAATCTGATAAGTAAAACTACGCAAGACGTCACACCATCTCTCGTTGCGATTTATTTTCTATTTTTTTATGTAAGGATATATTATGTATTTATACAGTAAAATATCATTTGAGGTTTATGAGATAAGGTACAAGATATTTATTGAGAGTAAAAAAAAGGTGAATGTCAACTTTACCTCATCCACGGGCGCCGGGATGAAGTTCTCGATCTCCCAGACCTGGAGACCAGGCGTCTGGCCGGTGTCCTCGTCGAAAAACTCCGAGTAGTCCAGCGGAGGTTTCTCCAGCGTTTCGTCCCAGCGCTTCGGCCTACGACAAACACGTGAACTGAGTATTTTATTTTTCTTTATTCAGAAAACCACAGCTCTTTATAATATTAATACAAACAAGTAATTAAACTACGATTTGCGTCAGATCTTTCGCTTGTCAAACTTGACTTTCACTGGTTGTCTGGTTAGGGTTTTTTATTGGTTTTAAAGCTGTAAATCCTAGCTACACAGGATTTGCAGCGGTGGGAAAGAGAGGTGGGAATATTCTTTTTAGACATTTCGCTTACCGGGAAATTGCTCTAACCGCTGAGCAACAGAGACATTTGGTAAGCCCGTCGAAATGTCTTTAACCTGAGATGTCAGAAAGTTACATGCACCATCGTTCGTTCGTTTCAGCCAAATGACGTCCACTGCTGGACAAAGGCCTCCTCCAAGGCTTTCCACAATGCACGGTCCTGCGCTGCCCGCATCCAGGCTCTTCCCACATGCACCATACCATACTCTAATAAAACACGAAACTTTGTACACACCAATTCTGATGCTTCTACTGTGAACTTCTGATCTCTCTTTGAGAATTTTTAGCGGTTTCATTGTTTGTGAATATTATTTACAAATAAGATTTATGTTTAGAAAACAATATCAAGAATGTAACATTCACTGACTGATGAATGACAGACAGCTACCTCTCAATGGGTTCTTATAAAATATTACCTGCTACAGGAATTGGATCGAATTAACACGGCCAACATAACATCAGGTGAAACATTTGACCTGTTACAATATCTGCGGTGTAGCGGAAGTTAGTGAGATAATGACACACCACGCCTTGCAACGGAGGATAGGAGTGTCCAGGTGGTTTTATTGCCGTTCGCTTAATCTCTGGTGATCAGAGGACTGGAGGTGAGAGGGCTTCTCCGCCTATGATGCATAGGCCATCACCACCATTAGACGGCAATGGTTTCGTTCGTGGTGTCGACTATTGCCTTATATGGTCAGTTGAATCCCAGCATATCGGGATGGCAGCAGAAACCGCAATCGTTCCCCATAGACGAAGTGTAAATTTTCCCGAGAGGATTACCATTAGAGTGGATCGTGCTCCTTAGCAGTGGAGACTAAAAGACCTGCTGGTGGTTATCAGCTCTGACGTCACACCTGCTGCTCGGGCTCCGGCCGGCCTCGCGGGCTGTCGGCTCTGACGTCACAGCTGCGACACTCACTTGAGCTCGCTGTTCCTCTGGTCCAGGCGCTCGTCGCCGTGCTGCGTGTTGGCCTGCTCCTGCATGCCGCGCAGGATCAGCGCCGAGTCGCGCTGCTCGGGCTCCGCTCGCCCGCGGCGGAGGCGTAGCTTGCGGGCGATCGGGTCTGATTTTACACCTGGAACAATGAAGAATGAATAGCCTCACTCACACAAAATTTAATAATATGTATAATAGAACTATGAAATGTGTGGCTCTGTATGACATGTATACTACGTACTTCATGCGGCATCATCATTTCTGGGTTGCCGTTGGAGCTTCCAGCTCCGGACTCTCAGGTCGCTCGGGGACAACCCCGTGCTGGAGTGACCACAAGGTCACTTCTTCTTCCTCAGTCCTTCTCTGATGAGGATCGCGACCACATACAGCGCTCCGCCATAGACTGCGGTCATAAGCTGTGTGGACCGCACGATGCATACTTTAGTCCTCCGTCTTCCTCACCGCGTTTGTGGTCACTTAGGCTCCGCGAAAACGGGCCACAGACCACCAGCGACACTGGAGGCTGGGTACAAGCTGTTTAAATGACTTACCGCCAGCTGCAGCTGGGCCTGCAGCGAGAAGTCGATGTTGTAGTACTGCAGGCCGGCTTCGAAGGCATCACCAGCTCCGAGTTGCCGTGAAGCTGGAGGCTCTCAGGTTGCTTGGAACTGTGGTCGCTTAGTAGGCCACGACCACTCATGGCTAAGTACTAGTGGGTAAGTGGTCTGCTTGCGTGGACTTTACTGCTAGAAGTGGTGGTAGCCGCGCCCGACATTGCAGCGAGAAATCGATGTTGTAGTACTGCAGGCTTCGGCGGAATCACCGGCTGCGGCTCACTGGAGCTGCAGTCAAAGACCGCGGGAGCGTTACTTACTGCTGGGAGTGGTGGGCTGCGAGAAGTTAATGTTATAGTACTGCAGGCCGGCTTCAGAGGCATCACCAGCTCCGGGTTGGCAGCTGGAGGCTCTCGGGTCGATTGGAACTGTGGTCTCTTAGTAGGCCACAGCCACTCATGGCTAAGTACTAGTGGGTAAGTGGTCTGCTTGCGTGGACTTTACTGCTAGAAGTGGTGGTAGCCGCGCCCGACATTGCAGCGAGAAATCGATGTTGTAGTACTGCAGGCTTCGGCGGAATCACCGGCTGCGGCTCACTGGAGCTGCAGCCTAAGACCGCGGGAGCGTTACTACTGCTGGGAGTGGTGGGCTGCGAGAAGTCAATGTTATAGTACTGCAGAAAGGCTTCGGATGCATCACCAGTTCCGGGTTTCCATGGAGTTAGAGGCTTTCAGGTTGCTCAGAAGTGTGGTCCCTCAGGGCACGGCCACTGACGGCTGTGGTCGTTGAACCTGTGCTACTCACTGCTGGGAGTGGCGGCGGTGGCCGCGCCCGCCAGCTAGAAGTCGATGTTGTAGTACTGCAGACTTCGGCGGAATCACCGGCTGCGGGTCGCTAGAGCTGCAAGCTGCAAAACTACGGGTGCGTTACTACTGCTGGGAGTGGTGGGCTGCGAGAAGTCAATGTTATAGTACCGCAGAAAGGCTTCGGATGCATTACCAGCTCCGGGTTGCCGTGCAGCTGGAGACTTTCCAAGTCGCTCAGGAGTGAGGTCTCTTAGGCCACGGCCACTGGCGGCTGTGGTCATTGATCCTGTGCTACTCACTGCTGGGAGTGGTGGGCTCGGCGGTGGCCGCGCCCGCCAGCTGCAGCTGGGCCTGCAGCGAGAAGTCGATGTTGTAGTACTGCAGGCCGGCGCCGCGCGCGCGCTCCACCGGCTTCGGCGGCATCACCAGCTCCGGGTTGCCGTGCANATTGCAGCGAGAAATCGATGTTGTAGTACTGCAGGCTTCGGCGGAATCACCGGCTGCGGCTCACTGGAGCTGCAGTCAAAGACCGCGGGAGCGTTACTTACTGCTGGGAGTGGTGGGCTGCGAGAAGTTAATGTTATAGTACTGCAGGCCGGCTTCAGAGGCATCACCAGCTCCGGGTTGGCAGCTGGAGGCTCTCGGGTCGATTGGAACTGTGGTCTCTTAGTAGGCCACAGCCACTCATGGCTAAGTACTAGTGGGTAAGTGGTCTGCTTGCGTGGACTTTACTGCTAGAAGTGGTGGTAGCCGCGCCCGACATTGCAGCGAGAAATCGATGTTGTAGTACTGCAGGCTTCGGCGGAATCACCGGCTGCGGCTCACTGGAGCTGCAGTCAAAGACCGCGGGAGCGTTACTTACTGCTGGGAGTGGTGGGCTGCGAGAAGTTAATGTTATAGTACTGCAGGCCGGCTTCAGAGGCATCACCAGCTCCGGGTTGGCAGCTGGAGGCTCTCGGGTCGATTGGAACTGTGGTCTCTTAGTAGGCCACAGCCACTCATGGCTAAGTACTAGTGGGTAAGTGGTCTGCTTGCGTGGACTTTACTGCTAGAAGTGGTGGTAGCCGCGCCCGACATTGCAGCGAGAAATCGATGTTGTAGTACTGCAGGCTTCGGCGGAATCACCGGCTGCGGCTCACTGGAGCTGCAGTCAAAGACCGCGGGAGCGTTACTTACTGCTGGGAGTGGTGGGCTGCGAGAAGTTAATGTTATAGTACTGCAGGCCGGCTTCAGAGGCATCACCAGCTCCGGGTTGGCAGCTGGAGGCTCTCGGGTCGATTGGAACTGTGGTCTCTTAGTAGGCCACAGCCACTCATGGCTAAGTACTAGTGGGTAAGTGGTCTGCTTGCGTGGACTTTACTGCTAGAAGTGGTGGTAGCCGCGCCCGACATTGCAGCGAGAAATCGATGTTGTAGTACTGCAGGCTTCGGCGGAATCACCGGCTGCGGCTCACTGGAGCTGCAGTCAAAGACCGCGGGAGCGTTACTTACTGCTGGGAGTGGTGGGCTGCGAGAAGTTAATGTTATAGTACTGCAGGCCGGCTTCAGAGGCATCACCAGCTCCGGGTTGGCAGCTGGAGGCTCTCGGGTCGATTGGAACTGTGGTCTCTTAGTAGGCCACAGCCACTCATGGCTAAGTACTAGTGGGTAAGTGGTCTGCTTGCGTGGACTTTACTGCTAGAAGTGGTGGTAGCCGCGCCCGACATTGCAGCGAGAAATCGATGTTGTAGTACTGCAGGCTTCGGCGGAATCACCGGCTGCGGCTCACTGGAGCTGCAGTCAAAGACCGCGGGAGCGTTACTTACTGCTGGGAGTGGTGGGCTGCGAGAAGTTAATGTTATAGTACTGCAGGCCGGCTTCAGAGGCATCACCAGCTCCGGGTTGGCAGCTGGAGGCTCTCGGGTCGATTGGAACTGTGGTCTCTTAGTAGGCCACAGCCACTCATGGCTAAGTACTAGTGGGTAAGTGGTCTGCTTGCGTGGACTTTACTGCTAGAAGTGGTGGTAGCCGCGCCCGACATTGCAGCGAGAAATCGATGTTGTAGTACTGCAGGCTTCGGCGGAATCACCGGCTGCGGCTCACTGGAGCTGCAGTCAAAGACCGCGGGAGCGTTACTTACTGCTGGGAGTGGTGGGCTGCGAGAAGTTAATGTTATAGTACTGCAGGCCGGCTTCAGAGGCATCACCAGCTCCGGGTTGGCAGCTGGAGGCTCTCGGGTCGATTGGAACTGTGGTCTCTTAGTAGGCCACAGCCACTCATGGCTAAGTACTAGTGGGTAAGTGGTCTGCTTGCGTGGACTTTACTGCTAGAAGTGGTGGTAGCCGCGCCCGACATTGCAGCGAGAAATCGATGTTGTAGTACTGCAGGCTTCGGCGGAATCACCGGCTGCGGCTCACTGGAGCTGCAGNCGCCAGCTGCAGCTGGGCCTGCAGCGAGAAGTCGATGTTGTAGTACTGCAGGCCGGCGCCGCGCGCGCGCTCCACCGGCTTCGGCGGCATCACCAGCTCCGGGTTGCCGTGCAGCTAGAGGCTCTCAGGTCGCTTGGAACTGTGGTCTCTCAGGCCACGGCCACTGGCGCCTGTGGTCATTGAACCTGTGCTACTCACTGCTGGGAGTGGTGGGCTCGGCGGTGGCCGCGCCCGCCAGCTGCAGCTGGGCCTGCAGCGAGAAGTCGATGTTGTAGTACTGCAGGCCGGCGCCGCGCGCGCGCTCCACCGGCTTCGGCGGCATCACCAGCTCCGGGTTGCCGTGCAGCTAGAGGCTCTCAGGTCGCTTGGAACTGTGGTCTCTCAGGCCACGGCCACTGGCGCCTGTGGTCATTGAACCTGTGCTACTCACTGCTGGGAGTGGTGGGCTCGGCGGTGGCCGCGCCCGCCAGCTGCAGCTGGGCCTGCAGCGAGAAGTCGATGTTGTAGTACTGCAGGCCGGCGCCGCGCGCGCGCTCCACCGGCTTCGGCGGCATCACCAGCTCCGGGTTGCCGTGCAGCTAGAGGCTCTCAGGTCGCTTGGAACTGTGGTCTCTCAGGCCACGGCCACTGGCGCCTGTGGTCATTGAACCTGTGCTACTCACTGCTGGGAGTGGTGGGCTCGGCGGTGGCCGCGCCCGCCAGCTGCAGCTGGGCCTGCAGCGAGAAGTCGATGTTGTAGTACTGCAGGCCGGCGCCGCGCGCGCGCTCCACCGGCTTCGGCGGCATCACCAGCTCCGGGTTGCCGTGCAGCTAGAGGCTCTCAGGTCGCTTGGAACTGTGGTCTCTCAGGCCACGGCCACTGGCGCCTGTGGTCATTGAACCTGTGCTACTCACTGCTGGGAGTGGTGGGCTCGGCGGTGGCCGCGCCCGCCAGCTGCAGCTGGGCCTGCAGCGAGAAGTCGATGTTGTAGTACTGCAGGCCGGCGCCGCGCGCGCGCTCCACCGGCTTCGGCGGCATCACCAGCTCCGGGTTGCCGTGCAACTGAAGACTTTCCAAGTCACTCAGCAAGTGGATCGCGTCGGGCAACGTGATTAACTTGTTCCAACTTAAGTTCAGTTTCTTGAGGGAGCCGCACCTGTGAGCGATCAATAATACAATCAAATTAGGCCAATACTGTCATAGTAGCAGCTGATGACTTCGTTTCAGCAGAAAGACGTCCACTGCTGGACAAAGGCGTCCCCCTAGGATTTCCACAAAAACCGACCCTGCGCCGCTCGCATCCAAGCACCTCCCGCGACCTTCACCAGATAGTCGGTCCATCTAGTGGGAGGCCTGCTCACGCTACTACGTCTTTCGGCTCGTGGTCGCCACTCAAGAACTTTCCTGCCCCAGCGGCCATCATCTCTACGAGCTATGTCTATGTCCCTATGTATGATAACTTTACGTAATTGGCTTATTTATTAACCGTTCATTCTGAACTCAGCCTCTCAACTTGACTTATTCGTAAGATTTTTTCTTCTATCAACTCAGGTCTATTATTTATTTATTTATTTATTACGGATAGTACACAGCACAATATCAATCTGTATCTAATAACAATGTTTTTTAGTAGATTTTGTAGATTAGAAAAGAAGACAATATATGTACTAAATTGACTACCCAAATTATACTGTTTCATCTATTTTCGGTTGCTAATGAGGAAAGTATATAAAGGCATGAACATTTTAGGTCTAGTGTGTTTATAAACGCGCATAAAAAATTACAAGTTCTAATACCAATAAAATCGAAAGCACTACAACCGTTTTTACAGTGTTCAATTAATTGATATGTGCATACATAACATTAAATACTAGTGGAGTAAATAAAAGAGAAACTCAGATAATGAACCCGATCACTTTCGCTGCAGATAGTCATAAAGAAACATAAACGTTCGACCGTAAAGCGCAACATAACAATTAAACATGATGCTTTTAGATTCATCTAACAGCGATAAGTTTTTATAGATGCGATAAATACTCATTTCGAAGCAAAATATGTATCAGTTAAGTCTTAAATTATCAGATTGCAAGCAATTTAACATGTTAGGTCGAAACAATCTTTTGTCTCAAGATTACAAATTTCAACCGAATTAACTATAGGTCCGACTATAGGTGGACCTACTATATCTATAGGTGGACCGACAACATCGTAAAGGTAGCAGGGAAGCGCTGGACGCAGGACGCTACCAATCGATCAACGTGGAAAGCATTGGGGGAGGCCTATGTTCAGCAGTGGACGTCCTATGGCTGAAATGATGATGATGATGAACTATAGGTCCAGCGTTTAACTCAGTCATTCAGTCATTGCCTGAGGTATGGGAGCGGCACGGGAGGGGTAACATTGACATATTATGACGTGACGGAGCATATAAATCTGAAATCCTGCTCCGCAACTAGGGATTGCAATTCGGTCCGGCGGATCCGGTAATCCGGCGGATCCGGCGTGTTTTTGGACCTACCGGATCCGGTGAGTCGGCGCCGGATCCGGTGGCGGATCCGGTAAAGCAAAAAATACGCGAACGTGAACTGGGAAAGTCGAGCGCGCGCGCATTTGCCAGATCGCTAGACGTGCCGCGACACTACATTGTATTTTCCTTTGCAAAATATAAATGCTTCTTGTTTTATTGTTTCTTAGGAGTCATATTGTTTCTTAAAAAGAACTGAAGTTGAATTTATAAGTACAATTTTAAAATACTGTTTTGTTGATTTAAGTATGTGTACCTAGATTATTAATAAGAGTTTAATAGTATTATTACTAAGTACTTTCAGATACTTACATACAGCAATAAGTGAGAGTCAGACTGATTACTAACTTTATTATTTGGAATTTTCATAATTTTATTAGTACAAATTAGTACTTACCAAAAATTACAATTAATACCGAAAAATATCAATAAAAGTGACTTTATTTTCCATAAATACGTATTTTCTTGTTCTTTTTATGTACTATTATCAAAACTAAAAATCACTAAATACTAGACCAAGTTACTTTGCAATCCGGACGGATCCGGCCGGATTAGCGTCAATCCGGTGAAATCCGGCCGGATTGAAAATGATACCGGATTGCAATCCCTATCCGCAACCTACAACTTATTCACGTAACAAAACTTCAACGACAACAAAACACTGAGTTGCGATCCTATCGAGTAATCGTTCTATCAAAATGACCCTTGTGTATACGGATTTAGAACTGTTTTTCAATGGGACGACTTCTGAACGTCCAGCGAGATCTTGACTGTCAAAATACGTGAATTAGGCCACTGTCTGGCCAGCATGGGGAGTGTGAGCCAAATCCACCATTTGCCTCTCTAACTAAAGGGTTGTGCTTCTTCAGTGAAGACTAATGACCTGATCATGACTAACCTGCAAAGCCCTTCAGGGATCATCTCCAAATAGTTATTAGCCGCAGAGAACACCTCCAAGTTTCCCAACTTGCCGATGCCAGAGGGAATGCCCTCGAAGTCTAGTTTGTTGTCGTCCACGTGAAGTCTTCTGAGGTTCTGCAGCTTGCACAGAGACGCCGGGAGCGAGGTTAGCTTGTTGCGCGATAGGTTTAGACTTTCCAGCTTCTGCCAGATGTCCATTGCTGTGAAATGTTTATATTATAAGCTTAAACAATTAAAAATGTGTAAAGTAACATTATTTTCACTATCACTTCACTCCGAAAAGGATAGAAGTGCCAGATTCGAGGACGAGATATGGGTATTATCAGTATTATGCGTACAAGAATACAGATTGATCTTTATATTCATGTGTGTATTAATGCAGGTAATGGATCTCTATGCAGCTTACAAGTGATTTCTCGACCAGACACACTACCATTAATTCAAAAACATTGCGTTAGTTTCGTACAACTTTTTACCTAGAAAAAAATAGGGAAGAGTAAACAATGAAAGCACAAGTCTTGTAATTACATATCGCTATATATAGTGTTTATTATTACTTGGGTGTACCAGACCAAAAATAGAGCAAAAATAGAATCATGTCAACATGCGATGGAGAGGAGCATTCTGAAAATAAGAAAAATTCCAAAAATCAGAAACAACAAAATTAGACAACAAACAAAACTAACAGATGCCCTCCAAAAAGCTTTAAAACTAAAATGGCAGTGGGCTGGACACCTAGCAAGGTACAAAGATAGAAGATGGACTATAACATCAACAGAATGGAAGGGACCGAAGGGGAAGAGGAATGTTGGGAGACCCAAAGAAAGGTGGGCTGATGATATAATGAGAGTAGCGGGAGAAAATTGGCTCGACCTAGCCCAGGACAGGAAGAAATGGAGCGGAATGGAGGAGGCTTTTGCCCATACAGGGGTGCCACAAGAGCGAAGACAAATGCTTCTAACTTAATATTTAAAATTGTAAACTTGTGGAAATAAAAGCTTTTTTTATTTTATTTATTTATTTATATATAGTGTTTCCCATATAATCTCGTAACGTAATGAAGCCTGTTTTATATTACGCCGCACCACAATAACTCTGTCGTACCCATGTAATTAAGTGAAAATATGCACGACTTCGCACGTCGATGGTAATCATTGCGTGAACGATAGTCATTCACTGTATCTAAATAGTGGAGATAGTTTTAGACTATCTATTGCATCTCGAAAATACTAGAAAACCATTCTTGAGTTTCACACAGCTATAGTTTCAGACTTAAATGATGGGTGGCACGAAATCATTTCAATTCAGGTAGTACATTAATTTTAAATTGTAATCAGATCTACTTACTCGTAAATTTATTTATTGGGCTATCAATAGGTAACACAGTAATAAACACAACAAATAATTGAAGCTAAAGTTCTCCAGTGAACTGATCTATCTCAGATACATTATACTTATCCGCTTAACTGGGCACTTACCTGAAGACACTTCAGTGATTTCGTTGTCACTCAAGTTAAGCCTCTTGAGACTTTGCAGAGAGTACAATGCGTCGGGCACTTTGGTCAAAGCGTTTTTGGACAGGTCCACGTCAGAAAGGTTGGACAATGTGTCCAGAGAGGTCGGCAGGTTTGCTACAGTGCGCTGTGTGTTGCGCATGTGTAACGTTTCCAAACTTTGCAAGGATGGTAATTGTCTAAAAAATTAAAAATTTAACTTTTAGGATACTATCACAAGATCATATGTGGCTTGTAATGCTATTTCTGGTTTACCAAAATTGTAGTAAAAGTTTTATATACAGGATCTTTATAATATAACTATAAATTAATTGTGAGTCCAATAATGCATTATGAACATTATTTGATATAAATTGATAAGAAATCTGTGTTTTGTAATTGATATGATGTTTTTGCACATTTAATTTAATTAAAATGGATGAGACAATTAAGTAAAGTAATTTACTGCTAAGCTTATACATGTGAGCAGGCATTAAAATATTTTACAGGCTCTTTGCTTCCTATTAATAGGAAAGTTAACACCAAATTGGTAATTCACTTCCTTGCAGTTGTAATAAAATGAAAGTAGCAGTATACAGGGTGTCCCGTAATGTAACGTCAAGCCGGAACTGGGTGTTGAGGCAAGTTATGCTGGTTATCAGAAAAATATAAAAAAACATCTATGTGGCATATTTTCAAAATAATGGGCATTTAAAAAAAATCAAAAATTTTTACTCCAGGTGACGGTCTTTTTACTCGTGTTGCCACAAATCTTCACTTTTTCCAAATTTTTTTTTTGTTATGTAACCCTGAATAATGCTTCTCTAAATTGTTATCAAAATTACAAAACCAGCTGCTCCAGCTTGGATGAAAAAAATACATTTTTCCCAAAAAAATTTTCAAAATAAAAATTTTGCCTAGTTTAAACTGACTGTACTGAAAAAAAATTGAACTACGCGAGTGTGGCAAGTGACGTCATAATTTGGCGCATTTAGTAAGGATTCCAAAATGGTATAACACTTGGTAAATTCTTGCTGTAATTGTCGACAATTTTTGTTTTTTTGGAAATAATCCCGTTTTTAACTTTATCTACCTTGGTTAAAAATTATTATTCTAATGTGCCCAAAATTCAAGTTTCTGGCTTAAATGAGGTGGAGAAGCCATTTTAAAAGGTATGAGCGGGACGGAGAGGGCCATCTTACCAAGCAGGGATGTTATGGATATCCGTAACCGTAACCGAAACTATCGGATATCCGAAATAAAAAAATATCCATAACCGTAACCGAAACTGATTCAAAAGTTACGGATAGTTTCGGATAAAGGCGGAGTCTAAGGGTACAATTATTCCAAACTGCAAAACTCTATGAAATCTGCAGTATACACGCCGCAGCAGCAATGCCGCGCTGCCGATTTCATAGAGTTTTGCAGTTTGCGGTCTGCGGCCCGTCTTGGAATTGTACCTTAAATCTTAATATTTGTTACCAACTTGTCTGGCATTCCCTGGCACCATCTAATATGCCAGCCTGTTTAACCTTTATCATACATAGGTGTCGTCTTAGTTGGTACATAAAGTAGCTATGTGGGTCACGCAGCATCTTGCTATTTGAATTATACCTACATTTTTGAAATTCTAATAATTCCGTAACCGAAATTATCCGAAACTTTCGGATAATCTGAAATGATTTTATATCCGTGACCGTAACCGAAACCGGTATAATATTATTCTAATATCCGTAACCGTATCCATAACCGAAACTTCATATCCTTATTATCCCTGTTACCAAGTACAAGTGCAGGCAGAGCAGGTAGTAACGGCGCGCACGCACGGGTGACTTTTGTCACAGTATGTCAACTACTAATTACTGTCATGGTGACAAAAGTTTCTGTGACTGACTGTACGGTAGTCAGTCACAGAAACTTGAATTTTGGGCACATTAGAATAATAATTTTTAACCAAGGTAGATAAAGTTAAAAACGGGATTATTTCCAAAAAACCAAAAATTGTCGACAAATGCAGCAAGAATTTACCAAGTGTTATACCATTTTGGAATCCTTACTAAATGCGCCTAATTATGACGTCACATGCCACACTTGCGTAGTACTTTTTTTTTTCAGTACAGTCAGTTTAAACGAGACAAAATTTTTATTTTGAAAATTTTTTTGGGAATAATGTATTTTTTTTATCCAAGCTGGAGCAGCTGGTTTTGTTATTTTGATAACAATTTAGAGAAGCATTATTCAGGGTTACATAACAAAAAAAAAATTTGGAAAAAGTGAAGATTTGTGGCAACACGAGTAAAAAGACCGTCATCTAGAGTAGAAATTTTTGATTTTTTTTAAATGCCCATTATTTTGAAAATATGCCACATAGATTTTTTTTTATATTTTTCTGATAACCAGCATAACTTGCCTCAACACCCAGTTCCGGCTTGACGTTACATTACGGGACACCCTGTATAAAATGATTAAAACGAAATTGAGTATATAAATTAAAATAAGGATCACATACATTCATAAACATCTACCATTAATTAATTGATTTATTACATTTTATTGCTATTTTTCGATTACATGTATTTATTTGACTAACTGTTTAATAAATATTATACTACAAGAAACAAAGGCATTAATAGTAATGCCTCAATAATTAATGTTTATTTGTTTAATGTTACTTAAAATTTCAGTAAATAGTAGGGAAGAGTTCAACTTAAATATTAGAATATACCTTCTACAAATATACTGAATACATAATAAAATAATATTTAATGTCACAGTTTATCAATTATGGAGTAATAATGATATCCAAAAAATAATTTTAAAGTATTACCTAAGCTGGAATAGGCCCAGTGGATTGTCATTGAGGATTAGAGTCTGCAGGTTAGCCAGCCTTCTGGTCTGAGGTGGCAGAGTCTCCAGGCGGTTGTTAGATAAATCCAGAAACAACAAATCTGTCAGTTGTACAAATAGAGTCGGTGGTATGCTTTCGATCCTGGAAAAGAAGGAATGAAGTATTGCGAGTGTAAATATGTTGTCAAAATTTAAAATGACACTGATCAATACGTAAATTCTTATTGGGAAACAGATATTATGCCTTTATATTGAAACAATGAAACTTTGTATAACTCAAAAACTCAATATTTTTACAGGATTATATTATTTTAACTATTAATTATGATTTTGATGTCAGGTATAAAAGTGTTTTAGCAGAGTAAATAAGCTGGCTACTATTATTTCAGCCTCAGCTGTGATAATTACAAAATATTCCTTTATTATTGCTGTAATCAGTGGAACAAGAGTTTTAAGGTTCGGCGATAGCTGTATAGTTTGATGATAACATAAATAAAATGTACTCACATATAAATTATCACTATCATGGGATTTGGCAACAAAAACACTTTTATAAAGGTAAAACTAATATAAGGTACATAACAAACAAGCATTAGGTACTTAGCTATAATGTGAAACATGTTAATGGTTAAAAGTTTCCTAAAACATTTGTCTACATAGTATATACACTGTATTGTTTTCCTTGTAAAATAAAATAAAATATTATAAGTACTCACATATTGTGACTAAGGTTCAAAACCAACAATGATTTAGCCTTTTCAAGTCCTTCAGGTACTTCCTTTAATCTATTGTGAGATAGATCTAGGGTGGTGAGTTCTTCCAGGCGGAACAACTCTGCGGGAATCCCAGAGCTTTTCACTTTGTTGTGTCTCACATTCAATGAGCGCAAACATTTTAGCTCTGTCAATTCTCCAAACAATTTCTCCAAGCTATTCTTTTTTAATGACAAATTTTCCTGTAATATTAAAAGGTACAGTCAATGGGTGGCATCATTTTAACATAACTTCCTCACAGAATTAATAATCAATTAAGGAAGCTTGTTGTAGCAAGATTAGGGTCAAGCTATTGTATGTAGTGTTATAATAAATTATAGTTAATTAGTAATTACTGCCCTAATAATTACTGATGAACTACAATTTGTATCACGGAAGCATTAAACTTTTATTGCTCTTGATAATCTGTCTCAATTTATTAATGACAAAGAATGTTTACCAATTTCATTAGCTTTCCTAATTCTTCAGGTATGTCTGTCAAATTAGTTTTGTCCAATCTAAGCCATTGCAGGCCAGTCATATATCTAATAGCATCTGGGAATTTTTCATCCTGAAACAAAACATTTAGGCCAATAAATTAAAAATAGTAAACAGAGGTTAGAGGTATGATATCATCTTTCTTTAGTGTAAATGTGAATTCATTTAGTTTATTGAGATAGCACTTACGCTGAAATCGTTACTAGTGAAATCAACGCCACGAACAAATGGCAATAACCCTGTGTTTGCCATGTTTATACAAGTTTATTATCAGAAATACAGAAACTTCTCCACTTCATCTTCTTTTACTCGATCAATTTGACAGCTGAGTTGATGAGACTTTTTGACATTTACGATTGTACCAACCAAAAAAAAAAAGTAATTCACAATCATGAAGCTACAGATAAAAATGGAGGGCAAAGTTGGGAACAAAACTTGAGTCAAATACCTACTTATATCTATCTCGCTCTCTGTGGCCCTACCTCTCTTTTTAGTGTGAACTGTAGTATTGCTATCTTCTTATTTAAATCTCCTTGTAAATTCTTCGAATTAGCCAATTCACTAACCAAATAAGAAGTTAAATAAATAAATAATTAATATTTGAAACTTAGATTACCTAGTTAAATAAAAAATCACAAAATTGTCGGCCATTTAGGCTTAATGTGTTGGCGAATCAGGGAATTACAATCCCAATTTCTGAGGTATCGGTAATGTGGCAACATCGGCCGAATCCGGCCCATCATGGCGGTTGTTTACTATGCAGTTGATTTCGTTTGAGATTTTTCAAGGGACCTTATCATTGTTTTGTCTGAAGAAATGGTGCAAAATTGTATAGTGCGTGGTTGCGGTAGTTCGTGTTGTCCTGGAAGTGATATAAAATTCCACGCGTAAGTGTTTATTTCGTGATTTCTGACAGTGGATCATTGTTAACATATTTCTTTGTATTTTCACAGTAATTACTTCCTAAAACGTTTTACCAGTATTTAAACTTATTATTAAATGTTACATATGTCAAGAAAAAGAAGATTTTACATTGAGTTTCATTGACTTTGAGCAAATTTAAAATTTTTGTTTCTATAAGACATTTTGAAGTAGTATGACCATATTGAGGATATATCTGGGACTTTCTGTGGGACCTTACTTATCTAATTTTGCATAATGTTTTCTACGGCCGTTTACTGTAATCAATCCATATCCAAATCCGTCTGTCAACTGCCAAATTAAAATCTGTTTTCTATCAAATATCCACAGTTTTCGATGCCTTTACACTTTCTTAATGTTGTAATTCATCTTAAAACAAAAACATCGAAAACCTTTTTTCATAATCATATTAAGTGCACTTTATCAAGACACACTGTTTAAACGTAAATCAGTCTTTGTCGTCCTGAGAAAAATAAATAAAAGGTTACCCTACTTAGAAAGAGAGAGCCTGCCCACAGAGAGCGAGATAGTGATACATAGGTTGTGCTTCAAGTAGGTATTCTAAGTCTGGCCTCCATTTTTATCTTTAGCTTCATGTTCACAATGCAGAGCCCCGATTACGGTAACTTTTATAACGTCTACAATCCAGACGCGTTTGTGATTCTGCGATACGATTGGTCAAAACAGCTGACGTACGCTGTTGAACGACCAATCGTATCGCAGAATCGAGAAGCGTGTCTGGATTGTTGACGTTAAAAATTACCGTAATCGGGGCTCTGGTACGTGACCGGTATTGTCTATGTCATTAGCTAACTTCACGTAGTTTCTTTTTTTTTTTCTACCGGTTGCATTTCTCCACCCCCTATATAGCTCTTGGCTTACCTACGTTATGGTCATGGCCAAAAAACATTTTAATTTCTATTTGTGTTCTAGGCGAGTAGTCATAATAATCGTGTAGTTCTTCTTCTTAGTATACATAAAATTGAATTAAAATCTTACACTGGCTTGATCGCACTTTTTTTACATAGTTAATTCAATTTTGTATTTACTCTTATTTTAATCCAAACACTACTCCAAATCTCAGAACATAAACTTACCTATCTAAGTACATACCAACAAACAAGCAATAAAACAAATTTATATTTTATAACAGTACTTTTATTAACTATCATGACTATTTATTTCATGTCTATCCTATACATTCCATTAATAAGGTACCTACTTACACCAACAATGACCAAACGATTATTTTATATAAAAAGAGTATAGGTAGTGTAAAAGCAAAGAAAAGATAATAAGCTTGTGTTCTCTCTCCAATTCTTGCAGACTGATATTTGATTGATATCTTAATTAAATGCAATTAGTACACAGATCAATAGAAATCTTCAGAACATGCTAGAATTTTTAACAGGAAATAATAAACTTCAATAAAATTATTTCAAATATTACAATAAAAGTACCTATTTAATTAATCTAAAAAACTAACATTAAAGCATTTAGGATGACATTTTGTGTCCTATAGTGTGTCATACATAGATGGATGTAAATTATTATGTTAAATTTTTTGGCTTATCGCGGCATTGGTGGCATGTTGGGCATTGGACCGGACAGGGCAGTATTAGTTCCCAATAAGACCTGAAATGAAACATGTAGACTTGAAATACAAGAATAAAACAACAACTTCTCTTATGTACAGTCGCAGAATGAAAAGGTTCGTCACCTTAGTGTCGGTTTTCGCTTGCACTAGGTACTGTAAGAGTCAAACCTGCCAACATAACAGTGCAAGAAACAGTGCTGCTAACATTTAAATAAATATGACGTTTGCTAACGAATAAGGTTTTGCTTGTTTATTTTTCTATCCCATCAGTGCAATGCAATGATGACATTGACCAATTGACAATAGTTTTTTTTATTTAATAGAAATAATAATGGAAGGTTGAACCAACAAGAAGGTTTTAGTTTATCAATCATAATCTTCTTGACAAGATAAATCGTCAAACAATTTTGATCTGAATAATTTTGAACTTTACTGACGAACAGTTAAAGATTATTTTCTCTAACTCGAGATTATTCTGTAACATAGTTTCAAAAGGTAATATGTGCTCGCGATTCGTTGAAGGAATCAATTTGAAAACTGACGAACCTTTTCATTCCGTGACTGTACTAAAGACCTTTTCATAAGGTGAAGATCATAATTATTATCACTATGTACCAATAAATAATTATTATTTTATATTTTAGGATTTAACCATTAGACCAAGATGCAAATAAAAAGGTTGCTGACTACTATTTGACATAGTTTGAATCAATATGAAAATATTACCTGTTTTTGCTGTGATTTTTGCATTTCTTCCACTTGTGCTCGCTCTACCTCAAAGATGACTGGGGCAAATAGAATTACGGATGAACTCGCCACGATCCACATGACTGAGCGGGATAGACCATACAAGGACTTTACGCCAGACCTGCAAATAACACACAATGTAATATTGCTATATAAAAGTTTCTCATGTGCATAACATTTTACTTCAGTTAAAAACTTTTTATTTGAATAAGCAGGTTACCTAATCATTTGATTCTAATGTACACTGACCAAAGTGCAACTGCATAGAGCATAGTCATATTTGTTTCTCTTTTAGAACAAATTATCACTTGTTGTAAGTAAACCATCTGCATAATTACTTTTAAACTAGATGCTAATGGAATTCGAGAGACATCTAAAAATGTTTAGTTTGTGTGGATATTAAAAAATCTGTAATAATATTAGAATTACATACAATGACTATGTAAAGAAGTTAATTGCTTGAATAATAAATAGCTGTCTGATCTTGGTAAATCTAGTCAAATATCAGTAATTCGTTAAAAATAAGTCACATTCCTTTTGTGTGTGAATCTAATTATAAAATTCTTGTGCCAGAGTTTGTATCTTTCCACACAAAACTTCTCCAAAATGGCTTGACCGATTATTATAAAACTTTGACTGTATATTTAGTAGGTTTGAGAATAGGATGTAAATAAACTATCGTTTATATCCTTAGGTGATAAGGGTTTTCTATGCGTGCAGTCAGCTAGTTACATATTAAATACACAAGATACTTACCAAGTTGTAGTAGTAACTGTGTATGTGCCATTCCGGACACACTCCGGAAACATCTCAGTCAATCCCCATAGTCTTTCGGAAAGAGTTTCATCAGGCTCCTAAAATAACAAGTCATTTCAGATAACCTCTCTAATAATCTTAACATTGCAATGTGATGGTTGTTATATTATTTTAGGTTAGTATGCTATAAAATTTGACATTATGAAATAGCTACTCACATCGTCGTATTCTTTCAAAGTTCCTATTGGTGTACCTGCGCTGGGGGATGATCCTAGCTGCAAATATAATGCAATAAACGTCAATTACGAAGAAAATGTACATAATGCAGATGGTAATTTTTTTATGCCGAGGTCGAATTACACTACATACCGAAGGGATTATGAAACTGTCTTCAGGTCTACGTTCAGGAGTGTCATCCTTGCTCGCAATCAGTGATTCCATACCGCTGTCGCTTTGATCCAATTCATCAGTCAAATCCGTAATCATATTACGTAGTCCAAATACGTCTTTTACACGTTTAGGTTCGTGTTTAATTTCACGAACTAGATGTGTGCACAATAACTAAATTACGATCGATTAAATACCACGAGCGAGCGCGAGCGAGCACAAAAACTCCAAAATTCAACCAACCACCACTTCACTCACTCCATCAACCAAACCAAAGACAATCGAGGACAAAAAGAAAGATCAAGAGAGAGGGGAAGGCAGGGGGCAGGGTCTTAAATCATAGACAAAAAGTATTGTTTTTTTTCTAAAGTTGCGGTTCAACAACATATTGGACATGGACCTATAAAAAAAGGCGGACGGAACTCGCGCTACAACAAAACTGTGACGCAAAATTTTGGCGTTTGTCTATTGTGTGAGTGAATTTAGGGATGCCATGTTAGCCAAAACATTTTACCCATTTATTTTAATAAAAACATAGATCGGCAGATGTTACTTGGAAATGTAGACAGAATTATTCCGTGCCATTTTAAAAGGATGAAAGGTGCGTTGAGGTAGGCGCGAAATTTTCAATGTTCAAATTTTCTTACATTGTTTGCAAGTCAGTGTGTCAGGGTATGTAGTTATGTACATAATGTTGATCAAAAATGATTCACGCAGTTACAAATTACGAATCTTGTGTATATTAGCTATAATCATAATCTTATGCATCATCAATATATTATTATTATCTCTGATAGATTTTTTTTAACATACAACCTGACACTGACTTGAAATCAATGTAAGAAAATTTGAATTTTGCAGTTCCACATTTTTGGGAAGGATCAAATTTGCCTATGAAAATATATCCCATTAAAACACAATTATTATGATAAATTAGGGTAATTTTCCCACGTAAATAACTGAGAACACTGGTCTTTGACGTATTATTTTTTCGAGTGAATGACGTTTGATTTCAATTAATTTCAATATTTTAATGTCGGGAAATAAGTGATTGGATTATTATTTTGCCTGTGAAATGTGATTCCTTAATTTTTGTTTGTTCGAACAGAACGGTTTTTACACAATTTCATCACACAAGACATGTCGAATTCGTGTTGTTTTTTCGCTGCTTAAATGTGTCAACTGTGTGAAGTTTGCACTCGAAGTGGTGTAACAGGGTGTGAATGTGTGCGTGCCGGCCTGTACGTACAGGCAAGCTGGTGTATCCTAATGTCACAGTATTTTGTTGATGAGAATCCGTCCGACTTTTTTTATAGGTCCATGATATTGGATTTTTTTGGAATGGAATTCCATCAAAGTGGAGTGCTGTGTCGTGTACTTTTTGTCGCTTCATCAAAGTCTGAGTGGTTTTAAATCCCTAAAGGGTTTTTTACACGTATTTTAAATTGAATGCAATGCTATGCACATAAGCACCCAAACAAAATTTCGATCAACGAGAATTTATTTGATTTGGTTACTTATGTTATTTACTTACATTAAATAAGTTAATTAGTTAATTAATGACATACCTGGCAATCACTTGGGGTACTGCAAGTACATGGAATTTCTGCAGGCATTTTTACATTTATAAATACATTTTTGAAAAATATCTGGATTCTGCACCTGTCAGTGAAATATTTTCAATCAATCTATCAAATTGACATTATATTCCTAATTCAAATGTCGGACAAAGACATGCGTTAACCTGTGGGTCTAGACAAAGTGCAAATTATAATCGCAAACCAGTCGAAAAGTGGTCGAAAAGCCCCTTTTTTGTATGGAGTTTTGACGGATTCGATTTTCGATTCGATCAAAAAGTGCGTTCGCAAACCAGTCGAAAAGTGGTCGAAAAGCCCCTTTTTTGTATGGAGTTTTGACGGATTCGATTTTCGATTCGATCAAAAAGTGCGTTTTGACTAGACCCACTGCCCCCCTAGACTCCATACAAAAAAGGGGCTTTTCGACCACTTTTCGACTGGTTTGCGATTATAATTTGCACTTTGTCTAGACCCACTGTGCATTAACCCTTAAAAGTAAGATCTATTCTTACTTCTTTATGCTTCAAGTATTTTTGGATTAATTTTCAATAAAAAAAAAACGGAGACTGTGCATCTACGTATATACATGATACATGGTGGGAAAAAATTCCCTTTAATCTGCTATGAAGATTAAAGGGAATATATAAATATTTCAGAGATGTTTCTCAGCTAAAAAAATTGTCAATCCTGGCTAAGTGGGAAATTATTTCCCCGAATAAGGGATAAACATGGTTGAGGACTTCTTGGCGGGAATCTGAAGCGTCATGTTAGCGGTTTTGTTTTATTTCCTCAAATTCGTGTTTGGGCGATAACCTTTAATTTGGCAGACTCATTATTTATCAAGAAATAAAAATACATCGTCAGATTTATGTTCTTAGGGTTATTTATAGGTCAGAAAAAAATATATAAAAAATCAGAACTTCACCAAATAGAAAAAAAAACAATGTTCATCCCAATGAACACTGCCAAATATATGGAGAATTTTAACTGTTCATTGGGGTGAACATTGCCAATTTAAGGTAGAGGCATTAAATTAAAACAATTATTCATATAAAAAGTAAAATTTATAGTATTAAGCGCTTTTTGGTGCACAAAATAGTAAGAAATTNAGTTTCATCTATTTCCATATGTACACTTTAACGTGACTCACACTGTATACTTGAAAAATGGCACAAATCAAGTCGACCTCGACGTGTATTGCCAACATCATCAAAAAAGAAGAAGAAACATGGTTGACACTGACATTTGAGTGACAGAATTGACTGACGTTTGACAGAAATTTCGTCATTCAAGTCAAACAGGTAATTTTCGGTATTAATTTAGCCGTAAAATTTAATTTTCCGTGATTTTACGTGGATAATTTTGGATTAATTAACCAAATTATTAATTTAAATCTAAAAATCTACTCATCTAAATTATTCTACTACAAAGTGAATACCATTCTGACATTTAAATTGTCTCGACAAGAAGTGATTTCTCAGTCAACAATTTGAGGTGTTCCCCGAGTAAATTAACAAGGTGAGTTAATTTTTTTAATATTTATTAAAACTTGAAGTAAAATTGGCATAATTCTAAAGAACCCATTTTATCTTTTAATTTTCTAGGACTGATGAGTTTGGGTATGGTCTGGTATAGAAAGACCTTGCCAAGATGTAAAAATAATTATTAAAATTATTGAATTTGCTTTGGGCCTCCCTAAGTTGCAGAATAATTGTACTTTTTATTACAACTCATTATTAGACAGAATAATAATAACATTGGTGAGACATGAGATTCAATTTTAAACACTTATAAAAATCAAAAACTATAAAGGCAAAATAAAAAAACAAATACATAATCTCCTTATTTTATTAATTACAACCTAGTTCCAGCAGTTTATAACCCGATAATATAACTAGCTTTTCCTCGGTCGAATTTTGATCTGCAATAACCTATTTTACTCAGGGATTTTACTTTAGGAAATAACAATGTTTTAAATCAAACCAGAACAGTTACAAATCTTGTCACTTTATAATATTAAATTCAAAAATCTTTATTTTCTTATAAGACACATTTACAGGGGTTGGGAGTCTCCTTTTAAGTTTAAATAACCTGTATTAGGAGATGCCCACTCTTTCGATCAGCTTTACATAATAAGAAAATAAAATAAAAATTTACATGATTTTTTACTTTTTAACACCAAATTAATTAGTACCAAAAGTTGTGTGAGTATGAGATATTGTGTGTGTGGGTTTATGTGAATGTGTGCATGCGTTAATTGTTTCTTGTGTTTGCTTGTTCCCTATTGTGATTATAAATTTTCTCTGTTGAAATTAGTATGATAGGTTGTGTAATTTTAATTTATTGATAATTCTCATGGCTAGTGATTCTACTTTTGAAGTATTTATTTATCTACATACATATAACTAATTGCTAATTACCTGTATTTCAATATAATGATGAATCAATTTAACTTTTTAAGAAAAATACACCGTGTTACTTTGCATTCTTGCCATATTCACAGAGATAAAAGTAGGGAACAATACCTATTATTTAAGATAAACAAGAGACTCCCATAAAGAAAGTACACTAAGATTTTAGTAAATTTGGTTTTTTAGTACAAATTGGAATAAACCAATTTTGTCTCGCACATTCTACAGGTGCAAGTGGAATAAACCTAGTGGGCGTGGCCTAGTTCTTAATTTTATGGCTTTGGGTACCAGCCTTTTTATCCAGTCATAATAAGTATTTTAAAATACTCTTCAGTTGATTTCAGATTTTCCTTTCTACTTTACGGGATTAGGACCGACAATTAATTTACAACATTGTACCCTATTTTTACAAATTAATAAATTAAGTATGAAATGAAATCACCTCATTCACAATTGATTATTTATTCATAAGTTCCTACTTACCAATTTTACGTACTGCGAAGCAAGTGTTCAAAGTGTCCTCCGTTCTCATGAAGGCACAGTCTAGCACGGCGAAGCGTAGGTTTTTCGCTTTAGTTTTCGCAACACATAAACGTTTTAGTCCAGCAGTGGCCTGCACTCCCGTGCTGGCCAGCGCCTTGATGATGTTCTCCTCGCGGTGCCGGATGCACAGGTCGGAGTACTCCGCGGCTGCTGATATGATCTGTGTCTAGTCCAGCAGTGGACTGTATTAGTCCAGCAGTGGCCTGTATACTCACTTGCTGGCCAGCGCCTTGATGATGTTCTCCTCGCGGTGCCGGATGCACAGGTCGGAGTACTCCGCGGCTGCTGATATGATCTGTGTCTAGTCCAGCAGTGGACTGTATTAGTCCAGCAGTGGCCTGTATACTCACTTGCTGGCCAGCGCCTTGATGATGTTATCTCTTCTGCGCATACCAGTCGTTTCAAGTCACTCCAAAAATCCATTGGTGTCAGGTCCGAGGATCGTGGTGGCCAAGCTACTGGACCCCTCGTCCAATCCACTGTTCACCAAACGTATTATTCGCGCACTTGACGTCCTTATTGTGGGGGAGCACCATCCTGCTGGTAGTAGAGCATTTGGTGTAACGCTAAGAGTACGTCATCAAGCATTTCGTCTAAGACGTCTTGCAGACACTCCAAGCACCATTTTGATTACATTATTCGTTGTTTGAATACACTTCAGTCATTTTTGTATTATTTATAACGTGATTTGTGTTTGATGGATTTCTCAGTTTTTTACAAGTGTCAAAAAGACATTTTAAAGACAATAGATTGCAATAGATATTTAAAAATACAATAAAAAGTAAAAAAGTCTCCATCGCCATCGCCAACAAGTGATGTGCATGCGTTACGATAATTAGTGGTGTGTTTAACAGATTGTCGATAAAATAAAATACAGAAGATTAAAAAAAAATTTTTTCGGGCATTATTTTTTTACGGATTTGTGTTCAGTATCAGTAATATAGTAACCTCTGTAAATATGGCAAGAATGCAAAGTAACACCCTGTATAATGGACTTGTGAAGACATGCAGGTATGTACCAAAAGTTTATTGAAAATTACTTGGTTACTCAAGCCACTGATTCAGTTAATTTTGTACTGACAATTTTGAAAAGTCAATAACAAAGGGTGTGTTCTGCATTAAGTGGAGTTTTGGCACCATTTTTGTCGTCATTATGATAGTATTTTCAGTTTATGCCATTTTATTGTAATTAATATTTCATAACACAGTAAATAAAAAAAAAACTGCACTGAAATAGGTATCTATTATTATTTAAGTCCAAACAAAATTATTGCAGTAACCCTGGTGGGAAAACTGTATTAAGTTTTGTACATATTTGTTTTTTTTGCATTCTAATAAGCTAGCCATTCTTTTATTGTATGTGTTGCCCTTCTTACTGACTGATTGACGTCACGAAAGCCCTTTCTTTGTGCGCCATAATAACTGCGCTCATAGGTCTTCTAATCTAATATTGATTATGTGACCATCGCTTCCGCGTATCTCGCTTCATTTATAACTTACGTTATTACAGAAATAGGAATACAGCAGCGGAATACGTAATAGGTTTTGGGTCGCAATTTTATGTTGAAATAGAATAAAAAGCAACTTATGTTACTTCTCCGACTAGCGACCCGCACCAGGTTAGCACGAGTGATATTATACATAGAAACCTTCCTCTTGAATCACTCCTCTATTGCTGAAAACTATATTAAAATTCGTTGCGTAGTTTGAAAGATCTAACTAAGCGAACAGACAGCGGGAGCGACGTTGATTAAACTAAGTATGTAAATATGAAGAGAGTCTTTACTGACTGACAAAACGTTACTACAACACGCATGTTGAACACTTGTTTAAAATTAGAGTCCCAAAAAGTAGTGTCAAGCCGAAGCCCAGAGGTAGAGCATCACTAGGGCTATCCAAATCACCCCCATGTATGTTCCGCACTACTTTTTGGGACACCCTGTATGTATTTCCATACTAAATGTCACTAAACAACTAGTTCAACTAGTTTTATTTGTAAGGTGGATTGAATTTTGCAACTTGTTACCTATTCACTTTTTTGCAAACTACGTATATATGTATTGCAAACTCTTTGTACCTACGTATGTTTATAATACGACACGTGTATTTGATGGACAGAACAATATCTACTAGTACTTGGCTAAAATATAAATTACCCATAGTCTTCTAAAAGCGATTCTCAGTCTACGTCAGTTGACTGACTAAGGGGCCTTCTATAATGCACGACACTGAGTCCGTATCCCAGGACCGGTTCTTTTCAACCGCTGCTTACTACTTTGCCCTGTCGTTTAATCTTACTGGATCTTAATGGAGAAACTGCATTAGTTTAGCAACAAACCGAATACATGCCGCTTTAAAGAGTAGAGCTACAAGGTGACAAGGCGTTCTCTATTAAATCCGTTAACATAAGGGAAATTGACGATTTGCAAGTATGTATTTTAATTAGTCCAGACAAAGACATTTTTGATTGACTTGATCTTAAAATCACAGTCCCAAAGTTTGCTCCGCAGTCTGGAGAGCGAACTATAAACCAGCGGGGCTACTCTCTCCCTTGATGTTAATTCAGCCCTCATTATATTGTATAACCAGTAAATTGGGCCTTCATTGTACATATTAAAAGCAATTACATAAGTAGTCAATTAAAGTTAGATCTCTGCCAAAAAAGTCGTTTGATGAAGGAACGTTGTTAGAAGAACTGCTATTATCTGCTAATTTTGGGTTATTTGTTGTAATTATGTCTCCAGAGCTCGAACATAACATTTTATAGTTAATAATAGGTGCAATTTTTAATAATCATGAGTCATCTGTACAGGCTGATCAATTTGTGCGCAGGCGAAATGAATTAGTGGTTGTAGGTTAGTGTTGTACGTTTTTTTGTCATCATAAATCCCTTATTTTTTTACCAAAAAGTGCCAAATAAGAGTAGGTAGTAGGTACCTCTACCTACTTAGCAAAAGCGATAAACAATTTATAATTATCCTCTCAATAAAAACATCAATGAAAGATTCGACAAAGTGCAAACTAAATGATATTTTCCGGTATCCCACTCCGTGGCTCGGTGCCAACGCGATACATTCTTGCTCTTCTGTCTTGTTATGGTCGTCGCAATTTCTGATTCATGTGATGATATAAATCTCATCTCAATCCGATAATACAATTTCAAATGCAATCGTTCGTTCGTTTCAGTCAAAAAATTACGTCTACTGCTGGTCAAAGGCCTCCCAAGGATTTCCACAACGACCGGTCTTGCGATGGCCGCATCCAGAGGTTTTAATTTTTTCTAAAATTGTCTATGTAACAACTAATGCGTAAGCAAGACTTTCCGCAATCTCAAACAAAAACGAGAAGCAAAGTAGTCATTCTTTAACGATCCGAAATATTGATCCAGATCCATGTAATACCAAGTCCAGGCCAGGAAATCTTTAACGTTTTACATAAATTATTGACTTGGCCATCGCACTAAATAATTTAATTTACACGTGTTTTCATGCGATGGCCAAGTCAATATATTTATGTAAAACGTTAAAGATTTCCTGGCCTGGACTTGGTATTACATGGATCTCACAACTTTTTACCGTAGAACAACTGAGTTGCGAGACTTGGTTTTTTTGAACAAGTATTGTTTTTGATGGGATCTCATTTCTTTTTGTATTTTGTAGACAGCAGTTATGTATCTAGAAAACTGGACCGAAATTGAAAAATTTTACTCGACTTGGCGGTTGCACTACCGTGCCCCCAAATATTTTAGTTTTTCCTTGATTCATACACCAAACACTACTTATATTCCAAATTTGAAGCTTCTAGGTCTGCTAGAAGTGCCTTAGAGTTTAGATGATCGGTGAGTCAGTGAGTCAGTGAGTGACGAAATTAAGTAACTTTGACCCGTTATAATTCTTAAACTACTGGTTCAAATTGAATGAAATTTTAAATATACCGTGTCTTTACAATGCCTGCATAGCTAATGAAAATTCAGCCTTCTAGTTTTATCCACAACGAAGTTACAGGCGGTCGAAAATGGCCTGAATGGCTTCGAGAAAAGGATGGTACGGCCGTGCCGCTTTTTTGCTCGACTTGGTGGGGGCACTGCCGTGTCCCCAGATAACTCAGAGAAAAGGCATGACGTGGCTTAGCAAAAACTGGGGAACTTTAAGCTTTTTAATGATCATTTCAAGATGTACAATGTTTTTCTAGGCATTAGCTTTGTGATCTCATTGTAAGTAAAGAAATAGGACTCTTTGTGATGCCGCTTCATCACAACCATTTGTCTTCATTCATTAGAAATCTTCCAAGAACAAGATGACGCTCTTAGTTTTATTGTCTTAAATCTTAAATGATAAAAACGTCTTGCATGGTCATTGGTCAGGTTCATAAAAAGTGTTTGTTCAATTACCACATGCTGCTTTCGACGTCGTAAGTCTTCTAATAAGATTTTTTAATTGCTAATTAATTCGATTTAACAATATTACTAGTATTAGTAATTACTACTCGTACTAGAAATGACGATTAAGTATGAATTGATTGATACTCAAGAATAGTTCCAAACCTGTCGAGTGAGTTTTAAGCGTTAAGAATATGGCCTGTAGTGTTTTTACGCTACTCTAAACCATAAACTGCAAATTGTGGACTTACAACTTTGTAACCAGCGTCATCTTGTTATTCTTGGCTAGTTTTTGTTTGAAGAGCTTATTGGTGGATTATTCTTATTGGTCTAGATAAGACTAAAATACCACTGAACGCATGGCAAATGTTTGTGTCATTGTGACGCTCCGCAAGTCAACTTTAACTTTCAAATACCTACTTGTGTGAGTTATAAATCATTATAGGGACATTCTGTGCAGCGTGCAAATTGAGTTGTATTGCTTGTATGCATAAATCGTGAACTGAACGTTACAGTGACATTTATCTCTATGTACACCTCAATTATTGACTGCATTGCATCATTGCATGTGCACTTCATTTATTCTGCACTGAATGCCCACACATCAACAGAAAGGCTTCATTTAACACATGAATGCGACATTTTACTTTTGTTAGTGACTTGTAAGTAAATAGACATAAGATTATGTATTCAATAGTATGCACTATGCATGCATGCATGACTCAATTTAACAAACAATTATGATTGATTTTAACACAAACATTTCCATACCAGCTTATACTGAAAATTCTACTCACTGTATGGTACTCCCTTTCTCACCCTTTCGTGCTAATTCAATGTCATTCTTTTTTATTGGTTACAAATTCTCGGTCCCTATATTTCATCTTTTTCTGTTAAGGATTTTAGCTCAAAAAGACCATTGATCATGACCATGACCATTCTCCTTTATCTCTACATAATGAAAATTTAAAAAATTTAGTAAACGTATACAGGGTGTTAGGTAAATGGGTATATGAGCCGACACTAGCCCATGTTAACATGGTCATATAAATGGTATGGTGAAGTCAGAAATTTGATATCATGATTTTATTTTTTTTAATTTTCATACAAAATAAATTTTATTAATTCAGATTTGTATGAAAATTTAAATAATAAAAATGAAGATATAAATTTTCTGAGTTCACCATACCATTTATATGACCATGTTAACATGGGCTAGTGTCGGCTCATATACCCATTTACCTAACATCCTGTATACCTACAGTGAAAGCATGTTTAATATAAGTATAGATTATTGAGTGTCAAGTTAAAAACTGACAATAAATTAATCGGACTTCAATAAATTAGAAAATGCGAAGTATTAGAAACCAATATTAGAGTGTCTGTGGGTACCACTTTTTTTTTCACTTACGATATTTATCTGTTTTATTTGATTTATAGAAACAACAGCATTAAATAATATTGGTTATAATAATATCGACTAATAGTCGTATAATTAGGTTTGATTTAAATATAGAGTCAAGTGTACTGGTAATGCAGTTATCCTTTTGTAGAAAAAAAAAGTACAACTCTAGACAACATTAAATACTGTCTACTCCAGTAAACACTGATTCATGTTATTTAGAACAGTAATCGACATTTAATTTTCTAGTTCGTACCAGTTAATTCTGTTTATTCCAATCGCCGTTTACAATTGAACTATTTACAATCGCATTGTATATTATTTACAGAGTAAATGTGAGCAACATGAATGCGCATAATCATTGCATTGTGTATAGTGTGGTAATAAAATGCACTAAGGGATGATTCATTAACTCTCTAGGCGTTTATATTTACGCAGTAACCACTTTCTTGGTTAATACGCATTATTAATTTTTGCGCTACTTAGTTATGTATAAAGTTTATAACTAAGTTCTGGTTTATCAGTAGGACCTGCATACATAAACTGAACTTTACAGCATCAATTTCTATCTCAAACTAGAGCCAATACTCATTATTATACTATGCTACAGGGGTACTTTTGCCAATTAGTTAAGTAAATTATAAAAATCTAAACCTAAATAAGACGAAAGTAATTTTCTGAAAGGGCGCCCACTTATGTCTAATCAGAACATTGTAATGACACTTACGTACTAGTGGTTTGCATCAATAGCATTTTAAGAAACAGGATGTCACGCAGCAGCATGGTTTCAAATTACAAAAACGAAAGCATTAAAAATGCGATTCGGAATGTCTATGTAACACGATATAATGACGCTTGTCGTTTAGGCGTTTATGCTAACTATAGCAGCTTCAGCAATCTGCCCTGTGCATGTGGGAGGCCGTGGGAACTATAATGATGAAATAACTTATTACACTCACGAAGAATCAAGAAAACATGTTATCGTGCCGCTAAAGTGCATTGAACGACTTAAACATAGGTCATAGGTATTAGGTACTAAGGAAAATATCGATCGGTCTGCTAATGCATTTATAAAAGCTGGTTCGTTCAGGTTCATTAGACCTAAATAAGCTAACGTTAATGAGCTTAAAAATTATCCGATCACATCAAGAAATTTTTGTATTTGTGTAGAACATAACTTATTACATTTTAGATGTATTCAGAGTAGCGTAAATGCTTTTCACTAAAACGTGGCCACGTGGCTGATAGAGCGTGTTGTATTTATTTGTCATGTTTACTTACAAAAGTATACAAGTGTTAGGTAGAGACATAATTAAAATAGCAATAGTTAACCTCTCTTGTGCTAATGACGCAATGTATCTACCTATTCTGATCGTTTTACATAAGAAGTGGCATCATTTGCCGCAGGGTATGTTATTGTACAAAAACCACAGAACTTCACAATTTAATTGAAATCTCCTAATTTGAAATGATGTCAGACTTTAAGTAGAGTAAGATAATTCAGTTAATTTTACACTTAAAAGATCCTCTAATACTAAAGGTTTGGACTGGCCTGACGTTACAAAGTAACATCACAATATTATGAAGAAAAATATCTCTAAAAGTGTCAGCGTGTTGTTAAAAGCACTGTTATTATCGTAACCCATTATTATCTGAAGGTTATCGCTTCAAATTCTAGAATCTAGATAGCCTATAATCAGATAAAAAGCATTTAAGCGTTTTTAATTGCGGCCGAACTCAGCTGTGTTGATAAAAACTTGTATATTCGTGATTATTCACTTGACCGGGCGCGATTACTTCGATAGCGGGTGACAGGCGACACTCTGGCTGGTAGTCATCGGATCAATGCCGTGACGACAGCCTTTGTTCGAGGAGCCTTGTTGCCAGCGTCAATATGCGTGATATTTCCAAGACAAACGCCACTGATTCGGTTGAACCGTTGTGTCATAAAGCTTGTAACTTCCTTCTGTTCCGATTTGCAGAGTCAAAGGCAAAAGAGGCTTACTTTGTCCGTTATCACAATTTACATATTTGAGTAATTTAAATAGAGTAAACTGTACTCGTACAATGAAATAAAACAAAACTGACTCTAGACGAGTTTAGTTTAAAAATAGAAGTGTCGACTCTACGATAAAAACACTCAAATATGGAGCCAAAAGTAGTTACTGGTATTCAATTGCGATTTAGCGTATTAGAAAAAACAACCATTGTATTTATTACCATAACCAATATGTCTGGAAATGAGCTGCATACAAATGACGTAGCATAGAGATAGAGTCATCACATAAAACTAGGTTTTGTTTACAAGAATACTTACATAGGTACGAATGCTTAGGTATTTTACAAGAATGTAAATGTTTTACATAATGCAGGTACTAGTTCTAGAAAAGGTAAGGTTTTGTTTGTTTCTAAAGTGAATGTTACGTAATAGAGTTCTACATTTTATGGAAATAAACCCAAAGAAAATGTTTTTCACGGTTTCTGTTGGTCATACTCGTAGATTAGTTTCAGAAATCCCTGTAGGCGTATGCAGTTACAGCCTGGCAACACGTCCGTAGCATACTGTATTCACTTCAAATATTTACAAATCAATGGACGATTATATTGCCGTTCACTTGCGTATTTCTGAAGTTGTTCTCGAGCGGCGTAGCTGTAATTTTCCATAATTGCAGTGAACGACTAATTCGCAGTTACGTGGTCCGTGATCATTAGACACGCGTACCCATGAAACAGGCCATACTTGTCGTTAAAATTATGATGAATACGTGAAACTCAATAAAAGGCATAATTTTATATACTGTTTCGTATGATTAATTACTATAATGAGCTACTGGTCTTTTTAGTTTAGGCTTCGCAGTTAAGCAAGCAACTGTTTTATATTTGTAAAAATAGGTCAGCAGCGAAAAAGTTTTTCACTCCTCCCATCCATTGGGTAACGACGTTTCCTTAACAAAGGCTTTTCCTACTCGAAAGGTCAATTTCCAGTTAGAGCAAAAAGTGTACAAGTGTGTCAATGATAGCAATGAGTAAAAGTATAACTTTCGTTTTCAGCTAGTGACGTCTGCCTTTACTAAAATGCGCTTATTGAAGCCATCCGGTGGCCTTATTATATTTTGCCTTCGCACGTTGCGCTTTGTATTTTGCATAGCAACAATCGTACTTCTAGCAATTGTAGATTAAACTGTTTTTCCTTTTTTCCATCGGTTCTGCCGCAAGTTTTCCGTATTTTCAGCTTCATCCGTCTATCTCACTCAGAATTAGGCCATCTCATCTGACAGAGAGAGAGAGACAAAGATTAACACAGGATTGATTTGCTGGGCAGGTCTCTGATTTGATTAATCTAGCCTTCTTTGATACGAAGTCTTTTTCGCGAACACCGCCCGTGCGGTTAACATCTCAGTATACACGCTCCTCGATCTTGAGCTCTTAAAAATAGTAAACCAACCTGTATCAAGCATTTTATCGACACAAAAAACTAAAAATTGCATAAACAATAGTTTGTTGCGGTGATATTAGTGCTAAACCATCAGTTTTAATCATTTTGTGACAGAGATAATTGATAACAAGTGCTGTATTGTGACGGTATTTCAACATTCAAAATTACAAACCAACAGTGTGAGACGTATCGATCCTGTCACTGTTCGAGCTGTTTTACCGACCGGTCGCTTACTGGGATGATCTGACTGTTTAATTCGCCGTGTGACGTACTGTACAACTGGTGTGGTGGTGTTGAGAGTCGAGTTAATCGCGGCCAGCCAGGGATCAAATCGACGCTCACTTTTTGTTGTTTATATTTTTTTTCTTTTCGTTTTTTTTTACTTCTTTTTCTTCTTTTTTTTTTTTTTTTTGCTTATTACTTTTAAAGAAGAAAAGGAAAAAAAGGAAACAAGATGATGAGTGCACCAAATCCTGATTGGGGCTGCTGCACTGAAGAATCAGATGAGAACGACAACTTTTTGCTATGCAACATATGCAAAAAAGCCTTTCATCGCGCTTGCTTGGCTACTGATTCGAAATGCGACCCGACATCGTGGACCTGTCCTATGTGCGTGGCAAAGGCCCCAAAAACAAAGAATAAGGACGATACTCCAGTCCGTTTTAACCCAAATGTTACGGCCCGCACGAAGAAAAGGCCAGCCCTTCAGTCCCCTCCTGGTACATCTGCCGGGCCAGTCACTNTGATAATACCTATTCAACAAAAAAATAATCGTTCAAATTGGTTTATAATCGGCGGAGATATTGCGTATAAAAAAGTTCATCCCCAATTTTCCACCCTTGGGGGTTGTTTTTTTTATTATTAAATTTAAATGGGACCACCCTTGAGGTATTACCTATACGCCGAAAAAAGATTTGTTCAAATCGGTTCATAATTGACGGTGTTATCGCGTAACAAACATAGAAAAAAAAAAAAAAAAAAAAAAAAAAAAACATACGGGTCGAATTGAGAACCTCCTCCTTTTTTGAAGTCGGTTGAAAAGTCCCCGCCCTTAGCCCTTGAGCCGGCGGGGAGAGGGGGGTTTAAAGGTACCACTTTTCGGTTTTTCGCTTAATCCTCGGAAACTATGCATCCTAGTGACATGACTACTATGAACCGAAAAAAGCTTATTCAATTTGCTACAGGTGAGATACTCAAGTTTTTCTATATCTTGTATAGTTTTCGCGGCATCTGCTCTAGAAGGTCTGTAATATTGGAAATTTTATTTTTGTCTTACATGTTCCCATCAGGAGAAAATCGACTTAATCAACATTGAGCAAACATTCTAGACATGCGGGAGCATGTTAAGCCTAGTTCCAGGGAGGGGACTGCACCGTGCGTATATTTAGACGAACCACTTGCAGCCACTTTTGACTCCTCATCACTCAAAAACTACTGTGCGTTAACACTTCAAATTTGGCTCATGTGTTGAAACTTACGAGATAAACATCAGCTTCAAATTTCACAAATATACATCAAACGGTTCTTTAGGTATTGACGTCCAAAAATCTACATGTCTGACCTATAGACCAAATTCTAACCACTTCCAGATAACTTTGAAGGTTCAAATTTGGCATACAGATAGGTAGATGTGTAAATACAAAGGAAGAAACAAAAAACCAGTAAATTTTAACATTTCACAGGTAATAGATAGATTTTAGTGTTCTAAATGTCGATTTTTGAATGTCAATACCTAAATAACCGTTTGAGGTATATTTATGAAATTTGATGTTGATGTTTATCTCGTAAGTCTCAATACATGAGCCAAATTTGAAGTGTTAACGCACAGTAGTTTTTGAGTGATGAGGAGTCAAAAGTGGCTGCAAATGGTTCGTCTAAATATACGCACGGTGCAGTCCCCTCCCTGGAACTAGGCTTAACATGCTCCCGCATATCTAGAATGTTTGCTCAATGTTAATTAAGTCGATTTTCACCTGATGGAAACATGTAAGACAAAAATAAAATTTCCAATATTACAGACCTTCTAGAGCAGATGCCGCGAAAACTATACAAGATATAGAAAAAATTGAGTATCTCACCTGTAGCAAATTGAATAAGCTTTTTTTGGTTCATAGTAGTCATGTCACTAGGACGCATAGTTTCCGAGGATTAAGCAAAAAACCGAAAAGTGGTACCTTTAAACCCCCCTCTTCCTGCCGGCTCAAGGGCTAAGGGCGGGGACTTTTGCTATGTTCACCTCCTAACTAGTCTATATAAAGTCCCGAGGTCAGAAATTGTGTTCCACGGATTTCTCTCTACACCGTCGTTAAGGCATTCATTGACTGGACTAATAGGGGCGGAGCAGTAAAGAAAAATGTTGCAAAAACGGAAAATATTATTGAAACTCGTGACAAGCATATTCAGTTTAGTACGAGGGGCTAACGGTAATATAGTAATTTGTGCAATAACAAATCTATATCTATACTAATATTATAAATATTGAAATTCAATGCGTTCCCCAGAAAAATAATGAAAATCTTATCANGGCCAGCCCTTCAGTCCCCTCCTGGTACATCTGCCGGGCCAGTCACCGAGGATGGCGTGCGTACTATAGTACAGGAAGTGTTGCAGCAACAATTTGAAAACTTCACTGCGTCTTTCAGCGCAATGTTTAATACACAATTAACATCAATCCGAGATGAATTAAAGGATGTTAGAAATTCTATGGACTACATGAACAATCAATTTGAAGATGTCTTAAAGGAGAACAGAGAGACTAGAGAAAAGATGAAGGAGCTTCAAGAAATAAACACCAAATTATCCCTTACTGTGAAAGACTTGTCAGTACGTATGAACAATATGGAACAACATGCACGATCAAGCAATATTGAAATTCAATGCGTTCCCCAGAAAAATAATGAAAATCTTATCACACTCATCCAACAACTTGGTAAAGTCATCAATTGTGATGTCAAGGAGGAAAATATCTCAAGCTGCTCCCGTGTGATGAAAATCAACAATGGTAGCAATCGGCCCAAGGCGATTGTTGTCCAGTTTAATACACCACGTCTCCGAGACACCTTCTTAGCTGCAAGCATAAACTTTAACAGATCTAAACCAATGATCGATAAATTGAACACATCCCATCTAGGATTTGGAGGTGAAAAGACACCTGTCTTTATTACTGAACATCTCAGTCCCGCTAACAGAGCTTTGCATGCTGCAACGCGATTGAAAGCGAAAGAAAAAGGCTATAAGTATGTCTGGGTTCGAGGCGGTCGTATTTATGCTAGAAAGTCTGATGATTCCGAGTATATATTCGTTAGAGACATGGATTCTTTAAATAAAATAGGTTGATTCTTTTATCGTTGTAATAAATAAAAAAGTACTTAATTTATAGTTTCTGTTTTGTTTAAAATTCAATCTCACGCTATTCTATCAAAACACCCGAGGCTTACGTTCAAAAACATTAGATTTTTATAGAAATTCAATTTGTTCTAACTACGACATAGTAGTTTTAACTGAAACATGGTTGAATTGTAACATCCTCAGTAGTGAGCTTTTTGATGGCAGTTACCATGTATTTAGAAGAGACAGAGTAGTTTCTAATTTTAACAATAAAAAAGATGGCGGTGGAGTGCTGGTCGCTGTCAGCAAAAGGTTCACTGCAACTCGAGTGCCAGATTGGGAGAGTAATTGCGAAGACTTATGGGTTACTGTAGAACCTGAACCTGGTTTGAAAATAGCGATTTGCGCAGTCTACTTGCCACCACCGGTCTCACGATCGCTCGTCGAACATTTTTTAGATAACTACAATGCAATTACCGACAAGAATAACAATGACTACTACACAATACTAATTGGTGATTTTAATATGAGCATTATCGACTGGAGGCAGGTAGAATGTGCTACGAGTACACAACTGTACCCAAAGCAATGTTGTGATTTAATTGATTTTGTACATCTAAATAATCTAAGGCAATGCAACGAGGTCTCTAATGTTAATAATAAGATACTTGATTTGGTTTTGGTTGATTTGCCTGACTGTAGCGTATCAGAAGCGGCCAACGGCCTATGTAATGTCGACCCTTACCATCCTCCTCTTGAAATTCTTATCCAAGTTAATACAACTTGCACCCTAACGCCTAATATTGTTACAAAATTAAACTTCCACAAAGCTGACTATGAGGCTATAAGGGGCAAATTGGCTAAGGTGGACTGGTATCAGACTTTTTCAGGTATGATTGATCCAAATGTAATGCTTACTGCTTTTTACCAGATTGTTAATGATATGATCGTACAATTCGTTCCTCCTTCTTCTACGATTAAACGTGCATCTAGGCCACCATGGATTACTAAAAACTTGCAAAATTTGTTACGAGAAAGGGATAAATACAGAAAACGTTACAATACCTATAAAAATCCAATGGATAAAATATCTTTTCGGTTAATTAGCAAGCGCTGTGAAAAATTATCTAAACTATGTTTTAACTCATATTTAGATCATATGGAGCAAAAAATCTCTTCCAACCCAAAATTCCTCTGGTCCTATATTAAAGCTAAACGGAAAGTAACTAGCAATTATCCAGCTTCATTAACTCATGGTAGCAGTGTTGTCAGTGATGGTTTCGATGTATGCAACATGTTCGCGTCATATTTTTCGTCTGTTTATTCTTTGACAACCAGCACATATGACGCCGTCATTAAGTCCTCTTACTTAAGAAGCCTAAAATCAAGCTCTGATATTTTTTCATGCTTGACTTTGGATCTGGAGACTGTAACCGACTTTATCAAAGGCTTAAATATCACAAAAGGACCTGGCTCTGACGACATCCCAATAGTTTTTATAGTCAACTGTGCTAGTGAACTGGCTATCCCACTCACCATGATTTTCAACAGATCTCTTGAATCTGGAATCTTCCCTGACCAATGGAAACTAGCAAAAGTAATTCCCATCTACAAAGGTGACTCAAAGGAGCACGTTGAAAATTACAGGCCGATCTCAATCTTGCCTGCTATGGCCAAGGCATTTGAGGCATTGGTATGTCCATTGATCCAAAATTATTTCAGTAAATATTTGTCACCTTGCCAACATGGTTTCACTCCTTCTAGGTCAACATGCACCAATTTAGTAACTTTTATCGAAGACACGATAGATGCTGTAGACTCCGGTAAACAAGTGGACACTATTTACACCGACTTTAGCAAAGCTTTCGACAGGGTCTCTCACGATTTGCTTATTCAAAAACTTGAGGTGTATGGATTTGCTGGTGCACTTCTCAATTGGCTAAAATCATATTTGAGTAACAGATCATTTTACGTGGTTGCCGATGGATACAGGTCTAATTCCTATAAAATATCTTCAGGTGTACCACAAGGTTCACACCTAGGGCCAATTCTTTTCAACATATTCATCAATGATCTTCCACATTGTTTTATCCACTCCATTCCATACATGTTTGCTGACGATCTCAAAATTGCTCGAGTGGTTCACGATCAAACTGACGCACTGCTTCTTCAAAGTGATATTGACAGACTTGTAGAATGGTGCTCATTAAACAATATGAATCTTAACGTCAAGAAATGTTGCCAGATTACTTTTACGCGTAAATTGAACCCGGTTGCCAATAACTATCATATAAATGGTTCTATTCTAGACATAGTTAATGTCCTCTTCCCCCTCGGACGCTGCGGTGAGCGGACGTGTGCGCGTGGGCTTGTGTCTCGTAAATGTTTTAAAATTTTAAACGAAAAATAATTTGGACTGTGTGGATTTGAACTTGTGTCTTCGTGCGTGTTGTGCGAGTGCCCGGACCATTCGGCTACCAAAGCGATAACGCGCCGCCTCGAAATTCACCATCCTACTTGGCTGCCCTCCGTGCTACGGCTACTACCAGTGTCGACTACGAACTCTGCTACGGAACTACGAGTATACGAAGCGGTCTATGTGCTACGAGGCCCCGCCTGCATACTATTCGCTGCATTCGCTCTTGTGATACAATAACGTGCTACGTAATGCCTAATTTGATGCGTTCCCCGCTGCTTAACAAGTCACACAGCATGTCAGAGACTGACTTGGCAAATGTCGACCTAAGGGACTGCGATTTTTCATTTGAGGAAAATGTTACACAGAGAGACTGCAAGCGCCCGCGCTTGGCGGACACAGCCACAGAAAGTAAAAAAACTGATATTCGAACAATCATACGAGAAGAACTTAGCGATGTTTTGCAGTCTCTTCAATCACAACAAATTTTACGCTTAGACACACTTGAGCAACATATATTGGACATAAAAAATACAAACACAAACATAGAAACCACGATATCATTCCTTGCTTCGCAGAATGATGAACTGAAAAGAAAAATAGAAAACCTGGAAAGCCAAAACAAGAAAGATAAGGAACAAATAACTATTTTAGAGCAAAAACTGGAAGACATTCAGAGAGAGGGACGGAAAAAAAACTTTGAAATTAAAAATGCACCTAGACAGAACGATGAAACGAGAGAAACCTTGATTGACATGGTAAAGACCTTATCGAAAACAGTTGGATGCAAGCTTGATGAGAGAGATATTACGGATGTTTATAGAATCAAAGGAAAAAAGGGCGCAAAGAGCGACTCGCCCATTATAGTTGAAACCTCATCTGCGATACTGAAAACAGAGTTACTGACAATGTGTAAGGCCTTCAACAGGAGAACGAAACAAAAGCTCTGTGCCAAACATCTTGGGTGTAAAAGCAATGGAGATACTCCTGTTTTTGTCTCGGAGCAACTAACCATCAAAGGCGCCCGATTGTTTTTCCTGGCGCGTGACCTGGCAAGGACAAACAATTACAAATATTGTTGGACTGCGTTTGGCCGAGTGTACCTGCGAGAGCATGACACGTCTCCTGTCATTACAGTAACCAATGAAGCCCAAATAAACAGCTTGATGCAGAAAACCTGACTAGGCATGCTTGGGCGCTGTTCGGTAGAAAGAAGAATTTTATTTTCTTTATTAGTTTGTAATATTACTGTTAATTTTTTGTTTACAAAATTAATCTTGTTAGTATTACTTTATATAATTTCTCCAAAAATTACACACACACACACACAAAACACAAATACACATACAAATCAGATTTTTACACAGCTTATATTGAGTTCAGGAGCCTCAATTCGACATAATATTTACATAAATAATATTAGAAATGTAGAAATAGTTCTCGGTTCTTTTAACAAAAATAATTATGAATAATTCTCTGAATAATTTACAAGTAATAGATAAAATTGAGATAGCACAATCAAGAGCCGACAGCATTCAAAATTTTGCAAATACACCACAGAACGTTATATCAACGGACTTCACTATAATTGCACAAAACATCCGTAGTATATATAAAAATTTTGACAACTTATGTGTGTCTTTATCTAATTTAAAATTTGAGACCGATTTGATTGTGTTAAGCGAGTGTTGGCTTGACACAAGTAAACCAATTCCGGCATTGAATAATTATACATCGTTTTCTACTACTAACCATCTCAACCAATGTGACGGAGTAGTCGTTTATCTGAAAACCTCACTCAAAAGCAGCATAAAAGAAATTAAACTGACGGATGCATCGTGCGTGCAGGTGACTTTACCTAATCACACAATTCTCTGTATTTATCGCTCTCCTTCGACCACAAATACAGACAGTTTCTTAAACTCGCTGAACAGTCATTTGGAAAGTTTGAAAAACAATAAAAATGTAATTGTTACTGGCGACATCAATATAAATATTAACGCTACTGAAAAACGTCCCATGAGCTCACATGAACGTTCTAATAAGCTGTCATATCTCAATATGCTTGCTATGCATGGTCTCCTTCCAGGCCACGTACTGCCCACAAGGGAACACACTTGTCTTGATCACTTCATGTTAAAAATAGATAGTAGCATATTTTCGGCATCTATTGTGGTATTTGATAGCACTGTAACAGACCATCGTATGATATTTTTAAANCGAGGCCCCGCCTGCATACTATTCGCTGCATTCGCTCTTGTGATACAATAACGTGCTACGTAATGCCTAATTTGATGCGTTCCCCGCTGCTTAACAAGTCACACAGCATGTCAGAGACTGACTTGGCAAATGTCGACCTAAGGGACTGCGATTTTTCATTTGAGGAAAATGTTACACAGAGAGACTGCAAGCGCCCGCGCTTGGCGGACACAGCCACAGAAAGTAAAAAAACTGATATTCGAACAATCATACGAGAAGAACTTAGCGATGTTTTGCAGTCTCTTCAATCACAACAAATTTTACGCTTAGACACACTTGAGCAACATATATTGGACATAAAAAATACAAACACAAACATAGAAACCACGATATCATTCCTTGCTTCGCAGAATGATGAACTGAAAAGAAAAATAGAAAACCTGGAAAGCCAAAACAAGAAAGATAAGGAACAAATAACTATTTTAGAGCAAAAACTGGAAGACATTCAGAGAGAGGGACGGAAAAAAAACTTTGAAATTAAAAATGCACCTAGACAGAACGATGAAACGAGAGAAACCTTGATTGACATGGTAAAGACCTTATCGAAAACAGTTGGATGCAAGCTTGATGAGAGAGATATTACGGATGTTTATAGAATCAAAGGAAAAAAGGGCGCAAAGAGCGACTCGCCCATTATAGTTGAAACCTCATCTGCGATACTGAAAACAGAGTTACTGACAATGTGTAAGGCCTTCAACAGGAGAACGAAACAAAAGCTCTGTGCCAAACATCTTGGGTGTAAAAGCAATGGAGATACTCCTGTTTTTGTCTCGGAGCAACTAACCATCAAAGGCGCCCGATTGTTTTTCCTGGCGCGTGACCTGGCAAGGACAAACAATTACAAATATTGTTGGACTGCGTTTGGCCGAGTGTACCTGCGAGAGCATGACACGTCTCCTGTCATTACAGTAACCAATGAAGCCCAAATAAACAGCTTGATGCAGAAAACCTGACTAGGCATGCTTGGGCGCTGTTCGGTAGAAAGAAGAATTTTATTTTCTTTATTAGTTTGTAATATTACTGTTAATTTTTTGTTTACAAAATTAATCTTGTTAGTATTACTTTATATAATTTCTCCAAAAATTACACACACACACACACAAAACACAAATACACATACAAATCAGATTTTTACACAGCTTATATTGAGTTCAGGAGCCTCAATTCGACATAATATTTACATAAATAATATTAGAAATGTAGAAATAGTTCTCGGTTCTTTTAACAAAAATAATTATGAATAATTCTCTGAATAATTTACAAGTAATAGATAAAATTGAGATAGCACAATCAAGAGCCGACAGCATTCAAAATTTTGCAAATACACCACAGAACGTTATATCAACGGACTTCACTATAATTGCACAAAACATCCGTAGTATATATAAAAATTTTGACAACTTATGTGTGTCTTTATCTAATTTAAAATTTGAGACCGATTTGATTGTGTTAAGCGAGTGTTGGCTTGACACAAGTAAACCAATTCCGGCATTGAATAATTATACATCGTTTTCTACTACTAACCATCTCAACCAATGTGACGGAGTAGTCGTTTATCTGAAAACCTCACTCAAAAGCAGCATAAAAGAAATTAAACTGACGGATGCATCGTGCGTGCAGGTGACTTTACCTAATCACACAATTCTCTGTATTTATCGCTCTCCTTCGACCACAAATACAGACAGTTTCTTAAACTCGCTGAACAGTCATTTGGAAAGTTTGAAAAACAATAAAAATGTAATTGTTACTGGCGACATCAATATAAATATTAACGCTACTGAAAAACGTCCCATGAGCTCACATGAACGTTCTAATAAGCTGTCATATCTCAATATGCTTGCTATGCATGGTCTCCTTCCAGGCCACGTACTGCCCACAAGGGAACACACTTGTCTTGATCACTTCATGTTAAAAATAGATAGTAGCATATTTTCGGCATCTATTGTGGTATTTGATAGCACTGTAACAGACCATCGTATGATATTTTTAAAATTAAGCAGTACCATGAAACCTGAAATCCATAAAACAAAATATCAGACAATTGTTAACTACGAAAAGGCAATCCTTTGCCTGAAAGAAAGTAACATAAATGATCTTATTACATATAATAATCCTGCTGAACTGACTGATACCCTAATAACTATATTACAAAAATGTTTAATTAATAGCACTACTACAAAGCCTATAGTTTCCAAAAACCGCTTGATTAAACCTTGGATTACACCAGGACTATTAAAATGTATCCGAAATAGAAATGACTTGCAGCAAAAATCACGATCTGACCCGTTTAACGAAATTTTAAAAATCACCTACAAAAGGTATCGAAATTTTTGTGTTAATTTAATTAGAAAGGTAAAGACTAAATATGAACGAGAACTTTTAGCAAAAAATAGTAAAAATTCAAAAACCCTTTGGAAGACAATAAATGATATAACCAGCCGTAACACAAATAAAACAAGTAATCTAGATTTATTGGATTCGAAAGAAACTCCACTACTAGCAGTTAACCACGTGAATATGTTCTTCGCAAACATTGGCAAAACTCTAGCTCGTAAAATTACACCAGATCCCTCTTTGCAAAAACCCTGTAATTTGAACCAGTTGCACAGCTCACCAGTTGCATCTTTTGTTTTTCTGGAAACGGATCCTGAAGAGATATACTTAACCCTAATGAGCCTTAAATCCGAGAGTGCCCCGGGTTCTGACAACATACCCACTAGATTTTTGAAATTAGCAAATGAAATAGTAGTACCTATAATTTCCCACTTGGTTAATTTATGTTTTGAAAGGGGGACTTTTCCAGCGGCATTAAAGAGAGCAGTTATTACGCCTGTCTATAAGAATGGGAACAAGAGTGACGTCTCGAATTATAGGCCAATCTCAGTTTTAACAGCAATATCTAAATTAGTAGAGAAATTAGTAAATAAAAGACTAGTAAATTATTTAAACAAAATTGATTTTCTATCAGAATCACAGTACGGCTTTCGGAGAAATCTTTCGACTGAAGATGCAGTCACGGCACTAACGTCTCATGTTGTAGAAAGTGTTGATAAGGGACAGAAATGTATTGCAACATTTTTAGACTTGAAAAAGGCATTCGATACTGTCTCTGTTCCCATTCTTATACAAAGGCTGGAAAATATTGGCATTAGAGGAGTCGCTTTGTCACTGTTTGTAGATTATCTCAGCGAGCGCAAACAGCAGGTTAAAATAGGCCAGTACATTAGTGACGAAAGCAGCGTGACGTATGGTGTCCCACAGGGCAGTGTCCTCGGCCCAACGTTATTTTTGATTTATATCAATAGCCTCTGCAATATGACTATTAATTTTGGACGTGTATTTTCATATGCAGACGACACTGCCATTGTCTTTGTGGGTAACACGTGGGAGGGTGTACGTCATAATGCAGAAGTGGGACTTGCGGATATAGCTACCTGGTTAAAAGACAATCTACTGACACTAAATACTGATAAAACAAACTATATAGCATTCACTAATTATAACTCATCTCAACCCGACAGTCATTTTAATATTCGCATTCATTCTTGTCATACTCAATATAATACGTGCTCGTGTAAGGCTATTAGTAAGGTGACAGATACAAAATATTTAGGAGTTGTGGTTGACCAGAGGCTGTCTTGGCATGCCCAAATAGATCTAATGATGGGTAGGATCAGGAAGCTTATGTGGATTTTTAAAAAACTCCGACATGTTGCTAATAAAAAGCTATTAAACCAAATATACATTGCTCTGGCACAATCGCTTTTGGCTTACTGCATTCCAGTCTGGGGAGGTGCTAGTAAGACTAAGTTCCTTGAATTGGAAAGAGCGCAAAGGGCACTCCTAAAAGTAATGAACTTTAAACCTTATAGATTCCCAACAGAAACGCTTTATAAATTAAGTGATATCTTGACGGTTCGGCAACTCTATATGCTTAATTCTACCTTGAGGGTTCATAGAACGTTACCTTATGAACCTACAAAACTATCAAAAAGACGTAAACATAACGTAGCTCCTTCTCCTAGAATCAAAACACTCTATGCTCAGAGACAGTTTGTGGTACGATCTGCACACTTGTATAATAAATTTAACAAGCTTATGAACATCTACCCTATGAATCACTATGCTTGCAAAATGCATCTTACGACATTGCTGAAAACTTGGAGCTATGACAAGACTGAAACATTTTTGCATGATATAAACTAAGGTAAAGTTAAAAATTTAAATCTAATATAATTTACAATATAGGCTTCCCAAAACGAATTTAACCTAAAATTAATATTAATTAAATATGCAAACACATAACAAGCGTCTTGCTCACTTTAAAATAAAATCCCTAGAAGCACGTAGATCTACCCATGATTTAACTTTTTTGTTCAGAATTTTAAACTGTAAGGTTGATAGCACCAATCTACTTTCTAAATTTAAACTTAAAATCCCTCACAGATACCCAAGGTACCATATTAAACTGCTATGCCCTCCTTACCGTAAAACTGTATCAGGATCCAACTCCCCTGTTTCAAGACTGTGTAAGTCATATAATAATCTCAGCGCTGATGTTAATTTGTTTGGCACAAATATTTCTAAATTCCGTCGTCAGATTAACCAAATAACCTAACTTAATTAATTAGCTAACTATTGTCTATCTTGGCACTCACTAGCCTCCTTGTGGTTGCTCGTTGCTTTGCAATTCAGTTTTTAGACTAAGTACTTACTTTCTTTGAATGGTTTGGTTTATATAAACGCATGCAGTGTTTACCTACTATTATATATTGTACTCTTAGAACATAGTATCAATGGATTTTTTTTGTTATATTGTATGTATTATTGTACAATTGTTGGTAAACCAATAAATAAAAATAAAATAAAAAATAAGTCTTATGTACAGTGAAATTTTTCACAGGTTATACAGGGTGTTAGGTAAATGGGTATATGAGCCGACACTAGCCCATGTTAACATGGTCATATAAATGGTATGGTGAAGTCAGAAATTTGATTTCATCATTTTACTTTTTTTAATTTTCATACAATTTTTTTTTATAAAATCCGATTTGTATGAAAATTAAAATAATTAAAATGAAGATATCCATTTTCTGACTTCACCATACCATTTATATGACCATGTTAACATGGATTAGTGTCGGCTCATATACCCATTTACCTAACACCCTGTATAAGGATTGTGTAATATTTAGTACGTGCTTTTGTGCCTTTTGTTTTATCTGCTAAACCAGGTGGATGCTTGCCTTGAGTTCACTTATTCTTACGATTACTCGAGTGATGACACATAATTGGTGTTATCTCTTTGACACTGGACTTGTAATGACAGTAAATTAAAAATAATTTAAAGAAACATTGTTATTATACATAGTAGTGGCAACGTCCCCTATAATGTAATGTTCATGTTTGCTACAGCTTTAACTTGATAATATGCTGGATTACGACTCATGTGCATTCTTTGATCAATCTTTTCGTTTTAATCTCATCATAAGCAAGAAACGTAAATACCACAGAATACTCAGTGACTTATGACGGTATAATTTCTGAACATCATCACAGTACAAGACCAATTATGTTATGGATATGAGACTAATTAAATAAGACAGTTGGAATATAATCGATGTATTGTATGTAGTTCCATTGATCTCTCGTGTCGTAAATAATTATCCTTATCTCATTATCCTTGTGTTATTATAAACATATCGTAAAAGATATGAATGTCTTAGTTGAAACTGGTTTGTTTCGGTTCAATTTTTATGTAATTTTCCATTATCTAATGTGTAATTTTGCCACTGCGAATGACCGTCCTCTAGTATGTACGATTATATGCCCTCTAGACAGAAAGCAAGAAGTTTAGGTATATGTGAAAACAGGGCTTTAATTTATTCTCCGTTTTCTCCTGTTATATCTATTTATGAAATTATTACTGTACCAATCACAGATTTTATTGTTTGCTGTAAATTGCAGAAGATTCATTTCCTAGCTTGCAGTAGTAAAGGAAAATTTCCACCTGAACGGTGTAGGTGCCAATACCGCCAATGTCGACGGTACCATTCTGTACCATTTTCCTGTTAACACTATCGATTTAAAGTCCATAATGCATTTCGATCTGTTCACACCCAGACACAACAAGAGATGTTAAGAACATGCCAATTCATATGCAATTGTTCCGACCGAACTCTTTAGTATTCAGTGAAGTGAATACATTTTCAATACAGATCACGGTTCGTTTTTCACTGACAAGATATTACTGGAAAAGTACCAGAATCATTGACATTGCTATTGCTTGGAAAAACGAAAACGAAGAATATTGGAAAATGAAGAAAAATAAATCCTGTCCCATACATTTTTCTCCTTTCATTGTAGCAAGCCATCTGTCAGATATCGTATCTTACTAGTATTTTTGGTTCGGTTTCACCTCCCAAAGTTCTTTGCTATGCAAAAAAGAAAGTTAGATATAAGATCTTCTGATACCTGTCCCAGTTGGCTGGCTTCCATCTAGTTGTTGTGTCAACTAGTTCTTCTGCTTTAATTGGACCAATTTACTGCTTTGTGGACAAAGCCGAAGTGCTAAATGTCGACTAGCAGAACAATAATTTTATACGCTCTGCTGCTGAATCATAAGTACATCTTTTAACGTTAAATTATATTTAGATAAATGGTTTTATTTTGGTAACAAACCAACATAAAATCGATATATGACATAATGGTCTAACGATCTACGTTTCTATCATCAATTCTCAGTAATTGTTGTTCGTTTTATTCTTTTCCGCATGCAATCCCAATCGATCGTTTCATGTTGTTGCACAAAAGACTGTGAATATGAAATCAGTTATAGAATGGATGAAGTTCACTTGTCTTATTAAACAGGTAATGTTTGTAAACTTCAGTTCGTTGGAGACGACCTTTTGTGGAAATCGCGTCTCTATTTTGAACGAGACCATGTATAAACATTGATAGCGGTCGTCACATTTACGCTTTGTTTACAAAACAATGTACTTTTCACACGTTTCAACATTTATTATTAGAACGATATTGTTATCGGTTTCTCAGCTGAACTCGGACTACCAATCAGGACCTCATCCACGCAATGTAAAGCAAATGCAATGACAAAGAGACTTCGTGAAGTTTCACTAGGTCCTAATAGAGGTGGGCGCCGACTTTTTGACTTCGGCGGCGGCGGCGTCGGCGGCGTGACCTTGTTTGACCTTTATTAATTAGGTATTTTTAAAAATCTGCTTTTTTAGTATGTTTTGTCAATACTAATCAGGTGATTTACAGTTAGTTAGGGTTTGACACGGTAGAGCTACTAGAGCAGTGGTTTAACCTAGTAAATCAGCTCTCTTGATCATAGATACTTTGATATTTGGATACCAGGTTTGGCTGAGATCAGGTTTTCGTGTATTTCCTAAAGGCGAGCGTACCAATGTGCCCTTAGCATGTATTTTTGATTATGGATTAGCTGACTGTCGGTCGACCAAAGTTAGATGCCATAATATTAGGTTCAGATCTGTTTTATTTATATTTATGGTCTTTCCATGTCATCCTATGGTCCAGATTTTTAAAGTAGGTTGATTGCAGCAATATGTCGAGCGAGAGAGATTTGAGATTTGATTTGAAATTGGCCGGAAGATAAATTGACGACGTCTTAAAATAATAATATGGTGAGACTTCGGGGATTGCTTACATGCGCCACTTAGTCAGCCAAGCATTATTGGCATTTAAATGACTTTGCAACAGTGTAGTCGCTTTAAGATCACAGTTACATTTGAAGAAAGCCGAAGCTTTCTGGTGTCTGGGCTGTTTTACTAGTAAATGTTGTAGAGTACCGGACCAAGTACAGAGACCTGGGGTACTCCAGCTCTGCAGCTAAAAAGAGAAGATTTTGTCACGGAGTTTGATTTAAAACTGTCTGTCACTGAGATAATACTCCATCAGTAGGTAGTAGAAGTGTGCTGGAAGGTACTTTTTAAATTCATAGAGTAGTCCTTTATGCTAAACCCAGCTGAAGCCACAGCGAAAGCAGCCGTACAGGGTTCTTTCTTTTTCAAATATTGTATTATGGTTGGTATGGTTTCTGCCAAAATTTATCGTCATACTTAGGCCAGGGAATAAACGAGCAAGAATGATCCTTTCCCATAATTTTAACAATAAAAATGTCAGATTAATTGAGCGATAGGCGGAGATTTCGTAAGGCGACTTGCCAGGCTTATGGATCATTTTCAAAGTTAAGAGACTTGCGAGGATCTCACTTAGTGTGTCATTGTCAAGAACATGGACTGCATGGTGATCAGATCAAATGAAGATGCTTTACGAGGGTCCATTTTGACTATTTCTTTAGCTTAGCCAACTCTTTTAGCGTTCGTTCATTCGTTTCAGCCAAAAGACGTCCACTCCTGGACAAAGGCCTTCCCCAAAGACTGGTCTTGCGCCGCTCGCATCCAGGTACCTCCCGCAACCCTCACCAAATCGTCGGTCCAGCTAGTGGGAGGCCTGCCTACTCTACGTCTTCCGGCTCGTGGTTGCCACTCAAGAACTTTCCTGCCCCAGTGGCCATCAGCTCTACGAGCTATGTGCCCTGCCCACTTTTAGCGATTTTAGCGATTCTGCGGGCTATGTCAGTCACTTTGGTCCTCCTGCGTCTTTCGTCCTCTCTTAGCGTAGTAGGAATCAATCTTCTACTTTTAATTTGAGGAGGGTAAGCGGAAACATGGCGGTCAACTCCTGTGAGAGGTACAAAGATGTCCAGATCAGCAAAAAATGTCCAGATCAGAAAAGATGCAAAATAGGCCTTCTAAAATCACAATGGGAAGGTTTGGGAGCATAGCGCCTAGAATGACGGGAGATTGTGAAGAGGCGAGTCCGCGAGTTCAAAGTGCAGCGCACACCTGAACTCGACGCGAAAAGCGATGATGCAAATCTCGTCCATCTGCCGCCATTCACTATAATTATGTTGGCGGCGTGCTCAGATACTCTCAATGTGCGAGGAGTTTTGCCGCGAAGATCGGCTATGTAAGCTATCTTCGGGCGCACCAGCGCCGCCAAGACAGCTAAGTCGAACGAAGTGTTCTTATGACCAAAATTGGTCGAAAGAATCATCATTATCAGTAGGAATTAAGGGCAGGCATAGCTGCAAGTCTCGGATCAAGTTCAATACTTGATCTTATTTCTTGAATTGAAGTGTCGTTGGGTTTAATAAACCGGCTTGTCATGTAGCATAGGTCTGAGATTTTTCTTGTCAGTTCGCACCCATATATTACCGAACCTAATAGGCGGAGAACACTTTGAGGGATGTACTTTGTTGCCTTCCAGAGTTTGTGGTTCCCATTTGCATTCTCTGTGTGAGTGATTCTCTTAAAGTATAGTCGATCGATAGCAAGAGGGAGCGGCGCCTCTCGCGATCAATTATTTACTAGACCAAGCAGAAACTTGAATGATGTACTGGATTAACTGTTAATATCTTCTTCTTTCTTCTTCTTTTCAGCCAAATGACGTCCACTGCTGGACAAAGGCCTCCCCCAAGGTTTTCCACAATGAACGGTCCTGCGCTGCCCGCATCCAGGCTCTTCCCGCGACCTTTACCAGATCGTCGGTCCACCTAGTAGGAGGCCTGCCCACGCTACGTCTTCCAGCCCGTGGTCGCCACTCGAGAACTTTCCTGCCCCAACGGCCATCGTCTCTACGAGCTATGTGCCCCGCCCACTGCCACTTGATTTTAGCAATTCTGCGAGCTATGTCGGTTACTTTGGTTCTCCTGCGGATCTCCTCATTTCTGATTCGATCACGCAGGGAAACTCCGAGCATAGCCCGCTCCATCGCCCTTTGGGTGACCTTGAGACTGGTAATATAGTTAGTATTAAGTTATTCAATCAATTTATTAGTATATCAACGGCATTAACTGCGCCTTGTGTAGCAATTTATATGGCATTAAAGAATAAATATTATAGTTAGTTCTTCTGCGTTTGAAACACAAATCCAGAAAGTACAGTATAGGAGAGGAATTAATTGCAAATAGTTGGTTCAATATCAGTATCGGCGCGCCGACAGCTGGTCGTCGGCGGCGGCGGCGTGAAAAAATTCGCGGCGGCGGCGGCGCGCCGGCGTGGCGCCCACCTCTAGGTCCTAATATCAAATTCAAATTCTTTGCTCACTTATGCAGGATCTTTGTAGAGCATGATGTTTTCCAAAACATAGCTCTATTAAGGACTCTATAGAATCGATTTAAAAAACTGTTGGTATTGGTAGGTACCTACATTGTTTACGCGATAAAATTCATGAAATTATATTTATGCGCCCGCCGTCACGCGACGGCGATGGCTGACACGTTTCAAAACGGATATCAAGGAATTTCATTTATTTCGACAAGTCAGTGATTTTGCTGTCGCGTCTCGTCTTATTATATTCAAATACCTAGCCTCATTGTGAATCGGTTATTGTATTTTTATCTAAATAACTCTAGTTTTATTGTTAACATGATCGATCACGCTTCACCGGAATTGAGATCCTTGCTGATCTACCGGCTCACATTAGAAACAATAGGGACGTACGAAAATCGCAAACAATGTGTTGTTTACACGCAAACAATGTTTGGTTTGCAGTGTGTGTCACCGAAGGCGACACGTGTCTGTTCCCGATGGCAGTGCAAATACTGTTGCAATGGGGTCTTACTATGTTGCATCGGCCGATTGTGTTCACGGAACCGTTACTTGATAGTCTTAAGTTACTGGTGCGTGGGCAGAAGTACATATCTACGGATTCAACATTATTGGCTAGATTATTATTTCGAATGGTTTTCGAATTATCGCTCGATGTTTCGGTCTTGATTCTGTCTTCACCCAGATTGAGTTCGCTACTAAAATTCTCAGCGCGCTTCGTAATCGGGAATTCGAGATCAAGTTGAGAATGATGAAATTATGATTATTGTTTCGTGCGGTTTTAGCTAGGTATATTTGAACTAACTGGAAATACAAAGGTTTTTAGATGTAGAGCTGCTTATCTTTAATTTGAATATTCCGCATCCAAAAGTCTGTCTGATCTCAAGACACCTTCGTATTTTCACGTAATCATTATACCATTGCAATTAATTAATGGAAATGGCTGACGTAAGTAAACACAAGTATTTCTTGAACGTTCTCTACCGTCTCAATTACTGCTATGTTTTTTTCATTCTAATCTATGAATTTTCTGAAAAGCCTTAGTTTGTGGTTTATCTCTTGTTCTGAAGTTTCGACGCATAACAATGAGGTTGGTTTTCAGTTCGTCTATTTGCTTTTCTTACATTGTGTTACATCTTTCTTCGTTTACTTTTAAATATTAGTACGGAAGTGTAATAAAAAGGTCTAGCAAGCTTAGTCAACCTCAATATTTTAGTTTTTCAGTCCAAGCTGTTGGTGTCCGTTATCAAGTGCAAACTGCAACGTTGTAGGTTAGTTAGGTTAGCAACCGCGTTTGTAAAACAATGATAAAATTGGTATCCTTCCGTTTGGCCAAATTACTTTTCGCCAAATTTCACTTCGCAAACAACTTATCGTCAAAGTTTCATTTCCCAAATGAACTTTTAGCAACTGTACTTTTCGCAACTAATTCATTTGGTCAAATTATCATTTCGCCAAATTTTACATGGCAAATGTTTATTTAGCAAATGTTTTATGTTGCCAAATATTATATCCCAAATAATTTGTTTGGTCAAATTGACACTTCACATACTTACCCACCGTTACCCACAAATCAAAGCATAAGGCACATGATCATGGTTTTCACAATAATTTTATGTAAAACATTGCAGAAAATAGTATGGTTGCAAAAAGTAGGTATTGCAGAAAATAGTAGGTTAGGTTAGGTTAGAACAGTGACCCTTAATGCGCGAAGGCGAGCGAAGCGTGCCGCGGCAGCGGCCGCCGAGCGCTAGAATCACCTCTATTGTTAAAGAATCATTTGGAAATTTCGATACAAAGAATGAAATAAGGAAATTAATGTAGAACAAATTTTATATTAACTCCCCACTAAACAAAATAATAACCACAAGCGAATTTGTATACCATTCTATGCACCACTCAAATTATTTTGTAAATAGTTTATCGTGAAATATTTTTGCCTAATGAAACATTTGGCAAACCATACTTTGCCAAACAATAATTTGCTAAACAATAATATGCCAAAAAAAACATTTGCAAATTAAAAGTTTGCAATAAGTTGCTTTGCCAAATGAGAATTTGCCAAATGAAAATTTGCGAAACGTTGTTTGCGATGTGATAATTTGGGAAACGTTTTTTGGCCAAACATTAGTAATCCGATAAAATTAGTATCAAGGCTACGAAACTGTTGGCTAAGTTTTTATTGTTAATCCAATAGAGCTATTCAGTTCTTCTAGTGGTACATCCGTAATACAGATAAAATTTAAAATACTTCAAGAAATTGTGAATATATTATTATTTTGACTGTAGTAACTATTAAATAAAATACCTTTCAAATAAAGAAGTCGACCACTGACAGTTATGCGATCATCGTGCGTCACCCCTGTGGTCTCCCGATGAAAATTTTGCGAAATATTTTTAGGGCATCAGATATAATTTTACGATAAATAAAAATAATCGTCCACATATAAAGTTGCAGGTGTGGAACGTCTAAACCGGACGTCACTCATGTGGCATGAGGCCGTAAATTTGTATTCGCGTTATATTTTTTAATTTACGATGTCGGATCAGATAATTTTACGGAAAGTGCACTATTTCAGTCGCGATCGTTCAGTGTGATGGGAGCTGGCGCCCGCGATTGCTATTTATTACATTTCATTGGAAATATGCCAAGTTGTCGTTCGGCAGCGGCAAATCTTTGATGCATGCCAAAAGAAAGTCAAAGTTCGATGCCTTAGCGATTGTCGATAACATCAATTCGGGTTGCATCGCAATACGCTGTTTTACTATTCGTGTGCGTCTGATCTAAGTGTAGGCACGAATCGTTTGTATTTAGCCTTTTGAAGAGCCTTGTGTTGACGTTGTATGGCTTTGATAAATTACTGGATTTTTGTCCAAGGTTGTCGCTTTCAAAACGTTCATCAGTCTCCTGGTTCACATAAACGAGTATTCTGCTTCAATAAGTTATCCAATTTTTTGACAACGAGTATTACAGGGGAAGATAGAAAGAGTACTAAAATGTAACGGGATATGTGATATCATTTATTCTACTATTAAAAAAGTGTCACTTTAAATAATATTTTGCGCGTCGCCCGTGTTAAATATAATGTTGAAATGTTTTTACACAAAGTCACACTTGAAATGAAGCAGACGCGGTATAATTTAAAGAATTTCTAATAAAACGTTATAGATAATATTTTCGTTGCTCCAAATTTATAGGTTATAATGTTATAAAGAGGTAGAGTTTATAAGTTTGTGAGTTATGGAAGTAATTCTGGAACTACTGCACTGATTTTGAAAATTGGTTCGCAGTAAAATACATTGACCTACTAATGAAACAATTACACTAGTAAATGAAAATAATTATAGTAATTGTACTTACCTAAATGACTAAAAACATAATTTGTTACGTAAAATGGGTAATGACTAATTCATGCCTTTTGCTCTACATATTAATTACGGACAAAGTGACAAGACAACAAATAATAGTGACAGTGTATTTAAACAAACATAATATCTTCGTAAGAATTATAATAGGTAATTATAATCCTTGCATAAAATTTTCCTGAAAACACCGCTACAGTCTCAATAGGATTGGTTCAATCTTACTAAAGTAAAGCACAATATAGTTTATAGACTCGGCCTCAGATATCAGTATAGTAACAAATGGTTCTATATTGGCTCACATAAAATTCTAAATCCTATTCTTTGTCTTACTACCGATCTGTGTTCATAATAATCTCTCTTCATAATTTTATTTTTCATACTTTTTTTGTTCATACATTTTTATTACTACCATCGGAGCTCATAACAGTTAGTAATCATAATTTTTTTATCAATACTGTTACTACCAAGAACCATTTAAAATACATAATTTTTATTTTCAGATATTTTTTCTTCATAACATTCATTGATCATATTTTTTTTTTTCTATGTTTGTTACGCGATAACTCCGCCAATTATGAACCGATTTGAACAAATCTTTTTTCGGCGTATAGGTAATACCTCAAGGGTGGTCCCATTTAAATTTAATAATAGAAAAAACAACCCCCAAGGGTGGAAAATTGGGGATGAACTTTTTTATACGCAATATCTCCGCCGATTATAAATCAATTTGAACGATTATTTTTTTGTTGAATAGGTATTATCAAAAGGGTGGTTTCATGCGAATTTGAAGAAAATATTTCACCCCCAAGGGTGGAAAATTGGGGATGAACTTTTTTATACGCAATATTTTCAATTTTTAGTTTTTTTTTGTGTTCACGCATTTGAAGTCGGTTTTATTTTTTTTAAAAGTTATTCAGTTAATCGTGTATATTAATCAGTTAATCAACATTAAAATGGTTTTATGATGATGTAAAATTATCTCGATTTTTATTTTCGACGTTGACATGCGTGTTTTTTTTTCATGCTTACAATAAAAACATGATCATAATCGGCCAAATAAAGATACAATAAGATCACACAAAAGAAAAATACGACACAAAAGATGTTTGCGAATTTGGGTCTGTCTGTATATAATCTACATGCGTAATGTATCTGATACGATACTTTTGGTGCCAGAATGTTCTAGCGTTGTTTCGAGCCTTATTTTTAACACCACCTGCAAAAACTAGTTCATTTTGATTCTATATTTCGGCATACTCATAAACAAAACTGGTAATACACACAACTAATACGCAGCTCTACGTTCGATCTATTTTCGCTAGTATGTTTTAAAATAAAAAAGCGTAATAAAAAACTGCGCACATGCATGTTTGGTGGCCCACTCTGTGTCCTAATTGTCTATTTTCAAACACACCGTAACCTTCATCCTATTTGGGTGCAGTTAAGCATAACCTTTACTTGGCAGGAAGTGTATCAAATATGATCTTGGTTATTCATATCGTTACCGTCTATGACTGACATTACATTCAAGGTATGAGAATGGATTTGTTTGTATGGCGACGCATTGTCTGGGTGCTGAGAGCGCATGTCCCGGAGTCCTTGAATCGGTGACGTCATGGCTTGCGTGACGACACTCCCTACGCACCCCGAGGCCAAGGTTCTAACATACTTCGACCCTTGACTACACTTGACATTGTATGGACGAGGCACTTCTATTTCAATATCGTAAGGTGAAGGTGATTTCAAAAACTTAGCGTCGACTGTATCAGGTCGCATCGACTCAATCGTAAATTATTTAGTTGAAGCGTGGCGTGCTACTACCGTTGTCGCTAGCACACCACCAAGTCACGAAACCGTTTCAGTATGTACAAGATACGCTTATGGAAAAATTTAAATGTAATGTGTACCCAATGGATTATTTCCGTAAGCAACCCGGTAAATCAGTTGCTTTCTTAAGATTACATTATTTTTATGAAGCTGATGCTGTAAAAGTAAAGATGTGCTTTTAAATCATTCTTATCGCCATAACATGTTGACCATCATATTAATATTCTGGAAATCTCTCGTTGCGTAACCCGTATCGAACAGAATAGTCGTTCGTTCACCATAATAACCGAAGTGCTAAGTGGGATAACGCTTGCTTGACCTTGCAGCTAGCCGATTTATCGGGCGACGGTGAACGCAATGCGGCATTTTCGGGAGTAGCCTTGAGATCGAGCGATACCATAATTTATCTTTCGATGACACTTTCCTGGGATAAAGATTTCAGTTTTCAAATCTGCCTGAGTCTGGCATATTCATTAAAGTGTCAGGGATTTTCGCAAAATACCTTATCTTAGGTTGAAGTTGAAATGCGCGGGTGGATCAAGAGGGTAGCTGCGTGGGCAGCGGCTTTGTGTAGGCGGCGCGTGGGCGGCCGGTGCTGCCTCAGGTCGCATTTTAGTGTTCTGATATTAAAATCTTTTATTATAGGTATGCAAAACCACGTGCAATAATAACTGCCCAAAGGTAAAGGTCACGTATTCTAGAGCTGTATAAAATTTATGAAATATGTAACTAATTGGCCTCGCATATTTCCGAAAAGCTTCTGCGAAAAGAATCTCATATTTTTTGTATTGAGTAAATAAAGGTGTATTTACTATTTGCTCAAACTACGTGTGGCGAAGAAAGTTCAGTGTCAATGTTAGTCGAGTCTCATTGTTTTGCTAATTAGAGTGCAGACTTTAGGTAACACACTAGAATATTACTCTCACTTTGCAGTGGAATGACAGCTTCTATATTATTAGCACATATGATAAAAGAGTTTCTTCTTCTAATTCTTCAAGAAAGGGTTACATACAAAATTGGATCAATCGATCTTAGTATAATTTAGAAACCACAGAGGAGTAAGAAAATGGCACGTCGTAGCACTTAGTTACGTAACGCGGAAACTGGGCCAACCGACTACGAGGGTCGAGGGGGATAATGTTGGTAGACGCTTCAGACCCGCGCCCTCATGAAATATTCAGGCCCTCTCATTGTCGGGTTCTGTAGAGTTTGTACCGTATTTCAGTGCTGCCCTTGAACTCCGCTGCTGAAATATGGGTATCGCTTTACGTTGGATTTATCCAGAAGCAGCATCCATATTTGTTTACACTTGGCTGTGTCTGCTACTTCGCACGCGTGGAAGTTGTTTTCAATCAAATAAGACCTCTGTTTATTTAGGGCTGAATCAAATAGCGGTTCAAGGTTCTCTTCCGATAGCTACAAATTGAAATAAAGATATCTTAAGAATTTAAAGTAAGTTGTAAAATTTACGAAACATTTAATGTTTCGTTCGTTTCTATTTATACTGAAATAATACATACTTCACATAAATATTCCAGACAGTGAAAATAAAAAAAAATTAGTCATTAAACAATTGTTAGTATGTGAAGCTGTTACAGTACTCAGATAAATTTAAATATGTTAATTTCAGGCACAATATGTGCATAGCGTTTACCCGGAGCCGTTTTAAAATAGACTAACTAAAAGTTGCCAGTAGTATAAATAAACGTTTCAAAATAGCGTCAATACTTATACTTTCCAAGAAGACGGAGTTTATTGAACAAATATTATGTGTTCGTATAACAATAAATTATATTTCTTTTGTTTAATATCAAACTCGAGACCGACAGTAGTACTCTTTAGTCGTTACTACTGAGGCGTTGATGGAAATTTCACAGATTTGTTAGTGCTGCATATTTGCGAACAGTTTTAACTCCATGTCCGCGAATTTACTTTTATTGCCTGTGGTGCATTTTAAGAAGTTATAAATGCGTTCTGGTCATCGACCGAAGAATTTAGAGTTTCAGGACCGTTTACAGTCATCGGACTTGAATGTAAACAAAGCGGTCTTTTCCGTAATATCTGACAAAAAGTCTTTTGTTCATAATGCAAGCTGTAAGGGAAAATTTTGGGCTCGGTCTGGGTCGCTCTGTGTCGTCACATACTTTAATTAACACAAATGGGCGGGGTTTGGACGATCGCCAAACGTATTATCTTGTAAGTCCCTTTTGTTACTAGTTTCAAATATTTTTATTGTGGAACATAAATCACTTATCGTGCATTCTTTCGACATCAACGCGTGTAACAAAGTTGAATTTATCATTTTACGTCACCAATTCGATTTATCATGTTCTATTTAAAACATAACTTTAGATTAGGATTTATCAGTTTAATTTAAAGAAAAAAATATAAAAAATATATTAATTGATTAACTGTAAAAGAATAAACAATAGGTAAATGAACATTTGTCATTGCATTATACGATTCTTATAATTATGCGTGCATACAAAAGGAAATTAATTAAAAATATTCTAACACTGGCTATATCCATGACTAATGATGTCACGACACCACGATAAATTGTTTTAAATATATTTTTCCTGTGATAAGGCTATTATTATTCCGTGTAGAGCTGTGATAATCCATTATTATTTTATTTTATACCGCATAGAGAGCAGTGGCGAACACTAGTTTTATTTCTAGGTAGGCAAAAGGATAATAATAATTGAATTTCTTTATTATGTTAAAGTGGTAAGGTGACTGCCTTTTTTGACTGAAGAAAATAACCTAGTCATCAGGCTTTGACCCACCTGAAGTATGGATTCTCAGTAATGTTTTCAGCCTTCCGACTAGTTTAAACATTGGAAAATTATAAATCTGGTTCTACAACCGTTATCGCATCCACTTGTTGTTAGACAAAGTGGCTAATCTAGGTAAAACCAATAGGGCATATTGTGAAATACTGGCTAACCTGCGACCATGACGATTTATTGTACTACAAATATTGGTTTACTTGCATAACACATATAAATTGTTGGCAATGTAAACTTTGTGTTTGGTAGGGTTTAACTTTTAACACGTTCGTAGATGTTACGAAATGTAGAGCGAAGTCTTAACCTAAATCTGGAATTAAATCTTTGGCCGAATGTTCTTCTGAAACACGCAGAAATAGATTACGTGGAGACGGTATACTGGCGAAAGTAGCGTGCTCAAATAGGTTAGTTTCTAAAAACTGAGAAGCTGTCTGTCTCTAAGATTATTACACTAATTAATGGACGTTTAATTGATCACATAGTAATTACATACATATTTTAGAGAGCTATTTTTATCTAATTTTTGCTTTATTAGTAACTTGTTTCTAACTTAAAATCTATTTTAGCTAAATTTAGATTAGTTTGTATACTCGTAATTCGTTACCGATTTCTACTCTTTTCGATTCCATTTATTTCCATACTTTTGTTTAACTTCGTAAAGTACCTATCGTATAAAATATGCGTGAATTAAACTGACAAAATATTTATTGCATGTATTCATTATGTAACTCTTGCTTATTATGTATATTGGTATCGATGCTATAATCAATGTACAAAATCAGTTATCTCGAAATTGCATGCTATATCGACACTGATAATGCTAGTTGACTTATCGAAATATCGAATCCTGATTTCCGTAACGACATTCGTGAAATCATGATCGATTCCAAATTTGAGAAGCGAGAGCTGTCAATAAATCGAGTGTGTATTTGCAGCGTTGGCACAATGTGTACACTGTTATCTTATCTTTTAAGTAAGGTACCAACTCACCAAGTTCTATGCAGTGTAAGAGCTGTTGTTGATTCGGTAAACCATGTTGGTCTCAGGTACACGACGCACGTCTCTGCCAAACGCTCTCCTCTTGGACGGTGGCGCGAACACTTCGATACATAAACCCTTGGAAGAGGTAAGTTTTATTTAAATTAATTAGCTTAATGTAGTAAAATTATGACTCGTATATTCAAGTCAATCCTCAAGCATTTTGGGTCTTCGTGGCTGTCAAAACCGATTAAATTAATATTTTTCCAGCTATGCTTTTCTGGTATAGAATCTAACATTTTAAAAGAAGTTTGGAAATTCACAATTCTTGTACCGGAAAACTTTTGACGTGCGTACAAAATACTTAAGTCTTCTTTTACGATATTTTCATGAAAAACTGTTTCTATTAACTTAATGTAAACTTATATTTTATGTAAACTCGTTAATCACAGATTTAAGCAACTTAATAATGATAAAGATAATTCCCCTTAGTAAAACATTAACGGGAAAATCTAATCAGTAATCACAATGGTTATCGTAGAAATAGCTGTATCTATGGCGTCATGCCGATAAATCAGAAACATTAGCATTATGTGCAGCTACAGGTATTGTGATAATGCAGATTTCCATGCACTTAAGGGATAATTGCAATCACTCATTCATATCGACAAGATTAACGTTTGATAAATCTATGTAAAGTATATGATTGTACCTAGTACATAGCAGAAAACAAACAAGGATTAAGTTTTCATTTCAATGCCTACTCGTTTTATTAATCATAATAAACAAAGCGATCGCAAAAAAACAAAATTTTAATCAATAAGCGATAAACGATAACAACAACATAATATCAAAATTAGGTATGCTGTAGTTACGAAGTCTGCTCATTGAAATTATTTCAATGCCGAAAATGTAAATGTAAGCTATTTCTGACGCGATTTGAATAAAATATACCCAGACTATTGTAATCATATCTCTGTCGCCTATTATGCGAGGGGAGTGTTTTGTTCGGTACCCACGTCAGACTACATTGAAAGATTTAATCAATAATGAACATCGCAGCCCTGATTGGATGGCAAATAAACTGTAGGCGTATATCAAAGTTCCAGTCTAGTATATTCCATTAGCAATTCTCGATTCCCGAAATTATTTCGTTATTATAGGAGCTATGCTGACGGGGGAACAACGAATACGTCTCCGATGTTGCTAAGCAAATTTATATGGTGAGTGTTAATACTGATGCTTTGAAAGTGGTTGCAAAATATTCTTAAGCCCAGATATAACAAAAATGTAGAGTCGCAGTTTTGTGAGCTTACTTACCACTCTATTTACCTATAAAACTGTCTTTGGCTATAAAATATTTTTTGTTGTGGAATTTAATTCAGCATCGTCTAGTTTCTCCTGTTTACCACCTCCCTAGACCAAAGAGTTATGAGCGGAATATTGTTTCACTCGTAAATTTACACACCGGCATTTTGATAGAGTCCAGCTTTTATCTGAAAGGTGTTTGTTTTGGCTGTCATCAATTTTCCAGCTTCTGCTTCGTTTGAGAGGAATTATTCCGGTGTTTGCGTATTATTTAAATCCAGGTATAGGTACTTGTCTATTTTCGTTCTATTCCATCTGCGTTTAATTTCTATTTTCGAGTTTTCTTTGAATGCGTTGTGTTTATTTAACAAAATGAGAAGATCCAGTAGTTTCAGTTAGACCCTACATGCTTTGCTTTATGATGTGTTTATAATAAAAGAAAAACTTATTGCAATAACTAAGAGTTCGCACGCGCTCATTCGCATGGTCTGTCTGGTATTAACCGGTTCTACAATGTGCAAATAGTGTTCAAGTTTTTTATTGTCAGACGTCTTATTAGCGTTATTTCGGATCTCTAAATTCTTATTCGGATTTGTCTCTCCCTATCACATTAATGACGTCGAGTGGACGTTTCGTATCATTATTATTGTGTTTATGACTTTATGCTTGTTTCAAAATAATTTCATTCAATTGTGTAATTAAATAAGTCATTTTATAGGTCCGTTTTTCTGGGTTTTGTTCTTTTTGTTTATTTATGTTTGTGTCAGTGTTTTACTGTGAGAGCTCGTGTAGGTCAAGTAGAGTTCGTTCACTGGAGTGGTCGAACAGGTAGGTCCGGGCTCGGGTCCCGCGGCCGCAGACAATGTTCCCGAGTCCCGGCGGCGGCCCGCGGCTGTGTGCGCGAGCTCGCGTCGCGGGCTCGGCACACAATGAACCGCTGCGCAACATTGATTCGTGGTTCGGTGCGCGACCGTCAGTCACCAGTGCGCAACGCAACGAGAAGCAAGTGTTCAGCGCTCGGTAGCGCTACTTTTATTTTTGCGTTAATTTTTTTTTGTGCAACTCTTGAGCTTCCACAAGATAACCTGTTTTATATTGCTCATGTATCACTCTTCTGTGAACGGCAAAGATTTGCATACTGTTACTGTAAACTCGTGTTACATCGTTTGGCTCTCTACCTACTTCGGTTCCTGTGTGTTGAGTAATATTCTGTGTCAGTTGTAGTGTTTGTGCTTGTGATAGAATCAGACGATTTCATCGCGAACGTGTTCCAATTTGGGATTTCACCACGAGCGGGCTCAAGGAAGTTTATAGTCAAGTGAGTTGAATGAAAATATTTTTTACAGTTGTTTCAGCTGTTGGCATATTGTGATTTAATGATGTTATTACCACTGTATTTCATTATGTGATCTTAGCTTTCTATTGCTGTGTTTCTTACTGGTATCGTAGCGCTGTGCACCGAATGTGCATTGGCCTTTATCGGATGATGGATGGTCTGCCGTCGGTTGTAGTCAAGTGGCGTCGTGCATCACCACGTCACGAACGCGAGTGCTGCGGAGTGCCGCTCTCGAAACGCCCGCTCTTATCTCGCACGACCTCGACTCCGCCGTAACTGCCGAATCAATTTGATGTTCCATTCCAACCATTCGCTACACGTGTATAACGTGACGAAGACGCCTCTGCCACGAGTTGACACAACTCGCGAAAACATAACTACGTTTACGCTCAACTCCGCATTGTTAAGTGGGCCGTTAAATACGTGCTAAACAAAACACAATCCGGATATGTTAATTGGAACCTCTATTTGCCTCATCACATAAAGATCTTTATTTATAACTTTTGCCTTCAAATTGTAAGAGTTGTGTATTTCCCGTAACCTTTTTGGGTTCATTTCCTCAATTTCCACCGTCACCATGTATATATGCGGGCAACAGAAAATTATTTTGGCCCTAAATTCTGCAATGATAATAAAATGTTGGTTTAGTCACTTTTACAACTGACAAGTAATTTATAACTGCCTTAATATAACCTAACAGTAGTTTATGCACAACAAATGCTCAGGCCGTGGACCAGAAGAGCTGTTGTAAATAAGGGGAAACCATGAGTGAATTTTTAGTAAGGCCAGCTTGTAACTGGTTACTACTCATATTATAACAATTATTTTAAAATTGCTGCTGAATGCTATTTGTGTCACGAGTTCCTTAAAAAGTTTACAATATTATGTTTATTTATATTCCCAATGTTGTTTTTTGTTTTGTAAACAAAGAAGAACGGTCATCTGTGACCCAGGCCCGACAGAAACGAGACATACCTCAGTTTTTTGTCATGTCTTAATTAGTTAAATTATATATTTTTTATATTCGAAATCTATGTATAACACCAAAATATTACCCTTTGTTTTTGTTCAGGCGTTATACAAAAACTAATACAAAATGCCTATTTATCACCAACATTGGTAAATGTATCTACCTAAATGTCTATTACAGCTGCTATGGAATGTATCTAGGTGACCTGGAGATGCAGCCGGATTATACAGGGTGGAAACGAGAAGTTACAAAATCCATAAATTCAATGTTACCAGCTTCCATAATCTGTAACCTATTATTGGTACAATTTGAAAGAGCTCGTGAAGCACTTTCAGAATCAGTAACTTGTTTTTCGATATCTTGTATAGTTTAGAAATAATCGAGTGAGATCTCTTATCGTTCCAAATGTATAACCACCCTGTATAATCCGGTTGTATCTCCAGGTTACCTAGATACATTCCATAGCAGCTGTAATAGACATTTAAGTACATACATTTACCAATTTTGGTGATAAATAGGCATTTTGTATTAGTTTTTGTATAACGCCTGAACAAAAACAAAGGGTAATATTTTGGTGTTATACATAGATTTCGAATATAAAAAATATATAATTTAACTAATTAAGACATGACAAAAAAACTGAGGTATGTCTCGTTTCTGTCGGGTCTGGGTTTTTTTTGTATGGGGCGTGACCGTTCTTCTTTGTATTCAATATTAAACTCCTTCACCATTTATCTCATTACTACTTAGTTACTGCACGCCCACTATAAGTTGATTTTTTTATTGGTGTTGTTCAGAAGTAGTCTACATTTTGTTAGAAGTAGGTTAAATGTGTAATGTATTTACTATAATATGTTTGTGAAGGTCAAAGCTTGCGTAAAGAATATATTTACAATTACAATTGACGATGTACTCGAATCATGCCTGTCTATCACCGACTTGTCATCACGTATTGAAAGCTGGTTTGTTTATTTTCTTTTATGAGTAACTACCTACATACGTTTTTAGGTCATCTATGTAAGTAGTATTATATGGAACGAATGCTTTTGATTCACTGTGGCTTCTATAAACGAGTCTGAAAAACATACGGTTGTATTTCAGTATAGTCAATTTTCAAAGATTCTGTTTTTCTCTCAGGGTCAAAAGTGTCGCTCTTTGATTGGCAGATTTCAGTTTGTTCAAACACCATTTCGTATTGAATATACATTTCATTACCAGTCCAAACCTGTGCTATTGTCTGATTTCGTCGTTTGTTGTTACAGTGAAATAGGTGTTTGTTAAAAGCAAATTTATATTCAAGTCGCTTGACGCACCGCACGGTTTGCTTTTCCTGTCGTGCACAAATCGCGTCGTTTCGCCGCATTGAACTCGCCGACTGGTCTCCGGTTGATGCACGGGGGTATTGGTATGACTTTCCGAGCGGGTTTGTTGAAACAGCTGTCGAAAGTGTAAGGTCACGTTCAGCGGCGCCAGTTCTGCTGCATGTTGGCGACGCACGCGCATTCACAGACGCAGTGAAAGTGCGCCTGCGCCGGGGACCTATACTGCGACCGCTGGCGCTGCCTCGCTTGTGTCGTAAGCTGTTCGTCCGTGGAGCACTAGAAAGCTCCATGAAATTTTCAACAACAAAACCTCTTGCTTTGTTCCGCCTTGATTTCGTAACAGATGAAGCGGTGCCATAACAATTACACTTAATAACAGCTCACACTTCCTGATAACAAACTGTGTGTCTATGCAACTGCTGTGCGTCTCCATTAGCCAGATTGTATGCTATTTTCTCCTTTATCTGGTTACTCGTACCATACCAGAAACAGAATTGAGACCTCAATAATTAATATTCTGCAACGGCTTCTGTCCTCGAATAAACCTGATTTACGTCTAATTGATCGGGCATATCAGGCCTTTCGTCCCAGTTGCAAGCATCGGCCGGCACGTGACGTATAACTTGATGCGCTAATTAACAATCGTCTGAATATAGTAATATCGTTAAGTAATTGATGGCTGGCACACACAGCGATTGGCGTGTGATTCCACGCTGAGCGCATGCTGTCCCACGTGACAGACCATTATAGTTTCTGGTTTTACTACTAGACTGCTCCACACACGCGTCTGAACGGAATTTAATCTGTTTACGCGTTCGATTCTATTTTTATTGTTATAACCCATTTGCAATGCCATTCTCGTACCATCAAAATTTACGTCTAAAGCGGCTCATAGAAAATATTTCACATGACAAAACTAATGAAATTAACTGAGAAATAATGTCCATAAAATTCTACAGGGTGTTTGGCGCATCGTGTGCCAAAATGATTTGGCGTATAGAAGGGGCCATTTCCTATATTTTCAGCCCCCATAACAGGTTCCATGCCAGGCGGCTACTTTTATATTATTTTTTTTAATAAATTCACCAAAGTACCCAAATCGCATCATTTAATTTCGATTTAAAAAAAAAACTACTAGGCGTAGCCTCAAAGTAAATATTTTGTTTTGACGTGCATTGATGTAGGGTTGCATCAAATTTAAATTTACTGGCAAATATCATCTAGTTTTTTTAAAATTCAGCTTTAAAGTTTTCCGAAAAGTTAAAAATGGACTGAATATTTAAGTTTACATGGCTATAATTTTTTTTTAAAAAGAGAGAGCGATCTTCTGATTTTATCAAAACTTCTGTAGTCTATCCCCATTCAAACGGTATACTAATCTTGTTTAAATAATAACAACAACTTCACAAATTCCTTAAATTAGTGCATTGACTCTACTCGGACTGATTTGCGAAATTTGTGTTTATAGCCCCTTTTTGTGTGAATAGCACGTACAACACCTAACAGGTAAAAATTATTTATCTTATGCAATGTAAAAACCTTTTCCCTATCGTTTTTCAATGTGGATTTCTTGAAATTAAAGACGAAAATTATTATTTTGATCGTTTATTAATTATTACAAATTTTGTTCAAAATAACCGCCTCGGCTACGTATACTAATTTTGACTGTTGTCGTATGCAACCACATTTCTCTTTTTATTACTACAAAGGCGTTTTCTATTCGTGGATTGGAAGAGATGGCCCTATACAGTGGCCTGCACGTTCCCCAGACCTAACTCCGTTAGATTTTTACGTCTGGGGACAAACTAAAGAACTGGTGTACGTAACGGATTCAAACAATAGAAGAACTACAACAACGAATAGAAAACGCCTTTGTAGTAATAAAAAGAGAAATGTGGCTGCATACGACAACAGTCGAAATTAAAAGAAGATGTCGTGAGTGTACCTATACGTTGCCGAGGCGGACATTTTGAACAAATTAATAAACGATCAAAATAATTATTATCGTCTATAATTTCAAGAAATCCACATTGAAAAACGATAGGAAAAAGGTTTTTACATTGCATAAGATAAATAATTTTTACCTGTTAGGTGTTTAACGTGCTATTCACACAAAAAGGGGCTATAAACACAAATTTCGCAAATCAGTCCGAGTAGAGTCAATGCACTAATTTAAGGAATTTGTGAAGTTGTTGTTATTATTTAAACAAGATTAGTATACCGTTTGAATGGGGATAGACTACAGAAGTTTTGATAAAATCAGAAGATCGCTATCTCTTTAAAAAAAAAAAATTATAGCCATATAAACTTAAATGTTCAGTCCATTTTTAACTTTTCGGAAAGCTTTAAAGCTGAATTTAAAAAAAACTAGATGATATTTGCCAGTAAATTTAGATTTGATGCAACCCTACATCAATGCACGTCAAAACAAAATATTTACTTTGAGGCTACGCCTAGTAGTTTTTTTTTAAATCGAAATTAAACGATGCGATTTGGGTATTTTGGTGAAATTACAAAAAAAAAATAATTTAAAAGTAGCCGCCTGGCATGGAACGTGTTATGGGGGCTGAAAATATAGGAAATGGCCCCTTCTATCCGCCAAATCATTTTGGCACACGATGCGCCAAACACCCTGTATAATCATTCACTGTAAAGTACTTTCAATACGTCACTGTAGAATATTGTAAAGAAAGATTTTCACATCATAACAACTTAAAATTGTAGAGCATTAATAGATACATCAAAGTAACATTGCAACTATGAACAGCGAACACATATAAAAAAAATCTGGTTCTTGATTAGCGCCAAAGCCATTTTAGAATTTCAGACTTAATTACATAATTCGGCCGGCAACTTCCGGCTCATGCGACCTTCAATAGGTCAAGCTCAAGGTATGAAAGAAAGTATTTTATCGGAGCATTAAAAACCATTAAAGCTAGTTTTATGTTTTGGACATGCCATTGTTTGAATATTGCTTTTTGTTTTACTGTAAATTCAAGCGATGATATTGCACTTTGGCTCTGAGGAATGCTGAGATGGCGATTGTTGATTACATTTTCAGTCTGATTTTCTTCGTATTCAGTGTGATTAATAGTTTAATTCAGAACTGTGCCGTAGGAAAATATGTTTCCATGAATGAAAATGATGAGTCAGGCATTTGGCTGCCGCTGGCTTTCATTCAGACAATATCACAGCGGACAAAACGAACAACATCGCCCTGATTCTCGCCAAGGATGACTTGATGAGCGAATTTTATCTGTCGGCAGTATATTTAAAAATAGCACTCGAAAAAAGTACAATGACTTTCCTTGCCATTTTATTTCCGACTATCTAGTGAAGTCCAGTTATAAATAAAACGCTTTTAATAACTTGGCGCCGCCCAGTAATTTTAATAGGTGCGAGTATTGATTCGGTTTGCGTGATTCACCTTATTGCTCGTATAATGTTTGTTCCGCAGATTTGTTTCTATCACATAGTTCCAGGATTTCCATTACGCGCTAGTTGGCAGAGGTTGACATTTCATAACGTGCAGCTGATGTCTCGTAAGCGTGACTATTTCGCGTGGGTTTTCAAAATGGCGTGTGCACCTTGTTCCCTAATTCAAGAGCGTGGTGCCTGGATCCTGGATTGAAATATACACACATGTATGCGCGTTCGACCCACTGACCTAGCAGTGACCTATATCTCACGCACTACACTACTGTCGCACCCTTTGATAAATTCCAGCAGATGAAAATTGCATTTCATAGATTCTCTGTGTATATTTTCCGCGGAATTTCATAATCAAAATTGTTGTGGATGTGGCTTTGTGAGCTCAGAAACTCGACTCGCAAGCAGATGTCAATGTTATTCACCGAAATACTCGTACGCTGAATACCACAAATATTTGAATGCTGCGTTTGCAGGGTCGAATTTTAATGATCAACGTACAGTTAAAGTATAAAGTTACTGAAGAAAACTGATTAAACCTAAGTAAATAACTTGTCAGTTAGTTAACTGGAAATCAATTACTAACAACAACAGAAGCTAAATAACCTTGGTTTTCACTGATTTGCTTCGTTGGTCATTGTGTCCATTTCCTTATTAGGTGTATTTTTCTTTACTTAATCGAGTAGGCCGGCTAGGCTGATGCCCAGTCAGAATTAATTATCATATCTGTTATTGTAAAAACATTGTTTTACCAAGTCACAAATGAATCAACAAAGTTGTGTGACGTCAGACAATACGTCTTTTAGGTAAATACGCATATCGCGACAGCTGTTGTCACTATTACTATTTAATTTTAACACTGTTTGCAACATCGAGTTCATATCTTCTTGGAACTGGCCCTATCCGGTTCTTGACTCGAATGACCTTATTATCTTACATTTTCAAATGTCCACTGTTCGTGGCTCTTGCTCGAATACGATAAAAGCATTCGTAATAGGTACCTGAAACGAGATATTAAACATCTGGCGAGTGGCGAAGTTGTAGTTATTTCGAGTTTATTTATTTTGAACTTTTGGAAGTCTCCTGATATTTTACGTAAGTTCTGAAACTACAGCTTACTACGTGGCTGCGCCCACCATGTGATTTGTTTGTTTATGGCCTTTACTTGTTACTATCTCTCTACAAACTTTATATTTTGAGTCATCGGGTTGTTTCTGGGTTATTATTGTTTTGATTCCTTCGTTTATTTTCAGTGTTCTATATCCGTTGTTCCCTGTTTTGACGTATGGCGTGTTGCACTCTGGTTCGCTGACTTCGTAGCAGGCGAGAACCGGGGCGGGGCTTGCGCGTCACAAATACCCATGGAGCGCTTCTAATTTGGTGACGCCGAAGCGCTGGCAGGCGCTCGGAGCAGAGACGTCGGCCGACGCAACCGCGGGCCCGACGTCTGCCTCCGACCCGAATGCTCGTGCGTCACAAACGCTCCTCGATGATATACAGGAGGAAGCTGACCACGTGGTCATTGGCAATGAACGTGAAATATAACAAAACATGTTTGCTTGAACGAGTTGATGCGGAGTTTGTCAGTTTACGTAAAAATATTTTGCTTCAATCATCACCTTTCGTAACGTTCAGGATTTCCTGAATTGGGGAACCACCTTTTTATTTGCATGATTGCCAAAGGCGGTGCATCCTAGAATGGTTTCTCGGCGTGCCCTTGTCCGGCGCAGGCGCAGGCTAAAAACAAAATGAGTGAGTTGTGCGAGCAGCGCGCCAATCACAACCACTCACGCGCCCCGGTTCCCTGACCTGCCGTCCACCGATTGCAACTAGTTCTCAGCGCTCGCAGACCCGTGGATACCACTGAACTCTCTCTTTGTTATAAAACCAATCTAACCGCCAATTGAAAAAGGTCATATCAAATTGAACTTGAGTTTTCCAATCGTGACCCTACTGACAATGGGTTGGATTTCACCGCGTGTAACTGATACATTCACTTGTTTGACTGTGTTATGTAAACATATGCTAATCTTACATCAGTGACTTTGAATCATAACGTTGATTACAGTAGGTCAGTGATGTGAACTTATTAATATATGTTCATGCGGCGATCACGGCTTGATGTTGTTATAAGAAAGTCGTAGAGTGTTTGGTTTTATTTGGTTAAACATTTGCTTAAAGAAAAACAATATAAATGAATGATATTAGATACTGGAGCTGAATATAAAGTTAAAGATATAGAGTTACAGAGAAATATAGTAAGAAAAGTAAAATGTAGAGCCATTGCAATCTAAATGAGTATGCGTATGATACACTTTGATTAAACGCGTAAATTCGATGATAAGTATTCATTAATTTACAAACATAATATTTGTTAATGTAATTAGTGCATTAATAAGTTAAAAGTAGGACAGAGGCGTGGCTCTGAGCCTCTTTATGTTAATGGCAATAGCTATTAAAATAAATTCAAATCTAAATGTGTTTTAGGTAAGTTACACTTGTCACATAATGATTGATTACTAGCAATTAGTGGGTAGAGTTCATTACTAATTTCTTTACAAAAGATTTGACATTTCTGTCATTGAAGAATAGGTAGGGCAAGAGCTTTCCATAAGCGTATTTTGAAAAATGACTGCAATGTTTTAAAGGAGGAAGTTTCCCGAGGAAACTACGAATTTATTTTAGCTTATTTGGGATTTTCGAACTCGAAAATGTATTTTTTTGGAAAGATCATCTATCGAAGAGTAAATTTTTACAGGGGCTCATGGCAGTTGTCACACCTTCTTATTTAGAGCTTTTGTTCTCTTTCAGGTGGACAGCGGTGGCGGTGGCTTGGCCGAAGTAATGGTGTACTCTCTTGGCTGGGGCATGGGCGAGCCGGAGCGGCGCGGCGCCGACCGCAAGCGAGCCCAGCCGCCCCCAGTAGCGCACTCGCCGCTGTCGCCCGACGACGGGCATGAGGTCGACGTATTGCCTCTCCACAATCAGGTGAGCTCGAAGTGTGGTGCACTCTCTCGGCTGGGGCATGGGCGAGCCGGAGCGGCGCGGCGCCGACCGCAAGCGAGCCCAGCCGCCCCCAGTAGCGCACTCGCCGCTGTCGCCCGACGACGGGCATGAGGTCGACGTATTGCCTCTCCACAATCAGGTGAGCTCGAAGTGTGGTGCACTCTCTCGGCTGCAGCAAGGAGCGTCGCGTCGCGGCGTTGATCGCAAGCGCGCTCGGCGGCCCCTAGTAGCACGGACGATGGGCATGACGTCACATAACTGCCGCTAAAGCAGCAGTTGAGCATGTCATTACTCCATTGATCGTAATTTCGGTGGAAATCTAGGAAGAATCATGAATGATGATCATAAAAATCTAGTTTAATGAATGTATGGTCATTTGGGATGTAACTGAGTTTGCCTAAAGTGGAAAATATTCGTGTTTTTTGCCTGTTCTACATTATCGCTTCATAGACATCATCAAGTCTGACTTTTACGTGACTGTATTTTATGGTAGTTAGGTTACATTTTCCTGAAATATTCCAATGTGTCTAGCGTGGATTACGTACTCAACTGATAAACGGAGCAATATACACGTTGAATTAAATAATCCACAATCTAGTACCAACAGCGATATGAACAATGTAAATATAAGGACAGGTGTCGTCATCCGTTGTAGATTTGTAATATTCCATACACGCTGATAAACTGTGTGATTTTGCTTCGATAAATCTAACCTGAAACTGACTAAAAACTTGAAACATTGCAGTAACTGGCCATGTCATATCTGGGACTATCGCTGGGTTGTGAAACTGAGCAATGTGCGTGGGGTAACGTAACGTTTTAACCTTACGCGAGTATAAGCTGGCGCGCTCCGGCAATAGACCGGTTCGTTACAGTCTAGAGATCGCTTGGAACCATGACATGGCCCACGGCGTGATCGCGCCTGTCATACTCCGGCGACGCCGATTGTTGCCAAGACAACTGCTGTAGGCCGGTATTAATAACTGTTCCGACAATACTCAATGCAATCGTGGTCTGCATGACTAACGGAGCGTGCCGGAATGAAATCTGCAGAGCAGGTGCGCTACGCTAAGCGTACCATTTGATGCGTGTGGTGCAATTTATCAAAGATGACGAATTGCTCTGGCTTTTGTCAAGTTTAATTGTTGATCGCGTGTTAGTTTTGTCATTAATATCATAAGTATTCAGTCCATACTGCCGGAAAATTGTCGCGAGACAATTTGGAACAGAAACTCCTGTTGTAAGATATAAAAAGACTCAATAAATCTCAGGCTTCCTGCATGCCGGCCATCGGTATGTTGGCATTTCTAGGGTTGGAATCACGAAAGTATTTGACTGAGTCAGACAACATTTGAATTATTAATCTCTACGTGTCAGGAAGTTGATCACATGCAAGTGAAATTCTTTGATGGATCATTGATGAATGATGCAGATTTTACATGAAATGTATTTGTTACTTGTCTTGATAGTTCTTAGTATCAATAACGCCAACAATTTTCAAATGTTTCAAGTAGTAACATTAACTCTTCTGTTAAATCCTTCTAAACAAAAACAACGGTGTTTTAGACCTCAGTCAGACCACTGTTGGGGTCGACGCGCCGCGGGCCCGCCGTGCGTGCCCGGGTCAACGTCTCGGATATTTTTTATTTTCCCCGTGGCATGATATCCGATCGCTAGTGCCCTACGCCGAGTCGCGTGCTGCACCGCTTTCGGTGTGTGAGTCTGCAAACAAAGAACAGCACCCCATCGAGTCAATGCACACTTGTGTACACGCTATTACAATCGAAAACAGCATGACAACTACTTTTTTGTCCATTTGCCTGCCATGCAGCTCACAAACAGATTCAAGTTGCAGTTTAAACTTGTTTACAAGCAATAATATTACAATGTATAGAATATCTGTTATTGGCTCTATAATTTATGCGATTATATTTAATTATTTATTTATTGGTTGCAATAGCAAGTAGCAAACTGAAGTTTTCATAGATTTCGACCTTGATAGAGCCGAAAAAAGTATCACAACGCTTAAAATAATTCGATAGTTGAAGGTCATTGTTCATTTCATAATCAGTGGCGTGACTTTATCAGTCAATAACAATGAATAAAGTTTATTGACAGTACGAGCACATGTTTACATTGGGTTTCCCAAACCTACACTAATCTGGAAAAGATTCATTAGATACGACAAACTGGAACAATGAAATATTGATTGATTCGATATCAATGCTATGCTATCTGAAATGTTTTCTTTACGGACTGATAGTTTATCAAGTTTAAACCTAACCCTATAGGTAACATGGAATATTCTCGAATTTCGATTTCGCATACGAAAACGCTCAAATCGAAACAGATTTTAAAAATAACTTATTTTGGTTGTTTGTAAGTTTTGGCCACTTTGGGGTGTCAAGAACTATTTGACGCTGACTTTATGTAAATTACAACCTTTAATAAACATTGTTGTAATCAGTGTCATTCATGTTACATCGTTTAATAGACTAGACACAGCGTCAATACATTACGTCGTCGATTTATCTAACATAGTATCTGCCTAATGAAGCTACTTAGACTGAAATGTTTATTGTTATGACGTCATGTTACTTTAATGTATGGAGGCTAACTAGAACGGAGCTTGTTATACCTGTCTCGTTAATAATAGACGAGTATGCTGAAAATAAGTTGTTTGTACCGTGGCCGTGGTCAAAGCTTCCATTACACTGTGTTGTTGTGAATTACGATTAGCTACCGGATCAAAGAGAGAGCTTTTAATGTAACATTCCACGATTCTAGCAAGTTAAAAAAATACATTCTATAAATATGTCCGAAGCAGGCATCATCGTTCATTCTATTATCATGCAAACAAAACTTAAGTAGTTCATTAACGATAAAACATTGGATTTGGCAGATATGACTATAATTCGATTCACGCTTTTGCAATTTTTCATTTTCGCCCAATTAGTATAATGAGATTGTGACAGTTTTACTGGGCGAGACTGATTGGTGCGCCCCGGTGCATGCGTACCACAGCTGGTACAATCGATTGCATATTAGTAGCAAAGTCACCCTTATTACAACTACATAAATATTTTGTGATAAGATGCAGTGTTTAGCCTGATGTCCCATCGGCTTTAAGCATAGCTTTGTCAGGACATAAATCGCAATATAGACGACGACTCCCTTATGGGCAAATGTATCTGTACAAGCTGCGATACAAATGCAGACAATATCTCGTTTCTTTATAGGAACAACTAATAAACTAAACTTAATAAGCCACCAAGGCAAAATTTAAAAAGGTATCAGGGTGGAATTGATCCAGAACCTCCGCATCTCTAACCTTTACGAGGGCCGTCAGCTAAGATTATAAAATGCACACCTACTATTCACTATCACTAACAATACAAACAATAAAGGGTGGTTCTCATGAATTTGTCACTGAAAGCAAACTGACATTGGTGTTGTTTGCCCACAGGTGGGCGGGCACACGCGATTGCTGGTGCTAAACGACAGCACCGTCATCAAACCGCTCAACATACGCGAGTTGCATTTCTATCAGAACATTCCCGAGGACATCCAGAACTTTGTGCCCCGATACAAAGGTGAGAATCATTTTGATGCCCTACAAGTTACTTTTATAATGCTCGGTACGCTTTTTACGATTCGTTGAATGCCTCATAATCATTCATTGCATCTTACATTTTATTTTTCTTTTACAATAATGACGTTGTCTGTTTTTTATTTAGATGTCAATTTGTGTTGTTTTATGTTATTGCATTTGGAGCACTAAGGAAACTTTGTTTTTCGTTTATTATGATTTAATCTAATTTATCGCGCTAGATAAGGTTGAAAATAAGGCTTATCTAAATGAGTTAAAATAACGTCAGTGACACATTTTTATTGTGTTGATTTGCTGGCTTGGTGAATAATAATTATGGTGTGATGAGATTGTTAAGACTTGCGTCAGCATTAGAATAATGTACGCAATATCGGTATCTAATCTATTTTCATGCTACTTGTTAGTTCAGGTGACTGTAAATGATTAAAAATATACAATGATGTTTTCCTTGCTGCTCGTAATCGTGATCATCATTACATTATAGAGAATGTGGATGGTAGAGACGTGTGCTTATTGATGTCATACAAACCCGCCGACCGCTAATATATGGGCGATAACGACTACTTTCTATGTAGTCGTCAGTGTTTTCTCTTGTCGATGTTACATTTTGCACTGATTATTATTGTGAAAATATTTTTAGATTAAACAACAAAAATACTACGCTATGATAATGAAAATGTTTACGTTATATGTACCTACTTATGTTTAGATAATTTTTGGCAATTAAAATTTAATAATGGCTCTCCATTTTTTCAAAATTTCTCTCTGATTTGTCTATGACGTTGAACGCACCTCACACCCAATAACCAAGTGATAATAAACTATTTATTTATTTCTAAAAAACTTGCGTTAAAACGCATCATCTTACCGATTTTCCACATGCACAATATGGCTAGAAAGACTGCTTAACGTTTTTAATTGTAAAAAAAAATATGAAATATTGTGATAAAAAAGTTCATAGAATTTATTACATGTTACCAGTTGGCCAATATTGTGCATTATGATGTATTGAACTTTTACTGTTGTTATTTTTATTTATTCAATTATACACTGTAAATAATATTTGTACGTACAGTCGCAGAATGAAAAGGTTCGTCACCTTAGTGTCGGTTTTCGCTTGCACTAGGTACTGTAAGAGTCAAACCTGCCAACATAACAGTGCAAGAAACAGTGCTGCTAACATTTAAATAAATATGACGTTTGCTAACAAATAAGGTTTTGCTTGTTTATTTTTCTATCCCATCAGTGCAATGCAATGATGACATTGACCAATTGACAATAGTTTTTTTTATTTAATATAAATAATAATGGCAGGTTGAACCAACAAGAAGGTTTTAGTTTATCAATCATAATAATCTTCTTGACAAGATAAATTTTCAAACAACTTTGATCTGAATAATTTTGAACTTTACTGACGAACAGTTAAAGATTATTTTCTCTAACTCGAGATTATTCTGTAACATAGTTTCAAAAGGTAATATGTGCTCGCGATTCGTTGAAGGAATCAATTTGAAAACTGACGAACCTTTTCATTCCGTGACTGTACATACATACTTAAATTATTTCAGTACATTGGTATTTCCATTGTTTTATCAAAATCGATTGATGAATCATTTAGATTTCAATTTAATTAACTCCTTATCAATACTCATAAATAGATCCGCATTCAAACACTCAGGAAATTATATTTGCAAATAAATATTATGGTATCTTTACTAGAAGAGTTAGACTTAGGTATAGAGCATAGAGATAAAAGTGGGTAAGTATCTTACAAATACATACCTGTTTTTACTATTTATGAGTTGAATTGATTCATAATTTTCATTTTGTTATTCAGTAAACAAGTTGCGAGAACTCGCTCTATTATGTAAATATTTTAGCAAAACATTGGTAAAAGTTCAAAACGTAATGGAATTACGTAAGTTTTGCGTAGTAGCCTCGGTCAGTTGACCGCGGGCGGCGCAGGCGGCGCGGGTCGCGGTGAGGGGTGAGGGTGCGGGGCGGCGGGTTTGCGCGGGCGCGCCGGCAGGGTCAGGACACAATATTAGTTTCCTTGTTGTCGCAAGGGCTGCGGCGCGGCGGCGGGCGGAGCGGCGCCGGCACACCACCACTCGACCGCCCCTAATTGCGCCCTAGCGGTAAATTTACATTTTGGGTTTGTAAACCTTTACTTAAACTACATACGCATTCAACACCACACTCACACGAAACGCAAACTCAGCGACACTGACAGTTTGCCACACTACATTTTAATCCAGAAACACACTGCCCATCTGTTACACGAGACACACCACAAAAGATATACAAACCCTCTTATAAAACGTCAAACTTTATCACTTTTTTTCCATCAGATTTAACGCTGGCAACTTGCACTATAGTAAGTTAATATTGACTTTACAACGTAGATAGTAGATTACAGAACTCAAACATCCCAGTGGTGTAAATAGCACGCTGGAACTTCCAGAGATCCGGGTTCAAGCCCCGGCTGGGCATAGCTTGAGTGTCCTCAATCTTCTATCGCTTTACATCTTTCATGTGAAAGTAAATGATTCATTTTTAACTTGATAAACTGATTCTTGTGCGCTCCGCTTTGGAAGCGAGTGAATTGTTGATCAAATATAGAAATGAGATTAGTGTTTATCGTGTTGTGCGCTGTGGTCCCCTCGCTGATGAAGAAGCTGTTTGTTTCAGGCGTGATGCAGGCTTCTAACACGGGAAGCACCAAATTGGACAAGCGGTACTCGCCATGTTTCCGCGACGAGAACGGCCGCAAGCAGTCGCTGGGCGGCAAGCGCAAGCGCGACGACGTGTTCAAGTGCGTATCCGGCCCCGCCGCGCCGCCAAGGCTGACACTCCTTGACACTTGTCATGTGTCCTTTATCATATTTCAGAAGCTTTGACGTACGCCGGACCGACGCCCGACGTCGCCATTAATTCATACGATCGCAATACTTACATGACTATCCCACTAACGCGTGAGCGATGCACGACCCATTCACACTCTGCGAGCCTCCGATGACTTGCGTCGTGGAGTCGTGGTAATAATATAAATTTGATTGCAATGTAACAATATAACAGATAACACCTACTCTGTGTTTCAATTAGCTCCTACATCTATATGTTCGATGGCCAAACTTGGTGACTGCGAGCCGTGACTATAACCGCCACTTTTCCTATTGCAGATTTAAAGTTCACCGCAATGGCAATGCAAGCGAAGTGCTTAAGAGCATTGCACACATGGACAATTCAAATAAGCAGTGTAAGTTTCTGATCTATAACATTTCACGCTTGATTGTTAAACTGCAGAACATCTGAGTCTTACCATCTTTTTTCTGTTCATCCAGATTTCCTGATGATGGAGAACATAACGTCGTCGTACCGGCGGCCGTGCGTGCTAGATCTGAAGATGGGCACGCGGCAGCACGGCGACGATGCGTCTGCCGAGAAGCGCACCAAGCAGATCGCCAAATGCGCTGCCAGCACCTCGGCCACGCTGGGCGTCAGGCTCTGTGGCATGCAGGTAACAAAACACTTTTAGACTTACAAGGTTTACTCCTTCCTTAATATCATCCTTTCAGCCACAGGACGTTCATTGCTGAACATAGGCAACCCCAATGATTTCCAGATTGGCAGGTTGCAACCTTTATAAAGTCTACTTTATGGGCGGACAGTTCCTTGGTATGCTCCCTTACCTCAGATGGCCGCCAAGGTGGTAATCTTATAAAGGTTGCTCTTGCAATCTTGCAAAGCTTCATAACCATTGGATTCAGGCCACTTTGAACTGGTCAATCGAAAGCACAAAATAAGGTAAAACTATCTAACTTGCAACAGTTTCAACAGTATTAAACCGTAGACGTGGTAAAACTTGATAGTTGTCAAATCGAAAGGCCTTCGTTTCGGCGTTTTGTATGGAGCTATTCGCTCTATGAAGAAATTCGATTTCCGGAGCGATCAAAAAGTCTAGGGTGTAATAAGGTACAATAGTCGCTACACTATCGATATTTTCTAATATCCGGCGTCTCTAATAAGTTGTGTCCCTTAGGTTAGTGTCCGTGACTTCCACTCGGCATGGGGCCCACTGAAAACCAGCGTCGTGGCCTTCCCCACCGTGGGCCACGGCATATGCAGAGTGGAGTCCCATTGCGATGGGCATCGCTGCACACTGGATCGAGCCCATACAAAGCGTTGGACATCGCTTCCTTACTCAGTGTTTTTAAAATAAAATGAGATTGCGTCAACGTAGTAACTTCAAATTTTTACAGTGTAAGGTTGATAAGTTTATCTTTCTAATGTGATAGGTTTTACTTATTAGATGGCAATTAATATAAGTGAAAAAAATTCTTAAAATATAGTGATGAAAAACTTGTATTTATTGTTCAATGAAAAGCAAATACTCACTCATTTTGGTCTATTTCCATATTTAAAGAGTAACATAATCTAACAATACTCTAAATTTATTCTCATTAAGTGTTAAAATTTTTAAAGAAATATTTTTGTAAACGCCTGATTTTTCATTGCACACAATCAGTTTGTTCGATTTTGTCGAGCTTGATTTCATATTCTGTTAACTGTTAGATACATAATCTAACAATACTCTAAATTTATTCTCATTAAGTGTTAAAATTATGAAAGATTTTTTTTTGTAAACGCCTGATTTTTCATTGCACACAATCACTTTGTTCGATTTTATAGGAACTTGGCGGACTACAAAACTGACTCCAATCAACAGATTATACGTTTATATACGCCAATATACGTTTGTAGCTAAAAACTGGTTCTCATTATAATGACACTGCTTCTTCTTGCGACAAACAGTGTCAATGAAATTATTGATTTTTTTCGATAGTTATCTGATAAATAAAATGTGTAACTTAGTACCTACCTAACACAATCATAAATTAAGAAAAAAATACATACAAAATGTATGTATGGTATGTACTAAATTCAACGACGACAATCTTTTGAGATGATGACAGTGTGATTTTTTTACTATGTCTGTTTTATAGTATTTCTTTATGTTCATAAAGTATTAACTACGTTAGTACTTACCTCTGTTTATCTGAAGAGAGTGTATGGGAAAACAGCTCTAGTATCCTAGCTAAAGAACTAGCGCGATCTTTCATCGTGGTTTTTAATAATGCATACAAATCTCTATTTGCCTTGAGGTTTTCCATTTTAATGAGTATTTTTTACTGAATTGCACACGATAAATAACTCATAAACCAAAATAAACATCTTTGGTTTACCTGACATTATTTTAGTGTAACGAATTTTACCTAAGTTAATTTTGCTATGCGGAAAAATAAGGCGCTTTTATTTAGTTTTTTGTGATTTTCTCCAAAATATGGATGAACAAGGGTCCAAAAACTGAGTAATAATATCGCCCACATTGTCATCTATCATCTCTCATTCATGGTTTGTTAAAGATCGCCCAAGATGTCAACTAAAACACGCAGTTTTCATTTAAAAAAATACCTTTTAAAATTACGTCAAAATAGCCAAGCTAGAAGTTTTTTAGGCACTCATTTTAACAAACAGATTAAGATAAAGGTATAAACTAATACATTATTAAGTACTAGCATAAAACCAGTGAACGAAATTGGATATATTGACAATACAAACAGAAGTCAGAAAATCCATGATTTTGACTTTGTTCACTTTACGGTCGCACCACATAGCTGTGATAGTAGATCATGACTTGATATTAATGATATTTGATAGAATGAAGTCTCATCTTTCAATTTTTATGCAAATCAATCTTGTTTTAAGTAGTTGCATTTAAAGCGCCATGTCCAACACCTTGTATGGGCTCGATCCACCGTGCGCTGTTGCGACAGGATAGCACTGCTCAGTTCATTTTTTATTTCCTTGTAATATTTATGTGCTATTTCTGTCTTTTTTTCTGTATACTTTCTCTGTCATGTATAAGTGTTTCTTTCTAAGTGTTTCTCTCGTTCATCGTAATAAATGTTTCTTTCTTTCTTCCCTTAGGTGTTCGTGCCTGAGACGGGCGCGTGCGTGCGCCGCGACAAGTACTGGGGCCGCGCATTATCGGAGGCGGGGCTTCGCGAGGCGCTGCGAGACTTCTTCGCGGGCGGCGCGGGGATACGCGCGCGGGTCGTGCGCCGCGTGCTGCGCGACTTGGATGCACTGCGGCGTGCCATCGCCAAGCAAACCAGCTACAGGTTCTACTCCTGGTGAGTGCTCACTGATATTCCATGTAGATTTTTTTAATGAAAATATTATGTAGAATAGAATAGAATAGAATAATTGTTTATTTGCAATGGTCTGTCTTTGTTTATATAATAATAATAATAATGTAATTGTATAATTTAATAGTATTTAGTTTTCTAATTTTAATGTTTATTTGATTTTATAATTTTAATGTTTATTTAATTTTATTTTAGGTAATAATTCTCTATTTTATTTAATGTTATTTTTAAGTTTTTGCAACGCCTTCACTGGGCGTCACATGTTCAATATTATGTTCCTGTCAACCCTTACCCATGTGACATGCAATAAATAATTTGAATTTGAATTTAGATTCCGATTTGTCCCGTTTGGGATCTAATTTTTAAAATCATTATTCTCAGTCATTATTGGGTATTATCTTGCTTTGTATGAAGATTGATTGGAATTGACAATCAACCATTTTTTTTATCTTTCTTTGGGACAACAAACAGTAACATTGAGGGCTTATGTACTAAATATTGATAACTTAAAAATTTTACGTTGTATGTAATGAGCGAACTTCACAAATCAATATTGACTGAATTCAGAGTTATAAAATCGGGTTTCAAATTATGGGTGACTCTTGTATTCCAAGGAAGGAGACAATGAAAACTATAGACTAAGGTTCTTGAAACAGCAGCGAATTTAATCAGAAGAATCGTGTTCGATAATTAATTTGAGATAAAAACATTGACCGACCGAGCAGCTTCTGAGATCGAGAAATGCCCAACAGAGTGCATCGTAGCGTACACAAGCTAATCTCGTGACCTCCTTCACGGTCGGTTGGTGCAAAAGGTAACCAAATTATATGTCCGCAGCTCGCTGCTGATTGTGTACGAGGGCGACCTGCGGCCAGCGGAGGCGCCCGGTGCGGAGTACGATGCGGACGCGTCAAGTAGTTCCGCGGAGCTGCCGGCGCCGGGACACTTTGATATGTCCACGCTGCACGACGAGATCTCGACTGACGCGCCCGCGCGCGAGCCCTTCCGCCCGCACTCTGAGGAGACCATGGGAGGATATGAGGAGGGAGAGGTAAGAATAGAACAGAACTGTCTCTCAAAATCCCACAAAATTTAATTGCGTGGTAATAGCACTTCGTTTTCAGCCAAATGACGTCCACTGCTGGACAAAGGCCTCCCCCAAGGTTTTCCACAATGAACGGTCCTGCGCTGCCCGCAGTATATATAATAGCACTTATGCGAAGATATCTTTTCTATAATTTTGGTATGCGTTGACGTCAATGTTAGTCAAATAAATATATGGATACGAACACTGGCCGATCGTCAAAACTTTTTAGTTGATAACAAGTGAGTCATTTTGTGTAACAACAGGAAAGACATTTGTTGATCATATCGAAAATAAATCGTCCGTGCACTTAGCATGTCATATGACATGTGTTTCGAGTTGAAAATACTCGTAATTAAAATTTTCCACGCTTTCTCCGTTGAAGTAAATATTATTGCGCTTGCACAAAAGTGGCCTATTTACACACCGAACACCGGATCTGACCGCAAGAGCGGGCCCGAGTCGAGTCATGTGCAATCATTCTAGTCATGCACGAAATTATCTTGCCGTATGTCGGTTCTGCACGGATACGCACCATGTAGCAGAACGTATCACGTGCAGGTTAAGCGTGAAACCTGATATTTTCATGAGTGTCGAATGTCGCGCGACATTAGACAAAAATCGCACGACATGTCGCCTCCTGCATTGATATGAGACTAAGGTACTCACTACTAGCGTTATCATTCATTGAGCGTACCTTCGTTCCCAGGGCGAGGTGGCCGGTCACTCGCCGCGCCGGCAGCCGCCCAGCCCGGACTCGACGGACAGCTGGATGGCGTACTCGTCCACGAGCAGCGAGTCGTGGCGCGGCGAGGCGGAGGCGGAGGCGGAGGCGGCGGCGGAGGCGGAGGCGGAGCGCAAGCGCGCGCGCACGTGGCCCGCGCCGCCGCCCGAGGCGCGCGTGGACATCCGCATGATCGACTTCGCGCACACCGCCTACGCCGGCGCCGCCGCCGAGTCGCCGCTGGCCACCGCCACGCCGCACCACGGGCCCGACTGCGGCTTCCTCACCGGCGTCGACAGCCTCAAGCGCCTGCTCACCGAGATCCTCCCGCCGCAGCCCTACAGCTAATGAGCCGGGCGGGCCGCACTAGAAAAAACTAAAAACCAACCTTTCGGACGAATTCTGAGGGGCTCCGACGCCGACCCCGCGCCGGCGCGCCCGCCGAGACGACCTCGAGGGGCGCCTGAGTCGGAACCGTTCTCTTCGGAAATTTTAAACTGTTCGACTGATGTATGTAATTTTATCGGGAAACTGTCGCCGCGCGTTCGCACAGGGCGGACGTCCGCAGGTGTTCCGTTCGCTTTGCGCTCGCCGTCGAGGCTCCCCCTGTGGGACCGTCCGGCGACCGTTGCACCAAGTGAATGTTGGCGGTACAAAATATTTTAATTTTACGTTTAACATATTATACTTTCAAAGTGGGACCCAGTAGGTATTCTTATATCTCGTATTTTTAAGTATTACTATTAAGTTATTCCAGATTGACGTGCTTTTGATTTGTCCGAGTCGCTTTACTTTGTCTATGAGTTGGTTCTGTAAATTATTTTACCTAATTATTGCATAGACATTCCCTGTCGGTTTATTGAATTCTTTTATACCTATGATTGGAATACACAAAGATTGTAGATTTTGCGATTAACCCTTTTCGGTTTGCATTTAGTTTCACACGTTTGTTAAAATGAATTAACATTGACCCGCACACTCGCCGTCGTCATTGATAACATTATCGTGTTCGATCACAAAGGTACTAATTGTTCCCAGTCAATGAAGCCAAAGTAATACTTACTAGAAATAATTCAAAGAACAACTGTTAGGAGTCTAGTGCTCTTGAAGTAGATTTGAAGTACTAGACTTAAACATATTTATCTGACATCCAAACCGTTGTTTGTGAGCCATTATTGTAATTTAAGTAGTAACTGCTTTTCCAGAATGTAACTAACAAAGACAAATTTAGTATATTTTGCGGAATGAGTGTGCCAAACATTGTTTTGTACCTAAAATAGCACACCTCACACGCATGTGACAACAGTTATAATTTCGCAAACAGTATTATGGAAATTGTAAGTGAGAATGAGCGTTTGTTTGTGTAAATATATTTGTAATGGAGTGTCAGTATGCAGTCTGGTGTTGATGGGAAGTGAAGCGGTTGTAAATATTCTCGTTTCGTACGAGAGATGTTCCATAAAGGTGGTTGCACACAGCTGCGATAACTAGATCGTTGCGGCCGCCAACCTTCTGTATGTTGCGTGCTCGTTCGAATATTATGTGTGGACTGAGATCGCAACTGTGTGCAGGGGCCTTTAGCGAGTCTGAGCGGGCGGGCGGTCCGCAGCGATTGACCATAGTGTTAGCCAACATTCCTTCGTGCTGCATTCGTCATTGTTTGTCCTTTACTTTATTTTTATTAGAGTGATAAATTTATGAAAAGTACCTGGTTTAATTAGGATGCTAGGTTGTATTGCAAATTATCATTTATGTCTGTTATTTTAAATAACTGTATGACACTATTTTGTTAAATAAATTTTAGGTATTAAATTATTGGTTTTATTTACACTACTTTTCATCCATCTGTACCATACAATATACATAAAGCAACGCAACGCAGCTATAGACTGTAGATAGATCTTTACGAGGAATGGAGAGAACATCATTTTTTTTAATGTGAACTTATGGGAACATCTTTACATTTTATAACATTTAATTTTTTCGTTTTATTTTCATTTAATCAAACACAATTTTATTTAGATATATTAAATAGCAGCCATCGACATCAAGAGCGAGTTTTTTTATTTTGTTAAGAATTGAATTTTATACCTTTCGTTCGTTCGTTCAGCCAGCACAGAATAATTGGGTATTTGCCACCACTCGCTAATAATTCTAAAGCGCATTTTTTTTAAAAGGCACTACATTCTGGTTTTAAAAACTTAATTCATTTTAAATTAGCTGTAAATTTAGATTTTTGGTTGCATTGTAATCGAAAAAGTTGTTTGAGTTGTCAAATTTAGTGACGTCACTGGCTAGTATTGCCATACAAAATCTTTGGGAGTTTCGTTTTGACAGTTTTAAAAAGTAGGTACGTTAATTGATTGGTGGTGGCAAATACCCTATTCAAACATTTATGTTTCGGCCTTATAAATTACCTACCTACATAAAATTTGTTAATTTCTCATGTGACTGTAAGGTTTTTAACCTTCGTATACCCGCGCCAAAAAGCATTACACATATACCCGCGCACGGTCTCTCAGACCGAAAGTTGAGCTCGTGTTTTATAGTATAATTGTGTACTGTATTGTACTATAATTTGCTTTAAATTATACGTTAAGGTATTAATTGCATAAAAAAATTAAAACAAATTTTATATTTATAGATATTTTGGTTTAATCAGCCTTTAAATCAGACTTAAAATTTACACAAAATTTTACATCAGTCTAAATTTAATAACAAAAATAAACTTTTTTTCTTTTGAAGCCTAAAAAATTACTATAAAATATAGTTAATGGAAGTATCCTTAGTAATATAAAAGAACAAAACAGTATTTATCACTAGTGGTTTCAATGGAATAATAACCGGAACATACCATAACTTTATGCTCGTATAATGACAATAATACTTTTTGCATGTGACAAATCACCCTTTTGCTCAGAATAGGTGTTCTTCTCCTGCACTTCTAAATCATCCACCACCTCATCACTGTCACTCTGGTCATCTTAGTTGGAGTCCGAATCTTTACATTCTAACAGCGCCCTTATCCTTTCTTCGTTCATTAAGACGACAAAAATGGTTAAAACAAATTAGTAATAATAAAATACAGTAATATTTAATTGATATGAAACGCCACTAAAATATGACAATGCATTTTATTGAGTAATATTGTAAAATAAAACAATAGTAACATACCTGAAGTAGTTACACGTATACCCGCGTCGGTCTCCCAGACCGAATAACAGCAAAAAGTGACACACATACACTTGGTAGCAGCGATCGCCCAACACTAAACAATGGCAGGCCACAAATCATGAAGCTACTAAAAACCGCAAAGTCATAGAGTTAATACTTTTTGAAAAAACTTCGAATTATTAGTTCGTCGGTCTGAGAGACCAACGCGCGGGTATAGGAAGGTTAATGAGAAATAAATTTTAATGTTCTTTAAACCTTATGACGTCTACTTCTGGACAAAGGCCTCCCCTAAGGATTTATATCATTTATATCTTTATCAATGTAAAAAAGAAAAACTACATAATGAGGATTTACTTCAAGTGATTCCTGGACCTGACTCTGTAGGGTTACTTAAAAAAAAGTATGGTTTCCCGCCAAATCAGTCTCGCGGCAGATACTCCGCTTCCGCTTTATTTTTCGTGATTAATTTTCAAATGCACATATAATTTGCGCGAATAATTAAAAAATGGCAGATTCAAGCGAAGTTCAAGCTTTAGAGAAAATATCAACTGAAGTTGGTGAATCTCAAATTAAAATTACACTGTCAAGCCAGTGCATAAAGGGTAAGTTCATTCGTGCAACGAAATTTATGCTCTACCTTTTCATGTGTTACCTATTAATCGAGTTATTTTGTAATTTTAATGCATGTATAATTACATTTTAGCTCAAGGATTTTTAGTTGATAAATTGAGAAAGCAATCTGAACGTCAAAAGGAGATTTGTAATTTCGTTAATAGCAGCAATTTGAAACTGCAAACAGAAATAAAACAAGCTGAATTAGAAATCAAAAGGTAAGACAAACAGAATACCTACTTGTGGTGTGGTGGCTATATTTTAGTTAAGTGAAATAAAATATAAATGTACACAGTACACCTCCTCTGCCCTTTTACCTAAGTAAGTACTGCTCGCCTAGTCGTCGCGTTGGTCGACAGTCTGTCGCAGAAAGTTTATTTAGTCGGTCGTAAAAATATTACTTAGTATTCTCACTCTCGCACACTTTTAAGAGTAGGTAATTACATAAAATTAACAGATCTGTTACCTACTTAAAAATATTAATTGGTTTCAAACAGAAACTTTACTTTTCAGCCAATTAGGCGGGAAATCATTACCTCAATTACCTGACAGATATATTTATTTACTTACTTACGCATTTATCAATTATCATCATCATTTCAGCCATAGGCCATCCACTGCTGAACATAGGCCTCCCTAAGCATTTATAATATCAATTAATTGCCAATTTTTCAGTTTAATCAAAGCTCACGAAACAATCAAAACTTCAAACGTAGAACTAAAAAAAGAAGTATTGCTAGCTAAAGAACGCAAATTGGAAATTGAAGAACGTATTACCAACGGCGAGAAGAAATATGAAGACCTTTGGATGCAGGCTAAAAAAAGATATGAGAGTATTCCCTATGTGCAGAAATTGCTCGCTGCGACAAATAACACTCAAATATTAAAAGATAACATCGTGGCTCTAGGAAATCAATCACAAAAATTGAGTAAAGAATATGAAACCAAAAAACAATTGCTGGCCAAATTAGACCGTGAACGTATTGTTAAATTAGCAGAATACATGGTCTACGAATTACCAAATAGCGTTAAAATATTACAGGAAAAGTCTACAGCCATAAATAACATGACCAGCGAAATCGAAAGTTTTCTAAAAGACCATGAATTGGCAAACAATCCTAATGTTCCCATTCCAAAGGAGAAAGAGCCGGTGACGGCAGAAAACAGACGTGAAATAACGGTAGACGACGGCTGGCTAAATATCTACCAAAACAATGAACGTGACACGTTAATGGTCAGCAAAAATTTTCGTAATATATTAATTCGCAGTATCTTGTATTTTTTCTTCGTGTACTTAGCTTACACTTAATTTTTGTTGTATAGATGCCGCGTTTGCAGTTTATAAATTCGGATTTTGATGTGCTGAGTGCAAAACTGGACGAGGTAACGATCCACTGATGTTTAAATTAATAATAGAGACAATAAATATCTCTTACCTATACAGTGTGTCCGGGCATGTAGTGATCAAACTTTAAGGGCGTAATCTATGGACAATTTTATCGGTGAAAATACTTTAAATTTGGGGCTTGACCCATTTCTCGCATATTTACAAGGATTTAAGTTTTTAATTTTAAGTTTTCACCTCTTCCTTCAAAAACAAGCGATAGCGTGGGTAGTTTAACATTTATAAACAAAAAAATTATATCATGCGATAGCCAATAAAATTATCTATTAGTAGAAGTAGAAAACAGATACAAGTTTCATACATTTTAAGGATGTAAGAATGGATTTAATTAGAAATAAACATGATTTTTTTCACATCTTTTTCAGTTATTTCCCAACACAAGAAAAACCAGGTCGTTAAGGTATGTTTTATTTGCATTTTATTATTAGTATTTGAGCTATTCTACAAAACGAATGTAAATTTATTAGTCTACGTCTATTAGTTTTGACGTAATTGTTGAACAAAGATACCCCTTCCCAGCGGTTTCCATAGCGCACGCGACATGCGAAAATGCACTGCCTGAAAGAATCACACAACCTATTCCGATTACTATGGAAACCGCTGGGCATGGGTATCTTTGTTCAACAATTGCGTCGAAACTAATAAACGTAGACTAATAAACTTACATTCGTTTTGTAGAATAGCTCAAACACTAATAATACAATGCAAATAAAACATACTTTAACGACCTGGTTTTTCTTGTGTTGGAAAAGAACTGAAAAAGAAGTGAAAAATATCATGTATTTTTCTAAATAAATCCATTCTTACTCCCATAAAATTTATAAAACTTGTGTTTGTTTTCTACTTCTACTAAAAGATAATTTTATTGGCTATCAAATGATATAAAATATTTGCTTATTAATGTTAAGCTACCCACGCTTTCACTTGTTTTTGAAGGAAGAGGTGAAAACTAAAAATTAATAACTTAAATCCTTGTAATTTTGCGATAAAAGGGTCAAGCCCCAAATTTGAAGTATTTTTATCGATAAAATTGTCCCTAGATTTCGCCTTTTAAGTTTGATCACTACATGCCCGGACACACTGTATAACAAACAATAATCTTTCTATATTTTAGATTAAAATAAGGAAAGTTGAAGCTCTGAATAGTTCTTCGGGAAAAAGAGTAGATCATATAGAATTAGTTTCCGAAATATCCAGCAAACGGATTAAGAAGGATGATGAGTTCTCAATATTTTTCAATAACCATAGAATTGATTCCGAAACCGAAAAGAAAGATGATCATTTCTCTAATAGAAGACTTATTAATATTCTGGAGGATGTTAAACTTGATAGAGTTGATACTTACAATCTAGTATCGAAAGTTCAAATTGATAAGTTGAAGGGAGTTGATATGATTGGAAGAGATGTTGCAAAAGATAATGAACAAGAGCTTAAAGCAGGAAACGATAAGGTAACTGATACTAGGGTTTACGGTTAATTATAATGATTATTTATTGATTTTCGTAAATTTTTAATGTTTAAACATGCAGGATAGTGAAATAATAGAAGAAATTGATTTAACTAAGAATAAATCGGATAGCAATATATTAATACCACCTACACAGTTTTTGGATTTAACTCAGGTACATTTTAGATTTACTTCTTTCTAGATTTTAGGGTTTATAGATAATATTTACGTAATTGAAACAATTATTACAGGAAAAGATTTTTAACAACTCTCAACAGCAAGTAGAGGTAATAGTGCACATGTCTATGTCAGAACAATCGCCAGGAAAGTTAAGTCAGACTTTCAAGAATTCGCAAGAAGCAGTTAGCAGGAAAAAAGTAACATTTGATGTGCCACTTTCACAAGAAATTACTAGTAAAGTGTGTGAAGACGAAATGAAAGAAAAGTCGTTGGAGGAAAATGAAGCAAATGAGACTGTAGATAGCCAAGTTAATATAAGTTTAACTAGTGAAGAAAGCTACATCAAAATAAAAGACATGATAATGAGAAAACATAACTTGGATTTGTCACCACAATTTGTGTATGCTAAGAATAAGTTAATGCAAATGGTGATTATTATGATGAAAATTGTACAAAAAGTAGAATAAATAAAATTATTACATATTATTATTAGGAATATTAAATGAACTCGCGCTTTTTTTTTCAGAATAATGATGAAAAAATTATAACATCTAAGTTCTTTCAACCAAGTAAGGCTAGTATTGAAAAAGATGATGATAAAATAGTTGAAAATACTGAAGCTATAGAAAGAGAAAAAACTACAAAGGAATGTGATAATGAAGAAGAACCACCTAATAAACAAGATATTAAAATCAATGAAGTCATTGAGAATGCCATGGATGTAGATGACATTGTTGTATCAAGTCCCAAGGTTGCAATTTATTACTCAAATCCCTCCAAACTTTCAAAAATCGATAGGGTTAATAAATGTTACTGTGGTTTATAGATTCTCTCTCTTCTCTAGAAGACCTGTCAGGAAAATGTTTGCAAAATATTTACATGTAATTTAATGTAATTTTTAGTTGAAACCCACCCCTAAGGAAAGGTCTGTTGCTGGGTTGCTGTTTAGCCATGGTACTCAGGGTATACCTGACTCTCTGAATGTCTCTATAAGTACAACAGGATTTGAAGAGGGTGATGCAGACTTTCCACAGTGCATTGGTAAGATTAATTAAATCTTATGATCATTGTGTTTTATGTATAAAGTATGGGTAATTTATGATGTCTTTTCTAGATTCAAGTTTGCTACTGTCTCCAAAAGCAGATCTTCCTATGGCAATGGGTTCAGATAATATTGATGTGGGTTCACAAGAAGTTCCTAATTTTCTCTCAGGTAAAATATTCTTATTGAAGATTATTATTACAATTGTGTAAAGTAAACCTATCTTTGTTGATGAATGAAATTAAATTAACATTATTACATTTTAAAATTATGTAGGTCTAAGAAAAACAGGACTTTCCTTTTTTGGTCAATCTGCAACTACAGATACTAAGCCTGATTTAAGTGGCCACACTCAAGGAAACAATTTTAATTTCAATTTTGGTGGAGATGAGAAGAAAGCAAGAGGAGGACTGTTTAGTATGTTTCGTTAATTTTTTCTGCTGATAGGCAAATATAACATTGATTGATCTAATACTATTATAATGATTTTCATAAAGCTTTATGTTTCAAAATTGATACTCTGATACTCAAGATAATTTAAATAAAAAATTAGTTTGAGATTATGAAATTTTTTTATTTAAAATGACAATATCATTTAGTACTCATTGATGTAATTGGCATGCTCTTACTGCTATTAACTGAAGTAATATGAACAAAGGTGCAAATACTTCACTGTATTCTATGGCTGAATCTCCCTGTAGCTTTCTACACAATAAAAACTTAAAAACAAAGGTTAAACCTAGAAATATTGCACTCCAAGATGCTCTATACATAGAAGCTTTGTAGGAGTTCTCTAGATTCATTCTAATACATACAATACAGCAGAAGTACGCATTCATTGCATCACTTACAAACAAAGGTGCAAATATGGTCCACCAAGCACTATTTACCACTCCATCTACCTTTAATGCTAATAGCACTGAGAATATAGTTATAGTTATCAAGTTTATCCATATCTCAAACACAGTCAGTCCAATCCATTGCACAATTTCATTCAATTTAAAAAACATTTCTATGTTTATTAACTTTGATTTGCACCAAGCATTGCAGTCCGGAATACCCTAATGTGGATAGATGACGAGTGCCTCACTTGCGCGCCGAAATCCAGTTCATCAGACAGTGGTTCCAGATCATCTGTATAAATGTTTGATAGTTTAGAGTTTTGCACATCAAACATGAATAATATCCTAGCAAATATTGAACAATAAACTTACCAACTAAATCTACAGTGCCAGTGTTGACTTCAATTTGACAAGTCCCAGAGAATAATATCTCCAGTTGCAATGCCAAGTTACAGCATCTCTGAATAGCAGCTCCAAGACCGTGTAATATGATTTCCTTTTCACCCTTTGTTAGAAGATCGCAGCATTTATCTAGCTGTGCCTAAAAAGAAGTTGAATAGAGTAAGTTCTTACATTTTATTCTTACTCACATATGCCGTGTGTTTTAATGGGACAAAGTGAACTTACCTTAAAATTAGTTTTTTTGGTAATGAATATAACATTGTTTCCTTCGATTGGTCTTACTGGTAGTCGTTTTTTCACAGCATAATTTTTATTGGGGCGTTTAAAGTGCTTTTTTTTAGATTCTTCTTTCTTTTGCGGAATGTTTTCATCTGCCATATTTTCAACAAATTTGACAGTTGGTAACACGTTGAGATTGACAGTTTGTTGACATTGACACTAGTGATGTGCCGTCGTTGATTTCCGAGCTCCAAAAAAAAAATACTTCGAGCACATTTTGTATGAAGGAGAGGGTGCGTACCGCCAGTACCTCACGCAGAAAACACCGCACCGGAATGTTCTTACCCGACTGCAGAAAGGTGGATATGCATAGCATAGGGTAACGGATTATTGTATTGCTAAAATCCGTTAAAAGAAAAATAACTTTCACAGTTTTTTGCCAATAAACTTTTGAGAATGAGAATACCTGGTATTCTCTACTTACTTCTATTCTTTATTCTGTAAAAGAAAAATTGCAAAAAAAATTAAATTAATTGACGGAAAAGTTGTCAATTCGATAGAAGATAGACGTTTTGGATTATGTGTTTCATCAATTCGGTTATTTTTAAATGATGAACTTGTAATCCTTATTGTTATGTTCTTGGGGATGTAGAAAATCTAAATCCTCATGATTTCTCAGACGTAGGTAGTTCTTAAATTCCTGTAACATTAATGTTAGTCTCACAAAATGGGTTGTGTGTGTTGTTCTCTCAGTTCATTCGTTTCAATCGTCTTAGATGCTTTAGAAAGGTAAGCTTGGTTTTGTGTTGAGATTTTTGTTTTAAGATGAGACCCTTCATCCGATAAGTCCTTGTTTGCAGAATCTCTCTATGCACAGTATGTGCCATGTTAACTTGTTGTCTTCTGTTCACAATCATAACTGTAATGGTCATGGGAATCGGTATCGGGTACCATTACTGTTTTGTATCCAATTCTGTGGAAGCTATGGGTAAGCTTAAAAAGTTATATTACATATTTATTAGGACAAAGATCTTTTTGAGCTGATTTAAATGATTAAATCAGCTCAAAAAGATCTTTGTCCTATTCATATATTCATAATATTAACATACATTCTCATGTATTTTATAGCAAAGGCTGCCAAGGCAGCTGGCGCTTTGCGGTCGGGCCCAGAAAGAACACCGGGCCATGTGATGCGATCCGTAGACAAGGCCATCAAGCGAGGGTTCGCTCACCGCCTGTCTCGCCGCGACATTGATGGCCCCACCCCTCAAAATAACACCAACGAAGGTCTCCTCCAAGAAATTGCCATCACAAATCGAACAAACCTTACGAATTTCATATCAGATCGAACAAATTTTACGAATTTCATATCAAAATGACAGTTGTATGCATTGGGATATAAATTAAACATGTTGTAAAAATGCTTAAGTTTTATTGATGTGCTTCGCTAGCATCGAGTTCTCATTCAGGTCATTTCGTACAGAGAAACAGTAAATTTCTCTTCAACGAGGTCAGGTTAATAGCTGAAGTGGCGCGGGCTCCGAACTGTTTCTCAAAGGCCGCAGGAAGGGCTCGCTGGTGGTGTTGTTCCGCGAGCGACGGAAGCGGCCTATCAACTTTCGCGCCAATTCCCGTTCGTGGGGCAGCAGCTCTGGCTCCTTTGGTGGCCTATAGAAACACACAAAACTTATGGGACCAGAAAAAAGCAGATTGTCTCGGATCAGAAAAACAACTCCCGACCGAGTTCTAGCCTTTGTCGCTAGCTATTATCATGTCTACACTGTCGGTAGTGGTAGTTACAACGGCCGTTAAGAGACTCCAAATGGTGACATAAATCATGTAACAGACGACCCATGCGACATGTTAACTATGCTTTAAATCTTAATATTAATGCGACCATGCGTTAAAACAATCAGACACTACCTTTCAGTTTCCAAAACGACAATCGGTGTCTCCGTGGATTCCATGAAAAGACTTTCTCCTGGTTTCTTGGTTTGATACACCTCTGGAAACATTAAATTCATATTATTACCAACTATCAAAAAAGCACGCTTTAAACCCGTATGCAAACCAGATCGAGCAATATTCCATTCAGAGCGCGAAATTATTTTGTATAAATCACACTAAGCAGGGACGGATATCGCAAAACTAGCTAAATGGAAGCAGACAACGTTTGAGTAGAATGTGATAAAAGGCATCAATAAACTTTGCTACGTAAATAGCAGAAGGTGAAATATGTAAAAAAATGATTATAATCCTCCTTCATACCAAGAAGTGGATGTGGTGCGTGTTCGACTTCGGATCGGTTGACGGCCACGAGGCGCACCACGGGCTGCGACTCCGGCCCGGCGCGAAGCATCGTCGGCTCTGTTGTCGATCTCGAAGACACTGGAAAAATATTATTTTGTCACTTTTGGTAATATAGCCTGCTTGGCAGCAATTTCTATAGGGTGCCGCGATTGTCAAGCACGTTACATTGTCGTAAGTGGTAAGCAAGTTTATGTGGGTAGCAGTAAAAGTTGCATTTTCTATAAATTATCACTGCTACGAAATGTACCATTGACAAAAATATTGTGCAAATGCGGGTGGGTGAAGAAAATTCATCGCGCCCGAGCAGACGACGCCGCATCTCTTCAGTCTGCCTGCGACTATGATACGTGCAACCGAGTTGAAACGTCGGGTGGGTAAATATCTGTTTACCTAAGTGTTTTGTTGCAAAATCCCTTAGCAATTGAGGAGTGTCTATTCAAAAGGGGATATTTACATTTTTATTATTTATTAAACTGAGTATGCAGTCTTGTTCTTAGTGCTGAATACTCACTTTCGTCACTTGAATCTTAATCAAAACGGGATATTCTCCCAAGTAAAGCAGCTTCAAATATAAGTGTTCATTTCAGAACAGGATATTTACACTTACAAAATTAAAAAGAAATAGTTATTTTTCATTTCATAACAAGAGAGGATATTTACAATACAAATATTTACACTATACCAATTAGCCGTTTCAAAACGGGATATTTACTTTTACATAGTGTTTTATTTCCTTTAACTTTATGCTTTAGGATTTATTTTTAGACATTTTACTCTGTAGAACGGAACGCAAAATTAACGTAAAACGGAATCTATGTTGTGTGATTGTCTGACACCTGATATTGGACAAATCAGAGCCCCGATTACGGTAACTTTTATAACGTCTACAATCCAGACGCGTTTCTGATTCTGCGATACGATTGGTCAAAACAGCTGACGTACGCTGTTGAACGACCAATCGTATCGCAGAATCGAGAAGCGTGTCTGGATTGTAGACTTTAAATATTACCGTAATCGGGGCTCTGAGCCTCGATTACCGCGCGGAGTGAGCCAGGCCTGCTACAGTGCAGCACGCGGCAGGGGGCATGTAAGTAGCTATTGGTTATTATATTGAGGCGATAGTTGTTTATTCAAACAAAACCACAGGTTTTGGTATTTACAGATAAACGCGAGGACTATTAACTGATATTTTTTTAAATTATGTCCAAACTTACTTGCAAAGGACGCCAGTTCTTTCTGAGCGTAATGATAGCCCACTGATATACCGTATATCATTAGTAAAATAATTGTGAACATGAGAAGCATCAGCACGAATGCACAACAAGTCCAGGTTAATACTCTGAAAATGAAATACAAGTTGGTTTAAGTAGAGAACAGGCTCTTTCTGCCAATTTATGTATGTTTGTTCACAAGGATACACCAGGCGTGATATGTTGACCTTAAGATCGCCCTTATTCTCTACGGAATATTAAAGACTTTGGCAGTGCAATAATTCCGCTTGATGTTTCCTCTTGTTTTGTACAAGTTTGCTTACCTTTCAACGCAAAATGTCATGGAACAAAATACTGACTGTACCAGACCCATGATTGCTGTTTATCTTTGATTTGTTTTACCAAAATTCAACCTCGATCGAAAAGAATGCAGACAACGCTGTAACGAAAAAATATTAAATAAAATTGATTTGACACAATAAGTTCAAAGTAAATAAATACTGGATATACCTCATAATATGATAAAACTAATCAGCAGATGAGCAGTCTGTCTTGAATAACATTGTTTGATATAAAACACTGATAAATAATAGGATTAATCAAAACCATAAAACGGCGAAGAGACCATTCTTCTAAACGTCACAATAACGTATGTCTTCNATGTTAGGAATTTTGTTTTTCACGAGGAATTGACCGAATCTCATTGGGTGTATGTAAGATCCCTGGGAGGTTTCAGATTCCAATCTGGACACATGTACAATGAAGGGACCTTTGTCCTGGTCGTCATAAATTTTGGGGGCAATTACCAAAGATGGATGAGTGTATATTGGTTGGCTGCTAGAAGAGGTTAGCAAAGTTGGAGTTGTACTAGGTCTCTTGGCAGGTTCTACGTCCGAAGTGGATTCCACTTCCGATCGTCTTTTTGTCCCCGTTTGGGTGAAAAGAGGAGGGGAAAGCTCCATAGGGGTTGCGGCCCTATCTGGAGGATCAGGAGGATCAGGGGGGCAAGGTTCCATTCCTAAGAACGGTACTTACCCGTAAAACAATCGACCACCACCTTAATTAAGACTATAACTAAGGTTAACTTAACGAAAATATGGTAAATTTGGAAAAACAATTACGATAACACAAAATATTTGTCAAAACACGTGTAGAAACTAACACTCCCACAGACAAAGTCCCAATAACGTATGTCAAGTCAAACAGTATTTTTTTTTTTTTTTTTATGGCAATGCTATGCCTCTTGCCAGTGTCGAGTTAAAAACGGGGAAACGGGAATTAAAAGGAAAAATGCCTACTTTCGGAATTTGGAAAGGAATTAATGATCAGGAAAATGAGGAATATACAGGAGATATTTATATAAAAGTCAAACAGTTTGCTGCCAGTTTGAAAAAAAAAAGTAAAATTGAAAAGTGTTTCAAATCTTTTTTGTCATTTTACATGGTCATTCATTGGTGGCTGGCACTTGCACATATTTTCTACTCACTCCTAGCTGTTCTGCAGGCTGTCCTCAATGGTGGTGTATGGTTTATCACTCTCACTCACAACTATAGGTCTATCGCTAAACTCAGTAAGTGCCTGAGGTATGGGAGCAGTACGGGAGGAGTTACATTGACATATTATGACGTGACAGAGCATATAGATGACCCACGCTGAACTGTCCCACCAAACTCAATGACAGGGGGGCGCTACCATCGTTCAACTATATGGTTTCCAACATGGCAAAAATCGGAACCAGCGATCCGGTATTGACGGTGGCGCCCCACTGTTAATGACATCGACAGGACAGTCCAGTATTTTGGAACTATACAAACGCTGACATTGACGCCTCAAAAACACCTTCCCGTGCCGCTTATATACCTCAGGCACTGAGTTAGAGTAGGCGCACACCGTTGATTTTTCGTCGGCCGATAGTTTAGTCGGGCAGTTGATCAGTATGGGCATGTATGGGAGTGCGCACACTACGCCGATTCGATTTGGCCGATTCTTCATGCAATTTAAAATCGGGCACAACTATCGGCCAACTAAAAATCAACGGTGTGCGCCTACTCTTAAGCACTACCTATAGAGCGAATATGCGATAGCAACTTACATATCCGAAATCCCCGAAACGTCATTTCTAATTGGCCATAAAAAGGCGTAAATTTTGAGCATTACAACGTTTGTGTAATAAAAAAAAAGTTTCATTTTATAAACAAATTTTATTTAACGAAATTGCAGTAAAAATACATTACAACAGTCTCAAAAGATAAAAGTTTTCACAACCAATACTATTATCCAAAAGGAATTTCATGGTTCAAGTACTGACACTGCCTTCATGATTACAGTAAAAAAGCTAGAAAGTGGTTTTTGTTTTGATTCATTCAGATGTATATCAAACAAAAATGTATAATAAAGTGAAAATATATTGTGTAATTAATGTGAAGTTTTAACTGTTACAAGGCAGTGTGGAAGCATTTACAGAAGACTTAGAATTACAAAGAAAACCTTCAGATTCAAACATCAAGATGGTAACATGTCTAGTCTAGTACTAACATTTGACATAAAAATATCAAAAAAATATCTTACAATTTATGTAATGCGAGCTGCGTGTACGATCATTAAAGAGCGGAATATACATTTATCCAATCCATTTAAAATAGTCAAAAATATACACAACTCTAGTAGGTATAAGACATTTTAAATATATGGCTTTCAGTTATGTAAAAAGGCACTAAGTGATTCTATTTACTAAATAATAAACAGTCATATGAAAATTATTGCTTACGTTATATTTTTTAATATAAATTACTACAAAAACAAAAAATATAATTAATTACTTATACTCACTCATACATAGGAATTTAACTAAAAATAAAACCAAAATATACATAAGAAATGATTTTCACAAAATAATATAAAAGTAACACAAGTTACGTAACAAGAAAGAAAAAAAAAACATTTAACAATACGACGAAATCAAAATAATTTATCAGTACGATTATTCCATAAATTCGCCTAAGATTGAAATTCGGAGGTGAACACATCAAATACAGGTTGTCTCAAAAACGGTATCAGGACATGAGTTTCGTATAGCTTTAGCGCTAGGAACGCGTTCTGTTTGCCCTAAGGGCCAATGCACATGGTGTTTGTTATACAACCCAAGCTGCCAAGTGCGCAGTTTACTCGGCCGGGTTGTAGGCACTGTATATGCACGTCGCGTTTTCTGCTCTGTTAAATTTAAAAAAGGCATTCCGATTGCTTGAAAAACGCACTTTAAACGTGGTGCGCATGGGTTTTAATCTTTAACCAGTCATTGACGATATTATTGCTTTATATGGGCGTCTGCAGGGGGTGGGTTTTCTTTTATGCAGGGTTCCCCATTCTGGTTCATAGGTGTGTCCGGCTCGAAGGACCAAAATGTAGGGAACTCAACATGGAAACGTCGAAATGAGAGCAGTGGATTGTATTATAAATAGAGCTATTATACCCCCCTAATTCTCTGTACGTCCAAGTTTCCTTGTCAAGGACTTAAATTAGTGAAAAATCTAACGCCAAAGAGCGTAATTTTTGTAGCGTGATTTCAAATTCCAACACATTTTACGTCGTTGTGAAGTTCACACTGAACTTTAGTGTAGACTCAAGAAACGCGTCGTAAACTATGCTCGTTTGGACGCTGCTTAAAGGTTAGCATCTCACAGCTCACTGCTTCCCGTGCAGCATGTCCCACAGCGGTAGTTCAGCGAGCGCTGCATGTAACTCTCGTTGCAGCTGCCTCGCGAGCGCCAACTGTTTAAGGGTATATTAAATATCTTACAGAACGCTTGAAACACGTGTCGTCCTGTTCGTGGATTTTAATCTTTAACCAGTCAGTGGTATAGATAGTGCCATCCACGAAGTCGCGTCCACGCTAATTATTATCCATGAGTGCACACGCACACTACAATAATTTTGCAAATAACACCGCGCATCTGTCGACCAAAAATTGGCGAAAAGCGTATTCGTGGATGGCATTATCTATAATACCACAGAATAATAATAAGTACTTCGTACAGAAGATTTTTTTCGCGAAGGTATTTAAAAAAATGTATGCTCAATGTCGTTAACAATATGGTGTAATTTAGCTTGTCTCAAGAGTCGAGCACCATTTTGTTGACAAACGTCAGTGATCGGTACTGCGCCGAAGACATAGGGCTGACTTCGGTAAAATGATGTGTGACGTGAGGTGCCAAACTGCGAAAAATGGCGGAGGAAATACATGAATAAGCATGAATTATATTTTGTGTTTCTAATATTATTCAGGCAGTTAAAAAATACTGTAGAGTATTAATTGCACCACCGTTTTTACATTATGGTTTATTGTCTTTACAATGCAAATGGGTGAAGAATACGTACGTGCGTGCGTGATTGTCCTGTCGATTTGGTATCTCAGGAGGGGTAGTCGCGCGTGTTTTGTTTTCGATGCAAACTCGCGGAGATGAACAGGCCTGATAATACTAACTAAATTATATTGAACTTTATTGCCTTGTGTTAAGTGTTGCAACTAGTGAATTATTAATGAATGGTTAGCATCTCACAGCTCACTGCTTCCCGTGCAGCATGTCCCATAACGGTAGTTCAGCGAGCGCCGCGTGTAACTCCCGTTGCAGCTGCCTGGCCAGAGCCGGCGCCGCCTGAGCCACGCCCGCGCCGCGTGCCCACGCGCCCACCAGTGGGCACACGCCGCTCAGCGGGCCCAGACCCGTGATGTGCAGGTCCATTGAGCTGGGACAGACGGGAAATCATTTGAATGAAGCTATGGCAAAAATAGCGAGCCTCCAAGTCTATGGACCTCACAATACAAGCTAAAGCCCGGTCTGTGAGCACATATAATTTTGTCCAATGACCCCTAGCTACCCATCCTTATCGCTCGCGCGTAATTATATTGCTGTCGCGACTGTGCGACTGGCACCCGCAGTGGGTGTGCGAGCGCGATAGCAACATAATTACGCGCGAGTGATAAGGATGGGTAGCTTGGGGTCATTGGATAAAATTCTACATGCTCACAGACCAGACTATATCTGCTAAGAGCGTACTTTAGTGTTCAAAATCAAAATTATCTTTATTTGTATAGACTAATTAAATTAGTACTTACAAATCGCCAAATGCTATTAAAGGAGCCTATACGTGTCCCATTCTTTTTATGCCCTATCAGCGCTTCGAGACAAACATTTAGCAAGAAGAAGCACCTTGCTGGAAGGTCTAACAACGATTGCAGTTGGATGAAATGGCAATGATTGCAACTGGCGTGGCACGCTTCGCCCAAGCAAGCGCGGCGAACGATATCGTTCGTTTCAGCCAAATGACGTCCACCGCTGGACAAAGGCCTCCTCCAAGGTTTTCCACAATGCACGGTCCTGCGCTGCCCGCATCCAGGCTCTTCCCGCGACCTTTACCAGATCGTCGGTCCACCTAGTAGGAGGCCTGCCCACGCTACGTCTTCCAACCCGTGGTCGCCACTCGAGAACTTTTCTGTCCCAACGGCCATCGTCTCTATGAGCTATGTGCCCCGCCCACTGGCACTTGATTTTAGCAATTCTGCGAGCTATGTCGGTTACTTTGGTTCTCCTACTGATCTCCTCATTTCTGATTCGATCACGCAGGGAAACTCCAAGCATAGCCCGCTCCATCGCCCTTTGGGTGTATGGCCCATAGTAAGCGACCACGTTTCAGATCCAAATACCATCACTGGCAACACACACTGATCAAAGACTTTTGTCTTGAGACACTGCGGTATTTTGGACGTATGTCACGTAGCTTCCCGAACGCTGCCCAGCTAAGTTGGATTCAACGATTGACCTCTTTCTTGAAGTTGACCCTACCTAACTGGACTGTTTGTCCCAGGTATACATAATTGTCAACAACTTCGAGTGTATAGTCTCCAACCTTCAATAGAGTGGGTGCATGCAATACGGACATTAGACATGATTTTTGTCTTGTCCATGTTCATTCTGCAATTCGGCACTATACGACACGATGGGAATAAGCGAGAAATATCAGAAACTCACTCCATATGCTGCACGCGTAGGTCATCTAATTGCGCGTAGGGCTCCCAACGCGCGAGCCCGACCGTCAGCGCCACGTGCAAGGAGCTGTGCGCGAAGGCAGCCGCGAGCCGCCCGCTACAAGACACGCCCATCGCCTTTATCCGGTAGTCGTCGTAGCCGATCTGAAATGACAATAGGAACCCATAAGATACAGACAGATAAGTAGCTCAAGACTAAAAAGTCACTTACTTAATCATAATACTAAATTGTTTAAATCTAGCATTAAAATTTTCAGATCACATAAGAGCCAAGTACACGAGGAGTTTCGGCGCTGCACCGCAAAGATTTCACTTATCTTTGACCGTAGCTTTTTGACGATAACCGATGTTTTTGTATGGAGTTTGACAGACTCTTAAAGTTTGATTAAGTAAGTAAGGGGATGCAATGCAACCCAGCCTTGGTGAGAAGGGGTGCCCTCTCAGACGCATAACATTTTTCATCATAATTTAGTTTGGCATAACAGTATTTGCATAAAGTTTTTTCGCATAAACTTTGATATGCATAGTTTTCTAAATGCATAATGGTTTCTTAGGCATAACAATAACTTTCTCTAATTTTCAATACCATAATTTAAATAATCATAAATGTAAAGAACATAATTTTTATATTCCTAAAGTTTGTTTTTAATAAAATACGATAAACATAATGTAATTATTTATAACATTTAAAGTCATAAATATTGTCTATAAGAGCAACCAACATTGAAGAGTAAATAATTATGTATTTGTGATGTTGCGAACGATCCTCCTTCCACCTTTATACTCTTTCGGCCTATAGATTTGTAAAACTAAATTCTCTGTGTCATTGTCATTTTTGTTCTTCATTTTTGACCTGTCTCTTAAAAAACTTAAGCTCGTGAAAATACATTCTGTTTGTCTCGAATTCCTCTTATCTATTATTATAACGCACATATTATACAGTCCACATTTCTTTTACAACATTAAGCTTGCCTGGTCTGGAATTATGTAGATCCCGACTGGCCGTGGTCTCTTCCACGTGGTACTAGTCTGCCCTATACTAGAGTGTAATTTAAAAGCCGGAGGCGCGGAGGGAGTGCGGTCCTCGCTCGCTCGCCAAAGGCGACCAGCAAGCCGAAGCTGCGGAAGTGAGCATGGCATGCCGGGTATATGTTACGCCAGAGCGGAAGGACCGCACTTCCCGCAGCGCCGGAGATAAGGCAATCCTAATGCTTGCTTGCATGCTTGCTTGCTTGCATCCTTGCTTGCTTGCATCCTTGCTTGCATGCATGCTTCCTTGCTGCTTGCTTGCATGCTTGCTGCTTGATTGAATGCTTGCTGCTTGCTTGCTTACTTGCTTAATTGATTGCTTGCATGCTTGCTGCTTGTTTGCAGGCTTGCTTGTTTGCATCCTTGTTTGCATGCATGCTTCCTTGCAGCTTGCTTGCATGATTGCGTGCTTGCTGTTTGATTGCATTCTTGCTGCTTGCTTGCATGCTTGTTTGCATGCTTGCTTGTCTATTTATATTTGTTAACTAATATTTTATATGTATAACGTTTTTATGTTTCATATTTGTTAACATTATGGTATTTTGTATATTATGAATGGTAATATTTATGGCATTGGTTTAGATGCCAATAAATGTTATGCTTAGAAATCGTTATTAAAAAAACAAGTATACAGAAAAAATATATACTAAAATATTATTATAATAAAAGTGGTTATGTCAAAAAAATTATGCCTTATGATTTATTCTGTATGAATGTTATGCGAAATGATGAGTATGCCAAAAAACTTTACGCACTCTTAAATTATGTCAATATTTTTTATGCAACTGAATATGGACCCCCGTCTCGCTCAATCTAAGTGCGGTGTGCCTGCGGTGCGGCGCCGGAACGCACCGTCTGGCATATCATTGATTTTTATATGCAGGACGCCGCAGCGACACCGCTCCGGCGCCGCGCCGCGACCGCACCGCGTGGCTTCTCTCTTAGTCAGCGTCTGTTCTAATTTCTACATGTCCATACCTGTAAGTCCTTTATCCTTAGCGTGAAATGAAAGCAAGTCTTGACGGGGTCGGGGCGGCTGACGCTGACGTCACTCACGCGGTTGATGGTGGCCAGGTTCTTGACCCAGCCCGTGTCGGTTTCGAACTTGCCTATAAACGATATCGACCCTATCTGGAACATAATAAGCACTAGGAGAATCAAAATATTAATCTGTCAAAAGATTAATCATTACTTAAGTATTTACTAACTTCTACGAGGTGGTATCAGATATAAGCCGGGATAGGATGGGCGCCATGATAAAATCTTATCGATGATTAAGACGACAAACGTATGGGCTTATCGGGTAAAATCGAAGAAATGACGCGAGAAAAGCTGAGAATTTTTTCCTGTATCCAGAATACCAGATCCATTATTTTTTTTATATCTAAAATAAATACATAAAGATAAAAAAAATTAATCTGGAATTCTGGATACAGGGAAAACTCATTACTATTGCAACTTCTTTTTATCCAGGATCTAAAAAAGACGCTGTACATTACACACGCACGCACTTATTGCAATAGAAATTAAAGTACGGCCAACGAGAAGCGATACCAAATGTAAACAAACCCAAAGTCATGGGTGAACCCGTCTGACTTTGACATATTTTGGCGGGAGAACGAGACATTACGACAAATACACAAGATAGGAAGAGACAGAATATATTGTCAACTCGACAGTCGTATCGACCTTTTGTATCGCTGCTAGTTGGCCGTACTTTATAGTCTATCCAATATAGCTTGATTAGAATGACGGCTGTCAAACGAATGTGACTAGTGCTGTGTATGTTTCGTACGGTTCACATAGATGTATCGATAAGTTTTCGAAAAAATGATATAAAAAAATGCACCCAATTTTTCTTCATATCTTTATTCATAAAAATGACAATTATGATTTAAATTTAAAGACAGTAAAATTTAAAATTCATGTCAAGGGTGTACAACTTAAGTCGTAGTCATTATCATCAGTGTTCTTCAGTGGTTTTTTCCTCTCGCTAGAGGGCGGTGGGCATCTCTTCTAGAGCAACGGTGCTATGAATACCCAAAAAATTACCGGTGATTGATTTCCGATGTTTGATTATTTAAGAATGAAATGTTTTTTGGTTTTTAATAGTGAACATTTAGAAAAACGTACAACTTGACTTAAATATGTTAAAAAATTAGTTAGAAATTTTTTTTGTTAAATATGTTAAAAAATAGTTTTAATTTAATATGACATTTGTCGATATGTCCCAACACTAACATTTTTGTAACTCGAGATAACCTTGTAGAGACGTCGTTAATACTCTAGCTTGATTTTTATAATTTCGAATTACTACTTATTGGTGTAATTTAACGCTACATTTACACGAAATTAACATTTTTATTGGAAGCACTGTCGTCGAAAATATTGTTTGTAGGTCAGACGTGAATTATTTCTTGTCCGCCAATATTTAGCTCTCATTGATCGCTACTACAAAGTTATGTCGTTACTTTTGATGGCAGCTGTCATTCTAATCAAGCTATATTGGATAGACTATAATAGTTTTAATTTAATATGACATTTGTCGATATGTCCCAACACTAACATTTTTGTAACTCGAGATAACCTTGTAGAGACGTCGTTAATACTCTAGCTTGATTTTTATAATTTCGAATTACTACTTATTGGTGTAATTTAACGCTACATTTACACGAAATTAACATTCTTATTGGAAGCACTGTCGTCGAAAATATTGTTTGTAGGTCAGACGTGAATTATTTCTTGTCCGCCAATATTTAGCTCTCATTGATCGCTACTACAAAGTTATGTCGTTACTTTTGATGGCAGCTGTCATTCTAATCAAGCTATATTGGATAGACTATTCGCTGGGTGCGAAGTACTAGGTGGGGGGGACATAATCTATCGCAGCGCTCATGGTGGTCAAAAGTAGAAATAATGTTAGCTCTGTCATCAGATGTATCTGTCAATGGCAAAGCGATTCTACATAATACATTTTAATATCATTAATTAATCGCATGAAAAGGGTCCTACTGGGAACTTAAATAAAAGAGTGGACTGTATTTCGATAGGGCTGTTTTAATAGCCGTTTACAATTTGGAAATAACTAAACTATACAACGTGGTAGTACAAAAATGAGTCACAGTAGTTGTTGTGCACAGATGTTTGCCTTATGATGAGAGCGTGAATTATTGAACTCTGCCCTTGTTTTGTTCTTAATTCTTCTACATCTCGGACTTGTCCAGCCAATACCAACAACTTTCCTTTAAATACGGTTTGTGGTTGGAATTTGATATTGTAACTCTCACAAACCCGGTCTTCAAAACGATACTCATTTCGATCTGAAAACGATATTTAAGGCAATAACTCGGCTATCCGATGAGACTCGAAAATTTTTGTAGGACACTTTTTGTAGCTTTCTTTGTGCTCTACAATAACGCCCGAACCATTTTTAGCGTATCATGCATCGTTATCGAGATATCGATCGATAAAGTCAAAAATTTTGGACACAATTTTTGTTTTTTTCTTTTTTTTTCAGGTCTAAATAAATATGAAAAATTCCGAAATAATTAAATAATTAATTAAAAAGTAAAATTTAATTACTTTTAATTACTTTTTTTTAAGTAACGGCAAAGCATTTGTATTAGTTGGTTCTTGTTTTGATCCCTTGTGAGAAACTTCTCCTGGCTAACTTTTGGAGTAGTTGTCTCATCGAATGTGAACTCCGGCGATTGGTTTTTTCTCGAACGTCGTACTCTTTCCGAAGTTTTCGTTCCAGCGAGTGTCATATCAGTCGGATAACCGTCGAATATGATTGCAACTTTTCCTTCGAAGTTATGTTGTACGTATCTGACGTTAATTATTTAATTATTCCGAAATAATTTGTGTCCAAAATTTTTGACTTTATCGATCGATATCTCGATAACGATGCATGATACGCTAAAAATGGTTCGGGCGTTATTGTAGAGCAGAAAGAAAGCTACAAAAAGTGTCCTACAAAAATTTTCGAGTCTCATCGGATAGCCGAGTTATTGCCAAAAAACAAATTTTACCCCCTTTTTCAACATGGCGGCGAAAGCTCCTAGGAAAGCTTGGTCGACAATCTCAAGTTAAGCTTTTCTAGGTATCCCCTACAACATATTAAAAAATTAGAAGCGCAAATTCATTTTCTTTTTTGAATGTACGTAATGACTGGACTATTTGTTATTTTTTCATTTCGATATTTTTTCACAAATATACGACCTAAATGTCAATGTGACAGAGCCCACAAAGTTGTGGACGCTAGTTGGCGCTGTAATCGTGCACGGAGCCAATAGTGCTATTTTGCAGCATTTTAAAGTTTGAAGTTCGAACCAATTCGAATAGATCGGGTTTTGGGAGAAACTGCAAACAGGATGCCATGAAGAAGGCCTTACTTTGTGCATGAAGGTGGCATGCAGAGGCGGCAGCTCGAGCACCTCGTGACAGCTCTGCAGTAGCGTGCGCCGCATGTTGATCAGCACCATGTCCACCACCTTGTTGCCGCTCTCGGCCAGGCACGCCGCCATGTCGCTACGACCATAAAATTATCTCTATACTATACTAAAGTCCGGTCGCCGAGCAGACAGAATTTCGTCCAATGACCTCAAGCTAAAGCCTGGTCGCACACTCACTGCGGGCGCCCGTCGCACAGTCGCGACAGCAATATAATTACGCGCGAGCGATAAGGATGGGCAGCTTGGGGTCATTGGACAAAATTCTACGTGCTCAGTGCTCATGGACCAGGCTTTACTCACCCTTCTCGCCCGCGTGTAATTTTATTTCTTTCGCGACGAATTACGCGCGAGCGAAAGGATGGATAGCTTGGGGTCATTGGACGAAATTATATACTATGCTCGGCGACCGGACTTTAATCTATACTAATATTATAAATGCGAAAGTAACTCTGTATGTCTGTCTTGCTTTCACACCTAATTTTGCGGGTAACGGTTAGTACCTCTAGTACGAACAACTTTCGTCTTTGAATCATTTGCGTATTCGAAATTCGATACCTCGAAGTCGAAGGTTTTTCAAGCTAGAGATGTATCTGATACCGGACCGGTCAAAGTGAACGCAGCGATTCACATGATTTTTGTCATATGTTTTTATCTCAGAAAACTAATTAGGTAGTTCATTAACAACTAGACTGTTTGCAAGTGAAGTAATGATTTTAATTATTATGACAACTAAATAAAAAGCCACAGAATTGATATGGTCGACTGAAAAAGTAGGTCACAGTGCAGCGGTCGTCGCGGTAACAGTCGTGTCCTTCAGTTAGGAAAGCCACTTTTTTATGTCATATTATTATGTTTAATGACGAAGCATGATCGCTAGTTAATGTTAAAGTTATGTTTAACTTATGCTTAACAATATCAAGAAATATATAAAATACTACCAAATATTACCAGACAATGTAAAAATTTACTTAAATACTTTTTTCTTAGGAAAACACCCAGACCAATACAAACAAATGTCTCCATGCGCACAAATGTTTGTACTGGGCAAGAGTCGAACCCGCGACCTCAGGTATAGTCAGGTACGCGAACCATTATCTTTATAATGGTAATGAATCATCATCAACAGCCCTTTACTCTCCACTGCTAGACTATGAGCCTCCTCCACTATAGTGGAGGGTTTTGCCATAATCTCCACGCTTGGCAGGCAGGTTGGAGATCGCAGTTTAAAAGATTGATGTTTTTCAGAGAGTGCTGCTGCCCGTTTTCTGTTTGATATGTAGTCCCTAAGTCGCCTCTTACGACACCCGCGGGAAGAGTAATGAATGGCAACCGTTATTACCTGTAAGCTTCCAGAAGGCTGGGGTTGCAGCAGACGACCTCAGAGACGCTGGTGGCCTGTCTCAGCACCACCGCGAGGTGCCTTTGCAGTTTGTCCCGGAGCAGCGCGTATAGCGGCAATGATATCGCCGCCGTGAGCGGTAAGTCGTCTGGAATTTATATTCTTTATTCCAATAATGTGGCAAGATAATGGATGATTTAGCGTGACCGATAACACTCAAACATTAGCGGAAGAATGGTGGGGCGCGTCTTCGTGCATGAAACGATCCACGATGATGTATTATTATCAATGCGAAGTTTTCTAGCTAGACCAATTTTGATAATTTGGGCAATAGAGTTAGGTGGGACCTCAGATCATAGAAGGGAATATGATCTGAGGGTGGGACTCTTTTGTCCTAAAAATAGATCGTAAAGGTAATAAAATAGGGCAATGAAAGTTTGTATAGTAAAATCGAATTATTATTCAGAGAGGATGGGGAAAAAAATTAGTAGATATCCAATAAAGTTGTATGTGCCATACAATACCGTTTACTATCTCTCTCACAAGTTTATTAACACCAGTGGAGTAACAACAATAAACACATCATTATCGCTCTCATAAGCAGATGCAAGTGGGGCGTTGCCATTATACATCGTGTTACTTATCTCTACCGTAGGCGCAGGAGCGAGTTAACGACATAATATGGTGTTAACATGGCCTCGAATTAGGCACGATTGTCACTTTTAGCATCGTAGAGGAAACGAAACTAAAAGAATACATTAATATTACTGTCGCGCATAACTTAGTAGGTTCTTGCCTTAATTCGAATAAAATAAGACCTCTATAATAGTGCCTTTTTCTTGTGACGTGGTTTTCGGCAATTCCGTGTGCGTGTAACTGGTCCCCGTCCGTGAAAAGTGGACCAGTTCCGCACGCTTGCCGAAACCCGCATCACAGAAAAAGGGTAATAAGCGCTCCTGCACACGACGCCGCTACCGCGCCGCCGCCGCGCCGTCGCCGCGCCTTTGCACTGTTCATACGCACCGAGTAAAACCGCCGCCGCGCCGCCACCGCGCCATCAAAGCATAATTTCGCCCGCGGCGCGGCAGCGGTGTTCACGCGGCGCGTACCTATAAACAGTGTAGCGGCGCGGCGACGGCGCGGTGGCGGCGTCGTGTGCAGGAGCCCTAAAGGTTGTAATAAAAACTTACCAATATGTTTTGCCAATTGTTCTGTCGTAGCGAAGTCATAGCCCCCGCTCTTTTGTGGCGAAGGCCACGACAGCTATTGCAAGAATTAAAAATTAATTAATCAACCATTTCAAATTTGATTCAAACCTTAATTATAAGTAGTTGGTTTATTCACATTTTCACTTATAAAAAATATTTCTTTTTACAAATAAAAATAAAATTCATTATATGAATAGACTTATGACTAGTGCAAAATCAGAATGTAAAATATTTGGAGAAAATATAAATTATGGCAGGCCTATCATTGAACTTTATCATGTCGAAATTACCTTGACCAGAACCTCGTCATGCATGAAGTCTATACCAGGGTTCACAAACGAGAAGGCGTCGTCTTCCAGCACCAGCCCAACATTCACATCTGCCGTCATGTTCGATAAGGATATTCTAGAAGAAACATTTTTTTAAGTTTCTACTGCTCTACAATAATTCTAACAATTATTCTATTACCTACCTTTTTCCTCATTGGGCTCAGACCTTTCAAAATTAAACACAATATTATAGAAATAATGCTATACAAATTACAGTATGTTTGCAATTACTTTATTAATCAAGCACCATTATAGACCAGTTCCAGTCTGGAACCATTGTGATATTTGGTGCTGTGGTGAATATTTTTTTATAAAATAAAAATTGAAAGTATACGAGGGCGGCACTGAAAATTTCGGGAATCAAGGAAGTGAAACAACATTACTATTTAAAAATGTATTTATTGCTTTTTAAAGTATTCTCCGCGAAATTTGACACATTTTTCAATACACGAAACCAATCATTGAAGNAACCGTATGACAATAAAGTGCACAATGGTATTTCGTATTGCAACCTAAGCCCTGATTGTCTCTTATTGGTCGTAGTAAAAATATAGTAAAATGCGTAACCAATTAGAGACGGGGTGAGCACGTGACCGGAGCGATGCGCTTACGCTAAAATTTCTACAAAGTGGTCAGGCGGAAGAGTCCCCGATAGTACCTACCTATATTGCAAATATAGGAAAAATAAATAAATAAAAAAAAATCATACCGCATATTTTGTGCCACTACTCGCAACGGAATCAAGTAAGTAATTTGATTTAATACGTCATAAATTGTAAACCGCTACGTTTGTACGGCGGAACCCTCGGTGTGCGAGCCCGACTCGCACTTGGCCGGTTTTTTTTATATGCTGCATAGGTAAATGTACATCCTGTATCTACATAGAGCGTAAATGATTCACGGCTAGTTAGTAGAATATTAGTTGAATATTAGTTAATTAGGTACGAAAGTTTTAATTACTAGGTACTTTACAAACGAACACTGGAACTGAGTTAATTATGCATTCGATAATCAGAGACTTTAGTCGTAGTTAATGTTTGAAGGCTGAATTTGAATAGGGAATACTAAGGTAGGTATTATAACTGTAAATACTAGGTATTTCTTTACCTTGTAATTACTAACTTTGTCATTAACGAAGACAGATTAAAGATTAAACGGCCTTATGGTATTTACTTCTGCAAACAAAATTATACTATTCACTTTTCAATCTTTAAAAACTCGACGATTTATAAAGCACTTAGGTACCTACTAATTATTTAAAACATAGTCATACTTTTTTTTACTTAGATAGAATCACTTTTGACTATGTATTATATTATTGGTTAAATCAATTGAAAATTAGCTCGCCACTTCGCAAACAGATAAACGTATCACAAAATGACTAATTTGGATATTGACTATACCCTTTAAAGATCAATCTCTTTGAAGATAAAGTTAAAGATTTTATAACCAGAAATCGTGTCATAACTACTTACTTAATAAAATTAAATAAGCTATACTAAACACTTGATGTTTTGTTTAGTCCTGTCAAAAGAACGTTGGGATTAGCTGGATAAAATAACAAAATAGTTGAAAGCCGTGTGTACCATGTGTACTAGTTTATTTTTATAATACATAGTAAATATTTAAGAAAGTTATAAATATTCTATTCAACAATAAATACAATTATAGCGTGTAAAAGAGTATGTTACTATCATAACAACTTCTAAAAGCATTTATGAATTAGTATCACAGTAATATTAAAGCAGAAGAGATTTCATTGGGTAGTTGACACGTTTTAATAATTCCAAGACACAAAAACACTTAGGCCCAGTTAAATCACTTAGTTAAAATAACCAAACCAACTGTCTAATAAACATCAACGTTTGCTCCAATTAAAGTAAGGTGGTGCAACCCAGGGTTAATTCTAACACTTGATGATGCAAGTTGGTTTTTATAAGATTTTAAATATTTTTATAACATTTTTTAATTTATTTGAGTTGGTTTTTAGTTCAAATAAATAAATTGTTAGTTAATCGAGTTCACGAACTAATGTGAGGTTTTTTTAACGGTGTCAACTACCCTGTTGTAGTTGCTCTAATTCTAGAACTAAAAGCATCTACAGCAATCGGCAATTTGGAGAATGTGCGAGATCTTTATACTATATCCTAATACTATTATTTTGTGCTTATTTTCCTATTATTTCAGATCTATTTCTACCAATGCTTTATTCTTTGTCCATAACCAGAGCTAGTTCTTTGAGCTTCCGTCGATGTACTTTGGTAGAAGCCGTCATCGGAATGGCGTCCATGAATATGACTCCGCCACGAAGTTGTTTGGAATCCGAAAGAGTACCTGAAATTATAATTAAAAATGCACATCTAGGTGATTACAAAGTTACGAGTACAAAAGTTGGTCCCGGCTAATATTTAGCACTCAGTTTGCTGTATGCTACATGGTTCTAAAGCCTAAAGTCAGAGGCTATAAGGCATATGTTTAATTCTCTCGTTCATTTCAGCCCAACGACGTCACTTGCTGGAAAAATGCTTCTCCTGCCTCGTGCCAAATTCTACATACGCCTGTTCTATTCTGTACAGCAGCATCAAAGTCACCCTCACCGTACCACATTAGCAAATGGTTGAAAGAACCCCACAATCCTGCTTCTGTGATTTTGTCACTACTATCTCTAACAAACTAGATTAGAATCTAGACCTTGACTTTCATGGTTATCATTTCAATCACAACACGTCCACAGCTGAACATAGGCCTCCCCCAATGACTTCCACATCGCCCGGTTGGTAGCGGCCTGCATCCAGCGACTTTCTGCTACTATTATGAGGTCGTCGGTCCACCTTATGGGTGGATAGGACATCCCACGCTGCGTTTACCGGTACGTGGCCTCCACTCCAGCACCATGCTGCCCGATCGGCCGTCAGTTATGAGTTCTATGTGCCCTGCCCTTAGACCTTATCAAACTGTTCTTCAAGGTTACCTTTAACCAGGTCCTTGATATCCTGCGCAGTGACGTCGGATTCGGGTCGCCGCACCACGCAAGCGACCGGCAGATCCCCACTCTCTGGGTCAGGTATACCTGTTACTGCCACGTCTAGCACACCAGGGTGATGACGGATGACGTTCTCTACTTCTACGGGTGATATCTAAAAATAAATTGTCATTTCAGTGTGTATTTTAACAGACGTTTTGTTACAAAATTCCACCTATTGCTTCTTCATAAGTTTGCTGCTGTTCATCTTAACGTTGTAAGTTCTTTTCATCACATTATTAACATAAGCTGATATTCGTTCGTTTCAGCCAAATGACGTCCACTGCTGGACAATGGCCTCCACCTAGGATTTCTTGTCAACTAAAACCGGTCCTTCATCAGATGGGCGACAATAGGCCAGGTGCTATTTGTGCAGGTGCTATGTGAACGGGTGCTCAAAGTGGAATACGTCAACCTGCCCACACTACTAGGCTGCTTATTTACCCTCAATACAAAAATAACATTACCCACTTGTACAATTTTTCCTTCATTAGATAAAACTCTATAAAGTCCTAAGTAAAAACTAGTCATATCGCCTATCAACTTAACATTATCAATCACTGTTATAATTATCTGGTGCGTGTGTCATACAAATGACTCGCAGAATGTGTTTTGCCGTACAATTGAAGTCATAATGATAAACAAACAGAATATTCCAGAAAACGGAATTTTAATTCCCTCGCATTTTCACGCCCCAATGACCCAGGTTTATAGTCTAGTTGTAATAAGAGCGAGTTTTCACATCATGTCACAAAATAATAATAAGTATTTCTAACGTACTAATAAAAATTATTTGTAGTTCCATCAGAGTAGAATAGGACCACACACTCTTCCCGTGGATGTCACAAAAGGCCAAATAGGCACAATATTCGAGAACATCGCCTCAACTTTTTACCAGTGTGATAAGTATAGGTCGAATCCTCCAAATGCCTCTGGTAAATTAAACTGATGGGGACTAAATGACAGGGTCAGGGAAAGATACATAATTAATTGTGTTTCTTACTTGATAGCTTTTATACTTCAGAAGCAGTTTGATTCGTTCCACAAAATAGTAGTTCCAACTGGCATCTCTGTAGAAAGTGTCGCCAGTTTTGAACCAGCGATCTTCGGCGAAGGTCTCCTCGGTAGCTTTAGAGTTATTATAATATCCCTGAAAGAAAAAGGGTTTTCATTAAGCTTTTTTTACTTCATTTGTATGAATTTATGTGTAAGTAATAGAGATGTTTGCTCAAACCTTGAAAATTCCTGGCCCTTTGATTAACAGCTCTCCTGGCACGTTTGGCTCGACGATATCTTCCAGAGTCTCCGTATCGACCAGCTAAATACAAATTAAATCGTTAATTTATAAATCACTAGCTAAAGTTTAGTCTCTGTTATCATAAGTAGGATAATACACTAAAAACTGCTAAAGATTTTTGTACAAGGGGTAGTTAGTAAAATAAGTCCGGTTGTGTGGCCCAGGGTTAATTGAACCCTGGGCTACACAACCGGACCTGAAACTGGACCACATTGTAGAGTTGTTGCGTATACATCGGTGCTTTTGTTGCATAGTCGCAAGACTTCGCTCCGCTGTCAAATCAATGTCGCCTGCCTGAATGATATCGCAATGTGCACAGCGCGCAGCGGTCAGAGTGAAAAAAGAATCTGCAAATTCTCATTACACATTATTATGTCTTTGCTAGTGGTAGCTATAACGAAAAAAAATACTAGTAGCAATAACTTACTCTATATTGAAAGCATCCCATAAGAGAGCCGCATGACCCAGGCGGTGCGGACCCGGCCCCATGGAAACCGATGGTGCACAGCTCGCTCATGCCATAACAATTCACTACCTCCGTGTCGGGTGACATTTCCTGCAAATTAAAATTTATTAAATCAAAGTAGGTAGGTACTTTTTCATCAAAGTCAATTAAAATGCCTAACGATTAAAAAATAACCAATATGGAAAATGCGCTCATTGTTAAAAACTACAAGAAAATTGACATTTTCTTATGGAATGGGACAATAATAAAAAATACAGCAGCTGCAAAATAACACTTTATGTTCAAACTAATCCTTGAAGTATTTACTGCAGTTTTTTTAAGTTCCAGGCGTAAGTATTAGAGCGTTATACCTTAACTTCATTAATCAATTCCTGGGGCACAGCGCTGCCCCCCAACATGATCAGCTCTAAACAGGTGAAGTCACACGCATCGCGGTTACCCGGCTTTATGAGAGTCGTCATGAGCGTTGGACTGAAGATGGCAAATGTTGGCTGGAACAAGCCCATATTGGTCAATAAAAAACAAAAGAACTTTTTTTTTTTTTTTTTTTTTTTATATGGCTCGCGCGGTTTGCGCATTTGCCAATGTCAAGGTAGGGAAACGGATGTCAATAAAAAAGCGGAATTTCGGAATTTAGGGCTAGGATCAGTATAGGTAGGAACTGGTAGGAAGTGTAAATAGGAAATTAGGAAAACTAAACCTTTAAATTATTATTAGATAAATAAATAGAGATACATTTATATATAGAGAGGTCGTTCGTATATAAAAGAGAATTAATGCAAGTAGGAAAAGGGACACGGAGGGTCAGTAAGGAAGATATAAAAGAGGAGCGGTCATATTTAGGGCATGAAAATAGACAATGGTTTAGGTCACCCACTTCATTTGCGTCTCCACAGTCGCATTTGTCGCTGTTTACAATCTTTAATCTAGCCAAATGAAAGGGGAGGCAAACATGACCCAGTCGCATACGAATGAGGCTACTAGTCCCTGCCTTATCCAGCTTCAGTTTGAAAAACCACGGTTTGAGAGGAACATGTGGTTGAATATTCCTGTAGTGTTTCGCTTTAGTTTGACTGTTGTCAGTCCATTGACTTTCCCAAGATTCCCTAAGGGAGAGTTTGGGAAGTGAAAGTAAGTCATGACTGTAATTTTTATATGGAAACAGGTCACCACAGGAAATTGCATCATTAGCTAAGCGATCGGCCCTTTCATTTCCGGGAATATTACTGTGACCAGGAATCCAACCAAATACAACTTTCAAATCTTTTAAGAAGCAATTGTATAGTAGCCGCCTGCAATCCATGATTACAGGGTAGAAAGTATTTGACTTAAAAGGGAATTTAACAAGAGCTTGAAGAGCACTTTTTGAATCAGTGAAAATAATAGTTTGTTGCAATTTCATAATTAATATGTATTCAAGAGATTTGAAAAGGCCGAAACATTCAGCTGTAAATACAGATGTTTCTGGGGGAAATTTGATTTTTTGAACTATTTTTAATTGCTCATGATAGACTCCAACGCCTACTTGGCTATTGGTAGAATGCTTTGATGCATCACAATACATGTGTTGCCAGTTAGACCAATCCCTGTCAATCATAAAATTAAAGTTTGTGAGGGCATTTCGATCATCTTTGTAAACACCCAAATCAAAATAAATCTCTGGGGAGAACATTAACTCTTCATATTTACTACAAAAAATTGGCAGATAAGAGGAACTATGGGTAGGAGCTTGCAGAGATATGTATTTACGATAACTGATTACTAGACACGGAGGAGATTTGTGATACCAGTATGAGGAAGATTCTACATATTCTAAAAGAGCTGTAAGTTTTGAATGGAGAGGGTGATTCGAAAACTGTAATGCTCGGAATAAAAATCTATCACTTAAGTATTGACGACGTAGCTTAAGAGGTGGATCGACACACTCGACTTGAAGAGCAATAATAGGGCTCGACTTCATGGCACCAGTTACTAATCGAAGAGCTTTATTTTGGATCAAATCCAATTTACGAAGCCCCACTATACTGCAGGGTTCAAGAAAGAAAGTTCCGTAATCGAGGATACTCCTGATAAGGGCATTATATAAAAGCTTTAAACAGAACGGATGAGCGCCCCACCAGACACCAGTTAGACATCTGAGAATATTTAATAGTCGCTCACATTTAGAACTGATGTAATAGAAATGCGGAAGACCTGTCATTTTGGAATCTAAAATGATTCCTAGAAATTTGGCTTCATTTTTAACCGGGATTGGTTGATTATCAAAATAAACACTAATTGGGGGTGGGAAACGGATTCTAGAAAACAAAACTATTGAGCTTTTAGGAGGGGAAAGGCTAAGGCCATTTTTGTCTAACCATGATTTTAATAGGGAGAGAGAATATGTAAGAGACTCACACATTAACTGTATATTATTACCACTAACATAGAGGAGCAGATCATCAGCATATTGTAAAATATGTGCACTGTTATTCATAGAAGGTTCTAAATCATAGCTATAGATGTTAAATAATAAAGGACTCAAGACGGAACCTTGAGGAAGGCCCTTACTTAATAACCTGGATGAGATTTTGTTATCATGAATAACATTTATAGTTCGCATAGATAAGATATTTAGGATGAAATTTACGAGCAAACCGGGAACTTGTAGTTGTAAAAGTTTACTTCTAAGAACAGTTAACAACACATTATCATATGCTGCTGTTATATCAAGAAAAGCCGAAAGAACTGAAGCGCCACATGAAAACGCCAATCTAATATCAGTGCAAAAAATGCCAATACTATCTGCACAACTCTTCCCTTTTCTGAAACCGTATTGACTCTTGCTGAGCAAGCCTTTACTCTCCATAAACCATTCCAACCGGTTTTTAATTAAGTGCTCAGCTACTTTCATAAGAATGGATGAGAGTGCAATTGGTCTGTAAGAGTTGGAGTCTTCTCGTGGCTTATGGGGTTTCAAAATTGGAATTACTTCCTGAGATTTCCATGAAGGTGGAACGCAACCAGAATTGAAAATAGAATTTACAAGAGTTAGATAATATAACAAGCTAGAATTACTAAGGTTACACAGAAATGAGTAGGGGATCCCATCGCCACCCGGCGCAGAGTCTTTAACATAAGTTAAAATTCCTTTAAGCTCAGAAAGTGAAAAAGGGTCGCTAAGAACTGTATGTTCAATGTTTGTAAATAAAAAAGCATCATTGGGTATAGAAAGATTCTCAGCAACAGAAGGTGGAGCAAGTTTATCTAAAAATTCTTCAATTAAAGTATCATTAAGAGACGGCGGCTGGGATTCTTTAAAAGCAGATCTAAATTTTCTTATGTTAGTCCAAACAAAAGAAGGGGAAACATCTGGCGAGATGGATAAGCAAAAGTTTCTCCAGCCTTCCCACTTTTTGCGTTTTAATAATTTTTTGGTATTTGACATTATTTCAACTAATAAGTTAAAATTAGCTTCTGTTGAAATAGCACAGTAATTCTTTTCCGCTTCCTTTCTTTTCCTAACAGCATCTGAGCACTCGCTATCCCACCAAGGTGGTGAGGGGATTTTATTAGTATGACGACCGTTTTTAATAGGAAATACCTGATTAGCAGATTCGATTAATAAAGAGGCTAAAGCTTCAGCACATGCTGATTGATTGTTTTCACTAACAACCGGTAGAGATGAAAGACCTTGTTCCACCTTGTCCTTAAATAGGCTCCAATCAGCTCGGTCCAGTCTGTATTTCATTCGAGGTTCGCGATTATTCACATTCCTATTAATATCTGGGAATTCAATGACAACTGGGAAATGGTCGCTGCCATACGATGAAGGTAATGTTGACCATGATAATGACGAGGCTAAATTAGTAGAACAAAGAGATAAGTCAGGAGCGCTCACTCCTTCATGAGGCGCAGTCCTGCGGGTTGCAACGCCAGAGTTTAAGATACATAAATGATTGTTATCTAAAATTTCTAAAATCCTATTACCGTAATAATTAGAACTACTACTTCCCCAAGTTTCATGTTGAGCGTTAAAATCACCCATAATAATAATAGGATAAGGAAGGTTGCCAATAATGTTATCTATTTCATCATAAATGTGGGAAGTAGGATGAGGAATATAAATTGAGACAAAAGTTATATGATTTACTGAAACTGCAATAATAGAAAAATCACTACTGTGCTGAGGAATTGGGACATGGGAAAACGGAGTAGAGTGACTAATAAGAATAGCCACGCCTCCATACCCATCACTACGATCTTCTCTAACACAGGAAAACTTAGGCACTTTAAAAATGGAAACAGGCTTAAGCCATGTTTCCTGTAGAGCAATAATAAATGGATTTTCTTTATTTATTAAATATAAAAGGTCACTTTTTTTAGTTAAAATGCTGCGGCAATTCCATTGAATTGCTGAAGCTTTGTTCGTTATGTGAAATTTTGTCTAATAATCTATCTTTGATTGAGGCAGCGTTGGACGGTAGGGATGACAAATTAGTTTGCAGAGAATTAATCAGGGCTACAATTAATTCTTTTAATGATAAATTACTTAAAGAGTTTGAGTATTTCTCATCGCTGTTAATTAAAATACTTTTACTTGGAGAGATTTCAGAGTTATATCCTTGAATGATTTCATCATGAGCAGATTTATCATAACCTTTAGAGAACCTAGGAGGAGATCTAGGCTTTAAGAAAACAGTTTTTTTGTATGAGGTCTTATTAGAGTAATTTGATGACACATGATTGTATGAATTCTGAGGTGTAGGAGATACTAAAACATCTGCATAAGATTTAGAACAAGGAGGGTGTAATTTAAGTGCCTCAGCATATGTAATGCAGTCTTTTGCCATAGATTCCTTTATGTTCTTTTGCCTATTATATTCAGGACATACTTTGCTAGTAGCCATATGAAGACCTGAACATAAACAACACCTTATTTCATCTTCCTCCACTGAACAGGTATGTCCTGAGTGGCCTAGACCACACTTAAAGCATCTAGGAGTTGAACGGCATTGACTTTTCACGTGGCCATACCGACAGCAGCTAAAACATTGAATGGTGGGATAGATATACAGGTCAACGGGCAGTGAGTTAAAACATAAAAACACTCTCTTAGGGAGGACCTGACCGTCAAAAGTTAACACCACTGTTTCTATAGGTACAAACTGAGCCTCACCATTAACTATATTTTTCCTTTTAAGACGCCTAGCTTTCAGAATTTTCCCACAACCTATTGGTACTGAAATATTGCTCACAATCTCTTCTTCAGTCCAGTCTGTCGGCACACCTCTCACCACACCCATACGTGTCACATTAAAAGAAGGTATGAACGCTTTATATTTATTGAACTTCAAACTCCCGTTGTCTAGAAATGAGTTAGCATCTTCAAATTTGGAGAAAGATATTGATAATCGGTTCCTTCCAATTCTTTTTAAACTACCATCAATGATGTTTCTAATCCCATTCTTTTTTAAGAAAAAGCCAAATGATATAGGATGAATGGTGCAGTTTTCATTAGGGTCAGATGGAACTCTTTGTATGTGAACAACATATGGTGCCAAATCTGAAGCTACATAAGAAGGTCTAGCAACTGGGGCACTTGGGGAGTTGGTTAAGTTTTCATTGGCCGACAAATTCGCAGTGGATGAAAATAAAGAAAATGGTGTACTAAATACTGTGCAGTATTTAACTGCCTAAATAATAATAAAAACACAGAATGTACTTTTTTAAGTTGCCTCAAGACACTGAGAGGTAAATAAGTAGTTAATATTATTCATGATAATTCATGCTAAATCATGTATTTCCTCCGCCATTTTCTGCAGATTGGCACCTCACGTCACATCATTTTACCGAAGTCAGCCCTATAGCTTCGGCGCAGTACCGATCACTGACGTTTGTCAACAAAACTTCTGACAAACTTGCTTGACTCTTGAGACGAGCTTCTGTACGTAGTACTTATTATTATTCTGTGGTACTATGAATAGCTGGGAATATCCTTCTATATGTGGGCAGGCCTACTAGGTGGACCGACGATCTGGTAAAGGTCGCGGGAAGAGCCTGGATGTGGGCAGCGCAGGACCGTTCATTGTGGAAAACCTTGGGGGAGGCCTTTGTCCAGCAGTGGACGTCATTTGGCTGAAACGACGATCCTTCTATAGTCTGGTCTGTGAGCACGTAGAATTTTGTCCAATGACCCCAAGCTGCCCATCCTTATCGCTCGCGCGTAATTATGTTGCTGTCGCGCTCGCACACACTGCAGGCGCCCGTCGCACAATCGCGACAGCAATATATGTAATTACGCGCGAGCGAGATAAGGATGGGTAGCTTGGGGTCATTGGACAAAATTCTACGTGCTCACAGACCGGGCTTTAGCTATATTCTTTTAGTCTCAAGTAGGGATGTTATGGATATGTAGTTTCGGTTATGGATACGGATATTTTTTTATTTCGGATATCCAAAAGTTTCGGTTACGGTTACGGATATCAGTGCTTTAGAATGCAATTTGCAACAGTTGACCAACACGGTTCATTCATGGCCGCATACTTTACATCGAATAAAAAGTAATAAAAAGAATAAAAATTGATACTAGATGGCATTATAAAGGTAAAACAGACTGTTATGCCTTTACATATAATGATAAAAAAAAACAATTAAAACTGCCTACATCCGAAACTTGGATCGGTTACGTTTTCGGATATTTTTTTATTTCGGATATCCGAAAGTTTCGGTTACGGATATCCATAACATCCATGTGAGACCATGGATGTTATGACACTATACATAGTATGACTATGTATAGCGGTTTTCAACGTCAACGGTTTGTAAGAAACAAAGAGAGAGCGTTCTACAACTGCGGTCGAATACAGTACGTTCTCAACGGTACAAAACAAAACCATATTGCTCTAGTAGAGAAGCCGCTTACTACAATACAATATAGTATGATAAAAACTAATAATAAGCTTTATTTCTAACATCTTACACAATAAACATTCGTTGCAAAAGGGGTCAATCTTAAAAATTAATATCACAGCTGATCGGTTTTTTTATAATATGTAGTAGCTTTAGCTTACGAGAGATAGGTCTTGATAAGTTATATCCCATTTTGTTCGTGGTGTTTATGTCGCATACATAATCATTATTAATCATCACCTGACTTTCTATCCTACATCTACCATGACTTGCTCTCTATTTGAGTAGTTAACTCTGCTTTTCATTGACAGCTCCAAGTGTCACATTTTCGATAGAAATCGTTCAAGGATAACGTGGTCATTGAACATAGTCTTCTTGTCTAACTTCATCCCTTTATGCCGGTTGCAGACCAAGAGCTAAGCTAAGTTAGTTTCGTTTAGCTCGCATAGCTGACGCAGTTTCCCATAGAATTGGCATAGTTTTCAGTCTATACACGACTATGGGAAACTGCGTCAGCTATGCGAGCTAAACGAAACTAACTTAGCTTAGCTCTTGGTCTGCAACCCGCATTATATTTTATATTTTCCCATAGCCCCATTCACACATAGCCCCATTCACACAAGGACTCATGATTAGTAATGATCATGATTAGTGATGTAATATTTATGCATTCAGGTATTCAACGGCTGCCCACTCAGGATAAACTGCACGGCCTCCTGGATACACCCCGACACGAGGGATCAACACATACTCATTGGTGAGTGCTTACAAACAACAAAATAAACTTTAAGGGCTGATTTTTTAAACGTCGAATATCTAATATCCCAAAAATAAAATTGACACTGTCATATATTTTCCCATACAGAAGCTGTTAACAGGCCCAATTGTATTCTTCAGCAAAAGTTATTCGATGGTTGCCCATAACCTTTTTGTACTTAAAACTTTGTCAAAAAAACTCTGTGCTAATGCTGCACTTTGGCGGTATAGTTTTGAAAATAATATGTGCTATACTCGTATTTGGTAGATCGATCCAAAGGTTTTTTGTAATTGTATGGTCAGCTATCTTTTCTCTGTACGCCCATAATTATACAGTTTGATATGCCTTGAAACCACCGGTACTTTCCCCCGGGACAAAGGCCTTCACTGGTTGGGTTTTTATTGACGGTCAAGTTGTAGACCCTGGCTACACAGGAGTTGCAGCGGTGGAAACGAGAAGTGGGAATAGTCCCGTTCCCCCGCGAAATCCTTTGCCTTCACTGCTCAGGTTTTTATTACCAAACAAGCTGATCTTGGCTACATAGTCCTGTTTCCCCATGGAGAACCTTGGCCTTTACTGACTTCTTCTCCTAGAGTTTTTAATGACGGTCAAGCTGTAGATCCTGGCTACACAGGAGTTGCAGCGGTGGGAACGAGTAAAACTCATAAAATAAAACTCATTTATTTTTGCGAATAGGCTTTTAAAAAGCACTTTTACACGTCCCAGTATTAACCCTACCACTGCTTCGGGACAATAAGCTGCCAGTGCTGAGAAGAAGCAGTGCAAGAAACTCAGTCACTATTTGTTGCACACAGTGATGGGAAAAGCCCCGTAGTCTGATTGGCTCTCTGTATCCATGATTTTGGTACTTTCTGTGTACGTTTTATCTATCTATCTATTATCTACCCCCAGGTGCTGAAGAAGGCATCTATACTCTAAACCTCAACGAACTCCACGAGACGGCGATGGACCAGCTGTGCCCACGGCGCACCATCTGGCTGCACGTCATCAAGGATGTGCTCATGTCCTTGTCCGGTAAGTTGCGTGACGTCACACATCTCATAAACAAATGAGACTGGACTTGTGTAGACGGTAAAACAGAGACTTGGACTTGCTTAGATGACGAAATTGAGACTAGACAAATAATAAGACTACTCGTGTATGTGACACATTTACATAGACTCGTGTAGGTAGCACAGACTAGGTCTGGCTGCATGTCATCAAGGATGTGCTCATGTCCTTGACAGATACAGTCAGCGTTATAGTTTTCTCTAGCGTTCTAGTCTTTCTTTTATTGTAATAAGGTTGTGTTATTAACTTTTTGGCCACTTTCGGTGTCACGAACTATTTGACGCTGACTGTACGTCTCGTGACGTCACTCATGTGACGTATTTACACGTCTAAGAGCTGCACCCATGACATAACTGGGGCTAGACTTTTGTAGATGAAACAATTGATGCTAGACTCGTGTAGATGACTGTGATGTACTACTACACAAATAAAGAGTGTGCGCTATGTCAATACTGGCTAGTACGGGGTCAGTCTTAGTCGGGCCGCCACACGGAACGGACGTCAGTGCTTGCACTAGCTTACACAGTGAACATATACCAGTGTTTTATTTGAGACATCACAATGACACAACTGACAGAGACTTGACTCGTTTAAGTGACACGGGACGGACGTCAGTGCTTGCANTTCAAATTTGGAGAAAGATATTGATAATCGGTTCCTTCCAATTCTTTTTAAACTACCATCAATGATGTTTCTAATCCCATTCTTTTTTAAGAAAAAGCCAAATGATATAGGATGAATGGTGCAGTTTTCATTAGGGTCAGATGGAACTCTTTGTATGTGAACAACATATGGTGCCAAATCTGAAGCTACATAAGAAGGTCTAGCAACTGGGGCACTTGGGGAGTTGGTTAAGTTTTCATTGGCCGACAAATTCGCAGTGGATGGAGATGGATCTAATGAAGAAACTATGGGCGCATCCTGTAATTCATTAGTACTGCTACTGAGAATACACTGACATTCAAAAACGTTTGTTGAATCGAACACATTAGATTTATTATGACGGCTCCTCCTTTTTTTGTTACAATGTTTGCAAACTTTTCTAGATAAAGTTCGTTTGCGTTTTGCATGCGAAACATTTGACTCACAGTTATTATTATCAGTTACCGATCCTTCAGTGTCCAGACATGAACTATTACGTGAAATAGTAACGTAATTAGATACCGGGGGGGCTGTCCCACCCGGGTCATGAGGATCGTCGTCCATTGGACGAAATGGAAAGTTAAAAAGTTAAAACTTATCCAATATGTGATGAGATATGATACACTAATATGATATATAAATAAAAATTAAGTTAACAAACTACACTGCACTACTTATCTGATCCTATGAATAGAAAATTAATGAAAAAATAATTTCTCCAAAAAAAAGACGTCCACCGAAACCGACGTTTCCCGCGCTTTTCAAAAAAGAACTTGAGTGTTTTGTATTAATTTGCTTGAGGACTTTTTGGCGGGAAAGTGAAGTGTCATGTTTTGTTTTAATTTCCAAGTGACTCGGCTGTATGGTATAATGCCTTTGCCTTTTCCTTAAAAGGAAAGAATCTAACAAAAAAATTTTTGGCGTGGCAAATGCACAAGCCGTGCGAGCCAAAAAAAAAAAATCTAACAAACAAAAATTGCTTGATGTCAAATTATGTAACTATTTTAGTTAAAATGAGTATAATAATTATCTTTCTTGAGAAAAGAGAAAACATGTTTTCCATTTCAGTAACTTCAACTATAGTTATTTCAATATCTCAGAGAATATAATTTTAGAGACAGTATTTAATTAGGTATTTAACATTTATTTTAACTAAAATCGACACTCGGTCACACATGGTAGATTTTGACATATCTATCAATGTCATATTATGTCAAAAATAACCAATCATGCAGCATTTGGACCTCGCGTCTACGTATTGCCATCTGGCGGATTTTTCAATCGCAAAAACCCTCATTAATAACGCGGAAAATGTTTTCGCGCAAATGTCGTTCGCGCTAGTATCTTTCGCGCAAATGTCTTTTGCGCTAGTGTCTTTCGCGCTCATGTCTTTTCGCGCTAATGTCTTTTCGCGCTAACGTCCTTTCGCGCAAGTGTCCCGATACGGGCAGACATATACCTACCATTAAATTACTAACCTTGTAAGTATTTATCAGGTCGTACGTATGCTCTTGAGTTGATGCAGTAGAAGTCTGCAGCCTGGTGTACCTCATTATAGGAGAGAGGATGAAGTTCATCAATGCCGTCAACCATTGCAGCGGCGCCACCACTAAGGCCATGCGAGTTGGCGATGGGAAATTGGTACAACGGGACCTGAACAACAAAGGTGAAAAGGTGATCATGAGTGAGAAGGTAGTATCTGACGTAGAATCTATAACCTTTGGAGTAAACGAGTTCTTGAATGAAGACCACGACTCAACAAACGTAATGTAGTACCTTCAGCTATTGGTCTACTCTAGCGTGTAACTCAGTCAGTGGCTGAGGTATGGGAGCAGCACTGGAGCATATTATGACGTGACAGAGCATCTAAATCATGGAGATCTGCAGTCTCACTGACGTTTGACGTTACAAAAACACGGGAGGGCCGTGCCATACCTCAGGCATTGACTGAGTTCAGAGGACGAGACATGAAGATGTCGCCATAGAGACATGGAAGCGCCGTCTGGCCCAGAGCAAAGCAGGCCGTCGTACCATAAACGCCATACATCCGGTGTTGGAGGAGTGGGTACGGCGGCAACACGGTCGTCTCTTTTATAGAGCGACCCAAATACTAACTGACCACGGCTGTTTCGGCGACTATCTATTTCGGATAGGACGGGAGCAAAGTGCCAATTGCTGGCATTGTCGAGAGGGCATCGAGGATTCCGCGCAGCACACACTCGAAGTGTGCCAAGCTTGGGTGGCAGAGCGCGAAATCCTCGTGGAACAGGTAGGACAAGATCTCTCCTTACAGGCCATCCTGCCTCGTATGCTAGAGAGCCCAGATGCATGGCATGCGGTGCTCCACTTCTGTGAGGAGGTCATGTCGCAGAAAGAAGCGGCGGAGAGGGAGCGAGAGGCCTCGCCTGACGCTCCACCGAACCGTCGCCGACGTCCAGGACACCGCAGGAGACACTACCATCTCCATGCCCCCTCTTAAGGGTCCTCGGCCACTAGACACGGTGGTGTTTGGTGGCCGCTAAAGGAGGACCCGTGGCGGCGGCGCGCGCATGTGTTCACGCGCACCGTTAGCGAAGACCAGGGGAGGTACTACTCCCCTGAAGCCAGTCGTCGCTTGCTCAAACAGAGCGAGCCACAGTCTGGGGCGGAGCCGCGAAAGAATGTCTAGGCCGCCTAGCTCGGACAATAACTCCCAAAGACTTCGGGAGGACATCGTCAGGTTTTAGTGAGTAGGCCCTGCCCATCTGGCAGGGAGAGCCTTACATAACCCACTGGTTCCCCCGGGCCAGTGGGTATGCAATTTCATGAATTTCCTGACGAAAAAAAAAAGGCATTGACTGAGTTAAATGCTAGACTTACAGGTGAAGTAACGACTTGTGAAAGCTGGAAACGACGAAAAGCTGAAGATAGGAGAAAATGGCGATTCTTAGGGAAAATTAGTTAATATCCAGGATATACTGCTAAAGGCTGACGATTAATAAAGGTAAGTTAATAAAAGTGAGGTACATATGAGAGTTGGAAATTACGTGCTTACGTGCCTCAGAAACGTATAGTCGTATACCAAAATCCAAACGAAAAACAACAATAAATACTCGAAACCATAAAATAAACATATCTAATAGTATTCTCAAGATTACTTGAGAATACTAGGTATTATATTATTAAATACAATTACTTAAATCTGTTTAATATTTTAAACTATTATGTTGCATTTTTTACTATAAAATTATCACTTCACGGGATTTATTGCAACAATATCTATTTTAACGGTAAATAATATTTACCCTCCCGACGTTTCGGCTCGGTTGCACGAGTCATGGTCGCGGGCAGACTGAAGAGATGCGGCGTCGTCTGCTCCGGCGCGATGAATTTTCTTCATCCACCCGCATTTGCACAATATTTTCGTCAGTGGTACAGTCAGTCCGACAAACTACACTAACAGTGTCCGGGTTTCTCTGAGACGGCCTAGAACGCGATTTGTACTTCGTTATCACCGGATTTTGACAATGAGCTGCCCGATGAATATATTGTCCTTTTGCAAAACTGTTTGGACGGAAACTATCTCTTGTATCGAGGCCAATATTACCTCCAGATTGATGGCGTTGCTATGGGAAGTCCTGTAGCACCAGTGATTGCCAACATTTGGATGGAACATTTCGAACAAAAAGCATTAGCGAGCGGCCCCGGTATTGTTAAGTTCTGGAAGAGATATGTTGATGATATATTTTGCATCATAAACGGAAACCAAACAGAAGTGGAACAATATCTACAGCACTTAAATTCTGTTCATCCAAAGGTTAAGTTCACGTATGAAATGGAGAGGAACAGATCCATGGCTTTCCTTGATGTTCTTGTGACAGTGAGACCGGATGGGGCTTTGGCCCACTCTGTTTACCGGAAACCGACTCACACGGACAGATATCTGCACGCCTCTTCTCATCACCATCCCCGTCATCTTCAAGCAGTTATTTCCTCATTGGTTAATAGGGCATATAACCTATGCGACCCTGAACATGTGGAAGGGGAACTAAAACATGTGAAGGAGGTACTAAGAAGGAATGNAGGCATTACCATGTTAGGTTGATACGTGAAGCCATTGAAATTAAAAAGCATAAGAATTTCAATCGAGAAGATGGATTTAACCTATCATCAGCGTGGAATCCGGTGATAACGAAGTACAAATCGCGTTCTAGGCCGTCTCAGAGAAACCCGGACACTGTTAGTGTAGTTTGTCGGACTGACTGTACCACTGACGAAAATATTGTGCAAATGCGGGTGGATGAAGAAAATTCATCGCGCCGGAGCAGACGACGCCGCATCTCTTCAGTCTGCCCGCGACCATGACTCGTGCAACCGAGCCGAAACGTCGGGAGGGTAAATATTATTTACCGTTAAAATAGATATTGTTGCAATAAATCCCGTGAAGTGATAATTTTAAATCTGTTTATTCTAATTATCTTATCGCAAATGATAGAACATCTTGAGTTCCAAATTTGATAATATCACTTAAGAATCATGGTAATCCTGAAAACACATTTGGTTGTATATAAAATTGCATTACATTATCTTCAATCATCATTAAATATTGTAGGTAATTTGGGTACTAAACAATGTTTTAAACTACTACCTGCTAATTATGTAATTTAAACAATATTTCCAAATATTATACAGTAACAGCATACCAAAGATTTATTTAACCTACCTATTCAATGCGGTTTTTGTACATTTTCAAGTGCGGGTCTGTGCTGTAATTTATTCAATTTAGAAGATAAAACCACAAAATAAATATCATACTTTCTGTGAATTTCACGTCACGCCAATAAAAAAAAAATGGATTTAGTAATTTCCATTCGTCTGACGAGCTGACACAGGGTGCTGATACAGGTAATACTCATAAAGGTTCGACCAAGCATGCGCCTGCTACTAGCCTACTGCATGCGTTGGTTTGGCCGAACCTTAACTTACCGGATTACTAATGTTTGGCCAAAAAACGTTTCCCAAATTATCACATCGCAAACAACGTTTCGCAAATTTTCATTTGGCAAATTCTCATTTGGCAAAACAACTTATTGCAAACTTTTAATTCGCAAATGTCGTTTTTGGCATATTATTGTTTAGCAAATTATTGTTTGGCAAAGTATGTTTTGCCAAATGTTTCATTTGGCAAAAATATTTCACCATAAACTATTTACAAAACAATTTGATTGGTGCATAGAATGGAATACAAATTATATTATTTTGTTTAGTGGGTAGCTAATATAAATTTTTTTCTAAACAAATTTTCATATTTCATTCTTTTTATCGAAACCAAATGATTCATTAACAATAGAGATGATTCTAGCGCTCGGCGGCCGCTGCCGCGGCACGCTTCGCTCGCCTTCGCGCATTAAGGGTCACTGTTCTAACCTAACCTAACCTACTAATTTCTACAATACCTACTTTTTGCAATCATACTATTTTCTGCAATCTCTCTGTTTTACATAAAATTATTGTGAAAACCATGATCATGTGCCTTATGCTTTGATTTGTGGGTAACGGTGGGTACTCGTAAGTATGTGAAGTGTCAATTTGACCACGCAAATTATTTGGGATATAATATTTGGCAAAATAAAACATTTGCTATATAAACATTTGCCAAGTAAAATTTGGCCAAATGTTAATTTGACCAAATGAATTAGTTGCGAAAAGTACAGTTGCTAAAAGTTTATTTGGGAAATGAAACTTTGGCGATAAGTTGTTTGCGAAGTGAAATTTGGCGAAAAGTAATTTGGCCAAACGGAAGGATACCTAACTTACCACAAATAAGGTCCATTTATAGCAAAGTTCTTATGAGTGATCGCAGCAGCCTTAGGCAGGCCTGTTGTACCGCTGGTCGCTATCAACAGTGCTATAGCTTCTTCTGGATCGAAATCATTGAATCTGCCGGGAAAAATATTAAGAAAGTTTAAAAACTTAGTCTACAACGTGTTAATGAAAAAGCGCAAAACCTGAAATTAGTGTGTTCGGAATCGAGAGTAGAATCGATTCCACTAATAAAAAATTAGGGTCAAATTTTAACCAAAAAAAATATTTTAATTACCCCGTTTTTAATCGTTACTTAACTCTATTATAAGAGGTGAATGAACTATCTACGTTAAATACTAACCTACTCATAGGCGTGCATGCCTTGCAATCAGCGTGTGAAAGGTCAATACGTTTCCAATGCGTAAAAAGTGATAACAAGTGCGCGGGGCGAAATCAAAAAGAGTGAATATCTTCGTAAATAATCCGCGAAAATTAATTTTAATAATTTACATAATTCTTTTATAATAAAAATAAGTTGAGGTGTCTGAGGTTTTGCGTTATTGAAAAACAACATGATGATAATAATGATAATAATATCAATCGAGCACCTGCGGCATCTTACGTCAGCTGTACTGGTAATAGTTGCGGTTTTGCAAAAAAAAAAATTCAGACGTATACGAGTACATGTACACCTACGATGTAATTGAAATTCTAATCTCAATAAATACTTGGACTAACTTGAAATCATCCACCGACGTGCCATCATCGAACTCGTCCAAAAACTCTGAGAAGCTGCATAGAAACTCCCCCTTGTCGAAGGTGACTATTCTGGTGTCCAGCTCCAGTTCATTGAGAGCCAGTTGTATATCTGGTGCCTTCTCGCTCTGACAGAAAACGATTTTAGGCCGGTTCACAGCGAAAGTGTCGCGGAGCTCCTCTGAAAGAATTTTTAGGCATAAATTATGTAAATAAATAAATAGGTATTATTGTTTATTTTATCAGACACTCATTTTGGTAGGTACATACATTATAGTATAAAAATAACAATTGTTGCTCCGAGTGTGCGATCTGGAGCCTAAACTAGGGCCACCCTGTATTTCATCCATCACCCATCAGTGCTGCCGTCATCTAGAGCGGACATTATCTTTTTTTTTTTTCAATTTATATCTTTCGTTCGTTCGTTTCAGCCGAAAGACGTCCACTGCTGGACAAAGGCCTCCCCCAAGGATTTCCACAAAGAAAATTTATTTATTACCTACATTTATTTTTATAACTGTTACAGCTTTGATTAGTGCTGTCTTTAATCCTATTGACTATCGATTTTACAAAGTAGTTTCGTAAAATGCGGTAAATGTTTCGGATAAATGAATCCAAAAGAGAGAAGTGCGACTTGTGTGAACGCCTGAGGATATAATATGCCTTTGGTTCTAACCGTGGATTAGTCGTTTAGCTTCTCGTAAGCTGAGATTAGCAATTATACAGTGTGTTTGGGCATGTAGTGATCAAACTTTAAGGATGGACAACTCTATGGACAATTCTATGGGTGAAAATACTTCAAATCTGGGGCTTAAAAATTTTCTCGCAATATTACCTAAGATCTTGAATGTATAATCAATGCCAATAAATTATTCTTGATCTTGAAGGATAGCAACGGATGAGCAAACGCTAAGTTACTTGTATTGTGCTTCATTAATAGAGTTACCTAACAATGAATTTCCTTGACTGAACAATAATGACGCAGTTATCTATTATTCTGTAGGTATGCCTGATACAAAGACAATCATAATAACAAATTGAACATTGATGTAACGATGTCACAGCACGATATTGAATTGTTCATGTTTTATGTCACGTTAATTGGAGTTTGCTTTCTAACTACTTTCAGGAGTCAATAAATTATGCCGTAATATTTAGCTATTACTAACATGAAAATTGTAGTGTTCAGATGTGTGATTTGAACTCTTTTTTTAAGATTTTACCCTGTAGAATCAATTTTTAATACCTAACTACTTCAATTCCTGAAAGTCTAGAAAAGCCTGTCTAGTTTCGGATGGTAGGTAAAGTCACGGTAAAGTTAAAGTTCGTCCCGGTGTAAACATTGAAACTCGCCTTTTGCAAATTTCTGCAATTTTACAAAAACGATATTAGCATAACTCAAAGCAGGATGAGCAGGATGTCAAGCAAGCGAGCCGTGTTCGGTTGGTCTGGACCCGGCTACTTACCAACACCCAAAGTCCTGTCTACGGCCGCAGCAATGACGCCCAAGTAAAAAGCGGCATAAAAAGGAATCGCCAGGTCTATGTGGCTGGGCGCCATGAGGACTATGACGTCACCGCACTCTAAGCCGATATTACGCAGAGCGTTTGCGCATCGCACCGTCCTCTCAAGGGCTGATCCACTAGTCTCCGATTCTCCGGTAGCTCCATCGATCTAAAAGACATTAATTTTTGCAATCAGGCTTTTAAATCTCGTTTTTTGTACTACCGCTACTTCAGGACACCATGTGGGCCAATGCTGAGAAGAAGCAGCGCAAGGAACTCAGTCACTAGCTGTTATAAGAAAGCCTTCTTTTCATTTCAATTTCACTGTCCTCTGCTGGGCTATCTGGAAGACTTCGCTTCTTAGCCATAGGACTAATTACAGTATTTTTTTGATATTCACTCTTACATGATGTTACCACTCACATCAAAATCTAGGTAGGTATCTATAAATTATGGGCATTGATAAAAAATCCACTTAAAACCTGCTATTCACTAGTATTTGAATTGTATTGTCCATTTCTTGGCGCATTAATAGATAGTGTGGCACAAAAAACTAAAAAAACTGCACTCTAGCTCTTAGGTCCATGTCTCTACTTTTACACAACTCCAAATTCACACTCACAAAAACACTCACGATGTATAAGTAAATCGACACCCTCTCAAACCACGATATTATTATACTCTCACTGACACACACGCTGACATTTGGAAGAAAGCATGAAACTCTTGCCTGCATAAGAAAGTCTGGGACGTCCTTGAAGCTCTGAAACAAAATCTTGCCCAGATGAAACCTGTCATCCGGACGACCAGATTCTGCCACGATCCTCGAGGTGATGCCACTCATGTACCAGTGGACTGCATCGTTGGGTCGTTTGGGAAGTTTCATCATGCTACGAACAAATCATATTTTTACTAACGGTCAAGCTAGATCCTGGCTACACAGAAGTTGCAGCGATGGGAACGAGAATTGCGAATAGTCCCGTTTATAGGAATCAATTTTAGAGTTACCTAGTTATTTTATAATCTTTGACTTGATTGACTTTTCTTAACGGACCAGATGACATACAATCGCACTACTTTTAGCCTGCGTGCTGTAATGATAAAACGCAGACCTATTCTATAAAATAGCAATGAACTAGGTATACAATGAACTCTGAAAAAGGTCCTAGCAAAGAATTTTTTCTTACTTATTATTAGCATGCTTTAATAATGCTTGGGGCGCCCTCTGCCCCATCTAGGGGACATATGACCTTAGGTCAAAGTAAGTCATTAGCATGCTCAACCTTTGGGTGACACAATTAATCACCTACCTTCAAAAAATAGGTATCTGCTTGATAATAAAGATTCCAGATGCAAAATGCAAGCGAACTGCGCGGACCACTCTATAACAAATGACACGAGGGCCACTTATATAGAGTGACGGCCGCTGCGTAAGAGGTCTTCTACATGTACCGAGATCCGAGATATTTTTGTTTATCTTGACACAATATTGTCTAGAAAGGGTGTAAAAGTACTACCAGTATTCTGTGCCACTACTTTGTTTTGTTTCTTTCATTGTCTAACTCATTCGTGCGATTAGCGATCTTCTGTCGTATCACTGACTAGCTGCCCCGAGGAAGTTCGTACCTATCTATGTTCCTAAGAAGTAGGTACTAATGTAGGACTAGGATTTTAATGGTGAAAGAATTTTTCATCTGCTATAATCACCTCTGCTCTGGTAGTCGGAGGTTTACAGTCCCTCTGCTGCGAAACATCTTCTACATGAAAAATTATTGATATCCTGATAATATTTAAAAGACCATACATTGAAACATCAGAAGTAAATTAAGAGAACAGCTGGTAAGCACTGAATGAATGAGGTTTTTTGATAAAGTGGTCATCTCTAATCCTTAGAATTCCTGAGACGATGACTGAAAAAAGAAAGCAAAGAAAACATCTTTTCTTTGTTTTTTGTCTCTTTCTTCTTTGTTTTCTTTTCTTTCTATAACTTAATATGCTATATGACAAGTTAACAAGTGTGAAAGATTTGCGTGAACTTTGTTAATAGAGCGACAATGTCAATTGATGCCATTGATGGTGGTACGAGCATAACTGGTTGTCGCAGTCATATGCATTAAAAGGGAAAACGATACCGTGTGATTAAGGTCTGTGCGTAAATTGGACGTAATTACAGTATTGAATGAAATCGTGTACCTATGTTACTACTTTGAGGTAAATGCAGTTATAGAGCAGACAACAATCGGCATGGAAATCATTAGGGGAGGCATATGTTCAGCAGTGAATGTTCTATAGCTGAAATGATGATAATGAACAATCGTCATTATTGACATGTACCTAATCTTTAAGGATTATTTTAAAAGACAAATAAGTAGATGGCTCTCAACGTTTTTCCTTGGGTCTTAAACTATCTCTACCTACCTTAACTTTAGTGATTTAAGCGTGAAAAGGAAAGGAAGATTTCTAAATTGACCTGCATCAAGCGCCTTCTTGCTACCTCTATAAGGTCGTCTGTCTACCTCGTGGATGGACGCTTGCCGGTATGTACTGCACTCCGGAACCTTACTGCTCCATCGGCCGTCAGTTCTGCGTCTGTCGGGTTATGTCTTTAGTTAGTTTTTAGATCTTATAAAGACCAATAAAGATAGTCTAGGCCTAATGTAGTAATAGCCTAGTGTAAACCTCCCCTAAAGCAGCCGGTTACCGTGCCTGATATTTTATTCAGACAATAATGAGAGAGTGCTTGTTCGCCGTGGAATTACTGTTCCGAAGGGCGTGCACAAAGGCCTTAATCATACATTAGGCAGGAGAACTGTGATTGTGACGTAAGATGGACAGCTTGTGTAAGATATTTTCAGTAATATGTTATTTAAATGCCGTTTATTATAGGTATATTTGATTAATCATACAGTAGTAACAGTAGAGATAATTAGGTGTGCAGTGTTTATACAGTACCTAATCTGATGATCTGATTCGATTTTTTGAGATGAAATCGGTTAGATTTGAGTGCACACTCAGATATTGTAATCTGATGGGTTTATTCAAAAGCTATCAGATTAAATTATGTATCTGAGAGTGCGTTATGTAAAATAATACCTAATACCTATTGGTCATTGACGCAACCTCCTATGCAAAGTGTTAGATCTATGAAATATTGCTGTCTAAATAAGAACAGATTACAGACACTTATAATGAGTTAGTGCTAAGACCACCAATTTGTGCAATACCTTTGCAATCTTTTTTAGGCGTGTGAAGTGTGTCTTTAACTTTCCATAAGGTAGACAGTCTACCCAGCCATTTGTATCACTAGCTTGGTCTAGTTTGTCTGAACTATTCCTACATTTAACCCCTGATTGGGTCATTATGCGTGATTTGTGTTTTTAGGCCGGCAGGTTTATGGAGATCGAGGAATTTTAGCCCGTTGAACAGCTGTGCTCCTGCAATCCTTGAGCTATATTGTGGCATTTTTTCTGACTCTACAACCTCTGCACCGTGGGACAGTACACGTGTCACATAGTAAATAGGCGTTTATTTAGGTTATACAGTGTCCGGTTATCGTTCTAGTCATTCCTATGACTAGTATAGGTTGTAGAATTCAAAATAAGAGTGACTTAAGCGTTAAAAGGTAAAAAAATGCCTTAAAAATTAACTCTTGTCTTTTCTGACACTTCTTTCTTACCCTTATCAAATTTGCTTGTTGAACCTTCGAGCTAAGTAGGTACGTCTTAGCTAGGTCGCGTCTTTCCGTTCTATACATGGCCAGAACGCACCTATAGGAAATCTGCTCGTGTATATTTTGTAATGTCTCTTTGCAAATCTGTGACAACAAACTATACACGAATTTTGCGTACTGATCGTGTATAGTTTGTATCGTGGATACTTCCGTCTTCGTTCCAAACTATACTACACCACTTACACTTGACTAGAGTGTGTTCAGTTGATATTGATTTAGTAAAATTCAATAAAATATTTGACATTATTACATAAAATATTATTATTTTACTGAATCTATAATAAATCTAGATTTTTAACGCTATTGTAAGTGGTTTTTGAAATTAAATTGATTAGGTAGATTTCAAATTAAATAACAATTATTAGTGTAATCATAAATTCATTTAAAATGAGAGAAGAAAGTTCAACGTGCATTATTATGCTTACTATGCGAGACTTTAAATGCTAGGTTTGTATTGTGGGCCGTTTGGTGTAGTGGTTCGAAACGGACTACTATTCCGGAGGTAGAGGGTTCGATTCCCGTACAGTACAATCATTTGTGTGCATAAACATATTTGTTTGTATTGGACTGGGTGTTTTCTATGTATAATAAGTATGTATTTACAAAAAAAAGTAGGTATTTAAGTATGTTTATATCCGTTGTCTAGTACCCATAGTACAAGCTTTGCTTAGTCTGGGACTAGAAGCGCAGTGTAAAATGTCCAAAGATATTTATTTTATTCATTAACTTTTATCTCAAGAACAAAATCTTTTGACATATTTCCATACATAATTCTTAATTTGAGTTATTCGAGAATTGATGAAATATCAGCCCCAAAACAAATATCTTTTCTATCGCCCGATTTCCATATTCGATCTTCAATCCAAAGATTTTAGCAATCTTCAAATCTTAATCTAAGAAACCAATCTGTAAATTCCTACCTGCTTTCCAATAATGTATGTATATCAGGAGCCGCAATCGTTTGATCTGATCGTATGGCAGAATAAGAAACACCAAAAAACCCTTTATCAAAACAATGGCACGTGTCGAAAGATGATTCAATGTTTAAAGTAGACACGCAGATATGAATTAATATGTAATAGAAAGAGAGGGCAATAAGTCAAAATGACTAGCATGCAACTACTCGCGTATAAATTGTAATCGCGCACTTATTACAATACATACATTGTCATGATTAGTCCGTATGCGTACTGGCGATGTATATTTTGGAACAAGATAATTGACCTAAGTCACTACAAAGTATACGCGAGCAGTACGCAGCATTATGCGTACTGGTCGTGTATAGTTTGGAAGAGCTTAGTAAAAAAAGTCATTTCCAAACTATACTCGATTAGTTTCACACCCTTGCGTTCTGGCTATGTATAGAATGGAAAGACGCAGCTAGTTCTGTCTGTCGGGTAGCCTCAACATCCCTTCTCACCTTCTAAGTGTAATTCCGAGAAATCCTAAATTAATTAACATAATAAATTATTGTGGGTTGGTTTTAATATAATAATTGCAGATGAATATTTACTGGCATTCGTGGGTGGCAAAAATAATGTTTAATTAGGTACTATCGGGGACTCTTCCGCCTGACCACTTTGTAGAAATTTTAGCGTAAGCGCATCGCTCCGGTCACGTGCTCACCCCGTCTCTAATTGGTTACGCATTTTACTATATTTTTACTACGACCAATAAGAGACAATCAGGGCTTAGGTTGCAATACGAAATACCATTGTGCACTTTATTGTCATACGGTTAAGGTTTAAAGCGAAATGTTTCTTTTTCTTCAATCTTTCTTAGTTTTAGGCTGAGTTGCACCACCTAACTTTGACCGTAACTATAACGGTAATCGGTGCTTTTTGTATGGAGTTTGACAGATTTTTGACGTTTGTTAAAGTTAAAGTAAGATGGTGCAACTCAGCCTTAGAATTTTAATAATAGAATTTGGTTACAAACAAATAGATATGTATTTTTTTTAATATTGTGTTTTTATACGAGGTCTGTCTGCTTTTTGCTTTGGCGATCTGTCGACATATTCTCTCCTTTGTTTTTTTTGTGAAGTTTTGTGATCAATAACCGATTAATTTTTTGTTTTGTGTTGACCCGTGCTAGTAATTGGACTGTTTGATTGCCTTTTTATTGACCTCCGCTCGATTACTGAACCATGCCTCTCAAAATAATTCTTAATTCTTATATTTACTTATAAACTTATCTATACATTGTTAACTGTTTAAGTATTATTTAGTTTGAAGTTTAATTGTTATTGATTTAAGACCTTGTGTAAAGAAGACACTTAATGTGCAATAAAAAGTTGAATTTGAAATAAAAGTAACTTAATATTATAATATTTACGATAACCAATTACCTGGATCATTGCTACCTAGTGCAATATTTGTATTAAATTGTAATAACGTAGATAAGTGTTTCTTTAAAACGGAAAACAAAATATGCATTAAAAATAAATAGAAAACTATTATAGGTTTTTATTTACATTCAAGGATTTAAGAAAGTTATAGCCAGATCTTACAATAATTGTTTTTAAGCCACAAATATTCCTTAATTCTTTACTAATTAATTCAATAACATATTGTTATAAATTATAAGTTCCGAATAAATTAAATACCTATTAAATAAGTAAAATTTGAAAGTAACTGTATGATTTTGTATTTTTCGCCTTAACTAGCTAAACTAATATCATGAGATTTACACTCTTAATATCAACAATAATTATAAAAAGGGCTACTTTTTTCTCGGGAAATTGCACAGTTACCTCGGAATGTGCGATACCAATTTTGTGACCCTAGCGGGCAATCGCTAGTTCAAATTTTACACGAAGCCCCATATAATATTTTGTAGCGATTCTTTATTGGGTTTCAAATTGACTAAAATGCGACGTTGCCAAACGAGCGCTACGGATGCGGGTAATAAGCAATACTTAATCCTAAATGCTTTATACAGAGCTTGGTTTGCTAGGGCAAACATCTACAGTCTACAGTGGTGCGCCGACGCTGCTTAGACCCGAAATATGAATGAACGGGGGCGTAGCATAATCGAGCGTGTATGTGCAAACAATTTAGGCCCTTAAGGTGTCAAGGCGTTCGAGTCCCCGATAGTACCTATCTGGAACTTTTCCTTGAAGATTTTGTAGCATTTCAAGAAAAAGAAAAAGTTATTTCAAGTGAACCTTTATACCTTTTTAAGGTTCCGTAGTCGTTGATTTGTTAGATGCATTTTCCGATATTTTTATTTTCTTTTATAAAAAAATCCAATTTTTTCCAGTGTAGAAAAATTATCCTGGTATGTGTATTTTCTTATAGAAAATTAAGTACCTATTTATTCTAAATGTTATTTTCTAACAAGCTGCAAGCTCCGGCAAGAAGCCCCTTTGAAATGTGAACAAATATTTTAATTGTTATTCGTTGTTGTTGTAATTAGGCACTCAATAAAACCAGTTTAGTTAATAATAATGTTATACTAAATTAGAAATGCCGTCAAGCCCTATATAGGGTGTTTTATTTATCGAGAGATTCGATTTCAGGTATTTTTCTGCAATGTATAGATCGTTTCATCCACGAAGACGCGCCTCACCATTCTTTCGCTAATGTTTGAGTGTTATCGGTACACGCTAAATTATTCATGAGTGCACACGCACACTACAAGAACACTACAGACAGTAAAGAAAAATACTTATTGCAAAAACGGGAAATAGTATTCAAAACTATTTTCACGCATACGAAATCGCGGACACAGCTAGTCTTTTATAAAATAATGAAGATCTGGGGTTCACGGGCTTCTGCTCTTTAATGGAACGCGAAAGTTAAAATTTTAAAACTGTAAATAAAAGACATCCTGTATAGAAACTGACTCTATAAAAGACGCTACAATAAATTGGATAGATAGTTTAAGAAAATTTCTTCACAAAAGTGCAGTGTTTTAGAAAATTTACCTTAATTGCAACATATTTTTTATTATTGTGAAATTCTGAAACCACAAAATGTCTGGAAAGAGGTCAGTATACATATAAAAGTCTACGGAACCCTAAAAACGAATTGAGACCAAAAATCTCATGAGATTTTTTTTTATCATAATCTACTTAGTTCTGTTTATTAACTTTGTGTATAAATAAATTTCAACGAAACCATATTAATAATAATAAATTTCATTTATTCAGATTACAAAGATCCAATTATGTTAGTAACAATGTTCTTACATCTAATGTTAGTAGTAATATTTGACATTATTAATTATTTATATATATTTGCTCCTGGTTTATTAGAGCGGTGATCCAATGTCTCATCAAGACACTGTCCCACCTCCCCGCCAAAACCATTAGAATACTGTTGGGACTGTCGAGCATTCGGTTTTTGATGGATGTGATTTTGTTTCTCTTCACGGCTTGGAACCCGTTTACGTGAGCGTCGGCAAACATACCAGACGCACTACAGAATCTCGGCAGTCCCAGCAGCACCCGGAACATATTATTATAAAGAACACGCAGAGCGTTGAAGGTCTTTTGTGTATAGCTAACCCACAGGCCGCTCGTGTAGAAGGACTGACAGTACGACTTAAACAATGCTATTTTTACCTCACTTGTACAACGCGCAAACCTACGGGCCAGCATATTACCCCGTATCGACAACGCCCTGCGTTCTCTTCCCATATCACTGTCATCTTTCAAATCGCTAGTGACCACATGGCCTAAGTATTTAAACGTGGGCACTATGTTCAATTGCTCACCATTTAACCGGATTGGAGGTACAGGTCTTATGGAAACACCACGAGCCGCAAACACCACGATCTCGCTTTTCTTACAGTTGTACTTGAGCCCATGTGTTTTAGCGTAGCGTTCGCAGACACGCAGCATTTCTCTCAATGAACCAACCGACGGGCTCAGCAGCGCCATGTCATCTGCGTAACTAATGTTATTGATCATTTGACCATCTATGGAACATCCCGCATGCATGCTACTGAGCCCGACGATTAATTCATTAATATACAGGCAAAAAAGCTTAGGAGAGGTTAACCCCCCCTGCCTCACTCCACATTCTAACCGATACATGTCAGATGTCTCTCCTGCCCATTTTACACAGTTTTCCTGCCGTTCATACCAATATCTAAAGATATCAACAAGCTCCCTAGGCAAACCAGTAGTTTCCAGCTTCTCCCATAGGATTTCATAAGAAACCATATCAAAAGCCTTCGATAAGTCTAGAAAACAACCGTAAACTGGCGTCTTCCTGTTTGTGTAGTACCTGACGGTCTCCTTGAGGGCAAAAATTGCACTTTCCGTCGAGAGCCCGGCCCTAAAGCCAAATTGCAGCCCGGCCCTAAAGCCAAATTGCAATATTAATCAACTCAATGTTTCCTATTATAAAATGTTGCTATCAATTATTTATCGATTTATTAACCAGTAAACATTTTATTTCATTTGCAAAACCAGTTCCATTATTGTTAGTGCGGTCCGTGCGTGGAAGTGAATCCAACAATACCTACCTATGTGACGACATTTTCATTTTGAATAACCACTACTAAAATGGATGATGTGTAATAATGCCCTAAGTTTTATTATTTGTTTTTACATACTTAATATTATGTTACAATCAAAACTTATTTTGTATTTGTGGGACCAAATCTATACTGTATAATTTCATCAAAATCAGTTCAGTAGTTTTTGCGTGAAAGAGTAACAAACATGTTATTATCATTTTGTTTTAGTTTAAAATTAATACAGAGAAATGTGTTTCCAACGTGGTATCACGTAGAAGAGCTGGCTTCACGAGTGGTAGCGCAAACGGGAATTCCCAGCGACAGGTTCCATCTTGGGAAACTCATTCTACAGAGCTTGAAAGATGATCCTGATATTGTTGCGCAGGTATTCCATTTATTTTCGTACGTTTCAGCCAAATGACGTCCACTGCTGGAGAAAGGCCTCAGGATTTCCATAACGAGCCCTGCGCTCCCCGCATTCAGGTACTTCCCACGACCTTTGCCAGATCGTCGGTCCACCTAGTGGGGGGCCTGCCCCACACCAGGTCTTCCGGCCCGTGATCGCCACTTGAGAACTTTTCTGTTTCATTCTTTTTTTATTTTCCTCATTGTGTCCCTGCTTGTACCTGCAACGAAATTAATCAGAAGAATGTAGGAGGATTCCAAGTTACGGTTCGAATTTCACGTCATTGGTGCGGGACTATTCCCACCTCTCGATCCAACCGCTGCAACAGGATCACAGCTGGACCGCCAATTAAAACCCCGAACCTTAACTTCGAACTTTTATGTTCTTCTGATTAATTTCATTGCGGGTCCAATGACAGTTAAACTTTCTTCAACAATCTTGACCTTCACTGGTTGGGTTTCATTGGCGATCACGTAGTTACAAATAAACTGTTTCTATTGTTTACACAGATCGACGGAGCACTGGACGTTTCAGAGACCAACGGATCAGTTCTGGAGCGTTCCATCCGCTGCGCCATCGCCCTCAAGAGGCTTGGAGTTCAGAAAGGAGACGTCATGGTTCTGATGGCTCCCAACCATCTGGACCTGGTCATAGCACTCTACGCTGCTCTGTATCTTGGCATACTCGTAACCGCCATCGATATTACTTTGGGCATTCGTGCGTACAATACATTAATATCTTCAGTATATCGTAAAACAAAACCTAGAATATGTAACACAGTGTTTAAATTATTTATTTCATCATCATCATCATTTCAGCCATAGGACGTCCACTGCTGAACATGGGCCTCTCCCAATGCTTTCCATATTGATCGATTGAAAGCGGCCTGAGTCCAGGCTTCCCTGCTATCTTTATGATGTCGTCGGTCCACCTTGTGGGTGGACGTCCCACGCTTTTATTTGTTTATACCATGGATAACTAGTAGCACTAACTATGCCAGTTATGTTAAACTAACTACTTTTATGAATTGGAAAAAAGACATCCTTATTCCTGTTTCAGGTGAACTCGAAGGAAGATTGGAAATTCTTAAGCCAAAAATAGTGTTCTGCCAAACAGACCGCTCGTCAGATATAGAGACAGCTCTGAATAAACTAAATTCAAAAACGCATATTATAACGTTTGATAGAGGAAACAAATTTTGTTGTTTCACTGATTTTCTTCAAGATGAAGCGGCTGACGACATAAAGATTGAAGATTTTAAGTAAGTTCCTGAAGCTAATTAAAAATCACTTGGAAATATTTTTATTTATGGTATAGTTCTTGCAACTCACGAAGGCGAGTGAGCTTTACTTGTGTGTGTAGGTGTACTCGTGTACATGCATAATTATAACGGTAGTGTAAGGTCTATCAAAACTTTTGAAAAACGAACAGTAGCGAGCCACCACACCATGTAAAGCTCACTCGCCTTCGTCACCCTTCGTGGATTGCAACAACTACATACACGTTCACGACATCCACAAGAAAAGTGAGACGATAGTGTTTTTTTATTTATCTTTTACTTACAGACCTACTGACTTCGATCCAGAAGAAACCGTGGCTGCAATGATGTCAACTAGCGGCACAACTGGCCAACCCAAGTTGGCGCCGCTCACACACAAAAACTTGGCATTATCTGTACGACAACGATTGTGAGTGCCTGTATTAAATCGTATTTTTTCCAAAGATGTTTTAAGTAACCTACTTAAGAGCGGTATAACCTCAGATCATTTTCTATGATCTGAGGGTATAACCTGCTGGAAGCGGGCAGCGCAGGACCGGTCATTGTGGCAATCCTTGGGGGAGAGCCCTTTGTCTTTTTCAGCGTGGTCAGTCAGTCGTTTGCAGCGTGGACTTCAGTTGACTGAAACGAACGAATAACTTACCTATATGGGTGCACATCATTTATGTAATAGTTGTATAACTTTGATACCATTTTACCTACTTAGCGATTTGTTCTAAATTAACCGTAAATTTTTAATCCAGGTCCCCTTATAACTCTCCTCCACCGAAACTGCTGCTTTTGTTCATTTCTCCCATTTGGTGGGTGACAGCCGTCAATAGCTACGTCCTGTCGACCATATTCCGGGTCACTCGGCTGCAGTCGTCCGCGCCTCGTACGATGGAACATATTCGTGAGCTCATTAACAAATACAAGGTAATACACAGAGGAGTCCTTCAGTTAACTTAACAAAAAATACTAACAGTCGACACGTATCTTACAATTTTTCAATATAATGAAAAATTAAAGAGATAAACCGCGCCAAAGTTCAAAACAAGAAGCCCGTGACGTCAAAGAGTGCTTAAAAGTGTAACACTTTGTGACGTCACGCGCAACTTGTCACGCCTCTTCTTTATATCTTTGGCGCGCTTTACCTCTTTCAATTTCATAAGTTTGAAAACTTAAAAACACAAATGTCGAGTATTTTTTGATTAAAGTTAACTGACGGACTAATTAAACTTACTTTCTTACACAGGAAACATCCCTATTATGATCAAATATAACGTCCAATTTATGTGACATAATAATAAACAATAAATTATTGTTAAAACTTTTAATATGATTTCAGCCCCACAGTGCCACATTAAATCCAAATGTGCTGACGTCGCTTTTAACCAGCCAAGGCACAAAGTGTGATTTTAGCTGCTTCAGTACCATTGTTATATGTGGATGTTATTTGCCGAAGTCTCTGTCCGACGCCATAAAGGTAATAATTGCATGCTTTAACCGACTGGTAGAGTCCGGTTGCCGAGCAGATAGAATTTCGTCCAATGACCCCAAACTAGGTACCCATCCATATCGCTCGCGCGTAATTATATTGCTGTCGCGCTCGCCGCTACACTAACTGCGGCCGCCCATCACACAGTAGTCGCGACGAAATTCTATCTGTTCGGCGACCGGACTTTAGTCACGGTTACTGGATCTTGCGCTATAAATAAATAGATTTTAAATTGACAGAGTTCACAAATATTTTAATTCTAATATCGTCAAAATCGTCAAATCAAAGTGCATGGGTCCAAAAGAAAGTTATTCACTTACTTCTTAATCACACTTTTTTTGTAAATTAAACTCGATTCACAGGATTTAGCACCAAATGCTGTAATCGTGAACATTTACGGCATGAGTGAGTGTGGCGGGGTGTGTATGACATGGGACGTCAGAGATCCCATAACTTCCATATGCTCTCCAAATGCAATCCGGTGCACGACCTACGGCCATCTACAGTACCGGGTAAATAGTTTCACTTAACTTAATAAAGATACACAGGGTATTAATAATATTATTAAATAAATAAAATTAACCTGGGTTGCACTATCTTACTTTAACTTTAACAAACGTGAAAAATCTGTCAAACTTCATACAAAAAACACCAGTTATTGTCAAAGGTAGGTGGTGCAAGTACATTTTAATTTAACACTGTGCCATCTAGTTCCAAAGCTTAAAGATTATACTGTGATATTGATGATTTTAATCGTCTTTTATACCTATTAAAAGTCGAATTTCGATTCAAAATCATCAACAGCAGGTCATAATATCCACTACAGGAACACAATTTTGTTATTTTCAGTTAGTAGACATATCAACGTTGGAGGACATCGAGGAACCAAACGTTATAGGAGAACTATGGCTAAGAGGGCCCAGTGTCTTTAAGGTACCTTAGTTATGTCCTTTACAATCGGTTCTTTAACCCATTTAGACCGATAATTATTTTTGTAAATAAAATTTGATTTTTCAGCAAAAACTCACAAAGGGAAGCCTAAAAATCATGAAAAAAATATTAAAAAAAATAATCCATAAATAGGGGGCCGTGGGGAGCCCGTACCATATAGGGTACAGTAGGTCTATAAGCAAGCAAAACATAGTCGTTGTTCAAAGAAGATTTTTATTCATTATTGTATGATATAAAATAAAAATAAAATCACATAATCACTAGTATCACACTTGGCATATCTCGTAACACGTTTTCTGTGATACTAACCATATTTGGTTATTTTTTCCTACCTTCTCCGAAGTTAGTGAGGATAGCTGAAGAAGACCTGGCTTCTTCTGGTTTGTTACGTTTAGTGCTATCCATAATCGCATTTAACAACACGACGATGGAAAGTTAGCAAACCCATCAAAGAAAACTCTGTGGGTCATTATTTATATTGACACTATCTTTATCGCCTAAGCTTCGTCAGTCTGATCATCATTAGCGGTCATCTGACAAGACAGCAGTAGAAAAATACCAAGATTGCTTTATGTTTACTGAAATTATCAAATGAGTTGTGGCAATATAGTGAAGCATCAATAGTCTAAAACAAATAAAAATAATAAAAATTAAAAATAAAAATAGCATGATTTGCTCATGCATAGACCTACTGTACCTTATACGGTACACCTATTTTAGACTGGAATAAACCGTATAAAAATAATCTCAATAATATTTTTTTTGTAGTCATGATATCTATTGTACTCTATTTTTTAAATAAAATTGATAAATAACATACTTTGCCATGAATAATAAGAAATTATACCTTCTTAAATACATTGTAAATATTTTTTTTGTCTTCTGTCGAGGAATTTCATAAATATTTCCGAAACCACTTGTTAAAACATATTTTTAAATATTTTTATGTAAAATAATCACTTTCAGCTTACTGTCATAATCATTTTTACAAATTAATAACAATTTGGTACTTCGTAATATTTTCAAAAAGATACTGTACCACATAGGGTACGGTAGGGCTAAATGGGTTAAATCCCTGACTGCCGTACCGTGATACCTTTCTAGAGTTTGAGTCAGGTATGGGAGTGGCACCACCTCTAGCATGAACAACTTTCGTCTTCGAATCGTTTGCGTATTCGACAAAATTGATAGGTACTAAACCTTCGAATTAAACGATAACGTGACAATTTTGATTCTCAAAATAAGTTTCATGCAACCATTTCTCATACTAAGTTCACTTTACGACACGTTCACAAGGGCGCTGTTGTAGTTTTGGTACTAAATCTTTTGATGGCGATTCGAATACGCAAACGATTTGAACTCGAAAGATTTTCGTGCTAGCTATACAGAAGGGTGACATTATGACGTGACAGAGCATTCCAATCTGAAGTCTTGGTGACGTTTGACGTCACAATAACACCCTCACGTGCCACCCCCTAGTGTTGGCGCCGCTCACATCTAACGCCCGTTTTCACACACGATACTTGCTTAAGTGAAGCAGCAAAACAAATGCACAGCGTTGAATAGAGCTCTGTGATTGGTTCATATGTCACCCTGTGCGTTCATGCGCACTGTGAGTCCTCATAGTAGGTAATGTTTGTGAATACGGGCGTAAAACTTGCCATTATGTATAACACCTTCCCCTTGCCGCTCCCATACTTCTGGCACTGACACAGCTATGCATAAGATCAGTAGCTATGAAATTTATTGTTTCAGGGGTATTACAATAACCCGGAAAGCAGGAAAGATACGTTTTCAGAAGATGGCTGGTTCAGGACAGGAGATATCATGAAGAGGGACAGCAATTACAATTACTTTTTCGTAGACCGCGTGAAGACGCTGATTAATTACAGGCATAAACTGGTAAGAGACATTTAAAATAATTCAGTTGATTGAAAAGCTGAGATGCCTTACAAGTTGCAAGAGAAATTCCCAATATGACGAATTTGAAATCAAGGCAGAGAATAAGAGAATGGAGTTTAATATTTAAATCTTAGATTTAATAAAGCCTTAGATGGATAGTAAGCACAAGAAAACTTAAGCACTTAAAACTAGAGCACTGGCATTCACTAGTGAGCGCGTTTGATATAAACTTACACTAAGCCCTCTGTTGTGAAAACGCATATGTAAGAATAATAATACCTACTTACCTTACATTGGACGAAGCGCTTGAGTGAAGACTATGCATCTAGGTGTTTTTGAACTGTGATTGGCATTATGAACGCTAGATTCCTTTGACAGGTGTCGCCTACAGAAGTGGAAGAGGTGATTCGCAGCCACCCAGGAGTATACGATGTGGCGGTCATTGGGGTGCCAGACGAAGGGTATTGTGACTTGCCAGCTGCGTGCGTGGTGCCACGAACCGGGTATACCTTGACAGAAGAGGAGATTAAAGATTTGGTGAAAGGTAATGATCAAAATAATGGGCAGGCCTCCCACTAGGTGGACTGACGCTAGTGGAGATCGCAGGGAGTAGTGGATGCGATGCGAGCAGTAGAACTGCAGGACCGTTCGTTGTAGAAATGCTCGGGAGAGGCCTTTGTCCAGCCGTGGACGTCATATCATTTGGCTGAAACGAATAATGATGAATTTGCAATTGAAATTGAAAATTTGCGTAAAATAGTTGGCAATAGGTATATTTTGAAAAAGGTTTTTTGACTAAACATTAGTAACCCTAATCATGTCTCATCATTAGTGTTTTCCTTACCAGTGCATCGAGAACATTTTGGCAAATTCTGAGAAAAAAGGCTAAAATGAAACTTGATCGCCGCGTTGGCATTCGATACAAAAAGGGACTCGTGTATTGCCAGCTAAAATGAATAAGTACGCTGGTTGAAGATTTCCATGTTTCTTTTTTTTTTCAGAAAATCTTGATGACCATAAACAACTTAGAGGAGGCGTTGTGTTTATGGCCGAACTACCTACAACCGCCACTAGCAAAACTGACAGAAGAAAACTGAAGGAGATGTTGGCCGAAATGAAACTCGAATGATTTTTATCATCCTAGCTATAAAGTCCGGTCGCCGAGCAGATAGAATTTCGTCCAATGACCCCAGGCTACATTATCGCTCGCGCGTAATTATCATTGCTGATAAGTATGGGTAGCTTGGGGTCATTAGACGAAATTCTATCTGCTCGGCGACCGGACTTTATTTAACTAGTTCGCAAGGCCTAATCTGCCTAAGCTGAGCTTTGCATTTTTGTAACTACTTACTTAAGTAGATGGTCTATTACGAGTTCGATTAAGGGTTTAAGAAAAACTTTATTTTAAACATTTGTTTAACTAAAATGAGACAATAAATACTTTTATCTTTATTCACTTCATTTGTTTTCATTAATTTATTTAATTAATTTATTGAAAGAGATAAAGCAGTGTCTTATGTAAATCCTCAACCTAAACTATAAGACTTCTATCTACTAGTTTAATAATATACAGGGTGACTATGCAAACAGTTTTAAAATTTTTAGGAGCGACTCGGAACATAAAACATTATAATCGATATAAAAGAAATTTTTTTTTACCTATTTTTTTATTTTTTATTTTTGGAATAGTATCGAAGCAGTTTCAAAATTTTATTTCTGTAATCATACCTAACAAAACAAGTAATACTGACGACGGTACAACAAGGTTAACACAATGGCATTATTTTATGGTAAAAGTTGCGTAAGTATTTTCAACAACATGTCTCTCTGTAAAATACCTATTTGATAATAATTTTCCTTGTTGGCGAATTAACAACAGTATAATTTAATACCAATTTCTATTGAGTATACAATTACAAACGTTATCGCTATCGTTTAGTAGTTATAGGGTGTTTTTATGACACTAGATTTCCAGTTTAATTTCTATTCGTTCCGATAATAATTTAATATCAATTTCTATTGAGTATACAATTACAAACATTATCGCTATCGTTTAGTAGTTATAGTAGTATGTTTTATGACACTAGATTTGAAGTTTAATTTCTATTCCTCCCGACTAATGTTAATTTCTCAACATTAGTTACTTTCAAAAACACTCTGTGAACGGGTAAACGCTATAAAGATTGGCCTACTCCAAGGAAAATCTTTTAACTCGTCTGAAAGAAAATATTTTTCATACATAATGCGGGCTGCGTTCAGTTTGGCCTGGCCGCGACCGCTGACCGTCGCAGCTGAACGCATCCAGTCTGCATGATGAATAATACGTGATTATGGGTCCCCGTTTCAAATGTAAGGCTGGTTTTAGTGTCAAGCGGACTGTCAGTACGGATCGCTCCGCACAGCCGATCTGTATGAACTGCTAGGGACCGAGCGGTTCCTCCGGACCGCATTACTCTAAAACGCTCCCTAGAAGTTCATACAGGTTGGCAGTGCGGAGCGGGTCCGCACCGGACTGTCCGCGTGACACTAAAACCAGCCTAAGCACCGGTCTCCACCAAAGCGGAGCGGAGCGGATATTTTGATTCTGGATACTGGACATGTGAGGTTATATTAACGAGTTAACAGAAATTGGGCTTTTTTAACTGAATAATAAAAAAAATCAATTCACTGCACTACTTTAACTAATAGTTTTTTAAAAATCCTAGTGAAGTTTGTTCAGACACTTAGGTACCTACTACTTAGGCTGAGTTGCACCACCTAACTTTGACCGTAACTATGACGATAACCGGTGCTTTTTGTATGGAGTTTGACAGATTTTTGACGTTTGTTAAAGTTAAAGTAAGATGGTGCAACCCAGCCTTACAGTTTGAATTGCAGAGCCCAAGATAAGCAAGAGGCCTATTATTAAGTACTACACAATTAATATGATAATGTGTTATATCTTTGAGTAGCTTTTATCTCTATTAAAAGTACCTATTTATTTACATTTGCACAATTAAAATTAAATGATAGGGCCGAGTTCTGATAAGGAAAAATACTAGTTACGTATCTATAAACCTACACCGTTACTAAAATACAATAATGTGTGTTTGTTAATTTAAAAAGCCTACACCGCGGAGCTAGTGAAGTATTTTTATATGGCTGAACCAATTTTGATGAAAATCGGTACCAAAACACAAACAAAATTTGCCGGCACATAAAAACTAATTTTTTTCTAATCTAAAATTTTACTGTCGCAATAACTACTAGGTACTAACTTATTTTTAAATAAAAATAATTTTTTCGTGAATAAAGTTGGAAAGACTTTTTTTAAGCAGGCAAAGTCACAAGCTGCGGCTAGTTAGTTTATTAAAGATTAAAGGCAAATAAAAGTTCCTGCAAACCGACACGTTCCCCGCAATCTACGCGAGTAGGACGCACAATAATAAACAAGTTACAATAATTATGATAACGCATCTTAGAGCTATTAAATGATCATTCTTAATTGTGCTGCCCAAAGAAAAGTGGTGTTTAGTTAAATCAAGATCAATCAATCATTGTAAAGAATGGGGGCTAAAAGGTTAGTGGGTACATTACATTAAATATCTTTACCATTTCACCAACAATAAGTAATAAGTGTAAAGTGCTTGTACAGAAACGCCACCATGTCGGTCTGAGTACAGGAGCAAAGCACGAGGGCGATTCCTCTGCTGCAGTCAGGGTAAGGCAGGGATATTTGATATCTCCGAAACTGTTCACCGCTGCATTGGAATAGGTAGGTACGTCTTCAAACTCCTTGAATGGAAAGGATTCGGCATAAACATCAACTCACCTTCGGTTTGCCACAATATTGTGGCCATGGCAGATTCGCTGGAAGACCTCGGCACAATGCTCGAAGACCTTAATCGCGTTTCTCAACAGGTAGGCCTTCGGATGAACATGAGCAAAACGAAGCTTATGTCGAACGTCCAGTGCCCTACCTAGGTTTAGGTTGGGAGCTCGATTCTCGCTCGAGATTGTTGACAATGTGTCTACCTCGGACAAACGATTCAGCTAGGTAGGTACAATTATTTCAAGAAAGAAGTCAATCGTTGAATCCAACTCGGCTAGACAGCATTCGAGAAGCTAAACAACATTTTTTCGTTCAAAATACTTCAAGCCTACAATCAGTGTGTGTTACCAGTGATGACATACGGTACGGAAACGTGGCCTCACAGTATTATAGGCCTTATAAATAAGTTCAAAGTTAGTGCTATGAAGAGGGGTATGCTCGGTGTTTCTTTACGAGAAAGAATCAGAAATGAGAAGACCACACATGTAATGCAAATAAATGATTTGATTTGATTTCATTTGATCCGTAAACGAACTAAAGTCGCTGATATAGCCCGTCGTATTAACAAGCTAAAGGACGTGGCAATGGGCAGTGCACATTTACGCAGAACTGACAGTCGATGGGGCAGCAAGGTTCTGGAGTGGAGTCCATGTACCGGAAAGCGCAGCGATGATCTTATAAAAGTAGCAGGAAGGTGCTGGATGCAGGCCGCTACCAACCATCATTGGGACCTCCCTAATATGTCTGAAATGATGTTGATGATATTATTTTAAGTGAGCAGCCGTTTGACTTTGAACGGCACTGAATGTTATCGAGTGTCCGATAGGTAATAACTGTACTCACATTTTGTATTAACCAAGGTCAGTTAGCAGACAAGTTTTAAATAGATAGATAGAAAGAGAAAGTATTTATTTGTCTCAAAATAAAAGTAGCTATTCATTTACAATAATTTATAATTATTATTTAGTTGAGTATTTTTTTAAAGATTATGAGTAATTTGTTTTTGCACAAATTAGCCTTCGTGGTAAGCTAAATATGCTTGTATTACGATTGGGTCGAGAGGCGGTGGGATTCGAACCCGCGTTCCTCTGATCTCGAGTCGGCCAGTCCGACCGAACTTATTAGGTATGCGGATGCGTACGCAATCCTCATAATTAATTTGATGTATCAGTATCAGATTGCGTACGCGATACCACACGTCATAGGTACTCATGAGATGGAAAATTACTGCTCATAAGATAAAAGCTGACCGGTCTAATGTTGATTGTTTATTATTGCAACAGAAAAAAATAGCCCAATATTTTGACTACTGTTTTCAATTTCAGCAAGAAACTACCGCGGTGGATTAACCACTCAGTTTGGTTCTACATTGACGAGCTCGCCTCCAGGGTGGTGGCTCAGACTGGCATACCAAGTGACAGGTTCCATGTTGGAAAAGTTATACTACAGAGCTTGAAAGATGACCCTGATTTTGTTCTGCAGGTATGTCCTAAGCTAAATACGCTTTGTTACGAGTGGCCTCACCATAATAGCGCATAGCGGTTTGAATGCGCGTTCCTCGGATGGCGAGTCGGCCAGTCCGACCCCTTCATCGCGTTCAGATATCGTGGTTTATGGTATGTAGGAGGTAGTATCTATGCAGGGGAATGTCTGACTTTAAGGCATAGGTACACTCAACATGCATCTATGGTATTGTATGTGGAGCAGCGTACGACTGAACACGACGCGAAGTGCGATGACTTGAAGGCCCGTCCATCTGCCGCCATTCACTATAACTATGTTGGCAGATGCCCTCAATGTGCGAGGGTGTTTGCCGCGAAGATCGGCTACGTAAGCCACCTTCGGGCACGCTAGTGCCGCCAAGACAGCTAGGAGTCGGAGTGGTCGCCATGACTGAAATCGGTCGGATGGATTATCATCATCATCATGGAAGCGGCACGACAATGTAACGTCAGCAAGACTTCAGTTATGCTTCAGATTTGTATGCTCTGTCATGTCATAATAATTATGTTCAATATCACCCCTCCCGTGCCGCTCTCATACCTCAGGCACTACCTAATTGCGTTAAGCGCTAGTCCTATAATAGTCGATTTTAAATCGTAGAGAGGGGGGCAGCTTTGAACAATTTTCATACTTTATTAAATATCTTCCAAACTTGAACGATTTCATTAATTTTTTCTTCCTAGATAGAGGTCATGGTTATCACACAACAAAATAATGATGTTCTTCTTAATTATTCATGAACGCTTATTAAGATATTTAGATTTTTGCACAGACCTGTAAACGTTCAAAACTGCCCCGTAGTCGGGGCAGCCTTGAACACGCCTGGGGCAGTTTTGAATTAGTATTTTTTTTCAATGAAATAAAACTGAATATTTATGAATGTGTATTTTTAAAATAATTAATAAACAAAATTTTAAATGATCAGTGTCATTTGGGATCAATTTAACATGTTTATTTTATTTTACATCACTCTGTACAAAGTAACACAAAACTTAGGGATATTATTAAAAAAACTAAATATAAGATATATCAATTAACTAAATAATAATAAACTTTCTGTTTAATGACACATGAAAGACAAAACTGCATAATTTAAAAAATATCAATCAACTACTAAAACTAGGTTTTGCCCGGACTTCACCCAGCTTGAAATTTTATCTGTCACAGTAAAGCAATCTGCTTATTTTTTATCTAAAAACCTTCTACGAAGTATTAGAAAACTTAAGGTTTCATAATACCACTTAAAAAAGATAATTTATAAAGTTCAAAGGTGCCCCAACCATTTCGTTCAAAGCTGCCCCATGGGTATATTTCCAGAAAAAAACATAAATTTAATAACGGAACATACTTTTATATCGCAATTTCTTATCAAATCTTCATTGAAACTATTTAAACTTCCATATAGTAAACAAACCACTCACTATTTTATAAAACTACGTCCACAAAAACCTTAGAACTAAAATAAAAAAGTGCGAAATTGGCAGTCAAAAACAAAAAACCACTTTTGCCGGTTAACCTACAGTTAGATATTAAAAATTAGATGTGACGGCTATGCGCATCAGTGCTGGCAATATAAATTATGATTTATACCATTGTAGCCTAAACCAGTGATTTTTAAATTCATTTGTTCTAAGCTGCCCCTGTCCAAAGCTGCCCCCCTCTCCCCTACCTATGATGTATGTAATACCGAATATTACTTAATAGTACCACAGATAGTACTCAGTAACTTACCTATTTAAATACAATCATTGTGCTTATCTTACCTAGCAACTTTTTATCATGTTTGTTTACCTACTTACACTCACCTTTAAAAATTACACTTTTTGTAAAGATTTAATCTGGTCTCGATAATACATTATTGTTGGATAGTTACTAGCTGTGCCTGTATCGTTTTGCGAAAGAACTGTAAACAAGTAGTAAAATTATGTCTGAGAGTGAATTATTTTTTCTAACTTCCGATATAAAATAATAATATTTTGGTCCTCACTCAGCACAACATATTCTACCTTGTATCATGCATGTTATGTCTCTTTAAAAGAAGCACTGTTAAAGAACTCGACTACCAAGTGATCCTATAGTTCGTTCGTTTCAACCAAATGACGTCCACTGCTGGTCAAAGGCCTCCCCCAAATGAAAATGAAAATGAAAAATGAAAATGAAAATGTTTTATTTGATAAATAAAGTGGTTTAACAGGATATTTTGGTAACCATCCTTTTAAGTAGGTATAATAATACCTGTAGTAGGAGGTTACCGCTCTTCCAAAAGTATTAACATACATTCGTAGTTAGTGTGTTTGTGGGCTTTGTGGTGTGTTGAGTGAATTTGTGTGTAGTGTTTGTCCCCCAAGGATTTCCACTTCCAGTCCTGTGCTTATAGTCTCTAATTATTATCCACCCAGATCGATGCAGCCTTCGACGTATCAGAAACCAACGGATCAGTTCTGGAGCGCTCCGTCCGCTGCGCCACCGCTCTCAGGAGCCTGGGGGTCCAGCGAGGAGACGTCATGGTCATCATGGCTCCCAACCACCTCGACCTGGCCATAGCATTCTACGCTGCTCTGTATCTAGGCGTCACTATAGCGGGCATCGACATGACTTTGGGTGTCCGTGCGTAATTTTTTGTTATATTAATTCTACTCCAAATTAAAAATTTGGTTTACTACTACCAATTTACTACATAATCATCATCATCATTATTTCAGCCATAGGACGTCCACTACCACATAGGCCGCCCCCAATGATTTCCTTATTGACCGGTTAATCCTGCATCCAGCGCCTTCCTGCTACCTTTATGAGCGAAATTGCAACTTTGAGCTTATTATAAGGCCCAGTGAGAGGCCATGTTTCCGTACCGCTACGTATGCTCATAAAAGTACAAGGAAGGCGCTGGATGCAGGATCAAGCGATCATTGAGCACGTCGTGCTATGGAGAGAGAGAGCTATGCTCGGTGTTTCTTTACGAGATCGAATCAGAAATGAGAAGATCCGTAATGACATAGTCCGACGGATTAATTCGTAATACTGATTATTAAATAATAAATAATCTCTTTCAGGAGAACTTGAAGACACCTTTGAAGTTCTAAAACCGAAACTAATCTTCTGCCAGACAGATAAAGCGACCGATGTCGAAACAGCTCTACTCAAACAAAATAATAAAACTCATGTCATAACATTTGATAAGGGAAGCAAATTCTATTCATTCACTGACTTCCTTGAAGAAAATGCAGATGACACAAGAGTTGAAGACTTCAAGTAAGTACATCTCATTCTCAGTACATTTAAATCTAACATTTTTATCACAATAAGGCAAGTGTACCACAGTCAAGCCGAAGGTGGAAGCGACAGCTTCACCCGGAATCCTCAACCTGGCGAATCCAAGAGCATATCCTTTAAGTCACTATCAAAACCTTCAACTGGCAAAATAAATACTACATTAACTGTGTTAAAGTTATCATAACATTGCTGTTAGGGCAATTGACTTAGGTAAGATGGTATTATCTAGCCATACCGATTTGGATCTTGATCCAAATAACAGCCCCAAGCTTCTGAAAAAGGTGGACTTAAATATTAATTGTATCTCCTTCCAGACCAACAGATTTTGATCCAGAAGAGACCGTGGCTTTCCTCACTTCAACAAGCGGGTCCACTGGTCTACCCAAGGCGGCGATAGTGACGCACAAAAACCTGTCAATAGCATTACCACCGTTTCTGTGAGAACTTTATAATTATTTGATTAATCATCATCATCATCATTTCAGCCATAGGACGTCCACTGCTGAACATAGCCTCCCCCGATGATATCCATGTTGATCAATTGGTAGCAGCCTGCGTCCAGCGCCTTCCTGCTATCTTTATAATTTCGTCGGATTTTATTTGATTAATACATTAGTTTAAGCAAATAATAATGTAACTTCTTTTGCATCATCATCTAAACTCGTTAACTATTTTGTCTCAAGGGTTAAAGATTTCGTTTGCAACTGCAAGTTTTTACACCAATAGTGCTGAAATATTAATGATATCTTTGTCTACAAAAAGACGTACGTGTATGATCAAGATTTCAAAATGAATCATTTTTTCTATAACCAATATGGAATAAAACACTTTACTTACTCGTACTACACTAACCTATTTTATTAAAACTGTTCATAAGCTTGCCTATAATAAGTAGATATTTTTTTCTTTTCTTTTATTTTATCTTTGTTTTACTATCAGGTCCCGATTCACAGACTTCCCAACACCGACAAAACTGTTTTTCTTCGTTTCCCCCCTTCAATGGTTGTCGGCTGGTGTACAGTACACCGCGTCGCCTATCTACCGGTATACTCGTCTGCAGACGTCAGCGCCGTGCACTAGGGAACATGTTTATGACATCATCAACAAATATAAGGTAGGTGACAAACTCGTAGCAAACATTAAATACTTACCTTACATGCTTGTTTAACTTATTATTAGCCGTGCCGTGTGGTACTAAAGTCCGGTCGCCGAGTAGATAGAATTTCGTCTATGTGCTCGGCGACCGGACTTTATCAGAATAAAATAAAACTAACCCCTGTACTTCCCGTGGATGTAGTGAGAGGCGATGAAGGGACAAAAAATATAATAATGTCAATCCTTCCGAACTCGTTTGATTAAGGAAGTGTAAAACCAAATCCTCCACTTGCCTCTGGTGAAATACAGAGGTTTTGCTCCTGCATTGGATACCAAATGCTTGATGACTAACGTGATGATGATGATAACTCTTTCAGCCCACCACTACACTTACGAGTCCAACTTATATGATGACGCTCGTGGCCGCTGAAGACAGGGCAAAATGCGATTTTACCTGCTTGGACACTATCTTACTAGGTGGCAGCCATACGCCGACTACACTATTAAACATTCTAAAGGTAAACATTAGTATTTTCTAACACAAATTGTTATTATTAATATCATTTAAAGTAGTTTTGACCTGCAGTGAAAACTGTTTTTGAAACAGTCAAAACCACTTTAGACTCCAAAAATCAGTCTACTGTAAAATTCGGTCGCCGAGCAGATAGAATTTCGTCCAATGACCCCAAGCTACCCATTCTTATCGCTCGCGTATAATTATATTGTTGTCGCGCTCGCACACTCACTGCGGTCGCACGTCGCACAGTCGCGACAACAATATGGTAGTGCGTGCAAGTGATAAGGATGGGTAGCTTGGGGTCATTGGACGAAATTCTATCTGCTCGGCAACCGAACTTGAGTACCTGCCTTTTTGTAGTTACTTCGCTTATTATTATGTATCTTCTTTACGTCATACAACGATATTCCTATCCTTAATGTTACTTATGAACAACTAACCCTCCACAGACTATGGCACCGCAAGCAGACGTTCTTAACATGTATGGCATGAGCGAAATAACAGGTCTTGTCATGTCATGGGACGCTGGAGCCCCTATGGGTTCCATTGGCAAAGTCGTGGGGCATGTACAATACCGGGTAATTATAATATTTATCTAAAGTCTGGTCTGGGAGCACGTAGAATTTTGTCCAATGACCCCAAGCTACCCATCCTTATCGCTCGCGCGTAATTATGTTGATGTCGCGCTCGCTTTCTCACTGCGGGCGCCCGCGCGCCCGTCGCACAGTCGCGACAGCAATATAATTACGCGCAAGCGATAAGGATGGGTAGCTTGGGGTAATTGGACAAAATTCTACGTGCTCACAGACCGGGCTTTACACATTATAAAGTTTAGGCTGTTTCCCTTTTCGCGTGTGGTCTGTCATGTTTTTACTACAATCCGATTGAGCTTACTGTGTACCTCGCTGGAATGCGACTCTTCCTCGCACTCACCCGCACACTTCCCCGCGTTTGCCCCGTCCGTAAGAGCGTCGATGTGACGTCACGGCTGCCAGGTGCGCAGTTAACTCTATCGGGCAGTAAATAGTTGTAATATTTATTTTATTCACTGTGATGATTTCATTTTATTTTACCTCCTTTGAATAAAGTGGGTAGGGTTGTATTTTATGTTTGAAAAAGAAGAAACTGTGTTAAGGTAAACGGCTACTAGTTCGTGATAGTACGTAAGTTCGTAAGTTTTTTTTCTAGCTCAAATAACACTGGGGAACAGTCATTTTGCGGCATGGTAGTTTAGAGTCAATTCTGTATGCGACTAGTGTGCTGAATACTAGAAAAATATTAGATTTGCCAAATTGACTCTAGATCTTGAGATAAATACTATTAACTATTTATATGAAAAAAACCAAAATAAAAATACCAATCTGTATAAAAAAAATATTTACACTAAGATCCTATTTAAGAACGATAGAAAAATTAAAAATATATTTGCTTTTCATCAAATAGTAGAAAAAAAAACTACAAAAAGCTTTTTCTGTAAGCTTTTATGTTATGGTTTTGGTCAGGAAAATTCCATAATTATGGCAACAGTAATCAGCCATCATCTGGCGGTCCCATTGACCGTGGATATCATTCTTCCACTATCCTGATGTTCTGGTGGAACCGTTCTGCTTATTCCTCACTGTAATCACCAAGATTATGGGAGAACGTGTCCAAATGGCTATTGTTAAAAAAAAATAATACTCAAATTAGATCCTTATGTGTTAAATTTTTCAAACAACCAATTCTGAAAAGTCTGGTGCTCTATGACTCCCCAAAGATTGTTTGATTACTAAAACAAAGCTTAGCCTTGCTTCAGATTCAATTTGTGTTATGTGGTTTACAAATACAGTGTCTTAATAAGAGTACGGATTTGCGGTCAATAGAATTTATTTTTTCCGTATTCAAACGGACGTTTCAGGACGTAAATTATATGACACGAGTTTGAAGTTCACATAAATGACCAATTTTAAGATAAATTAGCATAAGTACAACCAGCGTAATTTTGGTTTTAATTCGATTCGTTTTATTTATCTTGGTTTATTTGTATTTTATATGGGATAGATAATAGTTAATTGACACAATTTGACAATAATCCATGAATTTTACTTGGGGAATTTGGAATAATCAGTATCACGAAACAAGGGACCGTAATTATTGTTACTTTTTCCCAAGTTCGTGATATATAAATGTATAGTGTTAGGTACTTGTATGACACATAACATCAAAGAAATCGACATATTTTTTAGTTTTTAATACTTACCTACCTAAGTAATAAATTAATTAATTTTTATTTTTTATTATGAGTCATTGGCGTATATGGGGTTATTTTCAGGGGGGGACTACCCTCACTTGAAGCAGCTCCAGAGGTGGGGGGTTAGTTCCCCCCCCCCCCACAATTTTAAAATTTAGTCTTGTTTGAATATATTATTCACATATCGTTAGAAATAAAAAATCTAAATTTTATGGGTACGAAGGGGAGGGGGGGGGAGGTAAGGCCCCCCTACATTTCTGATGGTTATATAAATATTTTCACATATAGTTAGAATAATAAATCAAAACTTTATACGAAGGTACGTACCTACACTACCTACCTAGCTAGACAGACTCACATTATTTCACATGAATGTTTAAGGTAAGTAATATCGTCAATTTCACAGAATTATTTTATTCTAAATTTATACTATCGTTTTTAAATTTATTAAACCCTTAATCATTATTAAAATATCCTAACTCGATGCGTAAAACTTTATCCCGAAATAGGGGACATGAGTTCACGAACATAGAAACAGGGCAAAATTTTATCACGAAACAGGATCCAAACAAGAGGTCCGCAGAACAATTAATATTAAAAAAAGTTTAAGCAATATAAGTATAATTTATGTATTAAGTTACTGTCAAAAGACCAAACTTTAGCATACTAAAGCTTTCATACTGATATTATCCTTGGTTATTTTTAAATAAATTGTTAAAGTCGTAAGAGCCTTAACATACCGAAGTAGGGGGCACTTACCTTATATTTTATTGTTTTCAGTTAGTCGATCCCTCTACATTAGAGGATATTGACGAGCCGAACGTTCCTGGAGAGCTGTGGGTGAAAGGACCTACTCTTTTTAAGGTATATCAGCTTTCAAAACTATTTTAATTAACTCTACCACTAGTGCAAGACCATAATGAGGACTCCTAACTCCTCTTAACCTAAATTTATTTTTTTGGTCCCAGGGTTATTACAACAATCCAGAAGCAACCAAAGAGGCGTTTTCTGAAGATGGCTGGTTCAAGACGGGAGATCTGATACGCAGGGATGCCAATTACAACTTCTTCTTCGTAGACCGTTTGAAAACGCTGCTGAAATACAGGAATCATCAAGTAAAGCAGACACTAGTGACACAATGTCTAAAACACGCTTTATTGCTTTCTTGCTTATAAAAAAATTATTATTATGCAGTTTGAACCTCCTTTGGATTTTCACAATTTTAGTCCCTTTACTGGGTCATAGCACACTTATCACGGAAAGATAAAATATCAACACTGTATCGCCTTTCGCGGCGAGGCAAAGCGTTTACGTTACGGTGCGGATAAGTGTGCGTTGCACAATACGGAGTTTCTAATAAAGAATACTGACCGCCTTGAAATAAATGGTTACGATAAGTTTCCGGGTTATTAAGTGTGATAACCTTTATGTATTTACGTAGGGACGACTTAGTTCATTTTGATAACTTATTTAGTAAGTTCAGGGTCTATTGTGTCTCGTCTATGGACAAAGAGACAATGAATTTGGACTCTCCACAGATATCGCCCATGGAAGTGGAAGGGGTGATCCGCAAGCACCCGGGAGTGGTCGACGTGGTGGTGATCGGCGTGCCCGACGAGGAGTGCGGCGACCTGCCCGCCGCGTGCGTGGTGCCGCGCGCCCCGGGACAACTCACTGCGCAGGAGATCAAGGACTTGGTCAAAGGTAAAGTCCGGTCGCCGAGCAGACAGAATTTCGTACATTGACCCCAAGCTACCCGCACACTCACTGAGGCCACCCGTGTCACACAGTCGCGGCAGCAATATACGCGCGAGCGATAAGAATGAGCATGCGATCATTGTATGAAATTCTATCTGCGCGACGACCGGACTTAAGGAACATTATACAGAACTCGGCGCAAAGTACTAACTGGCATTTTCTTAAGTTACTTAAACCTTTGTTTTATCTCATTAAAACACTAGATAAGTATTTTATTACCAAAATAACTCTGGCATTTTTTTTTCTTTCAGAGAATCTTACGGACACCAAGCAGCTTAGAGGAGGAGTGGTGTTCATGGACCACCTTCCAATGACCGTCTCTACCAAAATAGACAGAATGAAGTTGAAGAAAATGGTGGCCGACATGAAAAAAGACGGACGATTAGTCGTAGAGCTATAACTTAAAATTATAACAGCACAATTTAAACTGTCTTTTATTGAAAATATTAAAAGCACCAATAACCACGATTTTATCCCTGACTTCTGATTCTTAAAACTGAAAGTATAATAAAAAAAAATATTTTACCCCCCAAACCCCTTGAAATGGGGGATGGAATGTTACTATCGTTGCTACAATCTGTCCAAAAATTTAAATAGGGATTCCATGACGACATGGTTTAAATGTTATGGGAAAGTACTTAACTAGCAAATTGGTCATAATAGTAAAATACGGGACTATTCCCACCTCTCGTTCCCACCGCTGCAATTCCTGTGTAGCCAGGATATACAGCTAAGGCGGTTATCACACTGCACTGCGCCGCACTCCGCCGCGGAGCGCGTGATTTTCTTTTCATGTAAAAAATCACGCGCGCGGACGAGTTGTCAGTGTGAAGTGCCGCGCGTGTTTTCTATACAAACTGAGGTAGGGTAAGTGCGCTAGTTTTCGTCCAATTATCGGAGTTGCCAACTTTGTGATGCGAAATGAATATCTTAAAATACCCTTACTCATATGTATCATATGTCATTTTAGTCCTTATATAGTCTACTTTACGTTAATATTATATGACAATAAGTAAATACCACGGGTTTTTTTATAAAAAATATTTTATGCAAAAGAGGCGATTTCACTAGTTTTCGTCCAAAAAAATCAGTTTTCGTCCTAGTGTACGCTAGTTTTCGACCACTGTGTAGAAAAAAGGGTGCAGTTGAATTATTAACTTAAAACCAATTCTACAATACAGTAACTATGGATTGTGGTATATCATTTGAAAGGTAATTTTGTTAGCTTTCAAATGATATCAAAAAGATTTAAATAAGTTTCTTACCTAAATTTAGGAAAATATTGCAATAGGTCGAAGGACAAATGGACGAAAACTAATCTACAGGAATAGCTAATTTTGGTTTTCGTCCACCCCAGTGCTTGCTCATGACGTCATGGACGAAAACACAACAACGTTTAAAGCTGTTTTTTGTTTTCGTCCACATCTTTTTAACGGTTTTTATGGGTTTATCACTGTTAAAAAGTGGACGTAAACTAAAATGTTTAATGTAATAGCAATAAAGATCATATTGGAAGAAAAAACATTGTATTTTGTAGGTCCATTGAAGTAAAATGATTATTAAAAATATTAACTAGGTGTCAGGGTTTCCGTCCACGTGGACGAAAACCAAAATCTTGCAAAATTGTTATGCTAGTATTAGTCCACTTAATTATCTAAGATTTCTATACAAAAACTTTAATAAACCCTTAAAATAGTGTTTATTATGCTAATAATTAGACATACGTGCCAAAAACATTACGTAAAGTAGCTAAAACAGTAATTAAACATACCATGAAAGTTCCCTACTGGCTCCTTTTTTTTCTAACTTGATGACGTTTTCCATTCACCTGTGTGCAGCAGCAACTTCCGTAGATTTTTTTGGAGTTATTACTTGTCAAATTACATTTTCATGCAGGCATAACTGTTACTTAGATATTATAGATTGTAACAAGTCCAAACTTGCACGGAAAGTTAGGTTTGTATTCTAATTTTCCGTATTTGTTTGTGGCAAGTCGGTCAAATGGACGAAAACAGGAGCTGGACGGAAAACCGGCGCAATTACCCTACTTACTTGCATACAATTATTAAATCTGTCGCCCCGCGCTCCGCGGCGGAGCACGGTGCAGTGTGATAACCGCCTAATAGCTTCAGTTTAATGCGTGGTAAACTAAGAACTTCTATTTATTTAGGTAGGTATTTATCTACTACACTCGCGAGCAAAAATATGGAATCACCCTATTTATTTCGAGCGATCACAAAAACTAAATAACTAATAGAAGGCAAATAAAAATGGCACCATTTTAAAGGTAATATTAGGTATAAACTTTAAATTAATACCACAGATACTTATAGTCATTCAGTTCTTAAGTTCGCTCGGTACAAAACACAAGGAGGTGATTCCATATTTTTGTTCGTAAGTATAGATTTCAATGTTATGACAGGATTATCTTCCGTCGATTTGGCCCACTTTTAGCTTAGTCCACGGTCCAAGACGCGCGGGTTGAATTTTTACCTAAATGTCTTTTCTTTCGGCAACTGAGCCCACTGTCACGGTAATACCACGGGAACCCGATGCCTATAAATCTTGAATCATTCCAAATCAATCTCACTAGATGGCACCATAAGTATCGAATTTCTGAAGACGTTTGTAAAAAGTCACTAATGGTATTATATTATCTGTGGTAATACTATATGATATTATTAACGTGCCACTGTTGAACTGTATAAAAGATTTAAGCCCCATCATAAAAGTAGAACGGGCGTTGTTTAACTTGTTTGATTTGACATTTAGTATGGAAATGTAGTTGTTTTCATAATTATGTTTTAACCGACTTCTAAAAAGGAGGAGGTTGTTCCTATTCGCGTGCGTGTAGTGTAATGGGAAAAACGTATTGTAAGAAATATTGAAATGCGTGCCTAAAACCGCATGACAGAAAAAATACACTGAAGTTTAGAAATTTTATTTTTACAATAAATAAATATAAACTTTTATAACAGTTTTCTCTTATTCCCTTATCATTTCAGTGACAAGTTTCTTTAATGTTCTCCTGTCTATCTTGTTAGTGACAGTCAGGGGTAGTTGCTTCATGAACACCACTCCGCCTCGGAGTTGTTTGGAGTCTGCCAGGTTTTCTGGAAAATAGTGCTTACATTAAAAACAATACACATCAAACAGAGAATGGGCAGCAGCGCTCTCTGAAAAACATCAATCTTTTAAACTGCGATCTCCAACCCGCCTGCCAAGCGTGGAGATTATGGCAAAACCCTCCACTATAGTGGAGGAGGCTCATAGTCCAGCAGTGGACTGTAAAGGGCTGTTGATGATGATAGTGCTTACATTATAATAACTTTCCTACACAAACTATTGTTTTTTTACATTGAATATGCTTCTAAACAACTAGTTATATCAATCTTATAAATTCTTTAACTATTAAATAGAATCCTATTACAACCGGGTCGAGTTAACAGCGCAACTGGCAGCCGTGACGTCACATCGACACTGTTATTATTTATTTATTTATTTAAAATCTTTATTGCACACATCAAAATACAGTGGTACAACAGGCGAGCTTAATGCCATGTGGCATTCTCCTCCAGCTAACCAGAAAATTAAACAAAACAGAGAATTTAAGTAGGCGGTGCAAAATAGTACAAATACAAAAAAATAAAATCTAATATAATACATAAAATTTTATAATATTAATTAATACAAAATATACAGGGTGTTAGGTAAATGGGTATATGAGCCGACACTAGCCCATGTTAACATGGGCATATAAATGGTATGGTGAAGTCAGAAATATGATATCATCATTTATTTTTTTTAAATTTTCATACAAAATATTTTTTATAAATTCCGATTTGTATGAAAATTAAAATAATTAAAATGAAGATATACATTTTCTGACTTCACCATACCATTTATATGACCATGTTAATATGGGCTAGTGTCGGCTCATATACCCATTTACCTAACACCCTGCATACATATATACCTACATAAATACATGCATATACATAATATACGGTGGATAACGAGAAGGTTTAAGAGAGATCAAGACGACGAGATACGTTCAAGGAAATGCTTGCGCACAGTGTATTTGAACACAAACTTGCTGGGAGCCTGCCTAATGTTCTCGGGAAGAGCGTTCCAAAGGCGAATAGATTGGAGAAGGAATGAGTTAGAGAGGAAACCAGTGCAGTGGGATGGGGTAGAAAGAAGTTTGTTGGAGGAACGAAGTTGCCTTACGTGAGTTGAACTTAGAAGAGTATACTGAGATTTCAGATAGGAAGGAGCATTAGGGTCGTTTATGATGGTAAAAAGTGTAGTGAGAATTCTGGCATTACGCCGTAGAGGAACAGGTAGCCATTTGAGCTCAGATCGGTAGGAGGAGATGCGGTCATACTTACGTAGACAAAATATGAACCGGATACAATTGTTGAGAAGGCGGTCCAGTTTGTTAAGGAGAACTTGATTAAGGTCCGGATAACACACATCAGCATAATCTATGAGCGGGAAAATTAGGTTATGAACGGGGCGAACGCGGGGAGCGGGTAAGTGAGATAGAGTCATGTTCCAGTGAAGTGCGCAGTTAGCTCTGTCAGGTCGTACTTTATTTCTGATGACCGTAGGCGGTACGAAACTCGCCGAGTCAGTAGTAAGATATTAATAAACTCGCGTTGAATAGAGCTCTGTGATTGGTGCGTGTGTCACCCTGTGCGTCCACGCGGACTGTGAGACCTCATAGTAATGTAATACGGGCTTCAATTTACCTTTCACCAAGTCTTTGATCTCCTGTGCAGTGACAGTGTAGCCGCTACGGGTGACCACACAGGCGGCGGGCAAGTCCCCACACACTTCATCTGGCACTCCTATGACCACCACGTCGTATACCCCTGGGTGTCTTCGAATCACCCCTTCCACTTCTACAGGCGATACCTGCATGTTATGACAATACTGTGTAGTAGCAGAGTAAATACAAATGAGTAGGTTATCTTCATACTACTCATGCAACTCCCCGTTAAACCACGCTAAATTTTGTCAGTGTTTGCGTGCGCGCCGCATACGTACCTATTGGCGCGCTCACATACAAACCGCGCGCGGTGCGTTTCTATGAAGATAACCTACTCATTTGTATTTACTCTGGTAGTAGTAATAGGAACTATAGGTCTGGCGCTAATAAAATTCAGTCAATGCAGGGCATGGGAGTGCCACGGGAGGGGTGACATTGACATAATTATGACGTGACAGAGCATACAAATCTGAAAGACTGGTAAAAATCAACCTATTCATAAAAACTTTGTCAGTCTTTAACTTCTATAGGTACTCTATTGATTTCGACGTTGAGCTCTCGGTGGGGTAAAAATGTGCATTATAAAGGTGAGTATAGACTAGAGTAGAGCATTTACTTGTAACAGAACAAAGAGCCGCTCTATGATATGTTCTAGAGTATCACCTTTTCACGAACCAAATGTCGTAACATTTTACCTGTATTGTACTATTCGTAAAATGTAATTAACACTTTTTCTTTACGATGAAGCCCAGACTGTAAACTGTTTGTATACGTATTACAAATAAATAAATAAATAAATGTTACATTATATAGAAATGCTCGAGAAAATGCTCTAGTTTATACTCACCTTAAGGAAGCTACTGATACCCATTTAGTCCCAATCGATTCTGGGTTTTTCGTTCATAGAAAATGGATCTTCTTCTTTAGTAGAGTTCTATATGATTTGAAAATTAAAAAATATATTTCGTTAAGTTAGGTAAGATCCGTAAACGAACTAAAGTCGCTGACATAGCCCGACGGATTAGCAAACTGAAGTGGCAATGGGCAGGGCATATACTTAGTACGCAGAACTGACGGCCGATGGGGCATCAAGGTTCTGGAGTGGAGGCCGCGTTCCGGAAAACGCAGCGTGAGACGTCCACCCGCAAGGTGGGCCGACGACAACATAAAGGTAGCAGGAAGGCGCTGGACGCAGGCCGCTACCAACCGGGCAACATGGAAAGCATTGGGGAGGCCTATGTTCAGCAGTGGACGTCCTATAGCTGAGATGATGATGATGATGAAGTTAGGTAAGTCGCATGTGGTGTGGTCAAGTACGTAGGTAATACCTACTCGTAGGACCACTTACTTGGTGGACCCTGTATTTCAACAGCGTCTTTATACGGTCCACGAAGAAGTAATTGTGGTTATTATCCCTTTTCAACAGATCTCCCGTTCTAAACCAGCCGTCTTCCGAAAACGTCTCTTTGGTGGCCTTTGGATTGTCGTAGTAACCCTGCAAAGAATAGGCGTGTAAATACGCAAGAAAAAATATCCAATTTGAAACAATAGGCTTTTCAAACAGAACTTTGTTTTGTAAATCAAAATAAGACAATGATTCAAATTGTTATGTTAAAAAAAGTCATGGCAATTACGAGTAAGAAAAAAAATAAAACATGATAAAAATGTCTGTCACAACAACGGTTACAGACGTAACCTTTCTCGACCGCATAATTTCATGAAATTCAGTTGTCAGGAAATGATGTCCAAAATAAAACAAATTGATATATACTAGCTAATAAACAAATGAATATTGAAAAAAATCTGCAATATTTAATATTATTTTTACCTTAAATATGCTCGGACCGTTTAGCCACAGTTCCCCGGGAACGTCAGGTTCATAGATGTCTTCTAATGTTTCAGGATCTACTAACTGGAAATAGATACGAAAAATTGCTTATTCATAAAAAACTAGAACAGTTCCCTATAACAACATTTTAACAAATGCTATTTTATCTATCTATAACTAGCTGTGCCCCGCGGTGTTACCCGCCGCGGTAAAACGTAGCCTATAATAGGTATTATGTTAATCCAAGGTGTCAGCTAACTCCATACCCAATTTTATTAAAATCGCTCCAGCCGTTTAAACGTTTAGAAGTAACAAACATACCCACTCACAAACATTCGCCTTTATAATAACGGGCTCCGCAGCCAGTGTTGACTATATTTACCCGGTATTGTAGATGCCCCAACACTCTGCCATTGGATCCTTTTAGAGCTTCCACATCCCACATCAATACCACACCCGCGGCCTCGCTCACGCCAAATAGGTTGACGACATCCGTCTGTGGCGCTACAGTCTGGAGATTTAATACACAGGGTGTCAAAAAAATTAAAGATTAAGAGCGCTTTCACATTTAGGCGATTTTTTTTATTTAGTGGCAACCAAACCTCTCGGGGAGGTTTATTTCTGCCAATGTAGAGTGAAAAATTGATATAATTTATCAACAGAACGTGGGTGTTTCAGTTCTATTGATTTTTCATGGATTCCGTGGAGTTAAGTATGCAGGTTTCAAGACGCCACCGAGTCCAAAGCAGGTTGTTCATACGACAACCCACTCGACACTCGATGCGCGCTCAAATTCGAAGTGTATCAATGTTTTTTTTTTTATAATTTATCACTTCACTGCACTTTAGAACACAAAATAACACCAAACTTTGTACACTAAAATCCATTAAATAATAAATTGAAACCATTAAAACAGATCTATTGGAACGCTGCCACGAAATTCCGATCGACCAGCAGATCAAGCGCCGCAGGTGGAACTGGATTGGCCACACTCTCCGAAGGGACCCCGATCACATCCCTAAGCAGGCTCTGGATTGGAATCCCCAAGGAAAACGCAAACGTGGTCGACCCAGGCAAACTTGGCGGCGCACTGTAGCGGACGAGGCGAAGAAGATCGGCAAGACCTGGAGCGAGATCAAGCGAGAAGCTCAAGACCGAACGAGATGGAGGACTGTTGTGGACGCCCTCTGCTCCATCTAGGGGACATAGGACCATAAGTCAAGTAAGTCATCAAAACAGATCGACCATGCTTCCCGTTCAACTACCCTCCACGGAATTTAGGCGATTTAGCAGCGCGACAAATGCGCGACAGACGCGCTGCCCAAAAATTTCATAGGTACTATGTGACAGCGGATGCATGCCTTCACATTATAAAAACGCCGCTGCCGCGTTGTTGTCGCGCTTCTGACGTCCTAATATGAAAGCGGACGAAACACATTGATCAACCCGGAAACGGGTCGTAACCGTATCAACTCGAGCCGGTCAATATGTATAATACTATACTACCCGTTCGCGCTAAGTTTGCCGGTCCGTGAAATGCGCGTCCCCTCTTCCAACCGCGATTAAACGCAATTAATGTGTCTTATTTTACGCAAATACACAATTTTTATTAATATTAATAAATAAAAAGTATTTTAAATATAGTGTTTTTGTAGACGCTTCTCTTCGAGTTCGAGAACTTAAAGCGAACGGATAGTACTATACTATACTAATACCTTTACAGCATCTATGAGAGTGGTTGTCACGTGGTTACCAGCTAAAAATATTGTTTCCAAACAGGATAAATCACATTCGACCTTGTCTTCATTAGCCACAATTGACAGCATCACTGGTGGAGTCAGAAGAGTGCAGGTTGGCTGAAAAATGGCACAAATTAAAATGAATTAATGTTCATAGTTAAGTACTTGCTACACACACACACACACAACCTGCATGCAAGCCTATGTTTCTTTGTTTTGCCCCTTTGACTGTTTTTTACGAGATTGTAATAATATATAGAATCCATTATTGGCTGTAAGAACAAAAATACCTGTTTTGTATTATTATTATAAAGAGCTGTGGTTTTCTGAATTTCTGAAAGAAAAATAAAATAAAATAAAATAGATTTTGGCGAAAGAAGTTAAAAATAGCATTAATTTTATGGAATCATTTCTAAAAAAATAATACTTAGTTCACCTAAAAGCTGCTGAACGGATTTTATACGGAACGGAATAAAATATAGGCTAGGACATTTCTAATACTATGAAATCTTGATCATGCTTGCAAAAGCTAGTTGTTCCATAATGATAAATTCATCTAAATTGAGATTTATAAGGATTACGTATTTAGGCCCGATCGCACTTATCCGCGCACCTCCCGTCCGTGTCAGAGCGTTGATGTGACGTCACGGCTGCCAGATGCGTAGTCAACTGTAGTATTTTACTTACCTTAAACTTGTTTATAAGGTCATAAATATGTCTCGTCGTAGAAGGAGCTGATGTCTGCAGACGAGTGTATCGGAATATAGGAGATGCAATGTTATGTATACCAGCCGTCAGCCATTGCAGAGTTGAAAGGATGAGGTACAGGTTTGTGGGTGTAGGAAAATCGTGAAAACTGCACCTGGACAAGATTTAGAAAACCTTTAACATTAAGTTTACACAATCTAGTTCTGCCTGAGTCTAGGGCAGGCCGTTTTAAAACTAAAATGTTCGATTACTTAAGCATAAGGGGCCTTTTCCACAGCAAAAACGGGATCCAATGTGCTTACCATGAGTTTACGTTAGGTCACAGAATAATAATAAGTATGGTTAGGTGTACTCGCTAGCGAGTGCGCGTCTTTCCGTTCTATACATGGCCAGAACGCACCCATAGGAAACTGCTCGTGTATATTTCGGAGTGCCTGTTTGTAAATCTGTGACTCCAAACTATACACGAATTTTGCGTACTGATCGTGTATAGTTTGGAGGAGCTTAGTAAAAAAAGTCATCTCCAAACTATACTCGATTAGTTTCTACTACACCACTTACACTTGACTAGAGTGTGTTTAGTTGATTTTTTTTTTTTTTTACAGACAAAATTCCACGCGAGCGAAGCCGCGGGCGGAAAGCTAGTATGTAATAGAAAGAGAGGTCAATAAGTCAAAATGACTACATGCAACTACTCGCGTATAAATTGTAATCACGGACTTATTATACATACATGATTAGTCCGTATGCGTACTGGCGATGTATATTTTGGAGGAAGATCATTGACCTAAGTCACTACAAAGTATACGCGAGCAGTACGCAGCGTATGCGTACTAGTCGTGTATAGTTTGGAGGAGCTTAGTAAAAAAAGTCATATCCAAACTATACTCGATTAGTTTCACACCCTTGCGTTCTGGCTATGTATAGAATGGAAAGACGCAGCGAGTGCGTCAAAAAATTCTATGAAGATTTTAGTTTCTTTAAAGTAGCCAGTAGGGGCGCTGTACAATTTGTCATTCATTTAATGTCATTTTTTACGCAGTCACTAGCTATAACACCAAACGTAAACTCATGGTAAGTAGGGTAAGTGCGTTAGTTTTCGTCCAATTATCGGAGTTGCCAACTTTGTGATGCGAAATAAATATTTTAAAATACCCTTACTCATATGTATCATATGTCGTTTTAGTCCTTACATAGTCTACTTTACGTTAATATTATATGACAATAAGTAAATACCACGGGTTTTTTTATAAAAAATATTTTATGTAAAAGCGGCGATTTCACTGGTTTTCGTCCAAAAAAATTAGTTTTCGTCCACTAGTGTACGCTAGTTTTCGACCACTGTGTAGAAAAAAGGGTGCAGTTGAATTATTAACTTAAAACCAACTCTACAATACAGTAACTATGGATTGTGGTATATCATTTGAAAGGTAATTTTGTTAGCTTTCAAATGATATCAAAAAGATTTAAATAAGTTTCTTACCTAAATTCAGGAAAATATTTCAATAGGTCGAAGGACAAATGGACGAAAACTAATCTACAGGAATAGCTAATTTTGGTTTTCGTCCACCCCAGTGCTTGCTCATGACGTCATGGACGAAAACACAACAACGTTTAAAGCTGTTTTTTGTTTTCGTCCACATATTTTTAACGGTTTTTATGGGTTTATCACTGTTAAAAAGTGGACGTAAACTAAAATGTTTGTTGTAATAGCAATAAAGATCATATTGGAAGAAAAAACATTGTATTTTGTAGGTCCATTGAAGTAAAATGATTATTAAAAATATTAACTAGGTGTCAGGGTTTCCGTCCACGTGGACGAAAACTAAAATCTTGCAAAATTGTTATGCTAGTATTAGTCCACTTAATTATCTAAGATTTCTATACAAAAGCTTAAATAAACCCTTAAAATAGTGTTTATTATGCTAATAATTAGACATACGTGCCAAAAACATTTACATAAAGTAGCTAAAACAGTAATTAAACATACCATGAAAGTTCCCTACCAGCACGTTTTTTTTCTAACTTGACGACGTTTTCCATTCACCTGTGTGCAGTAGCAACTTCCGTAGATTTTTTTGGAGTTATTACTTATCAAATTACATTTTCATGCAGGCAGAACTGTTACTTAGATATTATAGATTGTAACAAGTCCAAACTTGCACGGAAAGTTAGGTTTGTATTCTAATTTTCCGTATTTGTTTGTGGCAAGTCGGTCAAATGGACGAAAACAGGAGCTGGACGGAAAACCGGCGCAATTACCCTACACTGCCGTACTAAGCTGAATCTCGCAAAACTGGAGTGTTAACACACACAAGCGCAGGAAAGGGTTCTGTTTCTGTTTTTTGCGGGACACTAAAAACGGGAAATCTCCGTGGGAAAGAGCCCCAATAGCAGTCTACAGTGTAGCAGGCAGAGCAGAGTAGGACCACTACCACTCTTAAGGAACTTTAAGTATTACTTACATGTAAGATATAGCTCCTAGTGTCAGGTTTTTATGGGTGAGTACCGCCGCCTTTGGTAGACCAGTTGTACCGCTGGTTGACGTGAGGAGAGCCGCGGTTTCTTCGGGGTCGAAGTCGGATGGTCTGAAGAAGATGATGATTACAAATTATTAATGAAAACAGAAGACAATTCTTTGGTAATAGGGACCATTATCGTTCATTTCAGCCAAATGACGTCAACAATTGGACAAAGGTCTCCCCGAGTTGGACAAAGATTTCCATAACGACCGGTCCTGCGCCACCCGCATCCAGACACCTCTCGCGACCTCACCAGATCGTCGGTCCCTAAGTGGGGGTAGGTACTGCCCACACTACGTCTTCCGGCCCGTGATCGCCATTCGAGAAATTTTCTGCCACAGCTACCATCAGCTCTGCGAGTTATGTACCCCGCCCACTGCCACTTACTTTTAGAAATTCGCTATTATACTTAAAAAGAAAGACACGGGTCTTAACGCAACGTTTATGAATGAGCCATTACGCTGAACGCTATTATTATCATCACCAGCCAGCCAGCGGCAAATTTATCGCGAACGGATAGTACGTGTCATTGAGCCACTGTGCATTGTTAGGAATGGGTCCTCATCATCATCATCTCAGCCATAGGACGTCCACTGCTGAACATAGGCCTCCCCTAATGCTTTCCATATTGCCCGGTTGGTAGCGGCCTGCGTCGCTATTATACTTACACAAAATCTTCTACTGGTGTGCCGTCTCCATATTCCTGAAGTAAATCAGTAAAAGTGCTGAATTTATTTCCTTTGTCAAAGGTGACAATTTGGGTTTTATAATTAAGTATCTTTAAAGCTGCTTCTATTTCTGACGCTTTGCCTGTTTGGCAGAAAACTACTTTTGGCTTGTGCATTTCAAATGTTCCTTCAAGTTCCTCTGAAATTATAAATAATAATTATGAGTCAGCGTCCCATCCAGCCCGGCAATATTAATTCTGTGTGCTGCTAACCATGACTTTACGTTAGGTGTGCTCGCTATAGCGACTGCGTAAAAAAATATGAAAGATTGTGCGGCGCCCCTAGTGGTTACTTTCAAGAACTAAAATCTTCATAAATTTTTTGACGCACTCGCTACCGATCACACCTAACGTAAACTCAGCAAGCACAATGGTAATATCAAATAATTAATACGCACGGACTCCCAAACTCACGTCGACGCCTGCAATCAGGATGCCAAGATACAGCGCTGCGTAGAATGGTATGGCCAAGTCCAAGTGGTTGGGAGCCATGAAGACCATGACGTCTCCTCGCTGGACCCCCAGCCTCCGAAGGGCGGTGGCGCAGCGGACGGAGCGCTCCAGAACTGATCCGTTGGTTTCTGATACACCCAGTGCTCCGTCGATCTGTGAAATATACTTACATATCAGTACCTCTAGTAGGAAAAACTTTCGAGTTCGTTTCGTTGCGTATTCAAAGTGTCATCGAAAAATTTTGTATGAAAAATTAAACAGCGCCCCCTATATTATAGCCGCCCTAGGGGGCGCTGTTTAATTTTTCATACAAAATTTTTCGATGACACTTTGAATACGCAACGAAACGAACTCGAAAGTTTTTCCTACTGGAGGTACTGATATGTAAGTATATTTCACTACTGAGTGTTACTTTCCTCTCAGTTGTGAATCATTCAAAGACGAAACTTATTTCTTTTTTTTTCATGTGACTGGAGGCAAACGAGCAGGTGGATCACCTGATGGTAAGTGATTACCGTCGCCCATAGACACTCGCAGTCCCAGGGGCGTTACAGGTGCGTTGCTGGCCTTTAGGATGTAGATACGCTCTTCTTGAAAGTTTATCATACTATGACTCTGTAATCTAGGTATAAAGTAGGTACCCATTGAATCTCTAAAAGTTTCAAGCAAAATACGTCCACTTCTGGACAAACTATGCTTGTAAGCATTGGTGGGTTCACAACAACAGGCAGACGGTACCTACGCTATGAACGCTATCGAAAATAAAAATCGCACTAGATTTTTTGGTGTTACGTGGCGTCGTTCTTGCCATACAATTTAATCGTCGACAGTGGTTGGACCATCAGATCAGCTTTAATAATTATAGTTTATTGAAACATTAATGCACATTTACAATTTAGGTACCAAGGCAAACTTAACGCCATATGAAATTCCCTTCCAGGGAACCTTAAAGACAAACAAATGGTGAAAGATTTTTTAAAAACGGTCCAGTAGTTTTTGAGCCTATTCATTACAACCAAACAAACAAAGTTTTCCTCTTTATAAATTAGTGTAGATGGCTGAAGTATCTTACCTGCAAAATGAAATCAGGGTCATCTTTTAGGCTCTGCAGAACGAGCTTTCCAAGATGGAATCTGTCGCTCGGAATCCCGGTTTGGGCCACCACTCGTGACGTCACTTCGTTCAAATATAACAACGCCGAATAGTTAATACGTCGTGGTAGCTTCTCACTGAAAATATTTGGATTAGGTATTGTTATACACTTTCCTTTACGGAAAGCGCAGCGTAGGACTTCAACCCACAAGGTGCACCGACGACCTCATAAAGGTAGCAAGGCGCTGGATGCAGGCCGCTACCAACCGGTCAACTTGGAAATCATTTGGGGCAGCCTATATTCAGCAGTGGACGTCCTGTGGCTGAAATGATGATGATGACTCTCCCATTCTAGAACCCCCTCACTAATTAAAAGTTACACACTTGTTGAACACTGTTTTAAAGTGGCATTTCCATTCTAATCGTCACTTTAGATATAGGATTTGCAGCTGTTACGTCAATGTGTGCATTTTTGGTTGATAGAGATAAATTGTGAGAGACGCACTGATTAAATATCTTTAAAGATATCTGACATCCGTATTAAAGAAATTAGCACAGAAAACAAGTTCTCAATTACCATTACAATGTAAATTATAGAATAGTGCTTAAAGAAGAAGTTATTGTTTAATTTGAAATGTACGCACCTTTTCCCAGCCATTGATTAAACTTCTGTTGTTTATCACAATGAACAGAACTTGTAACAAAAATGAAGAAATCTGGCCAAAATAAAGAATGCAGTCTTTTATACGTAATATCGCGATGCAATTGTATCTAATCTACAATCATAATGGCAATAATCATGTGATTCCCTTCTTATCATTGTTTATTTTTGAAATCATTGTTTACTCTAGTTTTATTAAGGCCCGCCATACAAGGATATCTTGAAGCCGCTTGTATCGGCAGCTTCAAGCTGCGACTGCGCAGCAAGCAAACTAGAATCACTGTAATTCTCATTCTACATACACGCAGCACGGAACCGCTGTGACTGCTTTGGGCGGTTTGTAGCACGGTGTGTAACGATTACAGTAGCAATCCGTGTATGTACCCTACTTGACCTGTAATATTACACACTGAACTGGCTGCTTTTATATTTCTGTGCCCATTTTAGTTTCACCATTTTGGCGCCGCGTAGGTCATACTGTAGGCAGATAAGATTGTCCGTGGAACCACAGAATAATAATAAGTACTACGTACAGAAGTTTTACTTCGCGAAGGTATTTAAAAAAATGTATGCTCAACCTCAATGTCATTAAAATAACAATATGGTGTAATTTAGCCTATCTCAAGAGTCAAGCACCATTTTGTTGACAAACGTCAGTGATCGGCACTGCGCCGAAGCTATAGGACTGACTTCGGTAAAATCATGTGACGTGAGGTGCCAAACTGCGGAAAATGGCGGAGGAAATACATGATTTATAGCCTGACCAGTGGGTCTAGACAAAGTGCAAATTATAATCGCAAACCAGTCGAAAAGTGGTCGAAAAGCCCCTTTTTTGTATGGAGTTTTGACAGATTCGATTTTCGATTCGATCAAAAAGTGCGTTTTGTCTAGGAGGGCAGGAACATAAAAACCCTGGCATAGAGGCGCTTCAATTGCATTTGATAGTGCAACACTGGGTACAGTCGTACCTGTATTAAATTAATAGGCTAACTGTATGTATCAGGATTCAGGATTATAGGCTAATTTAATATTTTTATAAATTAACAAATAATATTATATTATAGGTAAACTGGTTTAAATAAATTAAATGAAACCATCAATCCAGCAAGTAGGATTTTATTATTATTCATCAATAATCAAATTCTGAACTTGAATATTCAACTACGATGTCTGCTCATGAACGCTTCAAACTCGGTACTTCTTTCCCAATTCCATAAAATTCAATATCGTGCGTGTTTTGTTTTCGATGTAAACTCGCGGAGATGAACAGGCCTGGTGGAACTAAAATTAGTGATGTCCTAAGTCGCTTACTCATTGCAATGTTAGTTCTCGAGACAATCGTGGTGGCGCTTCAAATTGTCACACAAAATTAGCTGTAATTTCTACGAAGACAGCCTGTCCGTGCCTGTCCAGTGTGTAATAATATAGGTCAGTGATGTACCCAGTATCAAGCGACTAATAAAGGCAGACACACGCCAATTACATGACTATCAATAAAATCACGGTATTGTCGTGATAAATAAGCAATTCGTGTGAGTATCAAGTTATCAACATAATCTAAAATAATCAATTATTTGTTTTTAATAAGTATGTATAATATGCTATGTTATCTGTGGTGTATTGTATAGTTATGTTATGTATAGCCTGACCAGGAACATAAAAACCCTGGCATAGAGGCGCGTCAATTGCATTTGATAGTGCAACACTGAGTACAGTCGTACCTGTGTTAAATTAATAGGCTAACTTTATGTATCAGGATTCAGGATTACGGGCTAATTTGATATTTTCATAAATTAACGAAAAAATATTATTATAGGTAACCTGGTTTAAATAAATTAAATGAAACCATCAATCGAGCTAGTAGGATTTATTTTATTATTCATCAATAATCAAATTCAGAACTTGAATATTCAACTGCAATGTCTGCTCATGAACGCTTCAAACTCGGTACTTCTTTCCCAATTCCATAAAATTCAACACTTAGAAAGTGACAAAAAATTTTAAAATAGGTAGTTGAAACAAACCACAGCTAATTTTCATAGTGGACTGTACTATACGATAAACATGTCAGTCAATTTGACAACCTTTGTCGGAAACATTATTCAATGAAAATATTGTCCGAACCCTTAGTATTTCTCTTCGACAAATACTTTAACACATTGTAAACCACTTTTCTTTCACGACTATAAAAAGATTTTAGCAATTTAATTCACAAAATCAATTGCGCACATTTAAAATAAAGTTTGTTTACACTTTGACAGCAATAGACTGACATGCAAGGTGACATGACAATGAAGTTTTCAGTTACTGTTGCCATTAAAAGAAATTAGTACCATTAGTTTTCCGCAACATGGCGAGGGTTTTTATGTTCCTGGTCAGGCTATAATGTTAGTTTCAGAAAACCTCACAGACTCCAAACAAACCAAAGCTCAAAGGCAGAGTGGTGTTCATGAAAAACTACCCCAGACTTTCACTAGTAGAAGAACATTGAAGAAAATTGACACTGAAATGTAAATAATGGGAATATAATTAGTTTAAATAAAATCAAATATTAATAAAAAGTGTATTTATTAAAATAGTCAATAGAACAAAATCAACAATCTTTGTTGTAAAAAAACACAAATGTATAACAATTCGTATAACGCTTTGAACTCATTTCATTTGGTGTGAAACGTTTTTATCAAAAATGTGTTTTTGTGTCAAATTTTTATAACGGTCGAGTAGTTGGAGAGATTTACTGATCCACGTAAAGTCTTCTTTTGGAGATTCTGTAAGAAAAGGGTTTATTTAATACTTTAGTCTCCTAACTAAAACCACGCCCACTTCTTATTTTAGTTATGAGACTAAAGTCTAGTGTACTTAGTGCGAGTTTACAATAAACGTCGTCGCTAGCGAGTGCGTCAAAAAATCTATAAAGATTTTAGTTCTTGAAAGTATCCGCTAGGGGCGCTGCACAATCTGTCATATATTTCATGTCATTTTTTACGCAGTTTAGTCGCTAGCGCTCAAAGCGGGGAATACGGAATAAAAAAAAATCTATTGGGACAGAAAACAATCCGTTGTCCACGATTACAGGAGTTGTTTGTGCTTGGGGTACTGATGTAGTGTTTTGTTATAAGCTAATACATTTAACATACCTTTCTAAACATGTTGGCCATCAACAGATTGGTTTTCTTTATGTTTTCTTTCTTAATTTCCTCTTTCTTCTGCACCTGTTCGGGCAACGATTTGTAGATCATTTCGGAATGTTTCTTCATTTCACGTTCACTTATGAATTTTGGGTCGACTGTAACAAAAAAGGGACAGGTTAGTAGGTTTATCTTATACAAGAACGATAGAACAGAAGTACCCATCTAAATAGAAATGCATGTGGCAAACTGCCCCAATTGAAATCAGTTTTACGAGCTATGCCTCGCCCACTGCCACTTTTTGGCAATAACTTTAGTTCTCCTGATGAAGAAACACGTAGAAAAACTCCGAGGATAGCACGCTTCATCGCCCTTTGAGTGACCTGAGTTTTCTTATGAGACCCATAGTAATGACGGCCGCCGATCCATTTGTATTATGGTAGGAACCTTATTCCCTCTGCCTTAAGGGTTAGTTTTGGAGTGAAAGCCACATACCGACCGAAGACGGCCGCCGGTCCAGTTGAACTATGAACCTTATTTCCACTGTCTTAGAGGTTAGTTTACTTACGTCTTCTCCTACGCAGCTGCATGCCCAAGTCGTGAGCGAGACGCCGTAGCTCTGTCTCGCTCAGCGCGCTCACAAACGGCCGCGGTCCAGTTGAACTATAATAGGAACCATATTTCCATTGCCTTAGAAGTTAGTTTACTTACGTCTCTTCCAACGTAGCTGGACGCCCAAGTCATGAGCGAGACGCCGTAACTTTGTCTCGCTCAGGGCGCTCACCGACGGCCGCCGGTCCAGTTGTACTATGAACCTTATTGCCTCTGCCTTAAGAGTTACTTTGCATCACTTACGTTTCCTCCTACGTAGCTGTACGCCCAAGTCGTGAGCGAGACGCCGTAACTCTGTCTCGCTCAGCGTCGGTGAGCACTGAACTGCTCCCATCCAGTTGTACTATAAAATCAACCTTATTCCTTATGTCTTCCGCCTTAAGGTTTACTTTGCGTCACTTACGTTTCCTTCTACGAAGCTGGACGCCCAAGTCGTGAGCGAGACGCCATAGCTCTGTCTCGCTCAGCGCGCTCACCGACGGCCACCGGTCCAGTTGTACTATGAACCTTATTAACTCTACCTTAAGGGTTAGTTTGCATCACTTACGTTTCCTTCTACGTAGCTGGACGCCCAGGTCGTGAGCGAGACGCCGTAGCTCTGTCTCGCTCAGCGCGCTCACCGACAGCCGCCGGTCCAGTTGTATTATGAACCTTATGTCTTCTGCCTTAAGGGTTAGTTTGCATCACTTACGTTTCCTTCTACGAAGCTGTACGCCCAAGTCGTGAGCGAGACGCCGTAGCTTTGTCTCGCTCAGGGCGCTCACCGACGGCCGCCGGTCCGGTTGAACTGATAGGAACCTTATGTCTTCTGCTTTATGGGTTAGTTTGCATCACTTACGTTTCCTTCTACGAAGCTGGACGCCCAAGTCGTGAGCGAGACGCCGTAGCTCTGTCTCGCTCAGCGCGCTCACCGACAGCCGCCGGTCCAGTTGTACTATGAACCTTATTGCCTCTACCTTAAGGGTTAGTTTGCATCACTTACGTTTCCTCCTACGAAGCTGGACGCCCAAGTCGTGAGCGAGACGCCATAGCTCTGTCTCGCTCAGCGCGCTCACCGACAGCCGCCGGTCCAGTTGTATTATGAACCTTATGTCTTCTGCCTTAAGGGTTAGTTTGCATCACTTACGTTTCCTTCTACGAAGCTGTACGCCCAAGTCGTGAGCGAGACGCCGTAGCTTTGTCTCGCTCAGGGCGCTCACCGACGGCCGCTGGTCCAGTTGAACTATAAAATAAACCTTATTTCCACTGCCTTAGAGGTTAGTTTACTGACGTTTCCTCCTACGAAGCTGGACGCCCAAGTCGTGAGCGAGACGCCGTAGCTCTGTCTCGCTCAGGGTGCTCACCGACGGCCGCCGGTCCAGTTGTACTATGAACCTTATTGCCTCTGCCTTAAGGGTTAATTTGCGTCACTTACGTTTCCTCCTACGAAGTTGGACGCCCAAGTCATGAGCGAGACGCCGTAACTTTGTCTCGCTCAGGGCGCTCACCGACGGCCGCCGGTCCAGTTGTATTATGAACCTTATGTCTTCTGCCTTAAGGGTTAGTTTGCATCACTTAAGTTTCCTTCTACGTAGCTGGACGCCCAAGTCGTGAGCGAGACGCCGTAGCTCTGTCTCGCTCAGCGCGCTCACCGACGGCCGCCGGTCCAGTTGTACTGTGAACCTTATTGCCTCTGCCTTAAGGGTTACTTTGCATCACTTACGTTTCCTTCTACGAAGCTGGACGCCCAGGTCGTGAGCGAGACGCCGTAGCTCTGTCTCGCTCAGCGCGCTCACCGACGGACGCCGGTCCAGTTGAATTATGAACCTTATGTCTTCTGCCTTAAGGGTTAGTTTGCGTCACTTACGTTTCCTCCTACGAAGCTGGACGCCCAAGTCGTGAGCGAGACGCCGTAGCTCTGTCTCGCTCAGCGCGCTCACCGACGGCCGCCGGTCCAGTTGAACTGACACCAGTTGTCGCTGTGTGGCACGCTGGTCTGCTCTGAAAATGTGCAATAACGCTTCATGTAAAATTTTTTGCAAAATAACATCTATTACAAACACGTAAGGAAGAGGTTCGCGCTGCGATCGACTCGGGATACCTTTTAAGTGACGAATAAAAATGCGCCTTCTAGTTTTAACGCTACGGTTCAAATTACAATGTAGCCTACATTGCAGCCGCTTCGGTATTCCTAAGCATGCCGTGGATTGAACAATGCATTTGCGACTGTAGCTTTAAAACTATAAGGTAAATTATTATTTGTCACCTAGAAATCCCGTGCCGTCCCGAAAATGTGCGCTCTACTGTATTTAAATGCATAATCAAAATACATTATTACTAAAGCCCGGTCTGTGAGCACGTAGAATTTTGTCCAATGACCCCGCACACTCACTGCGGGCGCCCGTCTCACAGTCGCGGCAGCAATATAATTACGCGCGAGCGACAAGGATGGGTAGCTTGGGGTTATTGGACAAAAGACCAGACTATAATTTATGTTTCTAAACATTCTACAACTCCACTCACCAATTCTTGTTACTTCAGTTTGCATGCATTGCGAGTAAGGATCGGGGGTATATTGGGTACATGTCATTGGCACATTAGATACACCTATAAGAATAATTTAAGTTAGTCTATTTTAATACAAATTCTATCTAGATTTACTTACAAATACAAAGAATAATAATAATTAATCCTGATCTACAGACACTTCATCATAAAGCTTTGATTTTTTCAAACAAATAGGAGCAAAAATAAGCAAGTTTCAAAATATACTCTGGGAGTGATGAATGTAGTCTTTCTACCAGGATTTTCTCAATCCGTAATTTCGCCAAGTTCCTACCTACTTTAGGTATTGTTTTTTTTAGTTAGAAATACTAGCTAAGTACCTCCACAGTACATATTACAAGTGTCCACAGATCGCATGCATCCTGGGGTGTGGACAACTACCATTTTCAAGTTGGGGGAGGGGCACGGATCTTCCTCGGGTCTGAAGTAAGAAAAATTGGTGAGATTTATGTATGGGATGGATGCAGAAAGGTCCAACGTTATGGTATGCAGATAATCTAACTGACAAACCCTTTTTGTAAGTAAATAATATGTATTTTTTGTATCCTCTTACCTCTTTTCACTAATAATCTTCAAACACTGCTGGCGATTCGAAGTCTTCTCCACAAAGTCTGGTCTGTTCTTCTCCAAATAATCCCTAACAGTATACCCGCAGTTTCTTTTAGCGAACTCATCTACACTAGAAATCTCGCTGTCGTTTGGAAGACTTCTCGAGCGATGCGTCCTTGAATCTCCTCTAGGACTACACCGAGGCATATTTTTCTCAATCTTAGAACATACTTCGTTAAAAGGCACTTTATCCATATTCCTCTTCCTTGAAGGCACTTTAACAACAATGTTTTGCAAGGGCTTGGAATTTTTATCCATAACAGTTTCTTCGCTGATCATGCTATCTGAAGTCTGGATTATGAGGTTGTATGCTACACACTTCTTTTTCATTTTTTCGCCAGATGACTTGGACTTGTGACATCTGTGCCCTCTGCAGTAGCAGTGGTGAACCTTCTTGCATTGATCACAGTTCACTGAAGTACTACTAGATGGGTCACACTTCTTTCCCATATGGGACTTGCAACGTTTCTGGTGATACTTCTCACATTCCCTCTTTATTTTATTCAGCACTTTACACGTCGCGGAATCCGATGAAGTCCCAGGAAAGTCAGTAGTCGCTTGTATTTCCGATGATTCAGCCGACTCTTTGTTGGCTCTTGGCTTTGGTGACAGCTGTATTGCCTTGTCAACTTTCTTTGGACTAGATTTTTTATCGCAAATATTAATGCATGCGGGTTTTTCTTTGGGTTTCTTAGTTTTATCACTGTCGGTATCACGCGCACTAGAAGTGTCGGATATTTTAAGGTGTTCGATATCCGTGCCATCGTCAGTATCTAGCAGATAGTTCAAAACTGTCACAATTTCCTTGAAACACTTCTTCTTTTTACTCCTATCGATGTCCTTCTTCGAATAGCGTTTCGTGATGTTCTTTATAATATCCAAAATTGGATCTTTATCCCCTTCACTACTAGACTTACGGCTTTGAGATTCAGAAGCACTACCCTTCTGCTCTTTACAACTGCCAGCTTTTGAAGAACAAGACTTGTCTGAACAGGATTTACTTTTGGCTTCTTCTGAATCGGTTTTACATTTTAGAATCTCTTCTAAAGGTGGATCTTGTTGTGTTACCGCATCCATCTTGTCAATGCTATCCGTCTGAACACATGTGCCGGTAACAAACCTCCCTGAATCCGTATTACTTCTCAAAAATGGTTTGGGATTTATTTGAACATTCCTTGGATATGTATATCTGACAGTATTACCATCCAGGCAAGAATTAACCAAGCAACATTTATTGAAAGCATCCATAATTTCTTCCTTTGTGGGGTATTTCTTTTGTTCAACAGGTGGTTGTTCAAAAAAGCAATCGCGTGGAGATTGTCTCACTTCATTAGTCATTGAACTAAATATATCAGTAGTTTGAGATTGAACACCTTTGGAACATTCTTCTCTCAAATTAGTCTCTTTTTCATTTGTATCCTTTTTATCCGTACCGACACATTGAGTCGTAAAGTCTTCACATTTATTTTCATTCTGTGGCTTAGAAGGTTGTGAACCAATTTTTACCATCAAAGTCATGTTCGTTCCTTGTATAGGAATAGTAAAGTTGTCAGTCGCTTCTGAATGAGGCATTACATTTGGTTGTACTACGTTATTATTTGGTTCTATGTCAGATTGAATTTCCTTATCTACTTTATTTGAGCAACAAGATCGTGGACTATCATGGTTACTTTTAGCTTCTTCAGCACAAACACATTTATGCTGTATTCTTGGAGATTCGTTACTAACAGTATCTACTTTATCATTGTCATTTCTGGGATGCATGATGTCTGTCTCAGAATTCTTTTTGGAGGTTTCTCTGAACCGTTCATTTATTAATTTGACGCAATCGGCGTCATTAACAATATTAATGTCAGTAAGAGAAGGATCTGCAATTCTTGGATTGATACTGATTTCTGTTTGAATCGACCTTGTGGCTTCATGGACTAAGATTTTATTCATATCAGTTGAGTTATATGATTTTGGTCCAGCGGACGAAGATGACGTAAAACTACGCACACTAGATTTCCGCTGTAGCATTTTTATTGCCAAATTAGTTTGTGATGTCTTGGACATTTTATCAATTTCGGGAATATTTTCTGAGCTACTACTACGACTGAATTTTTGATACTGTTGCTCATATGCGTTATCTCGTTCTTTCGAAGTTGATGGTTGGGAAGCGTCGTCAGGCTTATTAGGCTTAGAGAGCGAGTCGCCCATACATTGCACACCAACTGTGTTGGACGTTTTTGATGTGGCATTTTCTAATTGAACCCCTCTAGTAGTCAAACGCGAACATTTGTAAATCAGCATGTTGTCAGGCATTTCTTGTTGGGGTGCCTTTTTGTTGCACAAACACACAAATTTTATATCTCCAGCATCATCTGATACAACATGCGCAACGTTTCTGGGTGAAATCCTATTGCTTCCACAACACTCGCAATCGATCACTTTTTGTACTGGTTGTCTTTGTTTTTCGGCAGATCCTTCATTGCTGTTATTTTTTATATTAACTTGTACAGAACTATCAACTGCAGCTTTAGGAAACGCAAATTGACGAGTACAACAACATTGATGGTGATGGTCATCTCTGCTGTGACCAGCTTTTGCTTCTTTCATTTCATTTTGAAGCTGTTTCTTCAAATTAGCCTTTCTATTATCGTCAGAATTGCCCGAAGATAACGTAAAAACCGAATGACTTCGATGTTTTCTTATGGAACTGTGGTTTTGAAAATCGTAATTAGAATTAGAGCCCCCCTCCAATTTGCTAGCATCACCAGACCCATCGTCGTAATTATTTCGAGTTAAATCTTTTATTAGATCTTTTAGTTTATTGTTAACATGAACATCAGTATGTGGTACTTTGAATGCAGTGTCTGAACACACTAATTTCTGTTTTAGAAAGTTTTCTTTATCTTTCAGATGTTTTTTATATGCTTGTTCTCTTCTAAGAGCTTCTAGATATTTCTGGTACAATTCCTCTGATGATGTTTTAGCGAATGCCGTATCCGACGAGCGTTTACCACTAGACACGTCAGATTCAGTAGGTGTCGTTGGTTTCAGAGGATTTGGGACTATAGGCTTCTCACTATTTGAAACAGAAGGCAAATTAGGGGCACTTTGCGATGTTGAAGCTAAAACATTTGCGTTGAATTTATCTAAACGCAATATTGATTTCCTTGGTTGCGATTTGGGATTTATGTCAATATTATTGCTATCTGAAGTGCTGGTTGTAGTGTGACTCTCACCTAGACCTAATTTTTTGCTGCTGAAACTTAAGCCAGACAAAAAATCTGTTGTACTTTCGTCATCTCTGTACCTTGACTTGAGAAGTCTTTGGACTACTTCTTTAACGAGTTTGTTTTTTAATTCAGCGTCGTCATTTGATTTGCGTAACGCGACTTTTAGGAGGTCTATGCTCTTCTCTAAGTCTTTAGTAAATGAATGTTTTGAATCTTTGCTAGATTCAGTAGTTGTGACTGCGCCACTGGATTCCAAACTAGACTTATTTCCCGTAGCATTGTTGTTAGATCTAGGTTGTTCCTGATTCATTTGGTTTTGGTTATAAACATGCCCAGGCATATATTCGAAGCTTTCTGCAGCCGAAACTTGCTCCATGCTTTTTTCTTGAGGAATATTTTCTTTGTCAGCAGTTGGTTTCTTTTTGCTTCTTAATTTTCTTCTAGCAATTTTAAGCTTCTTTTTGCGAAACTTCTTTTTTATGGTATTGAGACTTATTAAGACTGGAACTTTTTGGTAGCAAACTTGTGGGGCCTGGTCAGCTCTGGGGCTAGATTGTTGTCTAGTTTTAGTCAGTGTAGTTTGGATTTCTTTATCCATTTTGATTTCAGAGTTCTCTCCAGTTCTTGGTGCAGTTTCAGGAGTTACATTGAGATCTTTTTTTATATTGTCCAAGCTTATGCCACCATCTCTTTCCATGTTGAAGGATATGTGTTTAGTCAAGTTAACATTAATAGGTTGGGATGGACTTATTTCAGAGCCTTGAGGAACGCTAACTTCAACAACATCAACATCTTTTTTATATATTTTAGTTGTTTTTCTCATACCGCCTTTTTTACTTTTAGATTTGTTTTCATTTATGTCAACAGGAGTCGAATGTGCAGTAGGAGCACCTAGATCGTCATTATTTTTGGTGTCATTGTTAGAGTATTGTTGTTTTAGAGCAAGTCTTTCTAACGTGCTGAGGCTAGAAGCGGACGTTTTTGTGCCACTTTCATTGCCGTAGCCAACGTCAGCTAACGAGTCCCATTCGAGTTTTCTTTGAGATGTAATGCTACTGGTCGGTGAGTGTGGTTTGTTCATCGAGGTGTCCAATGTCACGTCTATGGCTGAAATTATGACAATGATTGATATAAGTGCAAGTTTACAGTTGAGATTGCTCAATTATCATGATGATGTAAAATATTTTTAAATGGCAGAAATACTGTGAATTATTTTCAAGGGAACAGACACTACTTATATGAATGAAAAGAAAAAATCTAATATGAAACCTACTGTTGTAACTTAAATATCAAACTATTAACCTAAAATTTTAATAAACTAGATAATATAAATAAATACTTACACTTCTGAGACTGATTATCGTCATTAAATTCATTGACCGAGTCTTCGTCAGTATTTATTGATGCAACTTCTTCTACAATAATCGGTGGTGATTCCGAGTCACTCTTGGTTTTTGTGTTGTCTTCCTGTAAATTATAATAATAAATTATAGTAAAGAAGTCTATGCAAACCCTCATAATTAAAATCAATGAAATCTCTTCTTTATGTTAAAATTCAATAATTAGGGAGTCAAAATAAAACAAAAAAGCAAACTCAAGAATTAGGTAGCTACTCAAATAATTAAGATTAATTTTATTTAAATTCTACTCATCACAATAAAACATTTTTTTATGTAGAACAAGGCAGGTATTTGACTTGTGTAGATGGTATTGTAATTTGTAACCCAAAAACAAGTTAAGCCTCATAGCGCCCGGTTCCTATACTCCAACCAGTTAAACAAATATGATGAAGTCTAGAATGGTAAATATCATTTTAGAGAAAGGTGGATTTCATTAAATTGACAGTTTTACTGTGCGTTTGCTCATAATTTATTGGTTATAGTAAATATTGACATTATACCTGAGAACTGCACGGCTCTGGCATAGAGCATTTGATAGAGATTCTGCAAAGCTCAGTCGAAGATTCACTCTTTCTCTCCCCCGAATCCGATGAGTCTGTATGCGACTTCATTCTTCTCCAAAACAGGCTGCTCACGTCCCTAACCTCTGTCTCAGCCGAAGACAACGAAAAGTACTGCTCCAAATCTCTTTTACGGCCAAACTTTTTGTAATAATCAAGTATCACAGAGTTCACTACAGCATTTGTTTCATCAACAGATTTTTCTCCATCATTTTCGTTTTCACCGCATTCCATGTTTCACATTAGGTAACTTGTTGGAAAATTTGTGGAAGGAAATTAGTAAAATAGCGATCAAATCGTTTTTGAGTTGTAAAATTTTAAAAAGACGCTGTAAACAAAACACTTCTTCTTCTTCTTTTATTGATGGCGATGAACTTGTGCTTTTTCGCCACTGTTCCGCCAATGTCACGTGCGCAGCTTTTACACAGTGATAGAATCAAATAAAATAAAATAAAAAAAAAAAGATTTTTTTCTACAAGACTAAGCGAACTTATCGACCTAAAACAAAAAAGACGTCACAAATCACAATCACGAATAAGACAACACAAAAAAGACAAAACACACAAAAATTTTGTACATTAGGGGTTGGGGAAAGGGTTGGGGGTGGTTTTATGTAACAGAGAATAAAAAAAAAAAAAAAAATTTGACACGGGGGTTGTTATAATAAATTTCGCAAGGCCAATTTTTTCCTTACCTACAAATTAATTTTGTTAATTTTAATGAATTTCGCAAGTGAATTTAAAATAGGACAGCTAATGGTGTTAAGTACACATTTAATATTAGAGGGACGGGGGAAAGTTTTAGGGAGAAAATCGTACAAAGAAGATCCAATTTTAGGACAATGAGGATCATTTCGATTTTTAGCTGTGAATGCAGATTTATAGGGCTAAGAAATCTTTAATACACAGTGCAAAAATTTTTGTTCTACGACAAAAATTGATGAAGTTATNAATTAAAAAAGATATGGTTGGTTGTTCCTTCATCCAGGCCGCACTCGCAAATGGAGCTATCTCTAATGTGTATTTTCGCGAGGTGGACAGGGGTGCACGCATGACCAAGGCGCAGGCGACAGATGATGGAGACCGTTCTTTTTGGTAAGTTCTTATGTCTAAAAAACCAAGGTTTTGAAGGGATATCCTTTTGTATATCAGCGTAATATTTACCAACCATTCTTTTGGAATTTTCCCAATGAGTATTCCACGATGAGTATAAGTGATTTCGAGGGAGAGCGGAGGCATCATGGGCAAATAGCCTATAGTGATCCAGCGAGCCAGAAGATGTAGCAAGTTTAGCGCATGAATCAACTGTTTCGTTGCCTGGGATACCTCGATGGCTTGGGATCCAAGTCAAGACGATATTTAATCCCTCTAGTTTGCATTTAAAGAGAGCTTCTCTGATTTTAAAGATAATGGGAAATTTGGTTTTTGATTTAAAGGGGTTAGCTAAAATGGCTTGAAGACAGCTTAGAGAATCGGTGAAAATCAAAGAGTTGTTAAGACGATGGGAGATAGAGTATCGGATAGCCTCTAATATTGCAACCGATTCTCCGGTGAAAACTGATGTTACTGGGGGACATTTAAAACTTAATGCTATTTTGTACGCAGGTATCCAGACAGCTGCGCCAGTGCAGCCACCTTCGTCCAGCTTGGAGGCATCAGTAAATATCTTGATCCAGCCTTGCCAGTGCTCGGAGACAATATTAACAAATTCTTGACCTGCTGAGCAGGAATCCTTATTTATGCCAAAGTTTAAAATAATTGGGGGCTGATAAAGTAGGGATTCAAAGCTGTTTGTGAAAAGGGGATTAAGTGGAATTTTTTCAATTGGAGTGGGCAAACGGGTAAATTTCTGGTAACTTAACAGAATGCATGGCAAATTTCGAGAGGGATCAGAGCTGCTAAGTGAAGAGAGTAGTGTTAATTTCTCATTTAACGGGTGAGAGGAGTTTTGAGAAACTTTTATGTAAAATCTGTCACAGAGGTACTGTCTGCGCAAATAGAGGGGAGGCTCCACGCACTCGACTTGCAGAGCATTAATAGGTGAGGATTTCATGGCTCCCAATACTATGCGAAGACATTTAGACTGGGTTTTATTGAGTTTCTCGAGGACGGCTTTGTTACATGGATCTAAAAGGAATGAAGCGTAATCAAAATGGCTACGAACAATAGCATTATACAAAAGTTTTTGTGAGTATGGGTGAGCACCCCACCAGGTACCTGAGAGGGCTCGGAGGATATTCAACCCTTTTTCAGCTTTTCCGAGAATATAATTAAAATGTGGAATGCCTGTTAGTCGGGTGTCTAAAATTAGGCCTAAAAACTTCACTTGGTTATCACATGGAATGCTATTGCCGTTTAGTGATATNTTAAACGAGAGCTTGCTTCGCGAATAGAGTTAGAGGAGTAATACAAGGCAATGTCGTCCGCGTACTGTAGGATGTTGCAGAAAGAGTCTACTGTCCTGTTTAGGTCATACGTATATAGGCTGTAGAGCAGAGGGCTAAGCACTGAACCTTGCGGGAGACCTTTCCAAACTAAACGAGGGACAATAGAATCTTGACATCTCACTGCAATTGACCTAGACATCAATGAGTTACAGATGAGACGTACCAGTTTCTCCGGGATACTCAGATGAAGCAATTTTTGCCTGAGCAATGGGAGCAAAACATTGTCGTACGCAGAGGCAATGTCTAAAAAAACCCCAACAAGATATTCTTTATTTTTAAAGGCTACTCGGATATCTGTTGTTAAGATACTCAAACTATCTAGAGTGCTTAAACCTTTGCGGAAACCAAATTGGGATAAAGGAAGGATTTTGTTGGATTCCAAATGCCACTCCAGACGGTTTCTTATCATGTGTTCTAATATTTTCAGGAGAACGGAAGAAAGAGCTATAGGGCGGTAAGAGTTGGGATCTGAAGGATCTTTTCCTGGTTTGGGTATTGGAATGACAATCTGTTGCTTCCAAGCTTCCGGAAGAGAACCTTGATCCAGGAACGAGTTAACAATTTCAAGGAAGTATGACTTAGCTCTTTCTGGGGATTTAATTATAAAAGAGTAGGGGATACCATCTATCCCAGGGGATGAATCCTTTAAACCATCTAAGGCTAACATAAGTTCTTCAAAAGAAAAGGGCCTATCTAAATAATTTACATGAGGAAGGAAGCTACTGGGAGATGGAAAACTATCTATAAAGGGAACAAACGGAGGAGCCAATTTATCAGCGAAATCATTAAGCCAAGTAGAGGGGTCGTTTGACGGAGAATTTAATGGGGTTAAAGACACACGGTAACGTTTTATCTGTTTCCACACTATAGAGGAAGGGGTCCTTGGGGACATGCCCTCACAGAACCCAATCCATCCTTTTTTCTTCTTTTTAGCCAGGAATTTCCTAGTTTGGGCAGCCGTTTTTTGGTATCCAATGTAATTCTCCATAGTCATTGAACGATTGTACCTTTTTTCAGCTTCTTTTCGTTTTTTGACACTGGCAGTACACTCAGCGTCCCACCAAGGGGGAGAAATCTTATGAGACGGGTTTTTCAAAGGGATGTGCTCGTTCGCAGATGATTCTAAGATGTTTACGAAATCAGGATAGACAGAAAGGGCATTTTCATTAGAGATGTTGGGAAGGTCTATAAGTTTTTCGTTGACTGACCTATAAAAACCTGGCCAGTCAGCGTTATTTATTTTGTATTTTAGAAGAGGTGGGAGTCGGCTAATTGGAGTATTATTATCGGGAAGCGAAATTAAAATAGGGAAATGATCGCTACCGAACGTGCTATTAAGGACGCTCCACGAAAGGAGCGAAGATAAATTTGGAGAACAAAAAGAAACATCCACGGCAGAAGCTGGATTTTGAGTAGGAGCACACCTTCTGGTTGGACAGCCATTGTTCAAAATACAAAGATCTAAATCATCCAAAAGGTCCAATAGTAATGATCCAGAAGAGTCGGAGTGATACGAGCCCCACGAGACGTGGTGAGCATTAAGGTCGCCCATAATCAGGACAGGAGGAGGAAGGGATAAAATGGCAGAGCGCAATTCATTAATGGAGGAAGAGTTAGGACGGGGAATATAAACGGATAGGAAGGATATGTCAAATACTCGCACGGCCACGACATTAATATCTTGGCTATGCGAGGGGAGGGGAAGTTGACTATAGCGGAGAAAGCGCCTTACAAGTAAGGCACTTCCCGCGTAACCATCACTTCTATCATCACGGAGGCATGAATAGCCTGATACACGGAAGTGTGAACCAGGCACCAACCATGTCTCCGAGACGGCTAGAACCGATGGAGAGAATTTATTTAATAAAAAGATTAATTCGTGCTTTTTACGTCTAATGCTTTGGCAGTTCCATTGAACTACCTTTTTGTCCATTATTAATATCAGTTAATTGCGAGATTTGGGAAAGCATTTGTGCAACGTTGGACGGTANGTTAATGTTGGATTAGCTGGTTTTCGACCACATTTAGGTAGATGCCATAATATTATGTCCAGATCGGTTTATAGTTTTTAGGGTTCCGTAGTCCTGACATGGAACCCTTATAGTTTCGATATGTCTGGCTGTCTGTCTGTCCGAGGTTTTGCTTGGACATTACTGGCACTAGAGAGCTGTAATTTTGTGGAGGTATGTATATTGATCACGCCGACAAAACGGTTTGGCCGGAGTATAAGTTGCATGTCCTAAATGTGTTATGGTGAGACTTCGGAGTTTGCTTTTATGCGCTAGTGGGTCAGCTAAGCATTGGTCACATCTAGCTGAGTTTGCAACAGTCTATTATAGTGGCTTTAAGATCACTGTTCACATCTGAGGAAGGCCACAGTTGTTTCTGGTGACTGAGCTACTTTACTAGTAAATATTATTGATATTATGTTGTAGAGGACCGGACCAATTACGGAGTACTGGGATACTCAAGCTCTGCAGCTAAAAAAAATCTTGTCACAGAGTTTGACTTGAAACTATGCCATAAATTGATGGTCGATTACTACATGCGCCATACTTAAGCAAGGGGATAAACGTCCAAGGACGGTCTTTTCCCACAATTTTGACAAGAGTCAGGTTAATAGAGCGATAGGATGAGATTTTGTTAGGCGGCTTTCCAGCCTTATGGATAATTTACCAAAGCTAAGGAACTTGCGTTGCGAGGCTCTCACTTAGTATGTTGGCCGTTTGGTGTAGTGGTACGTTCGTAATCTATGCCGGAGGTCGCGGATTCGATTCTCGCACAATAGAAACATTTGTAAAAAAAAAACAAATAGTGCAGTATAGGAGTCGGCGCGCCGACAGCCGATCGTCGGCGGCGGCGGCGTGAAAAATTTCGCGGCGGCGGCGGCGCGCCGGCGTGGCGCCCACCTCTACAACGAATATAATAAAAAGTTAAGATTTATTAAAATTCAGTAATATTCATCAAAATAAATTATTGCTCTGACATATCTATTGAAATTAAAATTTGTCTCGCACGCAATCGACCGTTTGTTGTTATAAGTAAACCCAAAAAGTAAACGCAATTTATGTATAAATATGATTTCTTGCAAATAAAGTGAAGTTAATCGATTCAATTGATTACGTATAAGTAATTTCTATAACAAATTCTATCTAAGATTATGATTTAGACGATTGACAATATTTAAGAACTTGCTCACTTTTCTGCAAAAACGCACGTGATATCTCATACACTGCACGTAACGTAGAATAGGTTGTGTTGCACGCTTCCATATACTTAACAAAACCAACCTAAAATATACAGGACTCATCCTCAAATTCTGTTCTTCCAGATCCTATCCCTTTCTAAGCAAGTGGATCTGACAGAGAGGCAAGTGGAGCGATGGTGGCGCCTGCGCCGCAGCCAGGACAAGCCGTCGAATCTGGTGAAGTTCTGCGAGAACCTATGGCTGTGTACCTTCTATCTGTACAACTTCTCTTATGGCGTTTTCGTGCTGTGGGACAAGGACTGGTTGTGGGACATCGATCAGTGCTATGTGGGGTATCCTCATCAGGTCAGTTGGGTAGATATTGGACTTTTTGCTGATAATAGAATGGAGATGTAGGAATTGGATGTTTTGATATTTTTTGCCGGTGGATCGTATGTGAAAGTTAGACAAACTTAACCCATCATCAAAAAAAGTTTCTTGGGCGAGTATAAGGAAAAATACATAGCATATAGCTCGTAGAGCTGATGGCCGCTGGGGCAGAAAAATTCAATCCAGCGACTTGGCCCGTGGACCAAGCTAAAATTGGGCCAAGTCACTGGAAGACTCCGACGATCTGGTGAAGGTCACGGGACAGCACAGGACCGGTCGTTATGGAAATTCTTCGGAGGACTTGGTCCAGCAGTGGACGTCATTGCGCTGAAACGATAAAGAAAAATGTTTGATTGTTGCGATGGTGTTTTATGACAAAACATGCCTCGAACGAACAAGCAATTCACAAAAGTTATAAGTATCCTGTTTGAATGAATAAATAGTTCTCGATATGAAACATTATAATATGTTTTTATCGATGACGTTTTTACTGCTTATAAAAAGTTAAACGCACATACATTTTTATTGATGATTGACCCCAATCACTGAGGTTACCTATGTAGTTGTGGAATGTCATCTTAGCAGTTCCACTAGAGATAATTATTTTATTGCACTTGGTTTGGTCTCTCGACAGTTGAAACAATACTAAAATGTTATTCATCATGACATTATGTAAATGGTACCTACTTACTTGCGTTCATTATCATCTTTTATTTATGACAACGGTATATTGTAAGGGGCGTCGTATTTTGGATACAAAATATCGCCTTAAAACAACTAAAAAGGCCATTATACAAGATAGCGAGGGAAGTCTATCCTTAACTTCAAAATCCTCTTAGAGGGCGTTTATTAATTACGTAGGTGATGTTGGCCTCTTTCACCTTGGTGAGATATCGTGAGATTTAGCTCGACTCCCTCTCCCTCACGTAAGATTTTGTGAGAATCGGCTTGATTGAACCCCTCCCCCCTTAAACGCCTCACTTAATGTCCAATGGCAGTTTAAATTTCCCCTGCGACATACTTGGCCTGGTGGCTCACTGGTTTTTTATTGCAGTCTAGCTGTAGAACACAAACAGATCACAGAAACTAAAGGGAGATGTGACAAAGGGGGCGGGGCCGGTGTCGCAGCAATATGCCCAAAAACAGAACACATTGCTCGTGACATCAATGATGACAGCAGCGAAGTCATAATGTAAACAGTTTACATTGTTTGCGTTAATACTAAAGAATTATTCGAACGTTGAGTACTGATACCGCAGTGGATAATGAGCACACATTTTGATTACTTTGTGTGTGTGAATTTCTAATGCGAGACTTGAGTTTCGAACTCAGCGCATTAGTTGGCATCTCTCTATATATCTCTTTTCTGTAGAACCTAGTTACACAAGAGTTAAAGTTACAACCACGGGTATGAGAATTAGGAATAGTCCCGTGTAGATGTCACACCCACCGTTCTTCTCTTCCAGGGTTACACCAACGACGTATGGTGGTACTACATGATCTCCTCAGCTTTCTACTGGTCTCTGACCTTCTCCCACTTCTGGGACGTGCGCCGCAAGGACTTCTGGCAGATGTTCGTCCACCATGTCGCCACCATCGCTCTGCTGACCTTCAGCTGGGTCTGCAACCTGCACAGGATCGGGACTTTGGTGCTGCTGCTGCACGATTTCGCTGATATATTTTTAGTAGTGAGTGTGAATAGATTTTATTGCTATGTATTTAGAGTCTGGTTTGTTGCAGTTTCCGCTCGTGTTTAAGGTTCATTGTAGTGTGAGAAAACTGCGCAAGAGTCGAGAATGGACTTCGCTATGGCCAAAGAGGGGCTCACAAAGTTTGAGGTATAGTTCTTGCAACTCACGAAAGCGAGTAAGCTTTACTTGTGTGTGTACGTGTACATGCACATAACGTTTAGTGTAATGTCTATCAAAACTTTTGAAAAACGAACAGTAACGAGCCACCACACTTGTAAAGCTTACTCGCCTTCGTGAATTGCAACAACTATAGTTTGGAACAAATCTCTCAAAGCTTCATCATACAGAAAATGAGCTTATGCATGAAATTCATCGCGTTCTAGTGACGTCAAAATTCTTAACAATCTATGGACGATGACACATAGATGTCGTTGTGTTCTCTCTTGACAGTTTCTGCCCTCTAAAAATGTTATTGTCCTGCAACGAACCGTCCCATCAGTAACATTGACATGGGGCGCCACCGTCATTACCGGATCGCTCGTTCCGATTCTTGCCATGTTGGAAACTATACAGTTGAACGATAGTGGCGCCTCCCTGTCAATGAGTTTGGTGGGACAGTTCAGTGTAGTTCATCTATAAGTAACTGCCTGAAACCACCGAAATTAAAAGTAAAATCAATCATTCAAAATTCCAAACCATAGATAAATTGTCTTTGGTAATTCTCACAAGGGATATTTTACTACAGTCTGGTCTGCGAGCACGTAGAATTTTGTCCAATGACCCCAAGCTACCCATCTTTATCGCTCGCGCGTAATTATATTGCTGTCGCGACTGTGTGACGGGAGCCCGCAGTGAGTGTGCGAGCGCGACAGCAACATAATTACGCGCGAGCGATAAGGATGGGTGGGTAGCTTGGGGTCATTGGACAAAATTCTACGTGCTCACAGACCGGGCTTTAACAAGTTCCTCTGGTACGTAGTTAATGTATTTCTATTGCAATATTCCAGGCAGCGAAGGCGGCCAAATACGCGAACTTCCAAAGACTGTGTGACGTGATATTCGCCGTGTTCACTGTCGCGTGGATTGTCACGCGGCTGGGCTTCTATCCCTTCTACATTATATGGAGGTATGACTGTTATTACATACATTATCATGTGTTAGCTATGTACTCTAACTTCATCATTACAATTATAGCAAGGGGCGCAAAAATTCCACAATTTTTCGTCTATTCAGAAGTAATTTATTCCCAAAGCAATATACCCAGATATGAAGAAAACTTCAGAAATCAGGAAACGGGAAGCAAGTCTGACTGATTACGGGGAAACTGCTCCACGTTCAAACGTTATTAGTTTATCTAAATGGGAGAGTGATGCCCGTTTTCATCAATCCCTAATTTTTCCCCTATGAAAACAAAATTCCTGTTATGTGTTCTACCATGGGGTCACTTAAAAATGAAGGATTGATGGTAAAAAGGAAAGGAAAGGGGAAGCACAAAAGATCCCCATGAGTCAAAATGCATACACTAATGCATGCCCCCGAATGAGATACGAAGTTTTTGACGAATTAATAATGTAGTGTTTTCCTTTCAGCACGTCGATCCGCGCGCCAATGCTGCTGCCGATGTTCGCAGCGTACTATATCTTCAACGCGATGCTGTGCTTCTTGTTAGCGCTGCACGTGCTATGGAGCTGGCTCATCCTGCAGGTCGCCTACAAGGCCATCAGCGCGGGGCAGGTATGGACCTTATGCCGCGGGGATCAGCGCACAGTGCGATGCTGTGCGTCCGCTTGGCGCTGCACGTGCTATGGAGCTGGCTCATCCTGCAGGTCGCCTACAAGGCCATCAGCGCGGGACAGGTATGGACCTTATGCCGCGGGGATACGGCGCACAGTGCGATGCTGTGCGTCCGCTTGGTGCTATGAGCTGGCTCATCCTGCATGTCGCCTACAAGGCCATCAGCGCCGGGCAGGTAGGGACCTTATGCCGCGGGGATACGGCGCACAGTGCGACGCTGTGCGTCCGCTTGGCGCTGCGCGTGCTATGAGCTGGCTCATCCTGCAGGTCGCCTACAAGGCCATCAGCTGGCTCATCCTGCAGGCCTGTATCTCACTTGTGTAATGTAATGGTAAGTGATGATCAGGCCGAAAGTGGAAGCGAGCTCACCCGGAATCCTCAACCACGGAGGAACTGGCTATCTTACCTCTAACTGCCGGAACACAACAATGCTGTTAACATTGTTGTTATGGCGACAGACTTAGGTAAGATGGTGGTAGCTAGCCAGGCGGACTTAGAACAAGCCCTACCACCAACCAAACCGAACAGAAAAATCTGCCCCCATTGGGAATCAAACCCGGGACCTCTGCGTCTGAAGCAGGTGGTCTTACCACTAGACCACAGAGGCGGTATAGACCTTATGCCGCGGGGATATGTCGCAGAGTGCGATGCTGTTTTTGTGGAGCTAACTCAATATTTAGGTCGACTCTAGACCTTATGCTGTGGTTATAAAGCTCAGTGTACGATGCTGTGGAGCTGGATCATTCTACGCGGAGTGGTTAAGAGCGGTTTCATGTTATTTCCAAATCCGAATCCGTTACAATACGGAGTAATCGTAGAACTTTTTGTATAGTTTTTACACACTAGATCCGATATCCATCGTCAGATTTATCTAAAGCCCGATCTGCGAGCACGTAGAATTTTGTTCAATGACCCCAAGCTACCCATCCTTATCGCTCGCGCGTAATTATGTTGCTGTCACTCTCGCACACTCGCTGCGGCCGCCCGTCGCACAGTCGCGACAGCAATATAAATACGCGCGAGCGATAAGGATTAGCTTGGGGTCATTGGACAAAATTGTACGTGCTTGCAGACCAGACTATAGTTAGTTTTTTAGATACGCACTATGAAAGACTTGTATCAGATACAAAGCGAAACCGCTCTAATGCAATACTCATAAGGTTCACAATGTGTTACAAAAATATTGCGTTGCTTATCTTGTTAAGTTGACCAATTTTGGACCTTAACACAAGGTTACCAAGGATTAAAATAAATCCTGTATAATTTCAGATGGAGGGTGACATCCGTAGCTCCAGTTCAGAGATCAGCGATAGTTCCCACTCCAACCACAGCACTCCGAATCGCATCAACAATAAAAAGTAAGTTCTATCCCACTTGTTTTAAAGTACAATGCTGAACAAACGCTTCAAGTAGTGTTGTAGATCTTACAGACGACAGCGCCATTAGAATAAATACACCACTACATTTTTATCACCGAAAAAATTTTAACAGATTATGTAGAAACGTGTGAAAGATTTTAAAGTAAAAAAAAATATTTTTTTCATAAAGTTAATTTTTTTATTAAATTTTCTTTAGTCCGTATTTAACGCCGCTGCTCGCTAGAGTAGTCGTACGCGCTCGCACATTGCCCCGATCTGTCTATCTCTCTCACGCCTCGACCACGCTTCCAGTGTTAAGTGCTAGCGACTCGTGGGTCCATAAATTACCAATTTTGGGATGAAGTTTTGAGTAACTTTATTTAACTTTTTTTTTTGTATAAATAGGACCAGTATCAATAACTCATTACCCAGATATTTTTTTTCGGTGATAAAAATGTAGTGGTGTATGGATCGTTTCATCCACGAAGACGCGCCCCACCAATTTTTGGTCTCGGTCGCGCGGGGTGCGGGGAATTTGATCCGAGCAATCCGAGCGTCATTATTGTAGAGTGCGTGTGCACGCATGGATGATTTAGCGTGTACCGATAACACTCAAACATTAGCGGAAGAATGGTGGGGCGCGTCTTCGTGCATGAAACGATCTATTCCTGGCATCTTATGTTGATGTAATAGGTACTATTTTCCAACAAAAAATATGCCTGAAGTGCTGTCGACTGGACTTTGATGTTCCTATTTATTTTTTAATTCCCTTTAGTTTTACTATGTAAAAAATCTGACTTGGTTATTTGGTAAAATATTTTTCAAAGCCGTGCGATTCCGGCATAGTAGAATAGAAACACCCAATCTTCCCGAAGATGTCGTTAAAGGTGACAAAATATGCGAACATAAGGCCTCCCCAACCCGTCTATAGTCTGGTCGCTGAGCACGTAGAATTTTGTCCATTGACCCCAAGCTACCCATCCTTATCGCTCGCGCGTAATTATATTGCTGTCGCGACTGTGCGACGGGCGCCCGCAGTGAGTGTGCGAGCGCAACAGCAACATAATTACGCGCGAGCGATAAGGATGGGTAGCTTGGGGTCATTGGACAAAATTCGACGTGCTCAGAGACCGGGCTTTAGCTAGCGTTAAGAGTGAAGGCCAAATCCTCCATTTGCCTCTAGTAAACTAGAGAGTTGTACTCCTGCAGTGGAGACTAAACCTGATGATGATGATGGGATGTTGCCAATGGTCTTGGCGACCATAATGAAGGGAAGTCGATCCTTAATTTCGAACTCCTCCTATGTTTTTCTGATAATTTTGTAACTTCAAGAACATAGGAGTTCTTCTCTCTTCTAGAACATAGGAGAATTTTGTTGCGGGTCCAAAGACAGTTTAACTTTCCCCGGGACAAACTTAGCCTTCACTGGTTGGGTATTTATTGTCAAGCTGTAGATCCTGGCTACACAGGAGTTCCAGTGGGAACGAGAGTTGGGAATAGTCCCGTGTTCAGTCAAATATAATGTTGCTAAGTAGTTCAGGGACAAACTTGACCTTCACTGGTTGGGTTTTTACTGTCAAGCTGTAGATCCTGGCTACAAGAGTTACAGTGGGAACAAGAGGTAGGAATAGTCCCGTATTCTGACAAATAAGTGAATCTTGCTAAGTAGTTCAAGGGCAAACTTGACCTTCACTTGTTGGGTTTTTATTTGTCAAGCTGTAGATCCTGGATGCAAAAGTTACAGTGGGAACAGTCCCGTATTATGTGTTTAATGTTGCTAAGCAGTACAAGTTTCGTTACGCAGGTTCGTGCGAATCAAAAGGCGCAGTTTGGCCGAAATCTGCAATAGCCCATACTCCTGGCCCTGTCAGCAAGTAGAGAAATGGCCCTTACCCCCTATATTATATGGCGACTGAACCTACCATATTATATGTATACTAATTCTATATACACGCTTCTACTTTGATCTCGTGTGACGTTTACGCTTTGAGGTTGTTTTTTGGTCTGTGATTTGTTTGGATCTCATCAAGGATGGACAGATGACGGACAAATGACGTATAGATGACGGACTATTATGACGTATAGATGACAGAACGTTAAGGCGAGTTGTACCACCTTACTAATATAATGCTTTTTATTTTATATTTGACAGACTTTAGACGTTTGATATCGTTAAAACAAGATGGTGCAACCCAGCCTTAAGCCGGTTTTCACCATCAGTCCCTTTTTTTAGGCGACACCTATGTAAACAAAATTCCTGTTATGTGTTACCATAGGGGTCACTTTAAAATTAGGGATTGATGGTGAAAACGGGCATTAGACAAACAAATTTTTATAGGTGCTATGTCCGTTACCTGTCCATGCATATAATCCCATCATCAAGAAGCAAACGTAAAATGACGCTTCTTAACTTTGTGATAGTGCTTGTTTTCTATTAACATTTTTTCAAATCAAATCAATCATTGCCCAAGCGCACGATCAAACCTATAAAAAGAAATTAATTTAAATATCATGACAACCTTTTTGGTACAAAAATCTTCTAAACGCTTAACAAATTATTATATTGATCATTTTTAATATTCATTTTTATTTTACATTGTTTTTGTTATTTTCATCTATTAATATCAATAATATTAAGTTAATTATTAAAGATTTTTTTTTGTAAATAAATGTTATTCGATTTGATACTATTCTTTTATTTATGTTCTGGATAGAAATCCTAGTCTGTATTTAAATTGGCATATTAATTAGTGCATTCGATTTTATAGTTTGAAGCATTCAGTGCATAATGTTTAATTATTGGTTTTATTTATATTTTCTATGCTACTAAAATGTAGTTAAAATTCAGAAAACCCTTAAGTTAAACAGATCTGGATTTTTTTTCTAGCCTATGAGGCGTTCACAACACAATCATATCAACTCTATTAATATTAAAATGATCTGAATGTATGACATATGTATTTCATGACGAGTAAAAGCTGCTACGTGGTATGTAAAAGCAGGGCCCTGTAGGTATACAAATGCCATACTATCCTCGCAAGTTGCAATAGAGCAATTGACACCTTTAAGTAATGGACAATTTGACACCATTCTCCAATAATTCGAAACCACAACTTTTCTAAAAAGACACTTCATTCTGGTCTTATGGACTTAATTAATTTTAAATTACCTGTAAATTACGATTTTTGGTCGCATTGTAATTGAAAAAAGTAGTATAATTGAGTTGACAAAATAGTGACGTCACTTGCTTGTAGTGCCATACAAAATGTATGAGAGAAGAGTTTCGTTTTGACAGTTTTAAAAAGTACTTCAATTGATTGGTGGTGTCAACATGTCTATTGGCATTTGTGATGTCAAACTTATGCTCCTTCACGCCGTTTAATGTCGCGAGGCACTGCCTCAGTTATGCGCTAGATTTATAGAAAAGTTGATTTTACAATAATTGAGGAAAGGTTATAAGAATAAGATAAAGTCAAATAAACCTTTTTTTAATATTATGTAAATTTACGCATTTTGTAACTGGCAACATTTCTTCCAGGGAGACATAGGGTCCCGCCGGCCGTGCGCGACGCGCCCGCGCTCCGTCACGGGAGCGCACTCGCGCGCACGTGCTTACTAACGGCACGTGATGTCCGCTGCACGCGCACGCGCGCTTCTGATCCTGACTACGTCACGTGTTTAGTGAAGTGCACTTTTATTCTTGATTACGTCACGTGTCCTGTGAAGCGCACTATACGTCAATTCTCTAGTGAAGTGCACTTTGGTTTATTACGTCAGTCGTGTCCAGTAAAGCGCGCGTTCTACGTCTACGTCACACGTCTGGTGAAGTGCGCTTCTATACCAGATTGATACATCACGTGTCTAGTGAAATGTATTCTTGATTACGTCACGTGTTCAGTGAAGTGCTCTTCTATTTCTGATTACGTCACGTGTCTAGTGAAGTTTACGTCTATTCTGGATTACGTCACGCGTCTGGTGAGGTGCGCTTCTATTCCTAATTACGTCACGCGTCCTGTGAAGCGCGCTTCTGTTGCTGATGATGTCACGAGTCTACTGAAGTGCAATATTCTTGATTACGTCACGTGTTCAGTGAGGTGCTCTTCTATTTCTGATTACGTCACGTGTCTAGTGAAGTTCACGTCTATTCTGGATTACGTCACGCGTCTGGTGAGGTGCGCTTCTATTCCTAATTACGTCACGCGTCCTGTGAAGCGCGCTTCTGTTCCTGATTACGTCACGAGGCTACTGAAGTGCAATATTCTTGATTACGTCACGTGTGCAGTAAAGTGCGCTTCTGTTTCTGTCTAGTGAAGTGCTTTGGACAGTGGGGGAGTGTCTTCAATCGCCGGATCTGTACGTATCCTACTGATGTTTCCAACTGTACAATTCTTTGTAGTATTCAGTGGTATGTTGACGGTTGAAACGTGTTTCAAAAGCCGGATTTTTTCAAGTATCAATGAGAAGACGTATATTTATTATTATTTATGGATTAAAATTTAAATTAGCATGCTAAATCTCTGGAGTTGCAAAATTATGAACGTTCATAATGTGTATTGAAATTAAAATACTTTGGAAATACGCCTCCAAACTTTGCTTTGAATACAGAAGTCTCAAAAACGTATGAAAAGTTTTGTTTACATCAGAACTAATTTTATTGATACAATATTATATTTATGAATTATGAATGAAGATCTAGTCTTAACTTTCCATTATGAACAAAAGGAGTTTGACAAATTGTATGAACAAATAATGAGTACCTACTATAGTCTGGTCCGTAAGCACGTAGAATTTTGTCCAATGACCCCTAGCTAACCATCCTTATCGCTCGCGCGTAATTATGTTGCTATCGCGCTCGCACACTCACTGCGGGTGCCAGTCGCACAGTCTCGACAGCAATATAATTACGCGCGAGCGATAAGGATGGGCAGCTAGAGGTCATTGGACAAAATTCTACGTGCTCACGGACCGGGCTTTAGTTGGTCATCATTTTACGATACCAGTCTTAAAAGTACATAATATTATGTCTGCTATGGCCTTAAAAAGACGCTATAACTTATATTTGTTTAACTAAGAACTGATCAAAAGTTTATTTACTAGCATTTATTTTAGTTTTACTCGCTCTAGTTTAACTGTTTTTAAGCCCCTCCGTTAATTATAATAAAAAAATAATTCTTAACGCCAGAATACTTAAATAACTTCTCGTTTTAAATTTTTGCTTACATGATTAACGCCCTATTTACAAACATTACTATGAGAACTCACAGTGCGCGTGGACTCACAGGGTGACACACGACAATAACAGAACTCTATTCAACGCTATGCGTTCAATTTGCTGCTTCACTTAAGCAAGCATCGTTTGTGAATACGGGCATAAATCTATTCGTTATATTTTCCGGTCGAAGGAAGATATCTCTCAATAATTTTAATTAGTTCTGTTTTTTTTTACAATTAGTCCTATTCTTATAAATTATGGCATGTATTTAAGGCTATTGTTTACTTTCCTAATAATATTTTCTTATCTTATGTCCGCCATAAAAGGTTCCTATATTTAAATTAAAAAAATAATTCTAGAAATCTTCGACGTGGCACGCTGAAATCGTTTCAGCTCGGAATGACAACTTCCCAAAATGACAACCGGGGCGCAAAATGTCCACTTCTCGAAATGACAACTTCTTAAAATGTCAACTTCGCTAAAAGACAACTTCTCATGATGTCTATTTCTCACAATGACAAATTCGCATTTGGTTTACTTCGCATAATGTCAACTACTTGTTGATATTTTATTTTCATTATTTCTAGAGTTCTAGTTCTTCTAGAGTTGTCATTATGTGAAGTTGACCAAATGCGAATTTGTCATTGTGAGAAATAGACATTATAAGAAGTTGTCTTTTAGCGAAGTTGACATTTTAAGAAGTTGTCATTTCGAGAAGTGGACATTTTGCGCCCCGGTTGTCATTTTGAGAAGTTGTCATTCCGAGCTGAAACGGCTGAAATCACTCTTATTCCCTGAGAAATAGAGTGCCTTTTGCAGTCCAACCATTTCAAAACGGTTTCAAAACTGGTCGCGTCAAGTGCGGTCTTTCAACGGAATCTATGGCAGAAACTTAGATGCAACTCNGACATTAATGTCCTGACTATGCGAGGGGAGGGGAAGTTGACTATAGCGGAGAAAGCGCCTTACAAGTAAGGCACTTCCCGCGTAACCATCACTTCTATCATCCCGGAGGCATGCGTAGCCAGACACACGGAAGTGTGATCCAGGTACGAGCCATGTCTCCGAGACGGCTAGAACAGATGGGGAGTATTTGTTTATTAAAAAGGTTAATTCATGCTTTTTGCGTCTAATGCTTTGGCAGTTCCATTGAACTACCTTTTTGTCCATTATTAATATCGGTTATTTGTGAGATTTGGGAAAGCATTTGTGCAACGTTGGACGGTAGGGCGATTTTACGACTGGAAATAATACTGATGATGAGGGAGAGGACCATCTCCAGGAGGCCCTCATCACCAGGGGAAGAGGAAGGGGAAGATCCACTATTCAGAGCGCAACCATTAGGAAGGGAAGAAGCACAATTGCCAATAATGGCTTGGTGTGCCTGCTTGTCATAACCCTTATCTAACGGCGCGTGAGAGCGGGGAGTGCGAGGGATGGACTTTCTGTAAGAGATGGTTTGGCTTGAGGATGGAGAGAGGGGTTGGGATAGTTGGAAAGTGGGGCTGATGCTTTGTGAGGACGGAGATTTAGTGGCATCTGCGTAGGACTTGCGGACTGGTTGGAATTGGGAGGAGGCCTCAGAGTAAGAAATATTGTCCTGAGACATAGTTATTTTAATTGCCTTTTGGCGGGAATGCTCTGGACAGGACTTGTTGACCGCAAAATGTGGGCCTAAGCAATTGACACAAGTTGCTTTACCTTCCGAGACGTCGCATTCTTCTGCTGGGTGGGGTTGGGTGCACCGATAGCATCTGGGTTTCGACCTACATTGTGCCTTAACATGGCCAAATCGGCAACAGTTGAGGCATTGAATTGTTGGAAGCTGGTACGTCTCAACTGGAATCGAATTGTGGCAACAGAAGACTCTTTGAGGAAGAACTTGACCCTTGAAAGTCACCACAACNTGCAACTCAAAAATAACTAGAAGTTGCAGTTTCGTTGTAATTGCGTTTCACCGTGTATTCTGGGCCTTACACTTGATTTGCCGTCGAGTGTAATACTTATGTAAAATAAGTTTACGTTTTAAATTCGGGAAAATATCTTTAGTTTGCTTGTTATTATTGCTTAAAAACTAAATTATAAGTCACACAATTTTCTCCGGGACCATAATTTGGGTAAAAGTATTATTTTTAATTAAATTATGCTAGTTTTTTTTTATTACTGTCTACTTCTAAAATCGCTACTTACCATTGACTTAATTTTTATATTACCACTTAACTCGTTTTAACTTAAAATTAAAATAATTAGTTTAATTGTTGCTGGAAAGAGAGAACTCAAAGTAATGAGGTTTTATTAGGCATTTTTATTATAAAGCATTTCCTCGCACACTATGTGGTACCGATAACACGAAAATAATATATTTACATTTATAAAACGTATTAGCAAAATTCTCTTTTTATGATTTGTGAGTCTAAAATTGATACTGATCTCACACAAAAGGATATGAAACAATTAAAACAACGACTTTACATCTTATACCTACTTAACTCTAAAGTTTAGTAAAATGAGCTGTTAAAAATATAGCTCTAAGTGAGATTTAATAAGTATGATATTGACATTTTGTCCTCGCTTTATTTACATTAACTAAAAACGCAATAACAGCTGTTTTCTCAGCTAAAAATATGAATTGAGGTTGGTGCCTGCATAATACATTTAAATATTTACTTAAGTAATTGTTAATCTTTTAGATAGCGTAATATTATACGGGCAAAGTTATTGTATCGCTTGCAGTCATTTCGATTCTAAAATAATAAAGTTCTTAACATTTAATGCCCTATTCAATTAAGGTTTGAGTATTGAAGGTACTTGAATAAAAACGCAGCGCAAGGCAGCGTTGTGGGGATAGTTCGTTATTTGTGCGAGAGCCGTGGTTGTGAGCGGACGTATTGTTTCGCGGCGTAGGTTTTATATGAAATCGTTTTTCAAAAATAACGGGCGATAGAATAACAATGCTTAATGTTTATAACGGTTACTAAAGTTAGTGCCTGATCGCACGCGTGCATTCATTACTCACGAGATTAAGTTAGTTTAAGTATAGGATAATGGTATATTTGAACTTGTCCAGTTATTCAAAATTAGTGAAATTTCAGCGAATTTCTTTCTTTTCACTGATTTTGTTCACTTAGGGTCGTATTCTAAAACAACGCTACAACTCCATTTAAACTCAAGTTTATGATTTTGAGGGTTTAATCTGTTAAACTGTGAAGATGAATGAACGTTGTTTTGGAATAAGATCCTTAGTGATTGTACTCTACAGTTTGTCAGCTTGTAAAAATAATGTGATGTGAATATTATTCGTTACATTTGACCGACTGTGGAAACAAATTGGAACGAGTTTTAGCTGTTAAGCTTGCGGTGCATGTACTGATTATAGAGTGTATAGTCGACAGCAGATCAACATACCACTAAACTAATTTCTTCAATGGATTTTGGGCTTTATTTCCTTGCGGCCTTGGCATAAAGTGTAAAATCATTGTGGATTTTTGGTGAGTTGATGTGCTGGTGCTGTACATTATTGTTCTTATTGCACTCGTGTATGTGTGTCGGTGGTATTGGGTTTTGGGTTAAATCAATAAGTGGCTGAGGCTCTTCAGAGGCTTTTTAATTTTAATATTTTTGATATACGGTTGAAAATGGATTGTAGTACATACTTGACTGTTGTATTGTATAGTCTGGTCTCCGAGCACGTAGAATTTTGTCCAATGACCCCAAGCTACCCATCCTTATCACGCGTAATTACGCGCGAGCGATAAGGATGGGTAGCTTGGGGTCATTGGACAAAATTCTACGTGCTCGGAGACCGGGCTTTAGTGTTTATTTTTCTGATCGTTTTTATGTTAATTTCGCGTTGTTTTGATAAGAAAGTCCGTCAGTTATTGACAATCAAATACCATTTTTAAATTCTCCGACACATTATTAACACGTAGTCCCTTCAGATGGTTGATCTTTAGAACAAATATAAGGCAACGGAGGATCATATCATTTGTCGTTATTATTATACTAAAAAGCACATTATTTACTAGTTAGATTAATGTTTTGTCTTAATGCTATAATATCGAAAACACCCAAAGATGCTTTATTAAATTTAGTATTAGAAAGTAAGATATAGGTCTTAGTACGCCACAGAGATGCAATCGGCGACTAATTTTCATTACGCTGTCAGTGGCATCTGTGTGACGTCATATACGGACGACAAAACATCAAGCTAAAATCTAAATACTGCTGGAATCTTATGCCCTTGTGATAAGTGCTATATTGCAACAAAAATTTACACTTGATGTGCTGTCAACGTGAGACCACCACGATGTCCGTCTTAATAATATTTTTTAATTAAGCGATGTTACATTATCAAGTACATTATTATAATAATAATTATATGACTTAAAGACCAAAGCTAGCGCATTATAATATTAAGTGACAAAATACAAACACTGGTCACACTGTACATAATTTTATATTTTTGAATTCGATGGCTATGCGTTACTTGTTTATAATTATATGAAGCAATATTTTTGTGTTCTTAAAATATATTATTTGGTTATGTACGTGTTATATACTTTGTTGAATAGGTGCGAGGTTTAGGTGCCTGGTTAAAATATATAAAATACAAATAGATAATGATATTTATCCAGCCATACTACTACATTTGTGCCTTTGCATAAAATCAGAACTACTGTATAGCTGGATTCACTGCAGATCTTACCTTTAGTAAAATATTATATTAAATTGTATTTCAATATAATCCAGTACTAAATAGAAAATATTTTAAATGTTTGTTATTTGTTAATATGATAGATACCACAGTGTTGGATAAATTGTAATCGTGCTATTTTGTTTCTGGTAACATATTTAATTTCAAAGTTTTCTATCACATATAATATGAGTTATAGTTCCAAAATACTAAACTGTCCTATGCATGACATTGACAGTGGGGCGCCACCGTCAATACCGGATCGCTGGTTCCGATTTTTGCCATGTTGGAAACCGTATAGTTGAACGATGGTAGCGCCCCCCTGTCATTGAGTTTGGCGGGACAGTTCAGCGTGGGTCATCTATATTTCATATTAAGAATTGGTACCATTATAACTATCTACTTGAGTATGTGCAAATTAAAAGACAATGGTGTGATAATAACACAACGAAAATCATGTGCTCTTATTTGTGTAAAAAAAATAAATCGCAATCGCAACACTGTGGCGTTCTATCTACCACCAACGTGTACTTACTATGTGTGCTACAGTGAGTGTTTGTTTACAATGAGGATTTGTATTTGTTTGGTGCAAGTGTACTGAATAGGTATTATAGGATAGTTTGGTGCCTTCATCCGTTGATTGGCGATGGAGTTTAGAAAATCTTAGGATTTGAAGTTTAGATTCCATCGTCAAATAAATATGTATCTTTAGCTAAAACGTCTTTAGATGCTACCAGTAATACTGAAAAGTATTTTTGGTATAATCTATTGAAAAGTTATCATACTGATAGATTTTTAAGCATGAGCCTAAAGTTGTTGTACACTAGGTTAAAGTATAGAAACAACATTGTTTTCAATATGGCACAAACATTTTAAAATGTCCTATCGTCTTCGCATTTATAGCTTAGTTCATATAATTTATAAATGTCTGAATTATAATTTATTTTTACATTATAATTGAAATTATTTATCCTGGTTGAATTCTGTTTAAGTATTATGTTTTAGATATTGTTTAAGCAAATTGATTTTAAACTTGTTAGCAATTTCCTGACAAAACAAAATGGAACCATCCTGCCACGAAATATAGTGGATTTTTTTGGAACTAAAACATAAAACTGCTGTTCCCTATAGTACAGTACCTCTAGCATGAACAACTTTCGACTTCGAATCGTTTGCGTATTTGACAAAATTCGATATTCAACCTTCGAATCAAACGATAACGTGACAATTTTGATTCTCAAAATAAGTTTCAACCATTTCTCATACAAAGTTCACTTTACGACACGTTCACAAGGGCGCTGTTGTAGTTTTCGTACTTAATCTTTTGACGGCGATTCGAGCACGCAAACGATTCGAACTCGAAAGTTTTTCGTGCTAGCTGTACAGGTGCGGCTAAAGATATTGTTAATGTAATTATTTTCTAAGGGTACCAATTGAGTTGTCTCTGATTAGTTATGATGAGTTTTAAATATGTAAAATGTGTTATACTTTATTCATTGTAATTCCTAAAGTTTTATTGAATATAATTTCGTATCTAAATAATGTTGAATCACATTTATTTAATTAATGAAAGTTAATGTTTTGAAGATGATTATTACTATATTAGTTTATGATTATGATTGTGTAAAATCTTATTTATTTAGATTGGAACTTGAGATTTGTAGTTGTCATTTTGTTTAAATAATTTTAAAAAGTTTGCTGTGATTGGATGTCATTTTATTATTTTGACAAATGGCAACACTAAAATTAAGGATTTTGACTTTTCAACTCGTATCAGAGTTCAGTCTATCATGAATCTGCGAGATTACTTCAAACGTCGTTTTCGTATTTTTGGATTATCCGTTGCTATCGCTAGACGGATCGATCCAAAAAAGCGGGGACAGCGCCTTGAGAAGTCCCACAAATGTGCGAAACTACTTGATCGCAAAAATTGTAAAGTTTATTGGCGGAAAGTCGGAGCCTGAAATTGTTATCAATCTAATAATTTGATTTCAATTATTCCACATAACTTATACTGAAATAGGTAACTTAAAAGTTTTCTACTGTCTTACGGTTTCTTGCTTTTTGACCAAAGCAATGGCAGGGTTTTTCAGGTTGTAAAATAAATATTATGTAAAATGTTGTATGTACCTAGTCTTTCTCTTTAAAGTTATGTGGGATACAATATTAATATTATACATTTATGTGTTGTGTACAGTGGTGTGTATGTTGATACTTGAGCATTGTTTTGCGAAAATATCCTCTTTTGTATGCGAACAAAATGAAAGAATAAAATATAAATATTACAAATTGGCTGGTTATTATTTAAATTATATTACTAAAAATATGTATAGTGCAAAAAGAGTAAAGTTTTTTCCTTTGGCTTTCTTTACTCTGCAAAGATATTATAATTTTCATAAAAAGAAGAATATTAGTAACGCATGAGAACATTATTGGGATAAGAAGAAGATTATAATGGGTGCCGGAATATGTGATAAAATCCACCACATTAGCAACAAAATATAGACTGGCAACATTTACATCCGCTATCACTGGAAGTGTCAAATTCGCCAATCTGTCATTTGTCAAAATCCAACCAGACCCAGTGCTCGGCGTTCGTTAGCGTTATCGGTTATCGAATTAAAATAGCATTAGAAANTGCGTGCGTTATGGACATAGATTAGTTAGTGCAGAATCGTTAAAACTATAGCTATCTCTTTCATTTGCGTGCTATTTCGTATCTTTTGTTTCACTTGTCAGTTACATTTGTCAATGTGTGCGATTTGGAATAGCTCGGCACGGATTCAAATCGTAATTTCTATGAACGTAACATATCTATAGTTCTTTAATATCATTGGCACACCACAAATAATTAAAAGTTGGCGGTTAAATTATAAAATAATGTTTTAAAAAGGCAGTTAATATATTCAATAATAAGACAAAATGATTATGTATAGGGACAACAAAATAGATTTGCATTTTTTTTAAAGATTATGATAGCTCTTACCTTAGTAAGAAACGAATATTTCGATTGTTTTTTTCGCATAGGTCGCGGTTTGTCAAACAAATGGTTGATGCGCCGCGATGTTTGAAAAAATAAAAAACGTGTGTAGCCAGTTGAGTAATAAATGATATTTCTGTACAATTTCTACTAAAAAATATAAGGTTTGGCTACAAAAAACCTTAATTTTCTTTAAAAACTGGAGCATGCCAATAAATTGGTAGAGTGCCAATGATTGGGTGGTTTACCCTATAGTGTAAAAAGTGTGAAGTTTTTTCCTTTGGCTTTCTTTACTTTGCAAAGCTATTATAATTTTCATAAAAATAATATTATGAACACATTACAACTTGAACGCCTCGATAGAAGCAATAGAAGAAAAAATCCATTAAGTATGTCAGATAAGATTATAATGGGTGCCGGAATATGTAATAAAATCTACCACATTAGCAACAAAATATAAAACTGGCAACATTTACATCCGCTATCACTGGAAGTGTCAAATTCGCCAATCTGTCATTTGTCAAAATCCAGCCAGACCCAGTGCTCGGCGTTCGTTAGCGTTATCGGCCATCGAATTAAAATAGCATTAGAGATTAATGAATAATCAGTATAACTCGTGATTATAGAAAGAGGCACAAGCGGTGAAAATGCTGAAGGTTTTAGTGGATACGTTTTGGAGTGAGCATGTGTGGTTACCGCCGAACGTAACGTGGGAAGACATCAAGCCTGGGCCAGATAAGGCAGTGAATTACAACGACCACACTCACGTTTGGTATCCTATACCGTTAGCTTTGGTTTTCATAGCTCTACGGGTTGCCGTTGAGAGGTGAGTCCCTTTTTTATGTAAGGAGTAATGACACAAAAGCTGATTAGCGATATAACCTATTCAATGAATGGCTACTTCGCGGTCTGTTGAGCGTATACGCCTTCGCACTGGTAATAAAAATGGAAATGTGTAATAATCAATCTTGTTTTGCATTGAGCAGAACTATTCTGGTTCGTTTTACATAAAAATGTTTCAGCAGTGAAGTTTAGAAAGGTTTATCTAGGGTAAATCTGACCCAGGGTCACTTAAGCTATTGGATGTGTCACCTACGTAAGATTATTAGTGATATAGTGATGCATGTGTCATTTCTAAGTGACTGCACCTGCCATCTTTTTCACAGATATGTGGGAAAAATATCTACCTACATCTGAATGAGGATAATGTTATCTGCCTACTCATTTTGTAGTCATTTGTTGATAAAGTATACTTTTATTTTATTTATTTATTTTAAATGATTTGCCTGCATGTATCACAAAAGTGGTTGTGGTTTTATTCAGAAAAAAGTAGGTAACTAATAAACACATTTGAATTCTCACAATTTCCTTGGATAGATAATTAAAAAAAATACCTCAATTTTTAAAATTAACAGATTGGTACATCATTAAAAAACTTTCACTAATGTAGGTATACAAAAATTATATTTACTGTGTACCTACTATGTATTGCCTGTTAACATATTATTTTATCCTCAACATATTTTAATAATAATATTTTTTTGCTACTAGAAGAGGCATTAGAATTTATCCTACTTACTAAGGCTTTTAAATTATTTATTAATGTTATCTGTGAGATAAACTTATCTACAATATCTTAAATATGTAATAAAAGTACTAAATCAGTCTTAGTAATCTATTGTTATGTAAAAAAAACTTGTGTATTTTAAAATGTGCAAATATTATAGGTTTTTTTAATATCAATTAATACGTTGGACATCATTCGAGTCATCTAGTGTCTCGATGTTAAATGACGTAAATTGTAACAGAACAGCATAGGTTATTTTGAATGTGAATGTAATACTTGTCTGTTCTCAATTTGTCCTTTATTTACTTAAAGATAACTAAAAAGATATTCACGAGGCCATGACAACTCGTGTGTTGTAGTAACGTCAACAGAATTTGCACAAATTATACAAAAGTTGTGCTGGCCTGTGACCTTAAAGTTACACTCTCATTCATAAAAAATAATAGCTATGCTCTGTAGGTATTATATATATATCCTAGTTGTTTACAAAAATAGGGAATAAGTGTAAAAGTAAATGAACAAAAACCATCGAACAAAACACAAGTGACCTTGTTTTTATCTATTGTGGTTTCTAAACCTGAAGGTTGACTAGACAATGCCCCAGTGCAGTAAGTCACTGTGCGTTGTCTTAGACATTAATATAATAAGTAAATTGGTCTGGTGGCCTCATTGCTATTAGGGTCAACAAATAAATCGTTCGGTGCCACGGTTGACTTATAACGTCTTTAATCATAAAAAGGTTTATGGACTTGATTGGCAGATCTGATTGTGTCAATTGATTAATAGACGGTTGTCTGCGAATATAAAAGCAAAAGCAACTGTTTGTCTGTATTTTTTTCTAATTTATTAGTTCATGAGATGAAAAATCCTATTATTGCCCAATGCTCTTTGGAGCAAGATCAAACGCGTAGCTCAAGACCGAACGCGATGGAGGACTGTTGTGGACGCCCTCTGCCCCATCTAGGGGACATAGGACCATAAGTCAAGTAAGTCAAGCCCAATGCGTTTAGTAAGAAATATAAATTGTTATTGTTTCATTCACATGAGATAACAGATCATAATTAACGCGGGGGCGAAGCCGTAGGCAGATGCTAGTCATTATTATTTGTTATATGAAGAAGGTCACTCATGCATTCATTGAGTAAAACAACAAAAACTACTTAATCTTTGAAGATAAAATGCAAGTAGTTACCAGCCAAGTAGGATGGCTTTTACGTTCGAATAAGTCTTCATTAGGTCTTAAGTTCTATATTTTTGTCCATAATCTATGTGTGTTGTCCATAAAAAAGACATAGTTTTAGTTAGAATCTCTACTAAAACGAAGTCCGTGCAGGCGAAGCCGCGGCCTATCGCTAGTTCAAAATAATACGTAGGGTCGCGACGTTCAGAAGGTCAATAGCGGAGCGGACGACATTTTTCATACATTTCGCATGTTTTTTAAGGCCGAAAATGTATGAAATTGTTTCATTTTGGACTATACATTTTCAGTTAACACACAGCTTTGTTCTGCAGACACCTTAATGGGGGCGCTTGCTAAAAGTGTCCATCTAGACTAGAAAAAGAATGTGCCTAAATGCATGGCCTTAGTCCTAGATGTTAGCCATTAACAAACTCGCTTAATAGCACTGGGATCGCGGGGAGGAGTCCCCCACGCACAAGGAATTCCGAGTGATTTTTATTCAGTAGCTATCTCGATTTAAAATGGTTGACAGCAGTTGACAGCCTTTTGAGATTAGAACCCACAGTCCCTGCGTCAATCAGTATTCGTTAGTCCCACGGCTACCCAACCGCGCCACCGTGCACCCTCCCTTAACCCCTGACGCGTCGGTCCCAGAAGTCGCCAGAAAAAGTTTTCTACAAAAAAACATTATACTCAACTCCCAGTACTCACGTTTCCCCTAAATAAAGTGCTAGAATATTCAGTTTTAGTCAAATACTCAATGGGACTTCTTCTAATTTTTGAAGTCAGTTAAATAGTTCGTCTGTTGCGAAGAGAATACAGCTGTTAACCGGTTAATTAACCTAAATAAGTTCAGTTGATAGAAGCTTTCTAATTAAGAAATTGGAGCGGGAATTGGACATGGAATTTGTTGATTAAATGTGTAAATTACATAATAATTACTCATTTGTTATGTTCGTGTTCGCACCTTGTCCATTAATTTCATGATAGATTCGCAATTAGCATTTGTAGTTGTTATTGTAGATGTTTACTAATAAAGTCGTAAAAAAATTAGTCGTCATCCCCGTTAACCCCGTCCAGTTAGCTCTTGTTACAAGTAGGTTCACCACAATCGACGGGAATCTAACACTTACCTTTCCTCGAATCTTGTATCGACATACAGTCCGATGCATGCTGAAGCTGAAACCATAGGGCCATTGGCGCCTTTAACCATAACTAACTTTCTTAAAACGTTTACATTATAGGACAATATTAGAAAAAAAATACGTAGAAATAAACTAAATGGCAGTCTAACAGCGATTGGAATCTTAAAATTGGCCATAAACGGTCAAATTATTTGCTTTTCTAAACACCTTTTCTAGGTATGAGAAAATAATTTCCTATGTAAATAGTATGCAATCAAGTTATTTCAAGATTTTTCTTTAATGTTCTGCTCGCGTGATGTGCGCGACAAAGAAAGTTAAAGTGATGTGAATTTTAAATGGCCAACAGTTTCATGCTGATTTTGGTAAAATATTGCATTAACTATACGGTTGACGTGTTAACTATTTCTTTTTAACAAATGAAAAGGAACAATCTCTGGACAATCAAACTGCTCCCTTTGAGCTTCTCATATGAAACATTCTGAATTTAAATATTATGATTAGAAGATGAGCGCGCTCAATCTAAAAATCTCAATTATAAACTGCGCCAAAAAAAGAAAGAAAAGGTAATCTATTATTTACGTACAAATACTCACAGGCCTCCAAAAGTATGAACAGTGATGCTGAATGCTGACCAGCCTGACTACTTTCTAACACAGTTTCCGTATTTGCGGATCTATCGCCCGTATTCACAAACATAACTATGAGGTCTCACAGTGCGCGTGGACGCACAGGGTGGCACACGAACCAATCACAGAGCTCTATTCAACGCTGTGCGTTAAAAAAACACTAGCCCTCCTTCTGGCGCAGTCGTTTAAATACAAGTTATTAATAGTCCCGTTAAACCCCCGTGATAAGCTAAATATGCTTGTGTTACGAGTGGGTTCGCCACAATAGTCCAGAGCGGCGAGATTTTTTCTTTATCCACAAAGAGGAAGCTCTTGGCCTGTATCTCACCTGATGGTAAGTGTCGATCAGGCCGAAGGTGGAAGCGAGCTTCACCTGGCATCCTCAACCACGGAGGAACTGGCTATCTTACCTATGACTGCTGGAACACAACAATGCTGTTAACATTGTTCTTCTTCTTTTCGTGTCGACAACAAACCTACACAGTGTCAGCCCAAAACTCCGCCACAAGAGTTGTTGTTATGGCGACAGACTTAGGTAAGATGGAGGTAGCTAGCCAGGCGGACTTAGAACAAGCCCTACCACCAACCAAACCGAACAGAAAAATCTACCCCCACTGGGAATCGAACCCGGGACCTCTGCGTCTGAAGCAGGTAGTCTAACCACTAGACCACAGAGGCGGTTAATAAATGGGTGGGGTTTGATTGAAGTTCGAACCCGCGTTCCTCGGATCTCGATTCGGGTGATACGACACCAAAATCATTTAGTGTCGCTTACCAAGCGATCGCAGAATGCTTCTCAAACATTTTGCAATGAAGTAACCAGGTTTTGACTTGTGGGAAGTCCATGTGAATTCATTTCGCCTGCACCGAGGACGCGCCACAAAAAAAAATGAAAATATGACCTCCCTGATGTAATCAATAAACTCTCGATTATTATCACAGGATATCTATTGCAATGAGATACGATAAGCGTCAAAAAATATTACATTATCTATCATAATCATTTTGGTATATTTGATTTTTCTTTCGGCCTAGTTAATTATTTTTTAAACTTGCATCTTTTGTAGACATGATGACGTACGGGAGTATCAAAGTGGTAAATATTTTTAGTATTAATGAATTATTTGTTTACAATAATGCCTGGAATGTAAAATTAAGATAATAAAAACCTGACCTGCACAACCTGCACTATCAGAGTCATGCGTTCGTTTTCTTTGTTTTCTCATGAAAAAAATAAATAAGTTAATGTCATCAATGCACAAACAAACATAATATTGTCAATGTAGGTTTTTGACCCAGACTGAGAGGTGTGAATGTAAATACTTTCTTTTTTCTATTGATACTAGAGCAAATATCTGATCGCTTAATTTTGTGAAGCTGTCATATTGTCTAAGAGGGCTGCATCCCTCGGATTTTGGGTGAGGTTTATTTATTGTGTCTAAAACACTATTACATAGGTATCAAACACCACTTAGCAAAGCATATCAAAGTATACATGCGGAGTCACTTCACACCCTCCCTTAGCTCCGCGTGTACACATTAGCCCATTAGTAAAACGCGTATCATCAGTTTATAGCCTTAACCCCTATGCTATTAGTGTTCTGAGTCGCAACAGCACATTTAACTTGTCAATGACGTAATTAACGTTTCAGTAAACCTATTGTTAGTTATTCGCGAGTCCATTGTTGAGCGACTCCGGTAAAAACTGTGTGGTAAGGCTGTCGCGTCCGATGGAGCGATACGAAGCACGCTAAACTGGCTTCTGAAATATTACATAATATCTTCAAATATTATTTCAAAATCAATAGTTTATTCAGTACATAGGCCCTTTCCGTGGCACTTATACACGTCCCAAATATAGCTTGCCCTACCACCACTTCGGGACAACATAATATTTTATGGGCTGGTGCTTAGAAGTAGTGGCGGAAGAAACTCAGTCACATTTGTCAGGCTCTTTTTCAATCAAATACTACAGCAATTTATAACTTACATGACACGTAATAAGTGCGCGCTAGGCAAGTATAAAATTAGGGATAACCCTTAGCAAAGAAATTTGAACTCAGTAATCATGTATGATCGCTGCAAGTATTGAAAATGAAATTAAACACACACTGGAATTTATGGATTCAGTGCGACTTCTCAGAATACGGACTTAAATCTATACCTACGTTTTGAACTTCTATACGTCTTACATTATCTTTGACTTGTTTTTCGACCTCAAGACAATAATACTATTAAAATGTATTTACGGTTCAAAATACGGTATTTATTTACTTGACACACGCGAAACAAAAAGTTAACTGCAAAAACAAATTATCTCGGCTATGAATGAATGCGTAATGCCCGGTTTCCTCCACCGAAGCGGAGAGGAGAGGAGATGATGTGTGTTTGAATAACCAATCAGATTTCGTTCATCATCATTTCAGCCTAGGACGTCCACTGCTGAACATAGGCCTCCCCCAATGATTCCCACAATGGCCAGTTGGTGGCGGCCTGCATCCAGCGCCTTCCTGCTACCTTTATGAGGTCGTCGATCCACCTTGTGTTTCGTTATTTCCACATAACTCCTCAGCTCATCTTCGGTTCGGAAACCTGATTGGGTTTTTAAACACATCTCTGCTCTCCGCTTTGGTAGAACCGGGCCTCAAACGCCATCTTTTTACACCAGTGCGTAGTCGGGGCTTATGACGTATGCCTTGCTTGTCTATGAATTTTTAAAACGGGTCAACCTACCTGTACTAGCCAGTTTCAAAAATCCTTATTTTAATGGCGGATGTACACTATACGGGAAATTGGTCAAGACTTAATAGTGTGAACATCATCTCGGTTACTTTCTCCTCTCTTCTCGTGTGCGTGACCTATACGTGTGCGGGCTAGCGCTTCGACTTGGACAATTTGCCGCATAGTGTACATCCGCCATACCATTTGCTAGTGCTAAATATACAAAACTCACGCCATAATCTTAGACACCCTGTATGGTTGGTTCCAGGGCAGTGTTGGCACCCTTCGGCCGGTCGCTGGGCATCAAGGATGTCAGGTCGAGGAAAGCTTCGAACAACCCGAAGCTGGAGGCTGCCTACCGGAAATCAGCCCAGCCAAGCCAGGTGAGAACACGACTTAAGGACGTAGCACACTTATCAACCCGGNAAGACGCGTCGTCGGTCCACCTTGTGTTTCGTTATTTTCACTTAACTCCTCCGCTAAGCTTCGGTTCGGAAATCTGGGTTTTCTAACACATCTCCTCTCTTCTCCGCTTTGGTAGAACCGGGCCTCAAACGCCATCTTTTTACACCATTGCGAAGTCGGGGCTTATGACGTATGCCTTGCTTGTCTATGAATTTTTAAAACGCGTCAACCTACCGGTACTAGCCAGTTTCAAAAATTCTTCTTTTAATGGCGGATGTACACTACGGGAAATTGGTCACGACGTAATAGTGTGAACACCATCTCGGTTACTTTCTCCTCTTTTCTCGTGTGCGTCACCCGTTTCGGTGTGCGGGCTAGCGCTTCGGCTTGGACAATTTGCCGCATAGTGTACATCCGCCATAATGACCATCTGCTAGTGCTAAATATACAAAACTCACGCCATAATCTTTGACACCCTGTATTATGTGCGGGCTAGCGCTTCGACTTGGACAAGTCGCCGCATAGTGTACATCCGCCATAATGACCATCTGCTAGTGCTAATATACAAAACTTCCACCATAATCTTAGTCACCCTGTATGGTTGGTTCCAGGGCAGTGTTGGCACCCTTCGGCCGGTCGCTGGGCATCAAGGATGTCAGGTCGAGGAAAGCTTCGAACAACCCGAAACTGGAGGCTGCCTACCGGAAATCAGCCCAGCCAAGCCAGGTGAGAACAAAACACAACTTAAGGACTTAGCACACTTATCAACCCGAAAGAGGATCGTAACCGTATCAACTCGAGGCGATCAGTATTCTTTGTATGAAGCTCCATACTGCAACACACACTTTTATCCGCACCGTAAGAAACGCCTCGCCTCGCAATGAAGGTTTTCGCGTATGAAAGATCCGCTAGATGGCGGGACGTGGATGTGGGGTCTGACTGCTGCGTGATTGGTGGATTTTGACATATCTGTCAATGTCACGTCAAAAATAACCAATCATGCAGCATTTGGACCTCGCGTCTACGTATTGCCATCTGGCGGATTTTTCATATGCGAAAACCCTCATTGATAGCGCGGGAAAGGCGATATGGTGTTGATCCCTTTCCGAGTTGATAAGTCTAATACGACCTTTAATTCTACTAAAAAAGGTAAAAGAGAAGGAGAAGGAATAAAATTCAAATTATTTATTATCACATGGGTAAGGGTTGGTAGAACATAATATTGTACATGTGACGCCTAGTGAAGGCGATGCAAAAACTATTTAGAGAAGAATGAAAGATTCCAAACCGCCATGTTTGACCCATAAGCCAATAAAAACATGCGCTTTTCTACGAGAGCTCACAAAGTGTCGCATTTGACACTGGCCAAATAAGCAAACCCCACTAAGCCACAAAGAAAAAAAAGTATTATTGTTTCTTCTTATTTAAAAAAAAATGAAGAAACCTTAAGGCTAGGGTCGTAAGGCATGCAGCCTAGTTTTTCGCGCTTTTTATTGTCACAACATTACCTACTCTGTTTACGCTATGCGCCAATGCATTTTTTAAAGAATCCTCACAGTCTTCCATTTAGATTGCCATATTTTTGGACACGTTAATTTACTGCACACATTAAAACTATTCAGCTAGTCTACTAAGTACTTTACGTAACATAATATTAATGTAGCATTATCAACATCAACTAATATTGTTTTGGAAAATAACCTTAGATCGATAGCTATTATTTCAATGGTGGGATAGTTTTAAAATAATAATGATACATAAGATAGGTTTAATTTAATAACAAGAGGCTCGGTTCTGAATACCTTCTCATCTCTTTTTCTCTTCTAATATTGAAATAACACATGAGGGAGGATTTATATGTACGAATTGAATACTTATTACAGTCACCTTTTGTAACTTTGAATTTCATGGTAACTTCGAACAGTAAAAAATGTATGCATTATGTAGGTAATACAGTGCATTCATTTATCAAAATTACCTGAATTTACATAAATTCAAAGTTACCCTGAAAAATGTAAATGACTTCGTTATTTTTGTTACTATTGTAATACTAATTCAGGAACGTAGATTTTTTACGACTTTACTATTTAGTTACGCAAGCTATTAGTTATCATCATTAGTGTCCGACCGAAAATGGATGTGTGGCCAAAAACGAAACGGCTTGAGTCTCATTTTCGGCGTTATCATACCATCACTGTCTTATTCACGTATTTCTGATATTCGATTCGGCCGAAGCCTCGGCTGGTTTTTGGCCGAAAATGGCCGAAAACTAAACGAAAATTCTGTCGGTCACTCTAGTTATCATAAACCGTAAGATTAGTGTTAAGTAGGCACTGTTGCCTACTGAAAAGCAGTCGTGACATCGTTCCAACGTGAAATCTAAATACGTAACTGAAACCGTGATGAAATATTATGTAAATTATGTCTAGAGAAGACAATACATAAAGAAATAACAGTATACATATACCACCGTTAATTTTATGTAAAAATTACTTGTAAATATGCAATAAGAAGAGTAAAATTTGCATGCTCAAATATTTATAAATATTCTTGTTTCATCTTAAATTTTAATTTCCAATTGTAAGTAAATAAAGAGATTTAACTTTGTACAGTTAGCGGCAAATAGTACGTGACACCTAATTTACAACCCTCAAGGTTCGGCCAAACCAACGCGATCACACGCGATCAGCCGGCGTGCAGCGATGGCGACCAGACTAAGGGTTCATACAAACCAACGCGATCACACCGCGATCAGCCGGCGTGCAGCGATGGCGACCAGACCTAAATGCATTGATCGCCATAGCTGCACGCCGGCTGATCGCGTGTGACCGCGTTGGTTTGGCCGAACCTTTATATTTTCAGTTGTATTGTAACAAAGACATGTTGCGAACTTTTTGGCTACTTTGGATGTCATGAACTATTTGACGCTGACTGTACGATAGTACGGAAGTAGTAGGAAACCTATATGAGGTTACGAACAAGCTCTATTTTAGCTAGTTTTACAATCACCAAATACTCGTATGCATAATACCTATTAATTGACGTACAGTCGACCGCACATCAGAATATGCATTTTTATTGCAAACCAGCACCTGTTTCCAACCACTTAAGATACTAATTTCCAGTTTCATGTGCTGTGGTCTGTACTCACTCATTTGATAAATCAGTGATAAAACACGTGAGCGGTGCGGTGTTTATTGTTTATTATCAGGAAGTAATTTCTTTGTAGATAACGATCGTTTCAAGGTGTTTACATAATACTTCGATTATTAATTAATTGATTAATGAGTAGTGAATAATTGTGATATTATTCGCTTCGTCACTTTCTCACCGTTCGCGTTTGTTTCATATGAGTCACCATCTTGAGATATTGATCGAGTTTGGTATGCTAGACTAAAGCTATTACTGCTTTAATTATTCACTCATAGACTGGGTCATAAAACTTAAATGATTCGGTATAGAGCATGACCCCTAGGTGACTTCGTGATAGAATAAATTTCAAAATCGTGCGAAGCAACTACTTAGGTACTAGGCACAAAGCATGCAGAACTGACGGCAGATAAATCAGCAAGGTTCTGGAAATGGGATTACGACCAAGCGCAACGTATGACGTCCACCCACAAGGTGAACTGAAAGGTGCTGGACTGGACGCAGTCGCTTCTAACCGGGCAATCTGGAAATCGTAATCTGGACATCAATCCTGTTACTGAAATGATAATGATACTGTTGTAATTATAATGGATTCAGTTTTGGGGACCATACCACCTTGCTGCCCCACCGCTACAACTCCTGTGCAGCCAAGATCTACAGCTTGGCTTGGCTTGAAAGATACTGTACGCGCATACATTCCAATTAATGAAACTAGACCCTTCTACACTAACATAGGTCGTACCGGCGAGCGAGACAAAGCGAAGAACTCCAAGTGAAGTGCAAGCGAGATAGATAGGGAGTCAAAAAGCGGCGTTGACGCGCCGAAGCAAAATAGTGACTGTGCATGCACCTCATTTAGGAAGCCCACTTGCGAGACGCTAGTGCCGTTTCTTCCCTTTTGGCAATAACGATAGAACCTATGAAAATCAATTAAATTTTTGTTTCCCAGTTCCCGGAGCTGGCCAAACAGACTGATCTCTCCGAGCGCCAAGTCGAGAGATGGTTCCGTCGCCGCCGCAACCAGGACAAACCTTCCACCCTAGTGAAGTTCTGCGAGAACTCCTGGAAGGTCATTTTCTACGTGTCCAGCTTCAGCTTTGGCGCCTACGTGCTGTGGGACAAGCCCTGGTTGTGGGACATCGACCAGTGCTATATCGGATACCCACACCATGTGAGTACCATTTCTAGTTTGTCACAACACTAGCTGAACCGGCAACTCTTGGAAGGTCGTCTTCTATGTATCCAGCTTTAGCTTTGGTGCCTACGTGCTGTGGGACAAGCCTTGGTTGTGGGACATCGACCAGTGTTATATCGGGTACCCGCACCATGTAAGTATCATCATTTCTAGTTTGTCAACACACAAAACTCTTATTTCTGCAAGTAGACTTTTAAAAAGCACTTTTACACGTCCCCTTATTGACCCTACCACCGCTTCGGGAAAATAAATGTGTCAGTGCTGAGAAGAAGCAGCGCAAGAAACTCAAGTCACTATTTTTTTATCCACAAAGTGGAAGCTTTTGGCCTGCTCACTTGATGGAAGGAAAGTGATCATCAGGCCGAAGGTAGAAGCGAGCTTCACCTGGAATCCTCAACCACAGAGGAACTGGCTATCTTACCTCCAACAGCCGGAACACAACAATGCTGGTAACATTGTTTTATGGCGACAGACTTAGGTAAAATGTGTGATGACTTGGAACAAACTCTACCTCCAACTAAACAGAACAGAAAAATCTGCCCCACTGGGTATCGAACCCGGGACTTCTGGGTCTGAAGTATTTTTTCAATCGAAAAAGGATACTGCCTTAGGTGGGATCTTATATAACTACTCGTTCTCACTATTTAAGCCAAGATCTACAGCTTGACCGTCAATAAAAACCCAACCGGAGAATATGGAATCATGGGATGAATGAAACAATATTTATTTTCGCTGTTAAAATCTTAAAACAAAGATTATGGTCTTCGTTAGTCTTATAATCTTAAACACCTCTAATTTCAAACACCTTTATGTTAACAACTGCCCATAAAAAGTTATTACAAACACATCCATTTTTATTAATAAACCAGCATACAAAATGTAACCATAAACCCGTGTTCAAGCAGTAAAACCAAGTAAAGCCAAAGCAATTTGTTAATATGTTGCACCGAACGTAAACCCCGATTGAAGCGAGATTAGCCCGTGCATTGTTTATAAGGTTTCCGCCGAAGTCGGAAATGCATGTTACTAAAATAATATTTCAAACACGAAAGCTAAATTGGAAAATGGAGGAAAGTAGGTGTAGTACAGTAATTATAGCAATGAATCGTATGTTAGCTCGACGCGGATCAAACGTAACGTGCAATGCTATCGCACTCGCAAGGGATTAGTTAGGGCGATTGGAAAATGAGATTATTTTTACAAAATATTATTGGCATGTATTTAAATGATCTTTTTAAATTAGCAAAAACGGCAAATAAAAAAATCTATATGGTCATCTATTTTAATGATTGGTCCTCTTTCTTTGAGACTTGAAATAAATGAAATCGATCGATATTTTAATCTCTTTTGAACTACGCAAAAAAATATTGAGATGTAAAAATTATATCTGATCGTTACTTGTTGGTCTTCAAAAATAAAAGAAATGAGCACCAAATATTCAATATTGTGATACTTTTTTAAATAATTCGATTTGTATAAATTATTTTTTGTCTATATCAAATAATCTTCAAAATAATTATGTTATGGTACTTATTTTTATTAAGTTGTAGTCAAAGGATGGAAACTATTTAAAGGCACTTGATGTTCAAAGATTTATTTTTTATTAAAAAGCATANTTTTAGTATCGTCAGTTATTTAGAATTATTACTGTTTTTATTTTATCAGGATATACCGCTTAGTTTAAAAGTTATTACGTTTTCTTTACAATAAGTAATTGGAAGAAAAAAAATTTGATAAAAAATTTAAAAAAAATCTCAAAAAATTTTTGACCTCCTTTTTGTCGATAAAAATAGGTCTAGTTTCATCTATTTTCATATGTACACTTTAACGTGACTCACACTGTATTTTCAGTTGTATTGTAACAAAGACATGTTGCGAACTTTTTGGCTACTTTGGGTGTCACGAACTATGTATTTGACGCTGACTACTATAGTAGGTACGGAAGTAGTAGGAAACCTATATGAGGTTACGAACAAGCTCTATTTTAGCTATTTTTACAATCACAAATTACTCGTATGTATAATAACGTACAGTCGACCGCACATCAGAATATGCATTTTCATTGCAAACCAGCACCTGTTTCCAACCACTTAAGATACTAATTTCCAGTTTCATGTGCTGTGCTCTGTACTCATTTGATAAATCAGTGATAAAACACGTGAGCGGTGCGGTGTTTATTGTTTATTATCAGGAAGTAATTTCTTTGTAGATAACGATCGTTTCAAGGTAATTACATAATTAATTAATTGATTAATGAGTGAGTAGTGAATAATTGTGATATTATTCGCTTCGTCACTTTCTCACCATTCGCGTTTGTTTCATATGAGTCACCATCTTGAGATATTGATCGAGTTTGGTATGCTAGACTGAAGCTATTATTGTTTTAATTATTCACTCATGGACTGGGTCAAGAAACTTAAATGTTTCGGTATAGAGCATGACCCCTAGGTGACTTCGTGATAGAATAAATTTCAAAATCGTGCGAAGCAACTACTTAGGTACTAGGCACAAAGCATGCAGAACTGACGGCAGATAAATCAGCAAGGTTCTGGAAATGGGACTACGACCAAGCGCAACGTATGACGTCCACCCACAAGGTGAACTGAAGACCTTATACATAAAGGTTGCAAAAAGGCGCTGGACGCATGACGCTTCTAACCGGCTAATCTGAAAATCGTATGCTAGAAATCAATCTTGTGGCTGAAATGATGATGATATTGTTGTAATTGTCATAGATTCTCTACCAGCAAACGCAGCGTGACCTTATAAAGGTTGTAGGAAGGCGCTGAAACAGGCCACTTCCAACCGGCCATAAATTATGAGAGGAGCCTATGTTCAACAGTGGACAAATGATACAGTTTTGGGGACCATACCACCTTGCTGTCCCACCACTGCTGTACAGCCAGGATCTACAGCTTGGCTTGGCTTGAAAGATACTGTACGTGCTAAACGCGCTTACCAATTAATGAAACTAGACCCTTCATTGGTCGATCCAGCGAGCGAGACAAAGCGAAGAGTTCCAAGTGAAGTGCAAGCGAGATAGATAGGGAGTCAAAAAGCGGCGTTGACGCGCTGAATCGAAATAGTGACTGTGCATGCACCTAATTTATACAGCCCAATTGCGAGACGCTAGTGCCGTTTCTTCCCTTTTGGCAGTAATGATAGAACCCATGAAAATCAATTAAATTTTTGTTCCCCAGTTTCCGGAGCTGGCCAAGCAGACTGATCTCTCCGAGCGTCAAGTCGAGAGATGGTTCCGCCGCCGCCGCAACCAGGACAAACCTTCCACCCTGGTGAAGTTCTGCGAGAACTCCTGGAAGGTCATCTTCTACGTGTCCAGCTTCAGCTTCGGCGCCTACGTGCTGTGGGACAAGCCCTGGTTGTGGGACATCGACCAGTGTTACATCGGATACCCACACCATGTAAGTATTATTTCTAGTTTGGCACAACACTAGCTGACCCGGCAACTCCTGGAAGGTCGTCTTCTATGTGTCCAGCTTCAGCTTCGGTGCCTACGTGCTGTGGGACAAGCCTTGGTTGTGGGACATCGACCAGTGCTACATCGGATACCCACACCATGTAAGTATTATTTTTAGTTTGTCACAACACTAGCTGACCCGGCAACTCCTGGAAGGTCTTCTAAGTGTCCAGCTTCAGCTTCGGCGCCTACGTACTGTGGGACAAGCCTTGGTTGTGGGACATCGACCAGTGTTACATCGGATACCCACACCATGTAAGTATCATTTTTAGTTTGTCACAACACTAGCTGACCCGGCAACTCCTGGAAGGTCTTCTATGTCTCCAGCTTCAGCTTTGGAGCCTACGTACTGTGGGACAAGCCCTGGTTGTGGGACATCGACCAGTGCTATATCGGATACCCACACCATGTAAGTATAATTTCTAGTTTGTCACAACACTAGCTGACCCGGGAACTCCTGGAAGGTCTTCTAAGTGTCCAGCTTCAGCTTTGGTGCCTACGTGCTGTGGGACAAGCCCTGGTTGTGGGACATCGACCAGTGTTACATCGGATACCCACACCATGTAAGTATTATTTTTAGTTTGTCACAACACTAGCTGACCCGGCAACTCCTGGAAGGTCTTCTAAGTGTCCAGCTTCAGCTTCGGCGCCTACGTACTGTGGGACAAGCCTTGGTTGTGGGACATCGACCAGTGTTACATCGGATACCCACACCATGTAAGTATCATTTTTAGTTTGTCACAACACTAGCTGACCCGGCAGCTCTTGGAGGGTCGTCTTCTAAGTGTCCAGCTTCAGTTATGGAGCGTACGTGCTGTGGGACAAGCCCTGGTTGTGGGACATCGACCAGTGCCATGTGAGTACCATCATTTCTAGTCAACACACAAAACTGTTATTTCTGCAAGTAGACTTTTAAAAAGCACTTTTACACGTCCCCGTATTAGTATTAAATTAACCCTACCACCGCTTAGGGACAATAAATGGGCCAGTGCTGAGAAGAAGCAGCGCAAGAAACTCAGTCACTATTTTTTTTTTATCCACAAGGAGGAAGCTCTGTCCTGCACACCTGATGAAAAGTGATCATTAGGCCGAAGGTGGAAGCGAGCTTCACCTGGAATCCTCAACCACAGAGGAACTATATCTTACCTCTGACTGCCGGAACACAACAATGCTGTTAACATTGTTTTTATGGCGACAGACTTAGGTAAAATGATAAAATGACTTAGAACAAACTCTACCTCCAACTAAACAGAACAGAAAAATCTGCCCCCACTGGGTATCGAACCCGGGACTTCTGGGTCTGAAGTATATTTCCAATCAAAAATATACGGCATTAGGTGGGATCGTATAACTATTCTCACATCTCGTTCTCACTATTGCAACTCCTGTGCAGCCAGGAACTACAGCTTCGTTCGTTTCAGCCGAATGACGTCCACTGCTGGACAAAGGCCTCCTCCAAGGTTTTCCACAATTAACGGTCTTGCGCTGCCCGCATCCAAGCTTGACCGCCAGTAAAACCCCAACCGGAGAATATGGAATCATGGGATAAATGAAACAATATTTATTTTCGCTGTTAAAATCTTAAAACAAAGATTATGGTCTTCGTTAGTCTTATAATCTTAAGCACCTCTAATTTCAAACACCTTTATGTTAACAACTGCCCATAAAAAGTTATTACAAACACATCCATTTTTATTAATAAACCAGCATACAAAATGTAACCATAAACCCGTGTTCAAGCAGTAAAACCAAGTAAAGCCAAAGCAATTTGTTAATATGTTGCACCGAACGTAAGCGATTGAAGCGAGATTAGCCCGTGCATTGTTTATAAGGTTTCCGCCGAAGTCGGAAATGCATGTTACTAAAATAATAGTTCAAGGATTTCAAACACGAAAGCTAAATTGGAAAATGGAGGAAAGTAGGTATAGTTACCGTAATTATAGCAATGAATCGTTTGATAGCTCGACGGCGGATCAAACGTAACGTGCAATGCAATCGCACTTTAACTTGCGAGGAATTGAGGCGATTGGAAAATGAGATTTTTTTACAAAAGATTATTATTAGTATTTTTTTCTTACAAATCACGAATAGTCCCGTTAGCCCCTCGTACTAAGCTAAATACGTCTTATCGCATGAAATTATAGCAAACACTCTTAAAAAACAAAACAGTTAAACTTATGTCTGTTAATAAAAACATCAACGTCGTAAATATTCAGCATTAAAATCTATTTTTAAGTCTAACGAGCCATATTAACATAATTTTAATTGCTATATCTTTATTAATATCATTACTTTCCACTATTTTGTGCAATACTTACTCTTTCATTTACATTAATATTGTATTAGATTGGTCTAGTATTATTTTATGTAGAACTAGCTTTCCGCCCGCGGCTTCGCGCGCGTGGAGCCCTGAACCCTTTGTTTTTCCAAAATAAAATTTAGCCTATGTTACTCGTAGATAATGTAGCTTTCTAATGGTGAAAAAATTTTAAAAAATGGTCCAGTAGTTTTTGAGCCTATTCATTACAACCAAACAAACAAACAAAGTTTTCCTCTTTATAATATTAGGGTAGATATGTAAACAAACTGATTATTTTATCAGTGGTATAAATATTTCGATTTTTTTTTGTGTTAAATTAACACCTTTAGTTCATCATTATTTACTTTTTTACTTATCACCTGGGGTGAAAAAGATAACGCCAAGTGATTACAGTTCGAAGTTCAGTTAATTAAATTATGAAAAATATATCTTAAACAACATACAGCGTGACACTGATAACCTTTCCTGAAGTGTCATTCCCAGTGATCCATCTCGTCTAGCACAAACAAAATAGATACATAGTTTATTTCCGCATAATCTATATACTAAATTTATAAATGCGGAAGTAACTCTTGTCTGTCTGTCTGTCTTGCTTTGACGCCTAAACCACTGAACCGATTTTGATGAAAGACTTAGAGATAGTTTGAGTCTCGGGAAAGGACATAGGATAGTTTTTATCCCGGTTTTTGAAACAGGACGCGCGCGACAAAGTTTTTTTGTGACAGTTAAAATTCCACGCAGGCAAAGCCGCGGGCGGAAAGCTATTATTATCATACAACTAGTCCAATTCTCCCCGTGGATGTCGTAAAAGAGGACAATAAAATATGCGTCAGGAGGCCTAACCTGTCAGGCTTGCATAGGATCGAGACTATTCCCACCTTTCGTTCCCACCGCTGCAACTCAGCTGTAGCCAGGGGTAGCGCATTTTCTTACATAACTTTTCAATTCCTATCATTGGAGGTCCGAAAATATTTCTCATACAATTTGATACCATAATGATCATTCTTCATAAAAAATTTAAAACCTACACATTTAAAAACATAATCATTGATATTCATAATATCACTAATCATACACTTAGTTTTTACTAATATTTGTTTTCATATATTTTTCTGTACTAATGATCGAAACTCATAATCATTCGAATTAATAACTATAATATTCATAAATGTGATGTATCCTAATATTTGTTTTCATAAATTTATTACTCATAACTGTATTTATCCATATTATTGAAAATCATGATGTCTAATGTCTATATTCGTATTAAATCGTAATTTAACATTAAATTAATTTGAAATGGTCCAAAACAGGCAATATTTTGTGCCACAAAACTAACGTGACAGAAACGAATCGCTGCAAAACCGACTCCACGTAGTCTTGTCTGCCCTACCCCTAGAGTGTAATTTAAAAGCCGGAGGCGCGGAGGGAGGGCAGCCCTCGCCCGCTGTAACGAGGCTCAGGCGCCCGGGTGAGCTGGAGCGGCTGAGGCTGGTCGCCGAGGCGCCGAAGGCGCCGATGGCGATCCAAAAAGCCGAAGCTGCGGAAGCAAGCGTGGGTGCCTGAGCCTCGTTACGCAAGGGCGGAAGGGCTGCACATCCCGCAGCGCCGGAGACGAGGAGATACCAATGCATGCTGCATGCTTGCTTTCATGCTGCATGCTCTGCATGCTTATCTACTCTATTAAATTATACATGATTTTTTAAAGATACGAGTATGTCTGTTATAAAGTAAATTATTCTGAACAACAACATTATGAGTTGAAGTATGTTCTTAGTAACAACATTATTAATTAAAACAATATGATCAATGAATGTTATGAAGAAAAAAGATCTGAAAATAAAAATTATGTATTTTAAATGGTTCTTGGTAGTAACAGTATTGATAAAAAAATTATGATTACTAACTGTTATGAGCTCCGATGGTAGTAATAAAAATGTATGAATAAAAAAAGTATGAAAAACAAAATTATGAAGAGAGATTATTATGAACACAAATCGGTAGTAAGACAAAGAATAGGATTTAGAATTTTATGTGAGCCAATATAGAACCGTAGCCAGGATATACTCTACAGCTTGACCGCCAATAACGCAACCAGTGAAGGTCCAGTTTGTTCCCGGAGAAAGTTGATCTGTCATTGGACCCGCAACGAAATTAATCAGAAGAATTAATCCGAATATTTCCTAAGTCTAGCTCAAACTAACATAATCTTGCTAAGCTCTTAGTGATGATCATTAAGACCTAAATGCCATCTGAGATAGCACGTTTACATAATTAATTTTTTTTGCCAACAAATCATTTGGTTGATATGGATAGTAATATAGTATGATAGTAGAATTTAAGCTATCGCTCTTCTTAATTTATCAGCTTGATAAAAGTATTATAAAGATTATGATTGTCAATTAAAGGTGATTGCACATTCTTATGTGGTTTTTATGTATACGAACTTATTTTTCTTTCCGTTTGCGGTTTAACTGTTACGTAGCTTTTATTTCTATTGTTTTTAGCTTTTTACCTGATCGCGCTAGAAGGATTTTTCTATTACTATTATGAGTATAAATATATTTTTAAATATTCTAATAACTTATTCATGATCGCGACATTGAGCTACCTGGTCGCCCGGTGCTCGTTTGACGTTAAGGTTTGGATACACCCTGTACATCCCTATAATGGAGTAGTAAATTGATATCAATTAGTAATTCCACTAAAGCCAAACTTTAAAAAACCACTTAATCTTAGAAGTAAATAGATGGTCGCTTAGGTGGACCTAAGGGCTACAGCAGACATGATACTTTTATTTAGCATCGGCGATTGGCGATTTTTCGACTGTATCGTTTCTGAATCACGTCTTGGCGACTCTCTGCGCTCGATGCCTCAATCGAACTTCCGAAAAGCGACTCATTCGCCGCGTTTGACCTGCCTAAATTGCGTTTTTCGGTCAATAAATGAAATGTTTTTTTCCAGGGCGTAACCAACGACGTGTGGTGGTACTACACGATATCTTCAGCGTTCTACTGGTCGCTGATGATCTCCCAGTTCTGGGACGTGCGCCGCAAGGACTTCTGGCAGATGTTCGTCCACCACGTGGCCACCATCGCGCTGTTGTCCTTCAGCTGGGTCTGCAACCTGCACAGGATCGGGACCTTGGTGCTATGGTGCCATGACCTGCCGGATATCTTTGTTGAGGTATGTTAAGCTTATAATGAGACTTGCAAGATTTGTTGAGGTATTTTGAACTTAGTATACATAAAATATGTAGAGGTTTATTAACACTTTACAGGGCTCTGGCAAATATGTATATTGCCATAATAATTTGAACTTAATTTCACTCAACATAAGGTCGTAAATCAATGAAAGTTTTTATTAGGTTGTGCCTTATAAAGGGTTAAGTCCACATTCTACTGACGCAGTCATTCGTTTAATATATTTGAACCAATTTGAGCTTTTGGCATTGCATAATACAAAACTTGCCCACTCACCCTGTGGTATCGGTTTTGGTGCACAAATGGGAGAGAAAATATGAGAAAAGTGAGTGGCTCTTATATGTGGCTACATAACTTGATTACTATATTAGGCTATGCAATTCGTAACCAAGCTTGGATCCAAGTCATAATGGTTTAAAATTTAATTTTTTCCCAAGCCAGTATAGATAATATCATTTTTAACAAGGCCCTTAGCCCTGATTTTTCAGACGTGCGTTTCTAGTTCTACAAATTTTAATTTTCAAAGTCAAAATGAATGTCTATTGCATTTCATGAATGTTACGCAGCGTTTATTCAGCGTTCCAGCAGCGAGGCTTACCTATCTCCTTTTGTTACTTGTTTGCGAGGTGATTCATCAATATTTGTTTATCTTTCCGCAGTCGGTGAAGGCGGCGAAATATGCTAAGTACCAGAAGCTGTGCGACGCGCTGTTCCTCGTGCTCATCGTGTCGTGGCTCGCCACGCGCGTCGGCATCTTCCCCTTCTACATCATCCGCAGGTAACATTTATGCGTCACACATTATCTTAGTGTGTGCTCCGTTATAGTACTAGCAGTGCTTGCAGCGCTATAACGGACAGCCTTAGGCTGGTTTTAGAATCACGCTGATGCACGCTGACCGTCAGCGCTCACAGCCAAAATGCATGAAGCGTCGGCGCCGAGCGATTAGCGTCACTCAGGAACGTTCCCTTTAATTACATACATTTTTATTTGTCAGCGCCGACGATCAGCGAGCGGTCAGCGCGATTCTAAAACCAGCCTTAGACTCCACTGCATAAACTCGATTCTCTCCCATGTAGGTAGGTACCAATAGATAGTACTACAAAGACACGTCCCACCAATTTTTGGTCTCGGTCGCGCGGGGTGCGATTAGTTTGATCCGAGCAATCCGAGCGTCATTATTGTAGAGTGCGTGTGCACTCATGGATGATTTAGCGTGTACCGATAACACTCAAATATTTGTGGAAGTAGGTATGCATACATAAACTATAAACAGCATCATAATTTCAGCCGCAGAACGTCCACTGCTGAACATGGGCCTCTTTCCAGCACTGGATCATTAACCATCCAGTGCACACATTAAGTTGAAAGGAAATCCTCTCATTACTGGTTGGAATACTATCCTTGCACTTTTTTCCTGCGTCAAAGCTTGTAATATAAACTCGTTGATCTTTGCACGTATATTGGAGGTGCAAAGCATATTCCCAGAAATAATAGTGAGTGTTACGAGATCTCCCCCCGGACGAACTTTGTCCAGGAGTAAGTGGCTTTCAAATCCTCTTAACACAATCAAATCAAATCAAATCACTTTATTTGTAAAAATGTGGGTAAAAATGATGACAATTAATATGGAAAAAAGTACAAACACATTTACCATTACTGGCATACAAATATTTTATGGAATCGAATTAATATTAAAATGTCAAATTATAATATAAGTCAATACAATACAATTCAAATTAAATACAATAAAATACATAAGAATTCACATTCAATGGTTATGGTTCCAGCACTTTGATCCGCGCGCCGCAGCTGGTGCCGATGTTCCCGGCATACTACATCTTCAACACGCTGCTGGTGCTACTCCAGGTGCTGCACGTGGTGTGGACGTGGCTCATCCTGCTCATGGCCTACAACACCATCAAGGCCGGACAGGTGCGTACATCAACGGCCGGTCGAGCTTGACACTAGTGTCGGCCGTTTGGTGTAGTGGTGCAGAGCGGACTACTATGCCGAGAGGTCCCGGGTTCGATTCCCGGCCGGGCAGAAATTGAAATGATGAATTTTAATTTCTGTGACGGGTCTGGGTGTTAGTATGTATAATATGTATGTATTTAAAAAAAAAAGTATGTAAGTAGTATATCCGTTAAGCTAGCACCCATAACACAAGCATTAAGTTGCTTACTTTGGGGCTAGCTGGCGCTGTGTGAAATTGTCCAAAGATTAAAAAAAAAAGTGTCAAGAGACCCCGCTAAAAACGCTTGTTCCCAACGAGTTTTTTTCTGAACGAGTCACACCCAAACGAGTAACCCTGTTATTAACCGTTGGATTTTTTTTCCCAACTAGTCACATTGGCACTGATCACAAACATTAAATAGGGTAAACCAGAGAGTGATTGCCCACTGGTAGTGATTGCCCGCTTTAAGATTAATATTGTCAGGTGCTGACTTTGAATCCCTCTAGTTACATTTGAATTTACTAAGTAGATGGCTCCGAGATCAATGTACAGTATATTTAAAATTTACAATAGGAAACACTTAAAAAAAAACAGTTATGGCGGATTTTGTTAAGACGGGTGAAAATGTTACTCAAACAGGTAAAGACTTTAACAATTTTACTAAGGAATTACTTGCTTAGAGGTTAAATTTTTTTTGCAAGTTATTTAATATTCAAGTAATGGTGTATAGTCATGATGAAATTATAAGTGTTTTTTCCATTATCAATGAAAATAACTGATAAAATTTGATTTCTAACGGTCATTTTAAGGGTGGGTAATCNTCATCTATGTTTTGAAGTAGATGATTCTGTCTCTACCGATTCTGACTCATGAACATCAGCTCAAGAAATATTTGATAATATAGTTAATAAGGCCAAACGCAATTTATTTTGAAATTTTGAAGACTGTACTACTAGAATTTAAGTTTAATGTTTTGTTTTGTTTATTTAAAGCCTATTTTGTTATTTTAAAATTGATTATTTTGTTTTAAGATACTGGGCAATTACTGTGCTTTGATGTGGGCAATTAGTGTAAGTAATGGGCAATGACTGTACTTTTTGGAGGATTTTAAATTTATTTCAATATTTTCTAAGTTACGTAAGTTTTAACTAAAAACTGTTAATATTCTGTTTAACAGTTTATTGAGTTATAAGAAAAAAGTCATAAATGGTCGATAATTAAAATACTTTCTTTAATTTTTCATTTCAATGTGTTTGAAATCTTTAAGTGGGCAATAGCTATACGGTTTACCCTACCTTTAATCCTACTAATATTATGCGAATGTTTGTATGGATGTCTGTATGTCAACATGTTTGTTACTCTTTCACGCAAAAACTACTACATGGATTTCGACGAAACTTTACAGTATTATTGTTTATAACCCAGAAAACATATAGGCTATAATTTATGACGATATACAAACTAAACTTCAATAAATAAATAAGACGTGAGAAATATAAAGCGCCATCTAATAAACATTGCTTATGACGTTCATTAATATTCATCATTCATTTCCCAACGAGTAACAGGGTTACTCATTTTGGTGTGACATGTTGGGAACAAGAAAATACAGACAAGTATTATGTAAGAGGTTAATAAACAGAAAATACACACTTACAAGGTTGAATACTTACTCATTTAAATATTTATAAACATTTCAGATGGAAGGCGACATTCGTAGCTCGAACTCGGAGCTGAGCTCGTCGCCGCACGACTCGGGCCGCGCCTCACCCACCACCAACCACCTCAACCACAACCATCACAAGTGAGTACCATCATCAGGTCATTTACCTACCCATTGTCCTTGGTAACCCGTTGAGTCCCATCATCATCAGGTCATTTACCTACCCATTGTCCTTGGTAACCCGTTGAGTCCCATCATCATCAGTCATTTACCTACCCATTGTCCTTGGTAACCCGTTGAGTCCCATCATCATCAGTCATTTACCTACCAATTGTCCTTGGTAACCCGTTGAGTCCCATCATCATCAGTCATTTACCTAGCCATTGTCCTTGGTAACCCGTTGAGTCCCATCATCATCAGTCATTTACCTAGCCATTGTCCTTAGTAACTCATTGTCCTAGATTAGCGACACAAAAAATACGCATATACAAATCAGAGGGAGTAGTGTGAGTTTACGTGAAACGCATTCGATGTCTACTGCGTAAAAAATTGACATTAAGGCGATTATCACACTGCGCCGCGGTACGCGGGACGACAGATTTAATCATTGTATGCAAGTACCTCAGTTTGTATAGAAAACACGCGCAGCACAACACACTGACAACGCGTCTTTTATATGAAATCACGCGGACCGCGGCGGAGCGCGGCGCAGTGTGATAATCGCCTAAATGTATGACGGATTGTACAGCGTACCTAGCGGAAACTTTCAAGAACTAAAATATCATATTTTTAACGCGCTCACTAGTGACGGACGTTTGATGTAAACTCACACTAAGCCCTCAGTTCGTTTAGGCTTCTTGTACACGCTAAGAAATTTCACCGTGTCTACCGCAGACAAGACGAGAATTTCGTCGGACCTAAAGTCCGGTCGCCGAGCAGATAGAATTCCGTCCAATGACACCAAGCTACCCATCCTTATCGTTCGCGTGTAATTATACTACTGTCACGCTCGCACACTCACTGCGACCGCCCATCGGGCGTGGGTAGCTTGGGGTCGTTGTACGAATTTCTGTCTGCTCGGCGACCGGACTTTAGCTACGAATGTCACACAGTCCGCGTTCGCCGCGGGTCGTATCTAGCGCAGACAAGAATTATTTCTTGGTCAGCGCCGGAGCAAATATGTACACGGTTCGTGACGTGTGTAGAAACGACACGAATTCTTGCGTAGGCTCGGCGACTTTTCTTAGCGTGTACAAGCGGCTTTAGCCTCCACTGTACCTTCTAATATTTTTTCGAAGTTTCGAATGTTGCCATCACTCTCACACAAAGCGAGATGCTAGCATGCGTGACTACGTCAACAGCATTTCGGAATAGCTCTGCTGTTCCAACTACATAACTCGACCTAAATAAAAAATAAAAAACTTTAGCGATATCTTAATCCCAACTAATATTATAAATGCGAAAGTAACTCTGTCTGTCTGTCTGTTACGCTTTCCCGCTTAAACCTCGCAACCGATTTTTATGAAATTTGGCATAGAGATAGTTTGAGTCCCGGGAAAGAACATAGGATAGTTTTTATCCCGGTTTTTGAAACAGGGACGCGCGCGATAAAGTTTTTCTGTGACAGCCAAAATTCCACGCGGGCGAAGCCGCGGGCGGAAAGCTAGTTCTTTATAAATCTTAAGCATTGTTTTCTTGTACACCCTATTTTCTAAAAATGTAATTGTTATTTCATAATTTGCCCTATTGAGATTAGTTTTAGAACTTAAATTCAAATTTTAATCCCTCTCTTTTATTTTCAGGAATAAATAGACTGATTTAGATTGAACTATACATTGGGATATACAACTAGCAGTCGTCTGCCGGACGGGTACTCCATATTCCTACCATATTGTTATATTTTTCGATCCCTATACTGTTTTTATAAGGGATTTACATAGATTAATGCAGACTTCAACCGCAATTTTTAGCTTTGTTACTTGTGTGTTAGGCCCAGAACAGACGGTGAAACGCAACTGCAACGAAACTGCAACTGCTAGTTACTTTTGAGTTGCATCTAAGTTTCTGCCATAGCGTCCGTTGAGAGACCACACATGACGCGACCAGTTTGAAACTTTCAGTTTCAGTTTCATTCATAAGAATCATCAGAAAGTTGCAGTTTCGTTGCAGTTGCGTTTCACCGTCTGTTCTGGGCCTTAAGGTTGAAATTTCTACACCATTTAGTGGCTCCAGTGATTTGTTCACTACTCGCCAGGTGGCTCTGATGTCATTTCGCAAATTGATCGAATTTTAGTTTCTATTTTGTAATTTATAAAGTTTACTTCCAAAAATATCCTTATACCTTTAAAAATCTGCGATTATTAAATAGGACAGGCTGAGAAGTTCCTTTTTCAGAATTCTTCGCACAAGTACACACGGCCACACTGTTAACTATCCATTTCCGTTTTTGCTCTCGCTCTTATCAAATGGTGATTCTTTACGATAGAACGAGACGACATGACAGGCAATGGATAGTTAACACTGTTGCCGATGGTATGTGTTTTGTGTTTAAATTCTGCACGCATTTTCTTGAAATACTAACTTGTAAGCCTAGAAAAAATGTACGAAAATTTCATAGATTTTTTTATCCACAATGAGAAAGCTCTTGGCCTGCATCTCACCTGATGGAAAGTGATGATCAGGCCGAAGGTGGAAGCGAGCTTCACCCGGAATTCTCAACCACAGAGGAACTGGCTATCTTACCTCCAACTGCCGGAATACAACAATGCTGCTAACATTGTTGTTATGGTNGTTATGGCGACAGACTTAGATAATATGGTTATAAATAAAAATAAGAGAGGCTACAAGTTCGATCAATTTCAAATGCGTCGGCGCAGCCTACCGGCTTTCATACGGAATTGATCTTTGTTTCAAACAGTTAAAAGTCAACAATCTAGATTTACGTTTAAGAAGTTTGCTAGATCACATTTGTAGTGTCAAATAATTTGCAATGTATCATTGCTTTGGATAAGATGCTAATTTTATGTTGATTTAGGAACGAAGAGGTTTTATTAGAGACGGGAAGGTTTTGAATACCAGCGAAACAATTTAAAGACTTCTATGTCCAATGACCCCAAGCTACCTATTCTTATCGCTCGCGCGTAATTATATTGCTGTCGCGACTGTACGACGGGCGCCCGCAGTGAGTGTGCGAGCGCGAGGATGGGCAGCTTAGGGTCATTGGACGAAATTCTACGTGCTCGGCGACCGGACTTTACAGTTCAGTTTCAGTCAGTGCCTGATGTATGGGAGCAAGGGAGGGTGTTTTTGTAACGTCAAACGTCAGGGAAACTTCAGATCTTCAGATTTATATGCTCTGTCACGTTATAATATGACAATGTCATCCCGTGCCGCTCTCATCCTTCAGGCATTGACCGAGTTAGAGTAGGCGACGATAGTTGTGCCCGATTTTAAATTGTATGAAGAATCGGCCAAATCGAATCGGCGTAGTGTGCGCACTCCCATACATGCCCATACTGATCAACTGCCTGAGTAAACTATCGGCCGACGAAAATTCAACGGTGTGCCTACTCTTAAGCGCTGAAACTATAGACTGTGTTGAACTAAGAATTATTTAGTAAATTGTTGAGAAGTATCAACAACTTGATCGATTAAGAGCAAGCGTAAGAAGCATAGAAGTCTTTTGAATAAAAATATGCTGCCAGTGAAATGAAAAAAAATGGTCTCCCTGATTGAAAATGGGTGTTAATAATAAATTATTATAAACCACTGTGTTTCTTCAATAAATTAATTTTAATCAAGCAACAGCTTCTGTAATAGAATTTACAAAATAATTTGTATTTATTTATGAGTAATAATGTGTTGTATAAGATTAATAATATTAATTTATTTTATAACACTGGTCACAATGTTTGTCGTTTACTAACACTTAGGAATTCCATAAAATACCTGCATTATGTAATTTCGTATAGAAAGTCTATTTTCTACACTTATTTTTGATTTCTTTACAGTTTAAGTTATTTCGTAATGCTATTTACATTTTCCATGAAGCATTTATTTTTGTCTTTTTATATTATGTACTTTTACGCCGTCTGTGCTTGGTACAAGAGGCTAATACAAGAATGATCTCCATCAATAAATATTATACCTCGTTTTTAGGCAAAATGTTTCGGAGAGTGTTGCCATAACGATTAGAAACTTACACATCGACGGTTATGGAAATATTTTTTTATTCTAAGGTCGCTGTTACAAAATAATTGGTCCTAAATCTAGAGCCATAAAAAAGGACAAGATATTTAAAAAAAAAGTCCTTTCTTTTTTTCACAGACACATTTTAATGTTCTTAAAAATAATTGTAATTCTCAATTATTGAAAATTTCCGACTCTACGGCATAGTTTAATCTATTTACTTAATTTTTATGTGTATTATTTTTTGATGGTGATTAACAATTAAATATATTTTATAAAACTACCTGTGTACCTAATTGGAGTAAATGTAAACAACTATGTATCGTTAAGTAGCCAAAGATAAGTCATAATAATAATATCTATTTTTAGACCTCTATTTAATCACTACTTCCATATAATTATTTCATTTTACTAACATTATTGTAATCTAAATAAACTTTGTGCATTTCTTGAGTATAAAAGAGTCCTACTTTGGCTTCTTGTATCAAATCGCAGAAGCGACTGAGACCGTATGAAATGGGCCGAAATGTAACAGGGGGGTAAAAGTATAACAGGGGTGGCCAACCGGTCGATCGCGAATATTAGTCCAGTCGATCGTGGCAAGGCAAAAAATACTATACATGATTGTGTAATACTATAAATGGGGAGAAGCCTTGGGACCAGATGGTACCAGATATCTGGTGGTATCACGGCGTTTAGCAAGGCTTAGCGCACCAGGGACAAGCAGGGGATCCCCAGCCGAAACCAAATTCACGATTTAATCGTAATTTTTTAATTATTGAATAGCCTGTTTCGTATATTCGCATGTAACACCCTGTATTGTCGATACTATAATATGAATGATAATATATCAAGCTAGTGTCATTTTTTAAATTATGAAAATGTACATGTACTGTTATTTACTTATTGGTTTTCGTTGAGGTTCCCTTTGCGTTGCCTTGCGCAGGGTAATTTAATGTGTTTATTTGTATAAAATTGTTACCACGGCGGACATCTTAATTGGTTGNATGTGTATTATTTTTTGATGGTGATTAACAATTAAATATATTTTATAAAACTACCTGTGTACCTAATTGGAGTAAATGTAAACAACTATGTATCGTTAAGTAGCCAAAGATAAGTCATAATAATAATATCTATTTTTAGACCTCTATTTAATCACTACTTCCATATAATTATTTCATTTTACTAACATTATTGTAATCGAAATAAGCTTTGTGCATTTCTTAAGTATAAAAGAGTCCTACTTTGGCTTCTTGTATCAAATCGCAGAAGCGACTGAGACCGTATGAAATGGGCCGAAATGTAACATAAGTATAACAGGGGTGGCCAACCGGTCGATCGCGAATATTAGTCCAGTCGATCGTGGCAAGGCAAAAAATACTGTACATGATTGTGTACTAAACTATGCTGTTCCATTTAAGATTTCAAGAAGTATGTAAGTGTTAGATCGCCCAGGGTTTCGTTAGTAAACAGTAGATCTTATGTCTAATCAAGTTGGCCACCCCTGAAATACAGGAATAGGCAATCTTGTAAACAAATAATTACTACTTACTATTATTACTACAAACGGGTTATTCACCAACTCGACACAAGAGACTGGACTCACGTAAAAGTGATTTCATTCACGTAAAAATCTTAAGTGTATCCAGTGGGCTGAGTGTGACTCTACATCAAACGCGCTCACTAGTGAGCTCGTTTAAAAAATGTATGAAAATTTTAGTTTTTGAACGTTTCCCGCTAGGGGCGCTGTACAAACCGTCATACATTTAATGTCATTTTTTGACGCGCGTTTGATGTAAACTCACACTAGGCCCTCAGATGATGAAATAATAAGCGATACTAATTTTGAGTTACACCAAACTGTACGGCTAGCAAGAAAAACTTTCGAGTTCGAATCGTTTGCGTATTCGAATCGTCATCAAAAGATTTAGTACAAAAACTACAACAGCGCCCTTGTGAACGTGTCGTAAAGTGAACCTATAATGAGAAATGGTTGCATGAAACTTATTTTGAGAATCAAAATTATCACGTTATCGTTTAATTCGAAGATTTAATATCGAATTTTGTCGAGTACGCAAACGATTCGAAAACGAAAGTTGTTCATGCTAGAGGTACTGCACACACGTATGGTGAGTTGGTGAATAACCCCTAATTACACCAGATTAAAAGTGGACGCCTCTGTGCTATGGTCTACTGGTTTTAGACTGGTCTCTCGCGGTCCAGGATTTTTGTATTACATAAAATTGCTGAATTCTATTGAGGTGGACTCTATTGTCGACATGGTTCTGTCTCACATCAAATGGGGAGAAGCCTTGGGACCAGATGGTACCAGATATCTGGTGGTATCACGGCGTTTAGCAAGGCTTAGCGCACCAGGGACAAGCAGGGGATTCCCAGCCGAAACCAAATTAACGATTTAATCGTAATTTTTAAATTATTGGTAGCCTATCGAATAGCCTGTTTCGTATATTCGCATGTAACACCCTGTATTGTCTATACTATAATATGAATGATATACATCACGCTAAAGTGTCATTTTTAAATTCATATTGATTTATGAAAACGGTACACGTTGTTTACTTATTGGTTTTCGTTTGGGTTCCCTTTGCGTTGCCTTGCGCAGGGTAATATTTAGTGTTTATTTGTATAAAATTGTTACCACGGCGGACATCTTAGTTGGTTGCCGGTAGTTACGGATGCGATGAGATTAGTATAGTCCTTCCATGTTACTGAAATCTCCAGTTTTAGAAACTACTTATATTTTGTAATTGTTTATCGTATTTATATGAGAAATTATGCATTTTCTAAACATTTCTTTTGTATGCCTTTTAGTAATGTGGATTTAACATCTACCATACAGGGTGAAGCAAATAATGGACGAAGTTAGAGGCAAAAAACTGTACTAATACCCAGTATAAGTTAATATTTTTTTGCAATTTTATCATAGCGGGTCCAATAGCTTCTTATTTTTAATAATAAAAGTATTCTGCCTCACAATGTAACTTATATTATTTCACCCTATATCGGCGTTCCTACAGTATGCGTAAGGACGCTATGTAATGAATAGTGTTAATAATATTGTTATTTTGTAAGAGAAAGGACTTTTACCTCTTTGATATTTGGAACTTAGATAATCTATTATTTATTGTAAACCATAAGTGTGTATATTTGGGAAATATACTATAAAAGGCTAAAGTTAATTTACACTTGTTTCTCGTGTTACACTGGACACACTGTATGACAGTAAAATTATTCTTCCTTTCAAATATTAGTGTGGCAAATGTATGTAGTACTGTTACTAAGAATTTAGTAGGCAATTGATTTTGTTATTTACTTAGTCGAATTATTGTGTATTGAGAAACCTTTGTAACTGAACCTTAGATGTTATTTCTATGTGAAACAAACGGTGAAATGTTGAATCGAAATAAATATTGATTACAAACAATTTCTAACTTTTATTTACTTGGTGAAATATTCAATGTATAAAGTGTTAGTCAGCTCTGAAATTCACTTGGTGTTTTTCATTTGTGAGTAAAATAGTTTACTGAGAAGTTATCTAATAATTTATCAGAGTTCTATGAAAATAAGTGTGCATGTATCATTTTCGGTACAGCCAATAGACAATTAACTTGTGAAGTTATAATGTAAAATCATGTCGTTAGCCTACTCTGTGTTAGGATAGTTAAATGAAAACCAATATTTTATGTAATTCGTTTTAATTCAAAGTAGTTATAATTACTTTAATTACATAAAAATCTTAATCATCTAACCTAAGATATCAACTAGATAACACAATAATTTGCGAGCTCAATCGCAACGTTTTCCGATTACTTGTCAAGACCCAGCCCGGTGGGTTCAGTTCATTGTCTTTATCACTAGAATTACACTAATTATTTACACAGTCTTCGTCCGAGTCGGAGGGCGCGGGGCCCCCGGGGGCCTCCTGTTATAGGATGGTCAGGCTGATGCGGCGGTCGTGGATCGTGTCCATGTGGCGGGTTTTCAGTGCGCGCTGAGCATCGAAANCATCTTAATTGGTTGCCAGTAGTTACGGATGCGATGAGATTAGTATAGTCCTTCCATGTTACTGAAATCTCCAGTTTTAGAAACTACTTATATTTTGTAATTGTTTATCGTATTTATAATATGAGAAATTATGCATTTTCTAAACATTTCTTTTGTATGCCTTTTAGTAATGTGGATTTAACATCTACCATACAGGGTGAAGCAAATAATGGACGAAGTTAGAGGCAAAAAACTGTACTACTTCCCAGTATAAGTTAATATTTTTTTGCAATTTTATCATAGCGGGTCCAATAGCTTCTTATTTTTAATAATAAAAGTATTCTGCCTCACAATGTAACTTATATTATTTCACCCTATATTGGCGTTCCTACAGTATGCGTAAGGACGCTATGTAATAAATAGTGTTAATAATATTGTTATTTTGTAAGAGAAAGGACTTTTACCTCTTTGATATTTGGAACTTAGATAATCTATTATTTATTGTAAACCATAAGTGTGTATATTTGGGAAATATACTATAAAAGGCTAAAGTTAATTTACACTCGTTTCTCGTGTTACACTGGACACACTGTATAACAGTAAAATTATTCTTTCTTTCAAATATTAGTGTGGCAAATGTATGTAGAATTACTGTTACTAAGAATTTAGTAGGCAATTGATTTTGTTATTTACTTAGTCGAATTATTGTGTATTGAGAAACCTGGGTAACTGAACCTTAGATGTTATTTCTATGTGAAACAAACGGTGAAATGTTGAATCGAAATAAATATTGATTACAAACAATTTCTTACTTTTATTTACTTGTTGAGTGTAGGTATATTGAAATATTCAATGTATAGTGTCAGTCAGATCTGAAATTCACTTGGTGATTACTATTTTTGTGAGTAAAAGTACTGTTTTATTGATCTTTTGCTGAGAAATTTTCTTATCTAATAATTTATCAGAGTTCAATGAAAATAAGTGTGCATGTATCAATTACGGTACAGCCAATAGACGTTAACTTGTGAAGTTATAATAAAAAATCATGTCATTAACCTACTTTGTGTTGGGATAGTTAAATAAAAACCAAGGATTTATGTAATTCGTTTTAATCCAAAGTAGTTATAATTACTTTAATTACATAAAAATCTTAATCATCTACCTAAGATATCAACTAGATAACACAATAATTTGCGAGCTCAATCGCAACGTTTTCCGATCACTTGTCAAGTCCCAGCCCGGTGGGTTCAGTTCATTGTCTTTATCACTAGAATTACACTAATTATTTACACAGTCTTCGTCCGAGTCGGAGGGCGCGGGGCCCCCGGGGGCCTCCTGTTATAGGATGGTCAGGCTGATGCGGCGGTCGTGGATCGTGTCCATGTGGCGGGTTTTTAACGCGCGTTGCGCATCAAAANCATCGAAAGGCGTGCGGAAGGCGACTCGCGCGTCGCCCGTGGGCTGCCCGCGCTCGTTGTACCGCCGGATGACGTCATCGGTCGTCAGCTCGAACTCGCCAAAGAACTGCATGATCTCGTCGATGGACGCGCGGAAGGGCACGTTCTCCATGGACACGACGCAGCCCGGCGCGCCGAAGTCTTCCAGCGCCGGGTCCTCGTCGTCGCGCGCGCCCCCGCCGCCCCCGCCCCGCCCGCGCCCCGCGAAGCCGCGCCCGCGTCCGCGCTCAAACCCGCCCCGCCCGCGGTCGAAGCCGCCGCGCCCGCGGTACTGGCCGCGGCCCTGGTCGAAGCCGCCCCGGTAGCCGCCGCGCGAGCCGTCGAAGCCGCCCCGGCCGTTGTCGAAGCCCCCGCGGCCGTTGTCGAACCCACCCCGACCGGCGTCGAAGCCCCCCCGGCTGCGGAAGGCGCCGCGCGGCGCGAATCCTCCCCGGGGCGCGTCGTAGAACTGCGGCTGCTGCGGCGCGCTGCCGAGCAGGCCCTCGGGCTGGCGCGGGCCCTCGAGCGCCTCCTGCACGACGCCGCGCGGCACCAGGTCCACGGTGACGCGGCAGCCGTCCAGCTCGCGGCCGTGCTTGGCGGCGGCCAGGCGAGCCTCCGCCGCCGCGCGGAACTCGCAGAAGCAGTCGCCGGACGGCAGCCCGGCCGCGTCCAGCATCAGGTGGATGCGCGTCGGCACGGCGCCGGTGTCCGCCAGGAACGTCACGATGGTGCGGTCGGTGGCGGCGCGCGGGAGACCCTTCATGAGCACGCAGTCGAGCGCGTCGTCGTCCGCCGGGCTCGCGTTCGCGCCCATCGCCTGCATCGGGCCCATCGGGCCGGGGCCGGCGCCCATCGGCCCGCCGCTCATCGGGCCGCCGGGCCGCGTCGCCCAGTTGGCGGCGGCGGTGCGCGGGTCCATCGCGCCGGGCCCCGGGAAGCCGCCGTACTGCGGGCCGCCGAAGCCGGCGCCGGCGAAGTTCTGCTGAGGGAACGGGCCCGGGAAGAACGGCGCGTTCTGAGCAGGTGCTGGTTGCGGCGCGCGGGGCCCGGCGTCGAACTGGCGGCGCTGGCGCGGGTCCCGCGGGCCCTCGGGCGCGGGCTCGACGACGGGCGAGGCGGCCGGTTTGATCTCCGGCATGCGGTCGTTCTGCGCCTTCTCCTTCTCGTAGTCTTCATCGGTCACAGGCACGATCGTCGGATGGCGACGCCCGAAAATGTACCGCTCCTTGCGGTCGAAGGCCTGGCGCGCGTCGTCGGCCTTCACGAACTGCACGAAGGCGACCTTGGTGCGCGTCTGGCGGCAGTCGTTGAGCATGATGGACAGCAGCGAGTAGTCGCCGAAGGCCTTGATGATGTCGTGCTCCTTGACGAAGTGCGGCAGGTCTGTGAGCTTGAGCACGCTGTAGACGAGGCGCGGCTCGTCGTCGGCGATGACGAGCGCGTCGGCGTCGTCGTCGCGGTAGGGCAGGAAGGAATCGACGGCGGACTCGTAGGCGGCGTCGTCGAGGGGCTCCACGGCCACGTCGGCGCCCTTGAGCTCGTTGTTCTTGCGCTGGAGGGCGAGCTGTCGCGAGCGCGCGTCGCAGAAGCGCACGAAGATGTTGCCGGTGCGGCGGCCGAGGTTGTCGTTGATCATCTTGATGCCGTGCTTGTCGATCATGAAGGGGAAGAAGCGGCGCACGTCGCCGTAGCTGGTGTGGTTGGGCGCGTTGCGGATGGCCACGCAGCAGTCGCGCTGCGGCTCGCTGTCGAAGCGCGACTGTCTGTTGTTGCGGAAGTTTGCGCCGCCGCGTGCGGTCGTCGCGCCCCCACGGCCGCTATTCTGGAATCTACTCCCGCCGTTTTGGGGACTCGAATCGCCCTGGAACGCATTGGGGTTGCGCTTTTTGCCCAGTTCCTGCAGCTTATTGAACGCGTCAGCCAGGGAAGGATCGTTGAATCTATTCGGCGTCGCGTCGTTGGAGTTAGAAGCGGATCCATTGGGCATCATCATGTTCATGTTCATCATGCTTTGCTGCTGCATCTGCTGCTGCGCCGCGTGCATCGCGGTGATGACGGGCGCGGGCGGGGCCACCGGCGGCTCCACGATTTGTACCTCTGGAACTTTCTCCTGCGATTGCTCGTTGCGTGGCGAACGACGCTCGTTGCGGCGATCGCGCGAGCGCCTCGTAGGCGTGCGGTCTCGTGAGCGACTGCGGTCCTTGCGGTCTCTTTTGCGATCGCGGCGGTCCCTACTGCGACTGCGATCTCGGCTGCGGTCGCGGCGGCGTCGATCTCTAGACCGCGAGCGGTCGCGGCGATCTCTTTTGCGTTCTTTCCTACTATCTTTATCGCGGGACCTGGACCGCGATCGCGTTCGTCGCCTATCCTTTTCCCTGCTGCGTTTTCTTTCGAGTTTCTCATCTTCTTTATCCTCGTCGCCATTGGGGACAGCGGTAGGGCTGGCGAGGGGGGCGGGGGGTTCTATAACAGCAGGTTGTGGGATCTCGTGGGGGTTGCCTATGCCGGGGATGCCGAAGCTTGAGAGATTGTTGCCGAGCGCAGTTGAGAAGGGGGTGATAGTGGGGGGTAAGACAGGGGTGGGGACAGGGGTTGGAGTTGGGACAGGGGCGGGGGCGGGAGGGGCTAGGGACAGGATGGGCACGCTCTGTCGCGCCGCCTCGATGACCTTGTGCATCTCGGAGCGAGAACTAAGGAGCAGCTTGACCTGGATCTCCTTGATCTTGCCGCCGTCCAGCATCATGCCTTGGCGCGCGTCTTCGTCCGTGCTGCAACAAAGGAAATGGGACTTTTAGATAAAGCCTTTTTTTAAGCATGTTGAGAATGAGATATTGACTTCGTATTTACCAAATAAATTAGTGTACCAAGTAGGTAAGACTGTGTTTATACCCATATTCGCGCTATAGTCATGACGTGCTATTTATAAAAAACCATTTCACATTACCTACATTACCCTAAAATTACTTACCTAATGTCCTAATAATAAGTAGACGTTCTTTCAGACTCTTTCTTCTTCGGCTCTTTCTACGTAAATATTTTAAACGGATAAGCTAGATATAATTTTATTTACGTTAACATTAAAAGCTCTTTTAGACGTTTTCCAGCAACATTCTTTAGTTCGTTATCTTAGTTAGATTAATAAGTATGTTCATAATAAATAAACCTCATATTATGTAGCGAGAGTGAGGTGACTACTACACGAGTATTAGACACGTACAACTAATTCAAAAATCGTACTTCTTACCTAAAATTCCTTCAGCACAGACAGTAGTTTTTGCGATAAAACCTACTTTCCTAATTTCTTTAGCCATCATGAAACCTGGACTCTCACTATAGGTGATAGGTTTAATTAAAAGCTCAATACTCAGGCAACAAACGATTGCATGCGCCGCAATGCCATAAAGGTGGTGGTACACTTGCTAGTAACTTGCACGTGCCACTAACTATGCTATACTGGCATGTTTTTATCTGGCAAACGAGTAGATCGAATCTGATTCTTTCTAGTAGGAAACAAGGATGCATATTGCATGCAAGAATACACTTGCGGTGCTATGAACCTGAACGACAGGATTTTTCGGCAAATTGAAATGCTCTAAAGTCCTGACCTAAGGGACTTTAATTCGTTTATCCTTGCCCTCCCTGGCCTTACGGACTTGGTCTACAGTCTGTTCTGTAATAAGATACTTACTAAAGACCTAAAGGTGTGACACAGTGGCGCTTTATGTGGTTGAAATAAGCTGATGATAGAGATAGAAATAAAATATGAACTGTTAGCATATCCAATTTTGGATCTGGAACAACCCAGGGGCCTCTGTGCAGTGTTCTAGAGCCCCCAACTAATCTTTAAAAAAATCTGTTAATTTTGTAAATTAATTGTCGTATTTATAAGACGTATTATTCATGATCTTATCGTCGCTTGCCTCTCTAACTGACTGACATTTTTTTCGAAACTAAGTTATCTACACCATCCTAATCAATTTCGCAAGACGAATCGATCTGTCTAATCGCCTGAAAATTTTGCTAAATGTCAGTTACGTCAGTTAGAGAGGCAAGCGACGTTATTTATGTGCTATGGATGCAGCAGTGGGATAAAGACGGCCCTGTCAACCTTTTAGACAGTAAGTAAGGCCCGGTTTCCACCAAGGCGGAGCGGAGCAGAAATGTTTTTTGAATAACCAATCAGATTCCATTATTTGCACATCTCCACTCTGCTCCGCTTCGGTGGAAATGTATCGAGCGGAGAAGTGTAAGGCGCACTTGTTTTTCTATAGAATTTGACAGCGGCGGCGGTGTGGAGATGTGCGGTGTATCATAGATGATAGATAGCAATAGGTGTTAGAGTAGGCGCACACCGTTGATTTTTAGTTGGCCGATAGTTGTGCCCGATTTTAACTGCCCGACTAAACTATTGGCCGACGAAAAATCAACGGTGTGCGCCTACTCTTAGTAATTGTTGGTGATCAAAAAAATAAATAGACTGACAGCTGAAAGCTACGCATCTCGTCTCCGTACCTACCGCTCTGCTCCGCTTTGGTGAAAATAGCCTGTCTGTAAGGTAAGCTAAGTAAGCGGTAGCAGCCGCAGTAAATTACTAAGTAAATGTTGCAGTATCAACCAACATCGATCTTCTTCTTATTGTGTCGACAACAAACCTACACAGTGTCAGCCCAAAACTACGGTTCCGCGTAGTGCCAAACTGCCGAATGACAAAATTGACGGTTAAATTACCTAATTGCAATGATTTTTTTTTAAATTTGTGTTGACCGGCTATTCTAGTTCGATAAAGTCCTAATATCACTGCGACCGGTACCGATATATTGTGATCGCCGCTATTTTCCTTACAGTTTGCCTCCGAGTCCTGCATCCATTAGGAAGTGCAGTAGGTATCTTTTGGGGGCGATATGTTTTACATCTTGTGGGCTTAGGATTTGTTTGCCCAGGTCTAAGCTCCGCTTGCGCATCAAAGGTTCGCAGTCCGTGAGAATGTGTAGTGGCGTTTCATCTGCTCTTGGCACATCCTGCACGTTCTTGTTTCGGGACAGTCCCATAGTGAACAAGTGCTTGTTTAAGCTGCAGTGTCCAGTGAGGGCTCGAACTAAGATGCGCGTTTTTACCCTATTTAGTCCTATGAATTGATTAATTAATGACCAATTAAGTATCTCAAGGCATTAAGTTCTGATGTTCTTTCGTCGTCCAGTTGAAAATTTTTAGCGCAATCCCTGGCCGGATGGTTGCAGGTTCGTTTCCCGCCCAGAGATGAGTGACAACCACGAGCTATGACAACCACGAGCTATATATCCTATCAATATTGTCATAGACATTTTGTGCATCTATTGAATTAAGTTTTAGAATATGTTATCTAATCTTTCTCAAGCTCTACTTATGTAGGGCTAAGTAAAAAAGATTTGGTTCCAACGAGACACAATTTCAACGGGACACATTTTCAATCAGACACATTCCCACGTGGACACATCAATTAATAGTTATGCGTTTATCAATCATTTCCGGTTTTTTATTGTTTTGATCAATGACACGTAATTTCTTTCAATTATTTTTCATATTGACCTGCCATTCATTTATACCCTACCTTTACGGCTGTTTAACCCATTTAATCTAATCATCGAACTCATCAATATTGTAATGAGGGATCCATTCGAAACAGTTTTTCCCCAGTATCCCGCTAGGTGGCGCATTGTCGATTCACCATTGTTAGCCATTATTTTTTTTATTTTCGAACTTCTTTCTCTACCTGTTCAGCGAAAACCTGGCACATCAAGCTATGTTTTCGGTTCTAACTAAAATTATTTTTGACATTTAGCCGCCTATTAGGTAAAGGCTGGCAGAATTGATTGATTCACTTACGATAAGAGGCATTCTAGGCCCAGTTTTTTTATTCATAGTTAAAAGAACTAATTNTCCTCATTGTTAAATTTTGCTACTAATGGTTAAATATTAACAAAATGTAAACTAACAAAACTGGGCCTAAGGAGTTATGTTATGAACCTATTCGCAGCTCTCGTCTCGTCCCTATTGCTTCAATCAAATCCTCTGAAGTGGATATGATCAGGAAAGGATGATGAAAATTGATTTTTTTTAATTAACTATCCGACCGGAAAGTTTTCCTTTTGTACCCTTTGCACCACCGGCATGCACCACTGGTGCTAAGCCATTTAGGTAAAATAAGGTAGTTTGATAAGGAACTTGAAGTAGGTCTAAGTATTATGTAGTATATCCATAAAACTTAGTGAAAAGCGGACAACAGAAAAATAAGTGAAAATAATCAAGGTACCTACGATCTACCTAAAGTATGATCATGCTTGGTCTGATCCTCAGATCATTCTATGATCTGAGGTCTGATCACATTCCGAATTTCGCATTCGCACTCACTGTCAACAGAAACACTTGTACTCCTTGTACCTTAGGTACTACCAACCAGCTACCTAATACCTACTTATTTTCTTTGTGCCAGCCAATTAGTTTAGTCTTGTTTTTTAAGGGTGCGTGTATTTATCGATGGGTGCTGTGCGCGATGATGTGGGCGTTCATGCCAAAAACCGTAATATCTCAGCTCAGCTATAGTAGGTAGATAGTGTAGCAACGCACTTATGTTCGTTTTGAGCAACCTCGCCTCGTCAGTTTTCCGAATGCCTCAATAAAAAAACGTACCTACCTAATCGAAAAGAGAAACTGAAATTGAATAAAATCCAATGTCGTATCGCCTCTAGCCCAGATACATCACAACGCGATAACACGAATATTCGCGCTATAGCGGTGTGTAGCCATTAGCCAAGTATTCGCGTAGGTAGGGTAATTGCGCCGGTTTTCCGTCCAGCTCCTGTTTTCGTCCATTTGACCGACTTGCCACAAACAAATACGAAAAATTAGAATACAAACCTAACTTTCCGTGCAAATTTGGACTTGTTACAATCTATAATATCTAAGTAACAGTTCTGCCTGCATGAAAATGTAATTTGANAACTAGCGCACTTACCCTACATACTTCGGTGCTTTTATGCATAGTCGCAAGGACTTCGCTCCGCTGTCGCCTGTGTGTGACTCAGGGGTTAGTAAACAAACTAAATGTTTTTAACATTGAAGCGTTTCTACGCATATCTGCACAATAGCCCCAAAGGCTGGAAGTAGACAATGGTTTGAAATGAGCCATGCTTTGTAATTCACCACCGTAGACCACCATCACTCGACGATCGTCGGTCACATAATCGTGCATTGATGGCTCATTTCAATGCTGCCTGGCGAAAATTTGCGTTGGACGTGGATTTGTGCATCAGGCACCGGTTTCCACCAAATCGGAGAGGAGAGGAGACAAAGAAAGAAAGAAAGAAAGAAAGAAAGAAAGAAAAGAGGAGACGTACTGCGGAACTGGCAGACTATTTTCACTAACGCAGAATACATATTATGTAGAAATAAAGAAATCTGATTGGTTATTAAATAGTTTTCCGGGAGATAGGTATTTTACTTTACCGGGAATCCGAAAGACGTCCAAAAAGTCAGGAGAATCGCTCTCCAAATTCCGACCAGATTCCGGCAACTCTGCCTAGGCCGCTAGCTCGATCACCACTGACCAGAGATGTGGAAATATTTAACGAAATCAGTTATTCCCATCTCTGTCTGCTCTCCTCTCCGCTATCGTGGTCAGCGGTCGGTGACGAACTCAGCAATGGGTCACTGTGTAAACACCACAAGCTACGCTGGTCGCTGTACCACAATAGGCTAGTTTCCTAAAAAATTTTTTTTAGTCCGTCATGTTTATTATTGAAAAATATTGGACACGTACCTATCCCAACTAATATTATAAATGCGAAAGTAACTCTGTCTGTCTGTCTGTTACGCTTTCCCGCTTAAACCTCGCAACCGATTTTGATGAAATTTGGCATAGAGATAGTTTGAGTCCCGGGAAAGAACATAGGATAGTTTTTATCCCGGTTTTTGAAACAGGGACGCGCGCGATAAAGTTTTTCTGTGACAGACAAAAATCCACGCGGGCGAAGCCGCGGGCGGAAAGCTAGTATTTTTATATGTCAATCAAACAAATAATTACAAAGTTATGGTGCGTTGAAGTTCCGCGCGATGTCACAAAGTGCTGCACTTTTAAGCACTCATTGACGTCACGGGCCTCTTCTTTTAAGCTTTGGCGCGCTTTAACTCTTTAAATTTTCATTAGTTTGAAAAAGTGAAAAATACGTATAGGTAGAGCATTTTTTTATAAGTTAACTGACGGACTAATTATAACTCTTGCTTTTATACCCAGGAAACATCCCTATTCCTTTGAAGAGTGCCAAAAATACGAACATCCTAATGAGGGTTTTTATACTTAACAGTTGGCACCCCTGGCGATTGACAGGACCTTACTCTACAGTGGCGCCATCTTGATGAGTGCAAATACGATAGTCCTCCTACCACTTTCGCGCTCACCAGTTGGTGCCACTGTCTTCGCTACTAGCAAGTGACAGGACCTTACTCTACAGTGGCGCTAACTGGTGAGCGCTAAAACGATAGCCCTCATTGCGTGCCAACATTGCCTACCAAAAACACCGACATGTCATTTTGTCCGCCATCATAACCTACCATTACCCTCTGGCTGCAGAGGCGGACTAAGCCCGTCAGAGGCCCGGGGGCGACATAGCTACATGAGACCTCCCAGCTTTAAAAACATTGGCGTATTTAGGGTTTGCGATTCGTTGACAGACCTTTGAAGTTTGTTAACCTATAGTTAAGCCTTTGCTTTAACGTGCCGAGGGAATAAAGTTCAAAATAATTATGGTGGGAAATATATTCCCACTGCCGTATAATAGTAAAGGGTTAAAGTTAGATGGTGCAACCCAGCGTAACACAGATATTTCAAAACCGTAGTTGTCATCATCAGTCTGACACACCCGAGGATTGCCGCAGCAATTAAAGACAAGACCTTGTGTTTCAGCAGATAAGTACTTTACATAAGTAGGTATGTACTTCTACGATTCAGTGTCGATAGACCAACAAAATGTGCGTGCAAGATTGCTAAATAATAGGAAAAACGTATTTTGGCACCTGTGCTGTGTCCTCTTCGTTCTATAGGATTCTGAATCCTCCTTCATGCTACCTGGTTAATAGGCAACCTAATCTACCACTCCACGAGCGCGTGTAAATTAACGGTAGGTAAGTGCATATTTAAGTCTAAGGTCCTACTACCTGTATCTCTGTCTAGTTATGAAAGCGGAACCATTAACAAATGTGGTTTTGGACATTTGAAGATGAAACCAACAACAAAAAGTTTCCAGTGGGAACGATGCGAGTGGCACAACTGGGAACAACCGCTTTTGTACCGCTCCTTGCAATCCCATAGCGCCGTTCAAGAGATGAGACCCGCCATCGCATGCAGATCCAGATAAATAATCTTCAAGAAAACTTCGAACTGGTGGAAAGGCACTTCAGTACGGCTAGCACGAAAAACTTTCGAGTTCGAATCGTTTGCTTATTCGAATCGCCATCAAAAGATTTAGTACGAAAACTGCAACAGCGCCCTTGTGAACGTGTCGTAAAGTGAACTTAGTATGAGAAATGGTTGCACGAAACTTATTTTGAGAATCAAAACTGTCACGTTATCGTTTAATTCGAAGATTGAGTATCGAATTTTGTCGAATACGCAAACGATTCGAAGACGAAAGTTTTTCATGCTAGAGGTATAGAACCAGGTATCTTCCCTCAAGAACAACATGGTGATACTGGCTAATGAGGAGGACGCGGCTGATATAAATGAAGATATTCCAATCATATTTTTTACCCTTAGGGTTAAATGTCCGGCCAAATGAAGCACCGAGTTCGGTTTTTGTACCTGGCAACCCTACTTGTACTACACCACGACTCATACCTGTAGCGCAGCCATTATTTTTGCAGCAATCCGGTAAAATAAATAAATCTGCTTACGATGCCAGTAGAATAAATGACAAAAATATTTATTTGGATTGAAAACTACCACGCACTGGAAATTCAGTTGTTCGCGGTTCCCTCAGTTGCCGAGCAGTCGCTTGAATTTCAGTTTCATGGGCTTGTAAATGTTTAAGTTGCCTTAAATAGCAGCAGATATTAGTGGAAGAATAATCCTCCCAAAACCCAAGAATAATGGTTTTTTTTTATCCACAACGTGGAAGCTCTTGGCCTTGGCCACCTGATGGTAAGTGACGATCAGGCCGAAGGTGGAAGCGAGCTACACCCGGAATCCTCAGTTCGGAGTTCCCAGTCGTCCCCGCGGACATAGCTTCCAAAGGCAAGTAGGATCAAGACTCTCTGGAGGCAGCTAGGAATTAATTTTACAAAAAAACTTTTACCAATTGGATTAACGAAATGAAAGCCGTATGGAAATTCGTTTGGTATTTTTGAATTCGCATTCAGATAGAATAGACAGACGATATATTGTTCAATTATTTGTAGCGATGTATGTATAGTAATTTTATCATAACGTTTTTCACAGGCGGGGAAATAAGTACCTAATTATTGTTTTTCCCACTTGCCCCCACTGGAGGTGACACTAGTGAGGGGGCAGTTGCCACAGGTGGCGCCTGGGAATTCCAATTCCCATTTACCTCCGTAGGCAGTCGTTACAGGGGTGACAGAAATAACATATTATTTCATCAGCAGTAATTTGAGAAGTTACGGAAAAAAAAGGAATTAGAAATAAAGGATTTTTGTAAAATAAAATCCTGACGGATATCATCAGACCTACAAAGTTTTAGTATTTATACGCTTGAATTTCTAGTTGAAGTTCTATCTAGGCCTCAGTTACGTTACGATGAAAACTATCGTAACGTAACTGAGGCCTATAAATGTTAAAAGATATTATTTTAACCGACTTAATTTTTTTATGTTTGTTACCGCAGAACTCCGTCAATTACGGACCGGAAGATGTATGCAGGCCCCATATTCACTCGATGGACCGCCGATCTGTTGAAAGTCGCGGGAAGAGCCTGGATGCGAGCAGCGTCGGATGGTTGTAGAAACCCTTGATTACTTTTTTTTCGAGTAATAGACGTCAAAGCGAACGAACGAAATTTACATTTTAGCCCAACCGAACACCAATCTAAAAAGCCTCTAAAAGCCCTCTAAAGTGACACGCTAAAGTATCATTGCCATACGTTCACAAACGATAGACTATGTTTTGTAATGTAACATAAGTCATTAATGGATATGGGACCTCAGGAGTTAGAGTGCCTTTCTTATCGGCCAGACATGAAAAGGAATTTCTCCAGACACTGTGGCATTATTGCAATTGAAGGACAAATATGTGGGTGTACAAATGTAGTAAGTAACATAACAAGATTTCAGGGTGTGGTTTATTATAGCAGAGCAGATGTCATTGAGATTATGATTAAGGAAACTACTGACTAGATACTGAAATTGGCTACCACAAGCTTCAGTGACGTAAAGGAAAAGGACCATTTAGTAGAGGCCAGATACCTCAAACTTTTTGTCTCGTACGTCAAATGATACTTAAAACATTTCTCCAAGGCCAGAACTTACCAAGAGTTGGCGGAATTGTACCACCAACACATTACTTTCTAGATCTTTAGAAATAATCGTATGGCCGTCAGTGGATGCAATGCCAGATATCCTTACCTTTTTAAATGATGAGTATAATCACTCTTGAAGAAATTCTTCCTAAAACGTGCGCAGTAGTTCTGTGCGTTCATATATTAGTCAAGACAAATTACTTTAAAGCTCGAAACTATTTTTTAACATAGCTTTGCTACCTATTATATATTTCTTGCTTTACCTTGCGTCAGGATTTACAAATTACTTAGCTACCCATTATGGGATATTATGTGTTGATGGAGGCATTTGCAGTCAGCGTGAATCACAAAGATTTTAAAATATGTATGTTTAAAGCTATATTTAAGGGCTGAAGGAGCCAAATTAATCGTTCTTTGAATTTTAAAGGCTTTATTACTATATTAATGTTCTTAACTATTATTACTAATGTAGGTATTATGTATTATTTGTTTTTAGCTTCCCGCCTCTTTTTTGTTCACCAAAAAAGCAGTATGTTTTTTTGACTGAAAATGTGTGGACAACTGATATTAAAATTTTTTCATTCAATAATGGATTTAATTAGAAAATCACCAGAATTTTTTTGCATATGAATTTCCCAGTTGCCCCCATCGCTGCATCTGCGTCACCTCCACTGGGGACCACTGGGAATTTTTAACTAAAATTAAAAAGTTTTAAAAATATTTGAATAAAAGGTATCTTTTGTAGACTCGTTAGCTTTTTGAGAAACTCTAGTGGTCTAAATGTAATACTCCAATTATGTATCTTTAATAGACAAATAAATAAAAAATACATTGAACTCAATATTACCAAAGAATAAGAATATATTTCACCGTAAGGTAAGTACCTAATCAAAACTTGCACCGAAACCGAATGGTCGTAAGCTTTGTTACTGTAGTTTATGATTATGATAGTAAACAAATAAATTATAGAAACTAGCGAATCGCTAGAACCACAGCTCCACACTATAATGAGCCATGTCGTAAAGAGAGAACTATGAAAATATAAGTGCCATGAACACAAAAAAAACTATTATAAAATAACTCGCACAAGACAGATATCACCGCGGGCAGTTTCTGGCAGGATCAGCATTAAAGATTTCATTTTTACTAGGATTTACCTATTAGTTACAGAAATACCGACTACATGGTAGAATCCGGTTGACAGGAATCAGGAAAGTGGTGGCTTCTTTTAGTCCGCGCTGGCTGTCCGAAGTACTGGAATTTTTATAATACTCCAGAAACTAAATCCTAAACGCAATCGACGATTTTTTTTTAGTTTTCAAGTTTAGAGTGTACTTTCTGGTAGCCCTACCTACACCTAAAATGTGCTCTATATCCTGTACTTTAATATTACCTTCGGTGACCACCTGTACTGTATCAATGTATCAGCAACAGCCGCACGGAAGGAAAGGACCTCCAAAGTTCAAGTTAGAAGTGCCTACATACAGAACGTGAAAAAGACCATAACTTGAGCTCGGTAACTAAGGTCTCTGCAATACTTAGTTGATATTTAATTTTGAGTGACCGCAGGAAGATCTTTGAATTTGATGTAGGATGTATGTGACCTGCTCAAGATCTCTAAATACTCGTAAATAGTTATAAAATAATTATAATTATTATTCATAATACTCTTAGTTCGGTAGTACGTGAATTTTGTTCAACCGCTATCGTAGCCAAAGCATCAGTCAGTTCATGTCTCTGACTGTGCAATAACTATTAACAGTTCCAAGGAAACGAGGATCCTATAGAGCCGTACACTAGTATTTATCAAGCATGTTATTAAGAGAAGTCATACCTATTCCACAAAATGATTTTATTATTTAAGAAAATTCTTTACGGATTAGAACACAATGGTTTGACACGAAATAGCAACGATTGAAATTAAAACATTGAAGTCTAGCCAGGAGTCAGCGATGAAAGTTTGTTTTTAATTTCCGTGATAATTCTTTATCCTTTATACATTTTTCATTAAGTCTATAGTTTGATTTCCCTGAGTGTATTACTGCGTGCGGGTGCGCCGCTTCATTGGCAATCAGCATTCTTGTTCACTCACACACATACTCGCGATATCACAAGCTGCTACGCAGATTAATCCATTAATTATGTTTTTTATAGCAAAACGAATAACCATACACATAGGTTCAATATTAAAAGCGTGGCAGAATGAACGCAGATGTGTATTAGAAAAAATACGGTCTAACGAAAGATGTATTAGTGCAAGACTGCAAGTAGTCGGGTTATTCCCACTTGCCCCCACTGGGGGAGATTGGGAATTAATTTACAATAATGTCCCAGTCTCCTATTTATGAAAAACGGCATTTGTACAGTGGATTATTAGTCCTGTAAATTATAAAAGAGATACTCATAAACAAAGCAGAATTTTGTCTATCTGAAGGCGACACTCAAAAAGTAACGGATTTCCAGTTTTAAATATTTTCATTTAATTTGTGCAAGTGAGCTGGGATTATACTTATTCCCAGTTGTCCCCACTGCGGGCACACGACACTAGGGGGGTAAATGGGAATAATCAGACATAAGAACCACTCTGCTCGATATTGGCACAAGACTTCAGTATCAACTCTAATAATCAAATCATGAAGTTCACACGGTCAAATTGATAATATATTAAGAATTATTTTTATCTGGTTTTTGTTAAGTACAGCAGAAATACACTATTCTCCTCCTCCACAGCTGACAGTTTCAATTCCTTTAATATAATGTGAAGAAACTGGTGCTACCAAATAGTATTGTTTAGCTAGAATGTAAGTACCTAGACAGAATTACAGAAATTTGTTTAACCTAATAGATTTATTCAGTTAGAAATAGTCAACTGTTATGGATATTCTTTCCCCATTGAAGATTCTAAACAAATCGAATATTGGAGGAGACAACGCTACTTTTTGAGGCTGAGACTCCACTAGTAGAGCCAATGGGAAAATTTCAGTAGCGTTTTCCCCCCCACTGACGGATATAGCAACTTTTATTCCAATATCCACCACTAGGGGACGACGGGAAAAGACGGAATCTTCAATGGGAAAATGTGGAATAATCCGCCATGTAGCATAAAACCAACCATACATATAAAATGGTACCTAACCCAACCGGTACTGTGCAGGTAGTCCTTAGTATGTGCAAGTCGTAACCTACTTCAGAAATATGAATTTGGTCTTATACAACCGTTATTTTTAAAAATGAAGTCTGTGTTAGATTTTTAGTGCTATTCCTCTTGTAAATGATCTAATAGGTAACTTCAGAAATGCAGATTTTAGGTCGATATGGTGAAGGTCGAGAGAAGTACCTGGATGCGGGCAGTGCAGGACCGGTCGTTCTGGAAATCCCTGGGGAAGGCCCGTATCCAGCACAAGACGTCGTTTGGCTGAAACGAACGATCGAATAGATCCTAGACAGTCAGAAAAGTGAAGATCGAGTTATAGTAACGTATAATAATAACACATTTTCCAAGAATGTGAGCAAAAGGCCTTGATTGACGTACTTCATTAATACTAACGACAGTCATTATCGGTGAAGAGCCTCGTGTAGTATTGGTTCATAAATTAAGGTCCTGGAAAGAGGAACTTTTATGGCAACGATTAGAGCATTGCTTAATTAGCATCGATGACAGGCGACGGTGATGAAAGCCGCATCCTAAGAAGGAAAGTAGTTTCATTCCTAATTTTTTTTCATATTCGTTATGAAGAAAAAGAAATTTACATCAGCGAAGAAGTCAGCGTAGTCAGCTTCACCGGTCCGTCCCACCATCTAAATGATTACATTCCGCTTATCTTCTACAATATTTTTTAGAGGAATTAAAATCTCTGTTCCAGTCATTTTAGATTTTTTTGATCCGTGTGACTTCAATAATCTCGAATTATTAGAGTTTTCACTTTATATTCTCGTATAAAGTTGTTTCCTGTTACATCAAAATAAGTCCAAGTCAATCAATAAATCGAATTTTATACAGCCACGACGTGAATATTAACGCTACCTAACATGAGACCTAGAAAAGACTAAGGATATTACATCACCTTAATTATTAGAAGTGACCGCAGAAACTTCTGATCACCGATTTCCTGCAGTAACAAGCAACAAGAATGGAGAAACTTAAATACGAAACAACACGAATGATATTCTAAAATCGAACGACCGTATCGTATGTGTACGTATACCATGTGTACCAAAGAAGACATAAGCGCTATGAACACTAGCATACACTAGAGAGAGCGCAACACGCGTCATAACTTTTTCGTAGGTAGCAACGGGTGGTATAGGATAAATCTATAGCTATAACCTAGACCTTTGTTCATTACTCACGAGTCCCGGTACGCGCTGGTGTTGAAAGGCCTGAGCCACACGGTCCGGAGCCTCAGTGATCTAGGTTCGCTGCATGTAAATAGAGGAATCCGTCTATCGAGCGAGCTTTAGCGTAGTTTGATTTTTTTCGCACAAAAGTTAAGTGCTCTTTCTGGCTGGTTGGTGATGTAGGAGTCTCCCAGTTAACGGCCAGCACGACGCCACGCCAGCAAGTAGCACTTTCACCTAAATCAGTATCAGCACTCCTTATTACGAACTACGATACTTAGAAGCGAAGAAATGAGGCGAATCTGCTGATTATGCGGCACGGGCGTGCGGGACTAATAAAGGCGATTTTCGAAGTTTTCACTGCGCTGGGCATTCGGTCGCAGTTATATCCAAAACAGCATAAGAAGAATCCGAAGTTAGAGCAGAACAGCTGCATACGTAGATTTCCAAATCTATTACCGTTGTGATCACCATGTTCGATTGACACGTCTCGACCGGAGGTCATTCATATCAGATATTAATTCGTAGTTAGCTGATAAATAAATATCGGCTCTGTTAAAGCCTAAGATTATGAAAGCAAAGGTCTCCATCAAGACATCTCTACATAACGGGTAAGTTATCGAAAGCGTTGTCTACAAGCAGAGTGGTGTCGACGATTGCTGGGCTGATAAAGATTTGATAGATCAGATTTTTTCGGAAGGCGAGTAGCAAGTTTGGTCGATACTTCAAAGTTCAGGCTTAAGAAGTCTAAGAACAAATGCTTATTCGACAATTAATATGGCTATCTATTTTTCCCTTTCGGAATAGAACAGTCCCTATTTTATCAAACCTTAAGGAACATTTAAGCCAGTATTACAAATCTTAAACACGATAGAATAGATTGTTACGAACGAGAGTAATCTCACGTGAGAATCCAAAACTTCCTATTAACTTTGGAGTTAGTCTTATAGGTTTTTCCATTTTAATTTTTTAAGCGCCACAGATCCGAGATTTTTTATAAATGTTAGATAGAGTTAAGATACGCCACAATGTAGGTACTGAAAAGAGACTGGTTCGGCAGGAGACGGAACGAAAGTGGTTGGTAGCATCCTTCAGGTCATCATTATCATACATACTATACCTATCATCTCACCAAATATCAGCATCATATCATACAATCATATTTGAAGTCAAATACATAAATACAAATAAAATACAATACATAATCTAAATATTGAGTTATTATTTTGAAGTGAAACGTAAATAAATAAATACCTACTTATACTATGAGGTGGTGGTCGAGCTCGACAGTATTCAATTTTTAGCGTATTTCTTCTCCTTGACTTAATACTTTTTTTTTGTATTGACGCCAAGGCCAACTAATATGCAGCAGTTACAAATAATTTTGCGAAAGAGTCCTTACTTAGGAGGCGGTATGTCCTTAAATTTTAGATGGTCAAACTTTGCTTTTATTAGGTAGTCTAAAATACTGTCATACTTATGTTTAAATTAATTGTGTGTGTACAGAGGTATTGCACCGGGATTTAGCGTAGATATGTATCTTGTTTTTTTTTTTGCTATCTTTTGTGTATTTTTACATTGTCTGAATGTAGCAGGTAGATGCTATTTGATGCAGTTGATTGTATAAATATTTTATGCTAAGGAACCACACGGCGATTCTTTTTTTATATATTTGCCATACATTTACAGATACGTGACGAAAGTAGGTACATGAGATTATGGCTTATTCCCACTATCCACCGGAGGACATTGGGAAAAAAGTTGCAATATCCGCCAGTGGGGGACTATGCTACTAAAATCTTCCCATCGGCCCCCAATGGTGGACACTGGGAAAATTAAGTTTCTTTATCCCTCAGTGGTGGATATCGAAAATAAAAAATTAGGCCAACATGCTTTCTAGTTATTACAAAGAAACCGCGATAACTATCCAGAAAATAAATATTTTTAGGGAATTCTCAAGTTGGTCCCTTAATTTTCAGAGCATTAAACCATAAATTTGAAATCTGTCTGTAAAAATTAAGAAAGCTTTCAGTTTCTTCCATTGCAACAAAGTAGGTAAATGGTAAATTATTTGGAAGATTATTAGGTAGGTACTTATATGAGCCAGTAATAAATGTTATCCATAACAGATCATAAATTAAGGTGTCATGTCATGAATGTCTTAAAGAATTCAATACTATCTAGTTACAAAACTAGTTTAAAACGCCTTGACTGTCACGAAATTTTGTATGTACCTACATATATTTAGGTCTGAGAATGGGTGTAAACTATTTTTCAGACCGCTAGATGTAAAGCAATGTTGTCTGCGTCAGTTGTTTTCATAAAAATAAAAATCCGAGACAATGAACAGCCCACCGCACTAAATACGGTCTTGGGCTTCGCAATACAAAACCTAATAAAATAAGCCAGTACAAATAAAAATATAGTCTTAGCATACAGTAGAAGAATGTTTTGTTAAATACTTACCAATATTACTCCACACCCTGGATCGCTCCTGTGTGACGGTACCTATCAGGGTTTTAGAGACTACTAACCAGTTCAGATGATCATTGTCCACATGCTACAATGAAGAACTATGTTCCATTGTCGTTTCTTAGGTATTTACACAGAGGAGTATCTATTTTATGGAATTTAACCATTCTTCAGGGTCAGTTTGTAACTAGTCTTCAGTTACAGATGATCAAAATCATTTTCAACAGAATAATTGACAATACATTACAAGTTAATACATACATAAAAGTACTTTGGATTAGATACCAAAGTAGTTCTAGGCACGAATTAGTAATGTATTGTAAACTTTTCATCATTGTGATGACACTTTGTTAGCTTATCATTTCTTTCTTTTTATAGGAGTTGTGTTTCTTTGGGTATAAACACAGTCTGTGATTTGGTCCATTTATTGAAAAATACTAGTAAAAAATAAATTCTTAATTCTACTTAAACTATAATCAAACGTGAGATCAAGTAACTGTGATATTTCCCAAGAAATGTGTTCTTGAGAAATATTCACAGCGCCACGAGTATTTGTGATGAGTATATCTACCTGAACGCAATGAACGCATCTCCGAGCTCGCCTCCTACGATGTGCACACCCCCCTCTGGTATCGAGAGGCCCCGAAAGAAATTCCTAATATCCAGGGCATTCGCAGACCACGGGAGGTTCTGTAGTCTTATGATGACACTCATGGTGAATCTTGTCCGTTACCTACGAACAAGGGAAAGGTGCGTCTATTTGTTTGTTGGTTATAATGTCTCACAGGTTAAATACAATCTTTACACAAGTTTGTCACTACAAAATAAAAGTTAAACTGATAGTAATAGTCATTAAAAGTGCTTTGATTGATCATTACAAATTGGTGTAATTACTTTATTAGGGTAAATGAAAGTCATTAATAGATGAGTCATGGGACAGTTCTTTTTCTTACATATAATTTATTTTAGAAAGGACTATCATAATTTTGAAGCAAGTACATAACTAAAAAGAGTACATTTTGGATCTCTTACTACATTTCATTGACATGTAGGTATTTGGTTAGTGTTTTTAATAGCAATGTAGGTATGTATGGGCGGTCGCACATACGCTGACAGTTAGTGTGGCATTTTTATAGCAGTTGCAATAGGAGTTATTTTGCAACAACAATGACTAGTCTGATGTGTTGTCGACTATACATAGTCTGGGACATAAAATATTATTGCTACTAACAGCTATGTGGTGCTGTTATCGCAATATTATACAAAACCTAACGGCGTGTTAAGAAAGTATTCACGAAAAATTACACGCAACAAACTGAATGTTAGTCGATGGTTACCAAATAACATTGGAGTAGTTTTAGGTTTGTTTTACGTGTAAAAATCACGTAAGTAACTAGGTAGAGTTAGAAGAGGTGGCCTTACAGTTACTACGTCACATCACATAAATACCACGCTCACATTCAACTTCCGAAAGTGAAGACCTATGAAACTAATTCAACTTGACGAGTACCCAGGATGTAATTTGTACATAAAAATCCCATTACAGTACATCAAAAGCTATATTGGTAACGCGTGAAACACTACGTGATGCAGTAAATTACGCCCCTGATTTTTTACACATAACTTACCTACAATACCAAAAAACGCCGGCCTGGATCGCAAGTTTACCAAAACAAAAACATTTTAAATCACAATTAGATCACAATCGAGAGTTTAACCACCTAAAGTACGTAGAAATATCAATATAAAATCAAAATTCATACAAGAAGCACCCAGCCGTGACAAAGTGAAACGGAAGCATTAAAATAAAATGGCGGACGGCGCGGAATGCGCATACAACCGGCAATGTTACCATAAAAAAATTGAAATACCCTTAAAGGAGATTTTGTTTATTGAAGTGTTAACGCACAGGATATTTGTGTTCTGTGCGCACAGGTTCATGGCATTTAAAAATAAATAAACGATTTTATTTCATAAATATTTAATTTTCGTCTTATATCGTCGTCAACTGTTGTGGGTGGACTTTTCTCGCCTTCTTCAGCCGGGTTTGCGCTGGAGACCCGACCTGTGCTGTTGGTGGTTACCTTGGTGCATTCATGCAGAGGACCGCCCAATAATAAAGCCATCGTGATCAGGGCCCCGATTGCGCTAAAAATTTTCAACTACAATGCGATTGGGCTAAGAACGAAATTCAGCTTTTTTACCAATCCGTATCGCGGTAACATTTTGGCAGATAGTTCAAACAAAGCTGAAACGTTAACGGAGCGCAATTGTGTCTTTACACAAAAGCTGACAGAAAGCTACTTTATCTTAAATGCAAGTGAAACGCTTAATGAACATTTGCTGAGTTTTAGTAATTTTAGTTTCAAAAATAAGGTTTTCGGAATTTTAATGGCAAGTGCATAAATCTGTTATTTCCTTGAACGTCGTTGCGTGAACTTTACCCCTACCAAATTGCACATCAGCTGTATTATAATGAAAATGGAGTGCGAAACGCGCGCGACTTGGGATGACGCGATTGAATTGGAGACATTACAAATTAGCGCAATCGGGGCCCAGCCCGGGCCAAAAGAGCAGTAGTATGTCCTATGACTGTGCTACTGTTGTCCTTCACATTTTGGTGTATATCCGCCGTACCCTCCTGGTGCCCCCCACTTTGCCCTGTACCTACTACCAACTACTTACACAAGGCGCTCTACTCTATGAAATCTATATTACGTCTTACATAGGTACATCAGTTTCTTTGGACATGACTCAAGAGTCATGTCCAAAGAAACTGATGTACCTACTACATTATCTTTATAATATAAAAGCATAAAAAACTTAAATGAATTTTCAATTACCCTACATACTACTTAAAATAAAAAAGTACTATTTTTATGGGTAATTTTTTTAAAGAGGCAACACAAATTAAAAGAAAAAAAAAAGAAAAACAATTTCACGCATACGACGTTTAAATGTTTTTTTTCGGTACATAGGTAATATTAATTTTGTTTTAATCAAATTTTTTTTTGTACTAAATTCTAATTTGTACAATGTAACTAATATTGTTACATTTAATTGGGAAAAGTCAGTGCTATTTTTTAAGCTTTCCTTTATTTGCCTGCGTGGGAAGTGGGCGTGGGAATGTGGGCTTAACATTAGAATGAAAGTATTAAACGTTTCTTAAAAAAATAAGCGATGTTGGGAATTTTAATTCTACTCGGATTATAGTCAAAGAAAACTTAATAGTGTGAGAAATTAGTAGAATTTTCAATCTGTGTTTTTAATTCTAGGGTAATTTTACCAAAGAAATGCCAAGTCAACTTTTTTTTTAGGGAAATGGGTAAACGATGAACGATGGGATGGGAAATTTTGGGAATTCAAAATGTCATGTTGATTGTTGAATTTTATGTCTAAACGTTTTGCAAACGTAAATGTGTTATATTATTTTATATAAATGCATCATTGTACTGATAATATAGTTGAACAATAACGTAAGTATACGCACACTCAGTTCCATGCTATTCGAAACATATTTTTGGCGAAGACAACACACGCATGCACGCTAACAAGAACTAGAATCTAGTTATTTATTTATTTTAGTAGTGTAAAATATCGCAAATTGTATGTATTTTTAAGTAGTTGTGTTATTTGGAGACCTATGTACAAATAATCCACGTATGTAGCTCGTAGAGCTATTGAAGTGCTTTGTATGGATTCCCAAATGTCAAAATGTTACAAAAAATTTTACAAACTATTAATTGTAGCTCCTAAGTTTTGCGTTGCAAGACTGCAGACATAGGATATGTTTTTGTATGTTTTCCCTTTCGTCAAGCACGACATTTATGCAAAATTTGATTTGATATTGCACATATAAAATGTAAATATTACCATTATATTTTACTCTTTATTTTCAGGTAAATCGTCAATGTATAAATATAACATGAAGTTATAGAAGTTGCTCAATATTAGCGTAGAGAATTGCGTTGGTCGGGAAGAGGTGTGATGTGCGACCGATACCCGGGGTACTTGTTCGGTGGGACTCCTGTCAGTAGCTGGGACAGGAGTTTCAATTCTTTGGAAAATGTAAGTACATACCAAATAATTTTGTTATTTTAAAAAATTGTGTTAATTTGACAATCTATACTAATATTATAAAGAGGAAAGATTTGTACCTATTTTTGTATGTTTGTAATGAATAGGCTCAAAAACCACTGAACGGATTTTGATGAAACTTTACAGTATTATTGTTCATAATCCAGAATAACATATTTATGACGATCTGTGACAAACGAAATTTCACGCGTGTGAAGCCGCGGGCGGAAAGCTAGTATAATATGAAGAGAGAAAAATGAATAACATGATACATGAATTTTATACCATTATGACATTAATAATCACAACATTCTATGACATTGATAATGGCTTCCACCTTTGGTCTAATCATAACTTTCCATTTAGAAGGGCAAGAGCTTTCTCATTGTAGAAAAAAAAAATAGATAAAATTAGGTTTAAATGTCTAATCAATGCTGTTTATGAAATACATTTTTTATGTAGTAAAGCTTTTATTGTGCCTCAATATTCTTGAAAACTTACCACTTTATCACTATTTTAAAAAAGTTTGTAAAAGCAATTTTTTGATTCTGCTTAACAATGTCACATAGTTATGAACATTCACTCATAATGTTATTTATGATTTATGATCCTTCTTTCCTTTGCTTTAATTTGTTTTAACCAACTTAAAAAAAGAAGAAGAAGTTTTATATTCGTCTGTACCTGCCTAGATATCTCTGTAGGTTTCAAAGCTGAACCACATTGTAATTGGTCCAATTTGTGCAAAAAATGGGCCATATAGATTATACTGTGGATCTAGTTGGCCGTTCATATAACAAATCAGTTTTTTGTTGTTTGTTTCATTGAGCACTCGGTGTTTTTTCAATTATTTAATTTAGTTGAATAGTGTCCATTTTATCTTGTTCAAAGTTATTCTTTATTTATACCTGTGTGTGGAGTATTGTTATTATTGTAAGTTTTTGTTTATTTTTAATATTTAATTTCTAAATAAATAACTTAGTTCTTCTGATACAGCCTCCAATTTAGCAATGATGAATATGTTTGTAAAAAAAGGTAGCAGGTATGCGCTGGATGCAGGCCGCCACCAACTGACTATTGTGGAAATCATTGGGGGAGGCCTATGTTTAGCAATGGATATCCTGTGGCTGAAATGATGATGATGAATATGTTTGTTACAGAGAAAAGTGTAATTTCATAGATTTTCGTCACTTTTTATTTTATCATCATACTAGGATTCGCTGGGTCAGCCGGTTTCTAAGTAATATCACTAAACAATCCAGTCTGGTTCAAGTGACCAAAAGAGGTCAATGACCTTGCCCAAGAAAGAACTGGAGCAATCCCATTGACCTCTTTCACCCCATGCCATGGCCACCTTGTTTACTAGGAAAATCTACTTGACATATTGATCCTTAATTTCGTCTATATTTTTGTACCGTATCTCAAGTTACATAATTAACCCTTAATCAGACAATTTTACCTAAACGCTTAGATTAATAAAAAAGCCTAAAAGTAACTACATTATTTTGAACTTTATTGCTAAAAAATGTCAATTTTATGTATGACTTCAATTAAAAACAAAATAAATGTGGCGTGCATTCAAGCCCTTTTATTCCCTTTGGAAAGATCTGTTAACTACCGCCTATAGGCCGCCATGTATACCGCTTACTAACTTTTTCCCCCTGTTTCGCCATAGGCGAGTTTCTGGCTTATCACAGAAAGATAATATCCAAAAACGACATAAAATCTATCCTGTTTTTCTCTGGTTCTCAAACTATCTCGTGCCAGTCTAAATTGATTCAGTCTTTTAATAAATAGTTAACAGACACAGTGTGTATTTTGTCTGTCACAGAAAAACTACATAGCGCGCGTCCTTGTTTCAATAACCGGGATAAAAACTATCCTATGTCCTTTCCCGGGACTTAACTATCTCTATGCCAAATTTCATGAAAATCGGTTCAGTGGTTTAGACGTGAAAGCGAGACAGACAGTTATTTTGGCATTTATAATATTAGTATAGAAGTATAGACTGTTTAGGTCTTCTTTTCTTACTGCCATTTCTAAATATGCCTTCATTTTTTATTCATTATTTGTTTAGTCTACAGGTCACATACGTATAATTTATCTAATGCCTGAATTACCTAATTAATTAGGGCATTATTTTGACTAGTTCGGATGGGTTTACCCCAAATATTCCATTATTAATGAAGGCAGTGAGCGTGCAAGGGGCAAGTTCCATTTACATTGGAAGACTGCCAGGGCTCTTGTGGCTACCAATGCAAGGCGTAGGCGCACCATAATTGCAGAAAATTCGGGAATAAATTGTCATCTTATTCCCCATCCTGATAATTCACTCATTGAATAACAAATAAGGTTAATGTTTATGTTATATGTATTTTTCTTTGTTTTTGTTCTAAAGATATGGTTAAAAATATCGTGGGAACTATATTCCCGCTTCTTTATAAAGGGTTAAATCAGTTGCGTGTCATCTACACACATTGTCAGTAACGCTCCCCGCTCCCCCAAACGCACAGACGAGTAATTCGCGCCTTCGAGTTCTAGCACTAAAATACACTTTTTCTTCTTAATCCTTTTGCTCTTGGCAGAGAGGTCGTGGTCACGTTGCTCTTCACACGATCTCCCGCCATCTTTCCCTACCTGGTGCAGTCAGATACGCAAAATAGACTGTCGACTCCCAAAATTCTGGGTGAATGAAGGTTGACCTCATACAAGTTATTACTTGAGAACCATTTTTATAATAATCGCCAGGCAACAAACTGTCGCATTTATTTATCTTATTACAGTAGGATTTCACACGAGCGAAGCCGCGAGAAGTTCACGAGGATAATCTCATTTTACCATATTTGGGGCTTCTTGTTACGTCATTCACTATTAAAAAAAATCTGACACAATTTTACCACATTCCCTATTTTGACACATTTATTTTTATTGTGGTAAAATGTAGTAGGTATACACAATATTCATGTCAAATACAGTTATAATCTCTCTCGTTCAGCTCGTTCGTTTCAGCCAAATGACGTCCACTGCTGGACAAAGTCCTCCTCCAAGGATAGGGTTTCCAAAACGACCGGTTCGGCGCCGACCGCATTCAGGCACCTCTCGCGATAAAACCATATTTTTTGACTTAGTTACGATTTTTGTCCGGAATATGTCCGTAATAAATGGAACGTGTGGTTTCCCCGCATTTAAACGCACCCATTTGTGTCACCGATTTTTTGTCACATACTAGTTTTTACCCGCTGAGCTGTGATCCAGTTTTATGCCCTTTTGCTTTGCCATAACCCTTACATCTTCTGTAGGTCATGGAGATTGAATTTTTGGGCAAAAGGCCCAAAGTCGCTCCCTGTGGCATTCTGTGGGAGAAAGTTTTTGTCCATCAGTGAGCTATTCTAAAGGGGATATCTTTGCCCACATCTTGTAACAAAATATAGAGTCCGTCTAGCTCTAGTAGGTCAGGAACCGTAAAACTGGCATATTACATTTTCTTTTTCAGATCTAACCTGCTCTACAATTCTTCATATTTTAAGTCATAACTGGACTACCAGTACTAATATGATAAAGCACTGACGCTTGCAATATTCTCGAAATACTAGACCCACAGGCTTTGCCATAATTATAATATCATAAAAAAAATATCTTCGTATAATGTGGCTTCGCACGGGTGTAATGTTTTATACCTCTTGAATCACTTATCTATTGCTGAAAACTGCATTAATATCCGTTGCGTAGTTTCAAACATCTTGTGTGTGACTTTGTTTTATACTATTAAGATTTATTCAGATCTAGGGACAGTTCTTCTTACTTTCTGTCGTGTGAACTGCCGATGGAGATCGCAACCCTGTCTTGCAGAATAGCTCAGGAATATTCCGAATCTCATAATTTGCGTGCCATCAACGCTCGTCGATATCCGTGGTATGTTTTATATTGCATTCATTTAAGGTCAGCGATGCTCAATCTTGTCTTCAAAAACATCCTTCTTTACTCAGAAAAACTTGCGTTCTTAATGCCCAGTTGAGAGCATACGTCTTTCCCAAGACATGATCCGACTTAGTCATCCTCAGACATGTTGGATTTTATGCTCATCATTTGGGATATCTTTACCTGGTATCTTTTTCATCCAGGAAATCTATCATGCTGGAGCATCTTTTTTTATTACTCCCTTTTTCCGTAAAGGAAATGCATTAGGCATACTGGTGTTGTGGGGATGATAGCAGAGCAGGTTATGTGGAACTTATGCCCGTATTCACAAACATTACTATGAGGTCTCACAGTGCGTGTGGACGCACAGGTTCACGCACGAACCAATCACAGCTCTATTCAACGCTGTGCGTTCGATTTGCTGCTTCACTTAAGCAAGCATCGTTTGTGAATACCGGCGTTAAAGATTGTATCCCTTAGAAGCATAAGCAGAGATAACGGGAACTTCCTTGACAGATTCTATTTCGAAGAATCGCCGGAGCGAAGCGATTTCGGAATTAAATTAACTCATTTGTTCCTTTGTCTAAAGGGGCAATTGCCTACATGCATGACGACTGAGATCGATGGTCAATGGTCACTGAAGACTAATATTTATTCTAAGCAAATAGTGGAAACATCTGAACTCGGGAAGGTTTCTCTCGCATGTAAAGCCTCTTTTAAATTCAGTGCCCCATTTTAATTTGTTGTCCCATCAGTCGTCGGACCTAGCATTGCCTGCCAAATAGTTTATCGAGTATTGTACGTGACTTTAGGCTTAATGGTACACTGGATAGACTTTCAGTAGGGTTAATGTGAAGGTACTTACTGAGCATCATAATGAGTAGTAAAGGTATATTTACATGATCACAGGTTATACGCGAGTCGACTCCAAGTCGACAGCCCCGCGCACGTCATCAAGACTGCTTTCTTTAAAAAACACTTCATTTCAGCCTTAAAGCAGAGTTGGTTTTTAATAGGCTGTAATATTCGGTTGCGGTATTTCCGGACCGATACGATCAAAAAACTTTCAAGCAGAGATCGTACTTAATGGCCAGCAACGCACCTATAACTCCCCCGGGGCGGCGGTAAACACTTACCATCAGGTGATCCACTTGCTCATTTGCCTTCTATCCCATAAAATTAAAGCAATGGATTTTTGGCAGCCTCGGAATAATTGAATTGTCAGTCAGAATAACCGACCTGATGACGATGGCGACGGCTTACTGCTCTTTTAGCTTGCTCACTAAACTATCAGAAGTGGAATTGTGTAAAGCTTTACACAATAGGCTAGTTGCCTAAAAAAATTTTTTTAGTCCGTAATGTTTAATATCAAAAAATATTGGACACGTATATTTTTATTTGTCAATCTAACAAATAATTACATAGTTATGGTGCGTTGAAGTTGCGCACGACGTCACAACGTGCGGCATTTTTAAGCAAGCGTTGACGTCACGGGCCTCTTCTTATGAACTTTGGGGCGCTTTACCGATTTAGCTGAAAATTGTCAGGGAGGTAGTTTAGAGCCAGGAGAAGGACATAGGATACTTTTTATCCCGTTCGAAATAAAAAAAGTCTGCTTATTTATTGCCATTAAGGCGGAACAAAGTTCGCCGGGTCAGCTAGTGAGTAATAAAGGTATATTCACATGATCACGGGGTATACGCGAGTCATGTGACAGTGCTACGATTCTGACTTGGTCTCCAATACTAAGGCTTCTTTATAAAACACTTCATTTTATCGCCTTGCCTTGAAAGCAGAGTTAGTTTTTAATAGGCTGTAAAATTGGAGCTTTGGCAGCTTTGGAATAATTGCAATTGACACGATCACGGCGCGATCATAGGAAAATGACAGGTCGCGTGAACTGTCATGAGTCGCGCAACCTGTCATTGGCCTTTGATTGCGCCGGCGATGGCGATCTGCACGCGTTGAAGCTTTATTTACTACTACTTTAGCTTGCAAGCTGTATCAGATCGGCTACAATTTAAAATGGGTTCAATTATGTATATGTAAACCTACTGCGTCTCTGTGTGCTGTAACAATGGTGAACGCGTCTTATAGGTCAGGGTTGCCGCTCCAGTTTTTGGCTGATTGCTAAGTTTATGCCATAGCTTCATGTTCAAGCGCTGCGATGCGGGATACAGTTACAGTTCCGCAGTTTGTGTTTACGCATCCCAGTTAATGTCGCTTTTGTTTGTCTCTACTGCATTTGGGTTCAAATTCGCTTGGACTTTTGACAGTGACGTATCGGAGGGCGATTCTTGTGATTGTTTATTGTGGATAAAGTTCTGTGATAGATTTGTGAATTACGCGATTTTCTTCTGATGTCATAATCGAAGTGTTGTATTACATAGGTTACAAAGATACGTCTGTAGGGATAGGATCGCAGAAGATANAAGATATTATGAATATGTGTCGGATATCGCACGTTTGTTGTCCGTGGTCTTACTGGTCGCAGGTTACGGCGTCAAATGTAGGTATTATTTTATTGAGACTCTTTATTGCTCCATTTTATTGTAGTTTTGGAACTTCAACGTTTCATTAGGTAGTTACAAACGATCGGTTTTGCAACCGTAAATTTTACTCACCTATCAGCACTATGTATTTGTCGCTATCAACATGACTATTTGTGTACTGTTTAAAATGCAATGGATGTTACAATTTTTGGCGGCTGTAAGCTTCCGGCTTCGCTCGAATCAATTTCGACCAGTAACACTTTATTTCTGTCTCTACCTCCTAAGTTTTATATCCCTCCCCCTATTTGATCCGTTTAATTTTCGTGACTGTCGTTCTTCAATGTCTAATTTCTATATCGGATTTCAAAATCGGTTCAGTCACATTGTCGTGAAAATAGACAGGCCGTCAGTCGACAATAGTTTTTGTATTTATAATATTAGGTACTTTTGTTTTCGTTGCCTGGTGCTGTCTTTACCAAATAGGTACTATAATCCGAGCCTTTTCAAGGCGAGAGTGAACAAGCACTTACAGGGCAGATGTATACCATCCTAGACAGCATCGGAAAACGCGGCGTGGGACGTCCACCCACAAGGTGCACCGACGACCTGATAAAGGTAGCAGGAATGCAGGCCGCTATTAACCGTACGATGTGGCCGATGTGGAAGTCATTGGGGGAGGCCTATGTTCAACAGTGGACGTCTTGTGGCTGAAATGATGATGATGATGAGACAGCATCTCACTTAGCATCAGGCGAACAAATACTTGCCTTGTTCTGTATAAAAATACCATGTATTTGCGGACCTTTGTATCTTCTTCTTCTTTTCGTGTCGACAACAAACCTACACAGTGTCAGCCCAAAACTCCGCCACAAGAGTGGCGTTGTCAGTAGCACTCATCAAATCCTCCTGAGTGCAGTTGCTTGGGCACTCAGGGCATGACATCAGGTGCTTCATCGAATGGGGAACAAAACCGCACCTGCACTCCATGTTCAATAATGAAATCTTGTTCCAGCAAATACAACAGCAGTACAGAGGTCGCGTCGGCCCCCACTCTCGTTACTGGGGCAGCATGTCGGAGGGGGGAGGTATATCCGCGGCCGGAGGGGACTCTTGCAAGACGAACCTCATCGTCAACTACCTCCCACAGTCCATGACTGAGAAGGACTTGTACGCCATGTTCATGACCATCGGGCCGATTGAGAGCTGCAGAGTTATGAAGGACTTTAAGGTAAGATTAGGGAGAAGGAAGAAGGTTCATCATAATCAGGTCATTTAGGATTCTTTCCAATTTACCTTCCACAGTCCATGACTGAGAAGGACTTGTACGCCATGTTCATGACCATCGGGCCGATTGAGAGCTGCAGAGTTATGAAGGACTTTAAGGTAAGATTCGTTCGTTCGTTTCAGCCAAATGACGTCCACTGCTGGACAAAGGCCTCCTCCAAGGTTTTCCACAATGCACGGTCCTGCGCTGCCCGCATCCAGGCTCTTCCCGCGACCTTTACCAGATCGTCGGTCCACCTAGTAGGATGCCTGCCCACGCTACGTCTTCCAGCCCGTGGTCGCCACTCGAGAACTTTTCTGCCCCAACGGCCATCGTCTTCAAGGTAAGATTAGGGAGAAGGAAGATGGTTCATCATCATCAGGTCATTTAGGATCCTCTCCAATTTACCTCCCACAGTCCATGACTGAGAACAGGGCTACGGTCCTGCGTGGTACCCCGATCTAGTCAGCTCGGAGGCGAACTTCGCGCGGCTGCGAGGTTTCGCGCACGCGTGGCATCGGAGGCGGAACGGACAGACGCCTAGCGGCCAGGCACCGGATGGTGCCAACGTGTCAGTAGAGTCCATGCCCCAGAAGGGGGAGAGTGGCAAGGGACAAATGGACAAAGATTAAAGAACTTGTAGAGAGTCAAGAATTGCGCGCGGTGGAGTGCAATCTGCCGTAGGCGGCCGCAATTCCGCGCGCATCTCTCAAGATTCGGCCACAATAACCGCGAGGTTGGTATGGCCATGGGTGGTGGTGGGATTAGTCCATGACTGAGAAAGACCAGGGTGGCTACTCCGAAACGCTGTTTACGTATTCTCGCGTCTATAAATGTCACCGTTGCTTATGCTGGCATCTCGCTTTGTGTGAGAGGGATGGCCACATTAGAAACTTCGGATAACGTTTTTCGGAGTAGCCCTGCTGTATGCTATGTTCACAACCATCAGACCTATAGAGAGTTGCAGAATTATGAAAGACTTAAAGGTAATCATCATCAGGTCAGTGTCCACTGCAGGAACACGACTCATATTTACCAAAGGCAAATAGAGGATTTGGCTTATACTCTCTCTCCACCCTGGCTAAATTGGTTGGGGAGGCCTGATTTCAGCATATTTCTCCTTTAATTCCCTCTTTCGACACGGGAACAGTGGGGGTGGATCTATTCTTCTCTGTCGGATCCACACGGCTTTAAGCTCACCTCTCGTTGCCACCACTACAATTCTTCATAGCCAGGATATACAGCTTTCTCACCAATGAAAGCTAAATAGTCCCGAAGGATAGCTGACTGTCTTCGAACCTGCAAATTATTTGTTAATAAACCTGTTTTAATGTTGATACTTTTGTGTCCATTTCCAGACTGGCTACAGTTATGGCTTCGGCTTCGTCAACTTCACTCGGGAGGAGGACGCGGCGCGGGCCATCGACACATTCAACGGGTACCAGCTCAGGAATAAAAGGTTAAAGGTATGTCTGACGTCTATTAAAAGATTTTTAGGTATTTCACAGCAAATCTGACGAGAGAGAGAGAAAAATGGAGAGAGAGAGATAGAAAGAGAGGGATAGAGAGATAGATAGAGGGAGAGAGATAGATAGATAGAGGGGGAGAGAGAGAGAGAGATAGATAGAGGGAGAGAGAGAGATAGAAAGAGGGAGAGAGAGAGAGAGAGAGAGAAAGAAAATTGCACCTATTACAAAAACATAAAATGCCACAGTATTAAGCTTGAAGTGGTGTGTATATTTAAAATATTGTTATGATTGTAACAACCTAACAAACTGAGGTCCCTATCTTGATATTAGACTTTATGTCGGTATATACATTTTGAATTGATATGGCTGCATCAAACTGACGACTTATCTTACTACGGCTATGTGGTCGTCAAGATGTCAAAAAAGAAAATATTTATAAAGTTCAAATTCAAATCAGCATTTCAATCATCCAAAAGAGCATAAAATTATTTTTTCTCACACATTTTTATATTCGGTGTATTTCCTCTTCAGGTATCATACGCCCGGCCGTCTGGTGACGACATAAAGGAGACGAACCTCTACGTCACGAATCTCCCGCGCGCCATTACCGAGGACCAGCTCGAGACGATATTCGGCAAATATGGCCGCATCGTGCAGAAACACATTTTGAGGGACAAGAGCAATGGCGCGCCGAGAGGGGTCGCTTTTGTCAGGTGGGTACACTATATTTGTTGTAGAATATATTCGGCAAGTGCGGCCGCATCGTGCAGAAACATATCTTGAGGGAGGGATAAGACGACTCGCGCCGAGAGGGGTCGCTTTTGTCAGGTATATACGGTCGTCATCTATATTCGACATTAAACTATATTCGCTGTTGACTATATTCGGCAAGTACTGCCGCATTGGACAAGGGCAACGGTACGCCGTTTTTGTCAGCAGGTATTTACGTTTGTAAGCTATGTTCAAGTTTAAGCTAAACGTCACAAAGTTCCAGTAAGAGACTATATTCGGCATGTATGGCCTCCTTGTTAAACATTTTTGTATCTGACATTTCAGCCGATAAAATAAAGTAAAAACATAGTCTAAGTATTAAAAAAATATGTTTTTGTTTATTCATCATCATCATCATCTCAGCCATAGGACGTCCACTGTTGAACATAGGCCTCCCCCAATGCTTTCCATGTTACCCGGTTGGTAGCGGCCTGCGTCCAGCGCTTTGCTGCTACCTTTATGATGTCGTCGGTCCACCTTGTAGGTGGACGTCCAACGCTGCGTTTTCCGGTACGCGGCCTCCACTCCAGAACCTTGCTGCCCCATCGGCCGTCAGTTCTGCGTACTATGTGCCCTGCCCATTGCCACTTCAGCTTGCTAATCCGTCGGGCTATATTTCGTTTAGTTCGTTTACGGATGTTTTGTTTAATAAAAAGCTATAATTTTCCATCTTCAGATTCGACAAGCGGGAGGAGGCGCAAGAGGCGATAGCGGCGCTCAATAACGTGATACCAGACGGCGGCACCGAGCCGCTTAGTGTCAAGGTCAGTGGCGCCATCTGTTCTAGACATAGTGACAGTCGTGACAGTTGTCATTTCAATATCGCTTCACGGAGCGAAGTATTTCTTCTTCTTCTTTTTTTGGGTGGCAATGACTTGGGATTTGGAAACCACGATTTCGCCATGATGTCACTTGTTTCATAATCGCTTTACAGAGCGAAGTTAGTTATAAAAAAACGGCGGAGCGAACAACTGTCACGTTTGTAACTTTCTACCCTCCTTCAATGTGTAGTGAAAGCTTTTTGCACTATATTCGAGTCGACAAACTGGAGGAATTATTTTGTTTAGCCAAAACGCAATATTTGCATGACACTGCGGGGCCCATATTCCATACAAATATCATAAAAAGCTTAACTAGAAATATCAGTTTGCCGACTCGAATCACGCAAAAGAAGAACTGTCAAATGAAAGTATTATTCATATGAATTTAAGCTAGTGTTTGGTAGCAGGCAGATAAGGATGATTCTGCCAATAAATTGTACGCTTACTGCACTTTTTGATATGTTATTCTAGCATAAGTATAATAGAAGCTTATGATTATTTGATACGCTCAAATATGTTTTGTACACCACTTACATTTTGTATTGGCAGATAAAGTTAAACTCTGGTGTTGTTGTAAGATGGTATTTTCAATTTTGCAACAAAAATTAATCTATCGACTCCACTTCATATTTCTGATTGGAAAAACTCCTTAATTTGTGGGAGTAGTTTAGTCTGTTATACAGGCTATCCTTAAATTAGCACGTCACACTGACACTGGAGGTAAAGCCCGGTCTCTGAGCACGTAGAACTTTGTCCAATGACTTCAAGCTACCCATCCTTATCGCTCGCGCGTAATTATGTTGCTGTTGCGCTCGCACACTCACTGCGGGCGCCCGTCGCACAGTCGCGACAGCAATATAATTACGCGCGAGCGATAAGGATGGGTAGCTTGGGGTCATTGGACAAAATTCTACGTGCTCGGCCGCTAGGTTATAGCTGAGCCTAAAACGTGTTTAAATTATGTCCCACCTGATTGTCATCAGCAAGACTTATACTGGCCTAAAACTACCTACTACCTAAGCAGTAGTAGGACTATAAAGACAAGAGTTCGTATGAAAGATAAACCAAAAATGTTATATGTCGATATTGCTTCCAGATATTATTTATAATGGCTTTTTAGGCGCATTTTATTTGTTTTTCAGATAGCACTGATTGCTTTAGCGTCTGTATTGGCACCATTGTTTTTTTTGTATGTGTAAGGTTTTGGTAAAAACGCACATCTAAATCAAAACGGCATGAACGTACCCAGTTTCTGTCCTAGGCGGGGGAGTAAGTTAGATTTTTTAAGTCTGATTGTTTAACTTAGCTCCTTCAAAGTTGCAGCTGCCCTCCCCTGGGTACTTTTTTTTTTTTTTTTNTGTCTGGGTATTTTATTCTCCCAAATATTTGTCCAATATTTGTCCAATATTAGTTGTTCATACTTGAACCGTTTTTGCATTCTAAAATTCCAAAGATAAGGATAAAAGTTATCCTTTTTCTCCCCATATCTCAAATTATCCCTTACCAATTTCATCTAAATTGGTTTAGAGATTTGAGCTTAAAAAATGGAACAGAGAGTCAGAGATTCGTTTTTTAAAGATGCAAGATTTTTTTGACTTATTATTGGCTAGTTAGCAACTCAGTAAAAAAGCATGCCAGCACTTAGGCTGAGTTCACCACCTTATTTTAACCGTAACAATAACAATAACCGGTGCTTTTTGTATGGGGTTTGACATATTTTTGACGTTTGTCAAAGTTACAGTTGAACGATTTTGAAACGTCAAATGGCAAAGATCGGAAATAGTAACCGGCATTGATAGCAGCACCCTCCTGTAAATGACATTTTAGTGTTTTCCAACGTGGCAAAAATCGGAACCAGCGATCCGGTATTGACGGTGGCGCCCCCCTGTCAACGTTACGAGTGGGACGGTTCAGTGTAGTTCATCTATAAACGGGACTATTCCCACCTCTCGTTCCCACCGCTACAACTCCTGTGTAGCCAGGATCTACAGCTTGACCGCCATAAAACCCCAACCAATGAAGGTCAAGTTTGTCCCGGGGAAAGTTAAACTGTCATTGGACCCGCAACGAAATTAATCAGAAGAACATAGGAGGAGTTCGAAATTAAGGTTCGACTTCCCTCCATTGCAAAGCGGTAGTTCATCTATAAAGTAAGATGGTGCAACTCAACCTTATTAATGCAATGACGGTTGTCTTCAATACTTTGCGATGGAGAGTCTACGTCGGTGCTTCGCTACGTCACGTCACTGTGTATTGTGTAGTTGTGATTTGTGTTTGTTTCTCACGAAGCATGCTATAGCACTTTGGCTACAAATTGGCACTTTAAAACAAACACCTCTATGTATACAGGTACTGAGAAATTGATCATCGTTACGGTGAATTTTCTATAACTTATTTAGTCCATTGTGAGCGAGAGAAAAAGAAGAAGAATCCAGAATCCATATTTAATTGCGTATTAGTGCAGCATCGGTGCAACTGATGGCGCTGTTTAAAATACCTAAAGATATTTATTTATTAATAAAGCTTGCAAGTCAGGTGCGCGCCGTAAAATAACTTCCAATCACGTTAATAAAATCTCTCTTTATCCTCTTTAATGTACGACATGAGTGGTAGTGTGTGGACTGCAACCTTCATCGGATCTTGCGGCAAATCTGCATCTCTAGCTCACACTAAAAACTGTAGCACATTTATCAACCCGGAAAGGGATCGTAACCGTATCAACTCAAGGCGGTCAGTATTCTTTGTATGAAACTCAATACTTAAACGTACACTTATCCGCACCGTAACGTAAGCGCCTCGCCTAGCGATTGACAGCGCGTGAAAGGCGATGACAGCTCGCAAAAGGCAAATTCAAATTGAAAACGTTTATTGCATGTCACGTTACAATTTATATGTTGTTGCAAAATAGAGGTATACGTAAATAGAGGTAGGCGATACGGTGTTGATCCCTTTTCGAGTTGACATGTCTGCTATGACCTTAAATCGACTAAATAAGTTGTTACTAAACAATTTAGTACCGCCCATAAAGTTAATATTTCTTCGGAATAGAGCAATAACCACGAACTGTCAAACGAAACCGATTTTGGATGACACTGGATATCATTCGTGTTTCAATGTCAGGATTATTTCACTGTTTTGTACAATAAATCTATCCACAATTTCACTCACGCAAAATCTGAAAATATCTCAAGAGTTCAAATTTTCAGCGTGCCGCTAAACGCCTTTAAACTGTCAAATATACTCAACATCAAATAAACCGCACCTTCCGCGACGCGAACTTTAAAGATTTTCTTTTGACACAATCATGGTGCCTCAACAATATTGGTGTTATTTGAAAGCCCAATAAATAAACTTAAAGAAAAACACATTTAATTTTTTTATAAACAATTAACAGGTACCATAAATGTGACTTGAAAAAAGGCCTCACTTGGGGCTCACCTATGGGACCAAGTAGACCAATTTTTGTGGTTATAAAACCAAATAATGATCTTACGTGTCCTTTTTAACAGATGGATAGCAATTAATCCCAACTTAACAGTTTTATAGCCATACAATTTGGCTCAAGCGTAACTACCTATTTTTTGATTAAGTGACTCTGGATCCTTCTAAAAACACATTTTTTGGGTAAAAAACTATCCTTTAATGAAATGAAGCTTAGAACTAAGCTTTCAAATGGAACCAATGTTGGTGGGAAGTGGGGGTGCATACGTTTGATAAGTGCTTGTTGCGGGAGGTGCGATTTATTTGATGCCGAGTGTAGTTGCAAAAAACGGTTCCGTTTGACGTGACGGTAACGGCATCACGCATCTCTATTTATCACAGAGTGTTGTTGCTAGTGACATTTCGCTCGTTCAATTCATTGTTGCTCTATTCCGCAAGGACATATTAACTTGTAGTCTTGTATTCGTCATTAAAACATAGATGTGTTCGTTCAAAAACAAACCCTAATTGGCAGTCTATGGGAACTAAATTTGGTTGTCGTAGCGCGCGAGCGTGGGGGCGGCGGGGCCCCTCGCGCGGCGGGGCACGCACGCGCCGCTGCGCCTGGCGCCGCCCCGGCACCATACCACGGTTCGTTGTTACGGCACTCGCCATGTATGCGTCTTAAGATTCAAGTCGTGATTAAGGCCTCAGCCTCGAACTTAGCGGGCAGCGGGGCGGCGGCGGCGGCGGCGCGGGAGCGGGGCGGGCAACGCAGACCCGTTCTCGAAACCAGCGGGCAGCTCGCGCGGCGCTTTAGCGGCGAAGTGTTGTGTTCGGGGTTGTGTTGTCGAGATATTTGTTTTTATTCTCGAACGAAATGTCTGAACAACGGCGACAATTTTATTTCGATTCAAATTTATTCCTTACGCTCGATTTGTTGTGGGCAAAAGAAGGAGTGCGCTGCCCGCTCGTTGCCCGCTCCCTCGCCGCTGCCCGCTCGTTGCCCGCTCCGGCGCCGCTACCGCGCCGCTGTTTTCGAGAACCGGTCTATTTGATTTTACGCATAAGATCCTGCCGCTCCCGCCCCGCCGCCGCTCCCGCGCCGCTGCCCGCTAAGTTCAAGGCTGAGGCCTAAGAGCGATTTTCGACGTTTCTACTTAGTGGTTTTCATTAAACTAAAGGTTTTAGGGCCGCTGCGCCTGGCGCCGCCCCGGCACCATACCACGGTTCGTTGTTACGTCACTCGCTATGTATGCGTCTTAAAAATTGAAGTCGTGTCAATGTAGATGTGTTATAGAGTGATTTTCGACGTTTCTACTCAGCGGTTTTTATTAAACTAAAGGGATAAGATAAGATAATCAATTATTGTCTTTTCTGTGTAAGTACATTAAAAGGTTTAAGGGCCCTGGCCCATAGCGACTTTTTGTAGCGATGCATTTCGTAAACGAGCGACAGCATCGCTACTAGCGTGCGCTACTAATGAACGATGCCAACGCGCTACAGCTGCGCGACTGTATCGATTCAAACGCGCGACCGTGTCGGACGACATCAGGGAGAGAACGGAGGGAGGGTTACTGAATCGCGTTTGCATCGCCACAAAAGCGGGACAGTTGCATTTGCAACGCGACAGAAGCGCGACAGTATTGCGCTTGCATTGCGACATAAGCGCGTTTATGTGGGCGAGGGCACACAGCTAGCGACCGCATTGCGACTGTATCGATGCGAACGCGCGACAGAATCGCTACTGCATCGCTACAAACAGCGACTAAGAATCCATGTGTGGTCGCTGAAATTTTGGTGGGGGTTCAATACTCAATGCTTTATTACATTTAACAGCATAGGTAAGTCTTACAAAACAGTTACATCACCATGAACCCTTTCGGGCACAACAATAATGAGTATACTAATGTGCAAAACGTGAAGTGCATTTTGACGTGTACGATTTGGGGGCCATGTGCCCTGTGGCCCACTCCTTCGGACCGCGCCTGCCGATCACTGTGTCAGTGTCGGATTGCCAAATAAAATACGCCAGTATTTAACTTGCACCGCCTTCCGTACAGTCAGCGTCAAATAGTTCATTGTACNCTAATCCGGCGGGCTATGTCAGCGACTTTAGTTCGTTTACGGAAGTTTTGTTTATTAAAAAGCTATAATTTTCCATCTTCAGATTCGACAAGCGGGAGGAGGCGCAAGAGGCGATAGCGGCGCTAAACAACGTGATACCAGACGGCGGCACCGAGCCGCTTAGTGTCAAGGTCAGTGGCACCTCTGTCCTAGACAAAGTGACAGTCGTGACAGTTGTCATTTCAATATCGCTTCACGGAGCAAAGTATAGCTTCTTCTTTTTTTTTGGGTGGCAATGACTTGGGATTTGAAAACCACGATTTCGCCATGATGTCACGTGTGTGACAGTTTGTTTTATAATCGCTTCACGGAGCCAAATAACTTCATACAGAATACGCTGGACTACAACTGTCACTTTGAAACTTTGTCTAGCTTTTTAGACTTCTGTGTAGTGACGGCTTTTTGCACTATATTCGAGTCGTTAAACTGATGCTTGATCTATTGACAGTAATTTAATTTTTTTAAAAAATCACATAAATGTGATCAAAGTGCGTGTGAAATGCGATATTTTCATGAGACTGCGGGGGCCTATTTTCCATACAAATATAAAAAGTTTCACTTAAATCGGTTTGCCGACTCGAATCACGCAAATAAAAGAAGAACTGTCAAATTAAAGTAAAATTAATATGAATATAAGCTAGTGTTTGGTAGCAGGCAGATAAGGATGATTCTGCCAATAAATTGTACGCTTACTGCACTTTTTGATATGTTATTCTAGCTTAAGTATAATAGAAGCTTAAGATTAATTTTATACGCTCAAATATAATTATATTGATGCAGTTGTAAATAGATGGTATTTTGCAACAAAAATGAATAACCTGTCTTATTAGATACTACCGACACAGTAGATAAATCAAACAGTACGGAAGCTTCATACAAACGCTCGAAATCAGACTCACGCACACAGACGCACGCTTTACACGAGCTCTAAGCGAACCTCGCAGTCCATCCGTCGCGGGTGTCGCGCGCGTTGTGTTTTTTAATAATAATTTTATTGCATGCGCTGTCCGCTGTATTTTTAAAAACATGCCACGAGTGTATTGCGTAGTATATACGGCTGCCTGAACTCAGCATCTTCAAAACCAGAACTTTCATTTTTTAAACTTCGTAATAATTCTGAATTGTAAAAATGATTAAATATTACATCCTTTTTAAATAAAGTGCTTACATCTGATTTTGTAATAGTTCTTTTTAAATTACGTAATAATTAGTTACGCTTTTTAACAATTTATGTGTTCTATTTGATAAAGTAATTTGGTTTGGTCCTAAGTGATGAACTGTATTTAAAATGAGGCAATAGGTACTATGTGAAAGTAAGTATCCGGTATTTTATTTATGAGAATAGATCTTCGACCGGCCTCTAATAGTGCCTACTTAATCAATTTATTCGATTATGTTTTCGATCATTATAGAACCTAATTAACGTTTTAATATATAAGTAAGTAAGAACCTTATTAATTTTATAAAGATTAAGAGTGCCAACCCTAACACTCAGTTGAAGTGTAGGTATTTAACTCGCCGAAAGGGCTAAGTTTCCGTACTGCTTTAGCTCATATATATACTGTGCTACCGACTCTATTTCATATTATTATATTCTGTTAACTGAGTCGGATGATCTATCTTTATCTATAAAAGCGAAAGATCACTGATTCACTCACTCATCACGGAATCAAAGAAACTACAAGTGTTAGGAGTCTCAAATTTTGCATGGGGGTTCCAAAATTCAACCCCTAAAGGGGGTAAAACGGGATCCACGCGTGTCGCGGGCGGCCGCTAGGAATTTGTGGTTAAGTTAGGTTAATTTCTGGGCCAATCAGCATGACTGGTGTTAATACTGGCCTAAAATGACCCTATAAGAGCGGATTAGACCAAACAAGAGTAAATATTAATCTCAGAATAAATTTGTTATTTTGACATATTTCCCATACTGAAACTGTCAATGTGCCAGTTATACCGGGAGTTATTCTCGGATAAAAGTTTGGTCGAATCGGGCTGAAGCTGTATTGGGACTATAAAGGTAGAGAATGAAAGATAAACTAATAAACTAAAAATGATATGTCGATATTGCTTTCAGGCTTGTTCAGATATAAATGGCTTTTTAGGCCCATTTCATTTGTTTTTCAGATATCACTGATTGCTTAGTGTTGGCACCGTTGTTTTTTTTGTATTTGTATGCTTTTGGTAAAAACGCACATCTAAATTAAAATGGTATAATTGCGTTATGTGATTTTGTCTTCAAAATAAATTGTCTGTGGTCCATTAGTTGTCGTACTTGGGCTGTTTTTGCATTCTGAAACCGACATCGCAAATTCCAAAGACAGGGATAAAAGTTATCCTGTTTCTCCCCATATTTCAAATTATCTTTTACCAATTTCATCGCAATCGGTTCAGAAGTTTGAGCTTCATAAGTGCTACCAGTGGTGAAAATTGAATCAATTATTTATTTGGATTAGACAGCCAGAAATAGTTACATTCGCATTCGCATTTTTAAAGATGCAAGATTTTTTATACTTATTATTTATTTTATTATTGGCTAGTTGGCAACTCAGTAAAAAAGCATGCTCGCACTTAGGCTGACTTGCACCACCTTATTTTAACCGTAACAATAATAATAACCGGTGTTTTTGTATGGAGTTTGACATATTTTTGACGTTTGTCAAAGTTACAGTTGAACGATTTTGAAACGTCAAATGGCAAAGATCGGAAATAGTAACCGGCATTGATAGCAGCGCCCTCCTGTAAATGATATTTTAGTGTTTTCCAACGTGGCAAATAAACAATAGTGTCTAGACAAACCTTAAGAGGATTTAGGACGCTATTTGGATCAAATATGTAATTGCTCAATAATGAATAATAAATAAAAAAATAAAAAATATCGGAACCAGCGATCCGGTATTGACGGTGGCGCTCCTGCCAATGTTACGGTTGGGACGGTTTAGTGTAGTTCATCTATAAACGGGACTATTCCCACCTCTCGTTCCCACCGCTACAACTCCTGTGTAGCCAGGATCTACAGCATGACCGCCATAAAACCCCAACCATTGAAGGTCAAGTTTGTCCCGGGGGAAAGTTAAACTGTCATTGGACCCGCAACGAAATTAATCAGAAGAACATAGGAGGAGTTCGAAATTAAGGTTCGACTTCCCTCTATTGCAAAGCGGTAGTTCATCTATAAAGTAAGATGGTGGAACTCAGCCCTAGTAATGCAATGTCGGTTGTCCTCAATACTTTGTGATGGAGAGTCTACGTCGGTGCTTCGCTACGTCACGTCACTGTGTATTGTGTAGTTGTGATTTGTGTTTGGTTCTCACGAAGCATGCTATAGCACTTTGGCTACTAATTGGCACTTTAAAACAAACACACCTATGTATACAGGTACTGAAAAAATTGATCACTGTTACGGTGAATTTTCTAGAACTTATTTAGTCGATTGTGAGTGAGAGAGAGAAAAGAAATGCCTCTTAAACCTTTACCTGGTAGTGGCAGAATTGTTGCCACCATATTTTGAACCTTATTGAGAAAACATAAGGTACAAAACTAATGAAAAATATTTTTCTCTATACCAGTTAAAGGGAACGTGCGAAGGCTATATCTTGTATAATAGCTATTCAGAATTCATATTGCATATTAGCGCAGCGTAGGTGTGCGCCGTAAAATAACTTTAGATCATGTATTCAAATTCATTTATTTCACAGAAATACACACGTCCATTAGATGTTTGTTATACATAATTAATTTCGTTACAGTGTATCTTGCCAGGACTGGCATGTAAAAGTTATAGGAGAAGTAAACAAAATCTTTCTTTATCCTCCTCAATATACGATATGAGTGGTAGTTTATGGACTCTCGGGTCATGCGTTAAATCTCTCGCTGTCACTAAATCGACTACATAAGTTGTTACTAAACAATTTAGTACCATCCAGCCTTGTAGTACCTAAAGTCTAGTCGCCGAGCACGTAGAATTTTGTCCAATGACCCCAAGCTACCTATCCTTATCGCTCGCGCGTAATTATATTGCTGTCGCGACTGTGCGACGGGCGGCAGCAGTGAGTGTGCGAGAGCGACAGATATAAGGATAGGTAGCTTGGGGTCATTGGACAAAATTCTACGTGCTCGGCGACCAGACTATAAACGTCATTTAAAACATAGATGTGTTCGTTCAAAAACAAACCCTAATTGGCAGCCTATGGGAACTAAATTTGGTTGTCGTAGCGAGCGAGCGTGGGGGCGGCGGGGCCCCTCGCGCGGCGGGGCACGCACGCGCCGCTGCGCCTGGCGCCGCCCCGGCACCATACCACGGTTCGTTGTTACGGCACTCGCCATGTATGCGTCTTGTGCAGTGTAAAAGACCGTCGTGGTCCAAAATAGTCGTTTCATTGTGTGAGAAGAGTGATTTTCGACGTTTCTACTCGGTGGCTTTTAATAATGCAATTATATCATAATTAGGTCTAGGAGTGTACAATAGGATCATTTACCGTAAATGTCGTAAGAAGCGACTAAGGGACAAACATGCGAACATAAGGGCTGTAATTTCTGTTGCAAAATAGGGTCTATTTTGTAACCAAGATACCCCAACCACAATAATTAACTTGCACCGCGCTGTTCGTACAAGCTTTGCTTACTGTGGAGTTAGATAGCGCTGTGTAAAATGTCTGAGGATATTTATTTATATAAATCAAGCTTGCAAGTTATTGAATAACTTGTTATTTAATGAAAAATTAGCCATGTAAGCCATGTTTGGTGAAATGTCGAAAATGCCGAGTTTTTTTGCTGACTTGTGACGCATATGTGGCGGTAGCTTTACAAAATTGTGCACTTCGCTATGTTATCGTGTAATTTTTGTTAAAATACCAACTTCTGTGGCTTGAAGAAATTTCGGTGTGTCACTTCTGTGACTGCTGTAACTCCTAGGCTTCATATTTGTTGTCAAATCATTGGTTTCGTTTCTATACAAGCAATCATACCGTATTTCAGCCTTTCTCCTATTCAAGATTTTTTGTGTTGAGAAGTGTATGTATTTATAAAATGTGTAACGGTACATATTGACTCCAATATCAAGTATTTGTCCAATATGTGTCGAAGACTCAGATAGATCCATTGGTTCCGAGACCACAACTAACTCCAACTATGTAATATGTGGCGCAGGCATTAAGTATTTTTTTGTTTGAGGTTTGACCAAAACTGATTGAAATTAATCTAAGACAAAATAAACACCTAATAAAGGTGTGCTGTGACAGCTCTGTTAAGTCACATTTCACCCCCTTCAATACCGTAGTAACATACTCAGTTATAGGTTGTTATATCCACGAAGACGCGCCCCACCATTCTTCCGCTAATGTTTGAGTGTTATCGGTACACGCTAAATTATCCATGAGTGCACACGCACACTACAATAATGACGCTCGGATTGCTCGGATCAAACTCCCCGCACCCCGCGCTTCCCTCGACCAAAAATTGGTGGGGCGCGTTTTCGTGGATGAAACGATCTATAAACGCTATACTTTACGGGACTATCCCCACCTCTCGTTCCCACCGCTGCAAATCCTGTGTTGCCAGGATCTAGTTGATCACCAATAAAAACCCAACCAATGAAGGTCAAGTTTATCCCGGGGAAAACTAAATAACGATATACGTAGTAAATAAATCCTGTCAATGTTAACTGCGCACCTCGCCGGAATGTGACTCTCCCTCGCACTCACCCGCACCAGGCCTGTTCATCTCCGCGAGTTTACATCGAAAACAAAACAAGCACGAAGGCACCCTACAGGATTACTATTCGACAAGGCCACACGTACGAGCGAGCATTGCCTCACGCACGCGTATTCTTGTGTATGATGAAAAAAAATAAAGAAAATGGTGTACTAAATACTGTGCAGTATTTAACTGTCTAAATCAGTGGTTCTTAACCTTTAAGTCATGAGGGACCATTTTACCAAATTTCTGTCTTGTCAGGGACCACCTCATAATCGGTCAAAACCAGTTTGACTGCAAAAATCTGTTAAAAGTGGTTTTGACCAAGGTGTGCAAGTGCACTTCGTGGACCACTTGGAATGCCTCCAGGGACCACCAGTGGTCCGCGCACCACCGGTTAAGAACCACTGGTCTAAATAATAATAAAAACACAGAATGTACTTTTTTAAGTTGCCTGAAGACACTGAGAGGTAAATAAGTGGTTAATATTATTCATGATAATTCATGCATAATCATGTATTTCCTCCGCCATTTTCTATAGTTTGGCACGGTGGCACCTCACGTCACACATCATTTTACCGAAGTCAGCCCTATGGCTTTGGCCGGCTTCGGCGCAGTACCGATCACTGACGTTTGTCAACAAAATGGTGCTTGACTCTTGAGACAAGCTAAATTACACCATATTGTTAATGATATTGAGTATTGAGCATACATTTTTTTAAATACCTTCGCGAAGTAAACCTTCTGTACGTAGTACTTATTATTATTCTGTGCCCGCACACCTCCCCGCGTTCGCCTCGTTCGTACCAGAGCGTCGATGTGACGTCACGACCGCCAGGTGCGCAGTTGACTACCGAGCTGTGCTTCCGAATTGACTTTGACATGTGTCATCACGTTTTCATTGTCTGCGGTTTCCCAGGTGGCGGAGGAGCATGGCAAACAGAAGGCTGCGTACTACGCCGGTTGGGCGGCGGGATTCCACCATAACAGAGGTAAATACATTTACATAAACATTTATCCCTTATTATAAGAAGTTAAACTCGCGTTATCACTAGTTTAAATTCAAATTTTAGTATGGAAATGAAATTTTAAACCAGAATTTATTGTGCCTTTAACTTTTTTGTAATTAGGCACTTATAATTAGTGCGCACTGGTGACTTATGTCAGAGTAAGTTTAGTCACAGTGACTCTTGTCACAGTGAATCTAATAAGTTTGTGCAAGCATGCTATGACGTGACAATAAAAAATTAATCCCCTTAATTAATATGGTGATAATAACAAAAAGGTGCTAATCCAGTTAGACACATCCAAATAAATAAGAAAAGTAAGATAAGTACTTACTTAGTTGTTGGAATTATTATCTAAAGTAGATTAAGTACATCTAGGTTCAATTGATGTCACGTTTATGAAAAATATAAACGTTGATATATTTTTTATACTGTAAATTGTAGACTTGCACTTCCGAGACTCCAGAATCTCCAGATTACATAATAAAATATTGTACAATAAGTTTAAAAAGTTGTTTTGTAAATTATGTCAAATCAGTTCTCCTCCAGTGAAAACTATGATAGTGGTGTGAAATACCCAGTTAATATTGTCGATAATTTTGCAAGTACCGCCAAGGTGGTGAATGTAGGAACAATCTTCCATATTTTGTCTTTGTAAATTAGATAGCATCGTCCTTCTGAAGTGAAGAAACGACGTGATGAAGATAATAATGATAAATGTGGTGTATTAATTTTGCAAGTAGCGCACATATTCGTCGCCTATCCATTTCTCCTGTAAGACCGTATGACGTGATAGTAGTAGTGATGTGACGTACCCAATAAATGTGTCGATAACTTTTCAAGTAGAGCACTAGGTGGTCCTCCATTTCTCTAGTAAATTAGATAGGATCGTATCCTGCAGTGTCGAGCAATTTAGTAGCTAAACGTGTCTGAACACCAAAATGGTTGAGTAGACTACTAAATCATTTAGTTGGTTAAAGCAAGAAGGCGGTTTCGTAAACGGGGCGCTGGACATGTGCCCATAATGCCTAGTAGAAAAGAGGGTCATGGATAGGTGCCTATTGGCGTATCTAGGGTTATTTACTTAACATATCACGGGAGCGTGCCTTGGCGTTAAAGTAGCGCACATGGTGGTCCCCCATTTCTCTCTAGTAAATTAGATCGTCCTCCTGCCCTGTCAAGACTAATGACCTTATGATGATGATGATGATGATGATGATTAACGTGTGGATCCCTTGCAAGTAGCGCCAGCGCCGCCGCCGCCGCGCCAGCACAGCCTCGACCAGCTCGACATGGTGCACCGGCGCGACTTCAGCGCGCACGGGCCCTGGCCCAAACCCAGTAAGGCACAGCTTGATGCGCCTGCGCTGAACCCGACCTTATTACAAACACTTAAGGCACATGCTTTACGCGCCCGCGCTGAATTCAACCTTGTAGGCCAAAGACTTCAAGTGTTAGGCGTCTTCTTGCGTAGGATGCGTACGATAGAGAGGATAGTTCTCCGATCGCTTGACGCGCCTGTGCTAAATCCAACCTTATGCCAAAGAATTATGGCACAGGCTTGTCAAACGTGTGCCAAACTCAACCTTATAGGCCTTGTTCGCGCTGGTCGAGTAATTTAGACGAAAGTCAAGTAATTTAGTCTGGTGTCGAGCAATTTAGTAGCTAAACGTATCTGAACACCAAAACTGTCGAGTAAGTTGCTAAATCAATTATTAGGTTAGAGCAGGAAGGTGGTTTCGTTCACAGAGTTCCGGATATGTGCCCATAATGCCTAGTAGAAAAGAGGGGCCTGGATAGGTGCCCATTGGCGTATCTAGGGTTATTTACTTAACATATCACGGGGAGCGTGCCTTGCCGTTAAAGTAGCGCACATGGTGGTCCCCCATTTCTCTATAGCAAATCAGATCGTCCTCCTGCCCCGTCAAGCTTAATGACCTGATGATGATTTGCAAGTAGGCGAGTGTCCTCAATCCTCCCTATTAGTATATTAAGACAGGAATGTCCGCCTGGAGTAGTAACTGATGATGATGATGATGATGATTAACGTGTGGATCCCTTGCAAGTAGCGCCAGCGCCGCCGCCGCCGCGCCAGCACAGCCTCGACCAGCTCGACATGGTGCACCGGCGCGACTTCAGCGCGCACGGGCCCTGGCCCAAACCCAGTAAGGCACAGCTTGATGCGCCTGCGCTGAACCCGACCTTATTACAAACACTTAAGGCTCATGCGTGACGCGCCCGCGCTGAATTCAACCTTATAGGCCGGCTTAAGTGTTAGGGGTCATACGGCGGGCAAGGCGTCTTCTTGCGTAGGATGCGTACGGTAGAGAGGATAGTTCTCCGATCGCTTGACGCGCCTGTGCTAAATCCAACCTTATGCCAAACAATTATGGCACAGGCTTGTCAAATGTGTGCCAAACTCAACCTTATAGGCCTTTTTCGCGCTGGTCGAGTAATTTAGTCTAATGATGAGTAATTTAGTCAGGTGTCGAGTAACTTAGTCGGGTGTCGAGAAATTTAGTAGCTAAACGTAACTGAACACTAAAACGGTCGAGTAAGTTGCTAAATCAATCAATTAGTCGGTTAGAGTAGGAAGGTGGTTTCGTTCAAAGAGCGCTGGATATGTGCCCATAATGCCTAGTAGAAAAGAGGGGCCTGGATAGGTGCCCATTGGCGTATCTAGGGTTATTTACTTAACATATCACGGGAGCGTGCCTTGCCGTTAAAGTAGCGCACATGGTGGTCCCCCATTTCTCTCTAGTAAATTAGATCGTCCTCCTGCCCTGTCAAGATTAATGACCTGATGATGATGATGATGATGATTAACGTGTGGATCCCTTGCAAGTAGCGCCAGCGCCGCCGCCGCCGCGCCAGCACAGCCTCGACCAGCTCGACATGGTGCACCGGCGCGACTTCAGCGCGCACGGGCCCTGGCCCAAACCCAGTAAGGCACAGCTCGACGCGCCTGCACTGAACCCGACCTTATTACAAACACTTAAGGCACATTCATTACGCGCCCGCGCTGAATTCAACCTTGTAGGCCAAAGACTTCAAGTGTTAGGCGTCTTCTTGCGTAGGATGCGCACGGTAGAGAGGATAGTTCTCCGATCGCTTGATGCGCCTGCGCTAAATACAACCTTATGCCAAACAATTATGGCACAGGCTTGTCAAACGTGTGCCAAACTCAACCTTATAGGCCTCGTTCGCGCTGGTCGAGTAATTTAGACGAGAGTCAAGTAATTTAGTCGGGTGTCGAGTAATTTAGTAGATAAACGTATCTGAAAACCAAAATGGTCGAGTAAGTTGCTAAATCAATCAATTAGTCGGTTAGAGTAGGAAAGCGCTGGATATGTGCCCATAATGCCTAGTAGGAAAGAGGGGCCTGGATAGGTGCCCAAGCCCATTGGCGTATCTAGGGTCATTTTTGGGGGGGCCAGGCCCCTAACATATCACGGGAGCGTGCCTTGCCTTTGAAGTAACGCACATGGTGGTCCCCCATTTCTCTCTTGTAAATCAGATCGTCCTCCTTTCCCCATCAAGACTAATGACCTTATGATGATGATGATGATGATGATGATGATGATGATTAACGTGTGGATCCCTTGCAAGTAGCGCCAGCGCCGCCGCCGCCGCGCCAGCACAGCCTCGACCAGCTCGACATGGTGCACCGGCGCGACTTCAGCGCGCACGGGCCCTGGCCCAAACCCAGTAAGGCACAGCTTGATTGACAGAGCATTGATGTTGTAGGTCTAAGACCAGCTTGACACGCCTGCGCTAAATGTGAACTTATGGGTCTAAGACCTGCTTGACATTGCACGCCTAACCCGTTGTCTTAAGTGAACGACAAACGCGGCAACGCGACGCTACGCGACACGACGATACACGACGCGACACGACGCTACATGACGCTACACGACGCGATATGACGCTGCACGACATTACATGACGCTACACGAAGGTACACGACAATAGACGACGCTGTACGACACAACATGACGCTACACGACACTACATGACGCGACATGATGCGACCCGACATGACGCTACACGACGTTACACGACACTACACGACGCTGCACGACACTGCACCACACGACACGACATGACGCTACACGACGGTACACGTCGATACACGACGCGACATGACAAGCATAGGAGACGTCGCATGAAAAATTTGACGCAATACGTGACATAGCGTCGCGTCTATTTATGTCGCTCAACTAGGACAACGGATTTTTTTCTTTTTTTTCTGGACTGGGATACGCATAATCTATGGTCCAAGGGGACCAATGGGTTATATGGGGCTCCCTGTCAGACCTGTCAGAAGAGGGTGGTCTTTGCTATGTATACGTGATTGGTTTTTGCTTTCTCTTTGCTTGGCTTATTAACTAATAACGCTGGTGGCAATGGGTGGTTTTATGTATATTGTTTCAAATATCGTATGTATAGCACAATCTACATGATCTTGCCCTTTTGGCATTTGAAGCCCTCTGTCGTTTCCTCATTGTGACTTTGTACTTGACTTCTAAAAGCAACCTTATCAGCTGGTAATAAAGCTGCAAAATAATATTTTTGGTAGATCCCTAAGATCAGAGGGCGTTTGACAAAAATCTTGTACCACAGCTCTTTGGATTTTCAATATAAATTGTAAACCTTATGTCTCATTTATGAAGCTGGAAATCAAATCGTTTGTAAGTACGATTAAATACATAATATCTACTAATCTGTTAAACGGTGCGGTGGTATTGGGTTGTGAATGCATGTGAAATAATAGACTAAGATCTAGTGAACGCCAGACCTACGTCATTTTATAAAAGCTGAAAGTTTGTCAGCGTATGATCCCAATATAGGATATAATGTTGGTGAATTATGAAGTTTGGGTCATGGTGGCTTCAAGCATATAGCATATACCATTAAATCCGATTTTTACAAGCTTTATATTGATTATGTATAATATTTGGACAATAATTATAAGTATTTTCCCCAACAGCCAGACAGTTTTGACAGTTCCAACTCCTTGTCAGACAGTTTTTTTAGGGTAGCTCTCAAAGCCACCATGACCCAAACTTCATAATTCACCAACATTATAGCCTATATTGGGAGCATACGCTGACAAACTTTCAGCTTTTATAAAATGACGTAGGTCTGGCGTTCACTAGCTCTTAGTCTATAAGTGTTGTGGTTATGTTGTATATTTGTGTTGTTCGTGTATCGATGTCTTGATTATGCTAACATAAACGCTATATTAAAGTGCTTGCTAATTCATAAACGTGATATCGGTTGGCCTGCTTAATATAAAGATATTTATCATAATATTTTTGCCCTACTAGGGCTTGGAGACAATCATTAGACCAGTGCCGAGAAGAAGTGCCGCTACAAACCCAATTCTTGTCTTCAAGGTTTATATGTCACATTTTAAATTAATATTTAATATTGTAGTCCATTTTTCGACGGTACTTCTATGGGTTAAGTTTTAACCCTTAATCAGACAGTGGCAATATACATAGAATCCAATTTCAAAATCCATTCATTTTCAAAACGTGTACAATGTACAGAAATCTCATTTGACGAACTTGAAAGTATCTTACTGATAAAATCTAAAGCGCAAGTTACTTGATATTTGCTGGGGAAAATATTTATGCTTTTGCTTTGCTTTTGGTGTATGAATTTATAATATTATAAGTGTTATATTTGTTCGATGTGTTCGTGAATCATAATTAAACGTAACAGCAGAAAAAAATCATAAAATATTGTCCGTTATTACTCACTAGTCTGCTTTCGGTGTGTCTTCAAAAGTGGTAAATGTAGTGTATTGTAGTATAGTAAATACTGTATCTTTAACGAAACATGTTTTATAATATGTGATTTATTTTAATTCGTTTTTGTAAGTTTGGTTTGTCGCCTTCTTAAGTCGGACTTTACGGGAATATTCCGGTACTATGGTACAACACTATCGGGGTTATTTACGGTTTGGGGATTGTTACCGGTAAAGGCACATCTCTAGCTCAGAGTGACAAGCCGGTAACTAGCTTATTTTTATGGGGTCTTATTTTCTGTAAAATTAAATCTTCAAAAATGATTGTAGAGATGCTAGTCTATTGTTTATATTTTTTTATTGTAAAACTAAACTTTAAGGCGATCGTACAGACGATAGCACATCAAATTACATAGTACAGCATCTTATTTAATGCTANTACGTCACTTTTTATCAACAAAATTGACAATCTTGATGTGCTCTCGACTACCACTCCAGTATTTAACCCCTAACAAGACACAGCGACGGTATTGTATTATGAAATTTGCGCACGCTGCTAACGGACCAGTCGTCGTGCCGCAACGCCACCACAGCCTGGACCAACTGGACATGCTTCACCGTTACGAGCTGGCCCACCACTCGGCCTACTTGCCCCAGAGGCCGCTAAGGCGGGAGTACCTCCAGCCTGCCTACCGCCACCACCGCCCGTTCTGAAAAGGACTGTACTGCACCAAGTTCCGCCTGTCCGACTCCAGGATATAGGCGGGCGTAGTGCGGTGTTGCGGCCTGCGGGTGCCGGCTAGGTGTCTTGTTTTTGAATTGCCAAAACTCGGTTTTCTCATTGTGACTGATTTCTTAGATACTTTCTTTCCAGCTTGTCCCGTTCCAGTAACTTCCCAATCTAAATTCCTTTGTTTAAGGGTTAATGAGTACTCCAATCAAAACACTGGCCTGTTTTTAGACACACTACTTTGCTCTCTCTGTAATCCTTCATGCTTGAAATACGCGTCTGTTTTTTCATTATTCTTCGTTTTTTTAATCCCTAATTGTGTTTGGGACCTTCTTTGGTTTTTGCCCCGAGCTGGCCCACCACTCGGCCTACTTGCCCCAGAGGCCGCTAAGGTGGGAGTACCTCCAGCCTGCCTACCGCCACCATCGCCCGTTCTGAAAAGGACTGTACTGCACCAAGTTCCGCCTGTCCGCCTCCAGGATATAGGCGGGCGTAGTGCGGTGTTGCGGCCTGCGGGTGCCGGCTTGGTGTCTTGTTTTTGAATTGCCAAAACTCTTGTTTTCTAAAATTGTGACACTGATGTTCATATATTTTTTTTTTCCAATCTGTCCCATTATAATAATAACTTGTCCCAACCTAAAGTCTTCTGTCTGTTTAAGGGTTAACAAATACTTCAAACAAAACACTGGCCTGTTTTTAGACACACTGTACTTTGCTCCCATTCCAATTTTATTACTTCTTCTAAAACTTCAAACACTTAAAGAAAGTATCTTCCGACTTCTTGTGCCTCTTCAAGGGTTAATTGAGTATTCTCTATTCAAAACATTTGCCTGACACTAAACTTGTGCGTCTTTCTCTTTAGTTTCCTAGCGATTATTCTTCGTTTTCTTACTGGTCTTTCGTCACTCGTCTAAAGAAAAGAATGATCTTCCAACTTCCTACGCCTCGTTTAGGGTTATTGAAGAAAATGAAAATGATGGTATTGGATATTGAAGGTAATGTACTGTATTCTTATCAAAACACTGGCCTGATACTTTTTTTTTTTTGACACACTATTTCTTTCCAAAACACTCCTTTTCTTCCTTTTTTTATGACTGTTCTTCGTTTTCTTAATTCCTAAAATTTCTGCGTATTCTATCGGTAAACATCGCAGAAAACCGGGATTTGGCAAAACAAATAAGGCATTCGGCTGTAGTGAGAATAGTTTACGTAGTAACCGCAACACTATAACGATATTTGAACATTCATTTGCGTATAGTTACCCTGTCCACTGTTACTCTCCTAAGCTTCTTCTGTAATTAAGGTATTCTAGAAGACTCGAATGTACTACGAACGGTTGACGGTGTTGCCAGTTTTGTGGACACTTTTTGTTGCCATCGAAAAAAAATGAAAATTTTAGGTTTTGTTGTTCGAAAAAGCAAAAAATGTTCACTAAAATCAATGATGATGTTGTAAGTGTGATGGATTTTAAAATTAAAATGTTAAAAATTTCAATGTTTAAAAACTTGGAAAATAAAAATGGATAGTTACCATCGTTCGGGCTGATCTGATAATAAAATGTTCGGTGTATTTCGATGTCGAGTATACAATAATAATTGAGTCATTGTTAGTACAGTAGCTATGGAATCGTATTTTGGTATGTTAGCACTTTGTTGATTAAATATAACTAGTCCGTATCTAAACTTAACATTTAAATCGTCGGTCTATCGTGCAAAAAGATTTATACTCTAGTTTGTAAACTTTAGTTGGTTTAAAATATGTGTGAGAGAGGAATCTTTTTGCAATGTAGACCACCAGGTACAACCTCGTCGAGTTAACAGCGCACCTGCCTGACGTGACGTCACGTCGCTCTGGTACGGACGGGGCGAACGCGGGGAGGCGTGCGGGTGAGTGCGAGGGAGAGTCGCATTCCAGCGGGATGCGCAGTTAGCTCCATCGTGCCGTAGGTGTATTAGGTCAGCACCAATGATATAGCTATCATTGTTATTTTCTTAAAAACTAATACTATACAAAGGGACCCCGTCTCAGCACAAAATCCAATGTTATCGACTTCTATAGTCCGGTCCCTGAGCGCGTAGAATTTTGTCCAATGACCCCAAGCTATCCATCCTTATCGCTCGCCCGTAATTATATTGCTGTCGCGCTCGCACTCTCACTGCGGGCGCCCGTCGCACAGTCGCGACAGCAATATAATTACGCGCGAGCGATAAGGATGGGTAGCTTGGGGTCATTGGACAAAATTCTACGTGCTCACAGACCGGGCTTTAGAACAATCTAGGCGATTCTTAGACGTCTCGTAGTTCTAATTAATATTACATTTAGCTGTAAACTATTTGGTTGATATTGGAATGGATACGATTTTGGTCACCGATATATGGAAAAAATATGTTTAAAAATTGTTGAATTAATTTACGTAGCCATATTGTAGCGGTGTTGCTAGTTTTGATAATGTATTGCCCTTCGAAAAAAATCATCAATGACAAACAAGTATTTCAAAGGAAAAATAATAGTTGGCTTTAAAAGATCGGTGGCTAAAATTTGTTGGTGATATTATAATATCATTGTTTTACGAACATACGTTGTGCTAATGTCAATTTATTAATTTAATTATTCACAGTGTGTACCGTCGTTCATGTTATTCATGTTTTTATAAATGTAATAATCGATGTCTCAGAGATTCTTTTTAGACTCGTATTATAAAACGAAACTCAAAACTTTATCAAAATTCATGCCTTCTTTTTTATTTGGTTCTTCTTTTAAACATTTTAATTTAATGATTGACTAATCACAGAAGGGAATCCTGTTCTTCAGGAGATTCATACTTGAATGTTGTTTCACGAAAAGGGGTTTATTTATATTCACAGTATCATGTTATGTTGAAAATATTGTTTAAACGACAGCACATTAATCTACCACAAAATGTGAAATGTCCGTAATTGATTTTGAACTATACTTAAAGACACAGTTCAAAATTCATTGAGAATGCGACATTTTGTGGTAACTTGATATGCTTTCGATCATGAACGACGGTACTACCTACTATCGGCTTATGAATGGACGTGCTCAATACAGTTAAACGTATATGCCTGTTGAACCATTGCTCTAGCTAGCTTTACTATAGTTGTTTATATCGCTTTATATTCGTTGTTATACTCGTATGTATTAGCGGTGGTATTCTGCTGCACCAGTCACTAAACTAACGTACATATTATATGCATCTCTCATTTTCTCCATTAGAGACAGAGACAAATGTTAAGCAGCGCGTGCACTTTTGACTTGTCGCCGTGACAGTATGTCCATAGATAAGAATAAGTACTACATTGTCTCTCTTTTTCTCTTTATTAAAGTGTAAAAGAGAAAGACATACTGTCACGGTGACAAAAAGCACTTAGCCTTTACTTTGACGTTCTAAAATTTATAATAGTCTGTCTTTATCACCTAGAATGAACTAAGGGTGTATAAGTTAGCTTAAAGCCTGGTGCATCAGAATAAAAGCCACAAATTTTCATAGAAGCATCGAATTCAAAAATAGCCCGAGAGTCCTGTCACGTGATTGGTCTACTAAACGGGTTGATGTGAATGTACAGACCATCCCGACTTATAAAAATAAGGTATATTCTGTCTGATATGCTTTAAATAATGTCTTGACCTTGTGTTCTCATTGAGTGTCCTTATTAGGGAACGCTACCGCCAATATTCCCCACTTTGGCAATGACATCTAAAGGTACAGTCAGCGTCCGTATTTCGAGCACCCAAGATAGCCAATAAGTTCGCAACACATCTTTGTTACAATGGGAATAAGGTTGAGTTGATAACAAACTTACTGGCTACTTTTGGTGTCGTCAACTATTTGACGCTGCTGTACCTGTATCGTATAAATTTGCATCAACTCGTTTTCGTAAGCTCTAAAATACTCTCTTGTGATCATCAGCCCTACCAGTTAAGTCTCTTAAATATGTAAAAGATAGTTTATTTCGGTGTATCGGTGTTAGTTTTGTAATTTGTTGGACTTGAATCATAAAGGCAGCTTATATTAATTAGACTCTAGATTTGAGGCATTTTATCGATAAAATTCAAGGAAACCAGACGAAGGTTAGCGTACCATCCCTAAATTGTCGGCATTCCACCAGCTCACATAAGCAGCCCACGCTAAGCGTTACGATGACTCTTTTATAATGCGAACAGCTAGGGACTGGAACTCGCTGCCTGCTGCTATCTTTCCCGGGCCCTTTCAAGGCGAGAGTGAATAGGCACTTACAGGGCAGATATGTACCCTCCTAGACTGCATCTTACTTAACACCAAGTACGATTGCGGTCAAATACCTGCCTTTTCCTGCATAAAAAAAAGATTTTTCGCTGCCAATATGATTCGTGTCGTCACATTGACAATATACTGAGGTGATTCGGATGTTTAGTAGTTTATTCGGAGTCTACGCGTGTTGTTCCACTTCCCCCATCCATTCCTTCTATTTCCCGTTTGTGGTGGACACCAGGATACTGGTTCAATAATATATTTTTATTTTAATATAAAATTAGCACTTTTAATGAATGCCTGCAGTTCACAGAGTTTATTTAAAGTGCATTTAACGTATTATTAAATTGGTTTAGCGCATTTTGGGGCATTAATAATTATGTCCATATTGGGCCATCATGTCCATATTTGGACCATCTTGTCCATATTGGGCCAATGTTGACCAAAGGGGATGAATTTACTTGGTTTGTTGACAGCTGACCAACGTCTATTTAATTTTTTATTTACCAATTAGATCTTAGCAGTGTTTGTCCCATATTGGCCACTTATTTATTTCACTGTTGTGGATTATTCTGATACAGAACGCACGAAAATCCAGTAATATTGTAAATGACTTTAGTGACTACCTATCGAAACTCGTACATACATACTACATACCACTGTATTATGGAATCAACTGTGTTAGTAGATTTACATTATTATTTATTATTAAATTAATTAATTTTATATATTTCCTGGTGTCCAGTTACAACATTTCACGTCCCTTATAGGTTAATAATTAAATAATATGTTCTATAAATATATTGTCATAAAATGTATTAAATAATTATTATGTAGTGACATTAATATAAAAAAAATAAAAAATAAGCACAGTGAGAATATTTACTTAAAAAGTTTTACCGCTTAGAATTGAGTAAAAACTTCATATAACCAGGCCTGTGATTGGTTTTTAATATTTAGAGTTACTTCACATTATTTTCAGGTTCGAATAACATTTAGTTATTATCGTTTCCTAATAAGACCTATGTCATAATGTACTATGTGAAACGACACCAATGGATCGCGGAGGCTCCCTAATATGACCTCTATAAAAAGTGTGTTGTACGATTTTTAAATATTGGATTATTTTTAGTTTATGCTAATGTGTCGTTATAGCTAATTTTATTTTAAACTAAAATATTAGGAACTCAACACTTTTGTACATATTCTCACTGCATGCGGTACGTAGTATAGAATGCTAGATCTAGTACCCAAATGTGAATTGTGCCTAAATAAAGTTTAATACCTAAGTATTGTACCATCTAAAGTTTGGATGCGATTGTTAATGCGACGTGTAAACTACGCGGTGTTGATTCGATTATGACACATAATGACGTTAATATAGTGTACATTTTAATCAAATTGGTCTGAAGTTTGTTACTTGGAAGTTAAATTTTAACGTGTTAAGTAATTAATTTTAATTGATAGGCTAACAATATTTATTATTAGAATTTATGAAGTAGAGTTTAATGTTTTAGTGCTTTACAAGGGAAACAAAAAATGTGTAACCCATCAGCATTAGGCACCAAGAAATTACTTTCTTCAATTTATTTTCAGCCTTAACGATAGTCCAAATTCCAGCATGTCTCTTGGGGATTGGGCATAGTTGTTTTGTTGATTTATCACCTGTGATGAAGTTTTATGTCTTTAAATACTAGATTTTTATTACACATATTTAATTAGTCGTACTAAAAAAGTTTTTGGTATTTTATGAATAGTGTACATTCATCGCTGTAGGATACATAAATGTACTGTTGATAGCACATCAGACTGTTACAAAATCGCACCCAACACTTAAATAAGGTGCTATAATGTTAATCTCGATGTGCAGTCGTCAGTACATAATAGGGAAAAGTAGGTCGCCTAATATGGCCCAGTTGCTAAAAAACCCTCTTGATTTTATCGAAGCCACGATAGTCGATCGGTGAAGTCGGACTGGCCGACTTGTGATCCGAGAAACTCGGGTTTGAATCTCCGCTCGCCTATTGTGGTTAACCTCAAATCACAAGCATATTTAGCTTACCACGAGGGCTTAACGGGATTTTTTGAAAAAAGAAAACAAAAAGTTAGTTTTATTAGATGGCGCTTGTAAGTAACCGGGCCTTATTAGGCCCACCTTATACGTTTGAGTATTCAGACCATTGCTCAATGTAGAAACCTTTAATATCTAATGTTATAACACTTCCACAATGTCATAATTGATATCAACACGGTTTGATAGATGTAGCTGTTTTAAGCTTTGACAATGTAACGTCAAATTGCGTTAAGATACCCAGTCTTCCTAGACGCTGATTTAGCTATTTATGCATTATTAAAGGTTTCCTATATTCTAAAATTTGGTTGGCTGAATTAATTTTAATAAATAGCTCAAAACAATACAGCGACATCTGGTGAGATGACCATATTAAGCACCCTTTTGGTACATCAGTATTCAACGGTATATTTTTCCCAAAGGATTTTTAACTTTATTTTCTTTGTATAAGGTTTCAAATCATTGCGGAATGGTTTAGTGACATGTTGATAATATGTTGGCTACTGAAAATTCTTAATAGTTCTAGGTTATAGTTTATTTTCTAAAGGAAAATTAAAACTGCTCAGAATCTAGAAGATACTAGTTAATAGTTCTTTAAAACGATTTGTTTGCTAAATTGTTAAGGTTTTAAATTATATTGGCCTTATGATATTGTAGATTATTACATTATAATTTATTTAGAAGGATAATGTCTAAGGGGCGTAACACACTAATGCGGGTCTGCATTGGTCGGTATTGAATCGAATATTTTGTAGATTTGACTAATGAATGATCGTGTGGACTCGCAAAAATGTGTAGCGCCCCTAATATTACTATTAATTTAGATAAGTCTAGTAAGATTGTTATTTTGTGAATTATATCTAAAGTAGATGGCAGAAACACAAGATTTTGTTGAACGCTATAAAATTACTATTTTGTTGTAGTTTTAAGAAATTAATTGAAACAATTTTAAGACAGACTTAGAACTGTTGATATATTTACTTGAATTCTTTGAATTAAGAAAGAAATTATACTTATATTTCGCATTATTTATTAGCGTTTTGCAACAATATGAGCACATACGGAAAATCATTTAAAATTTTCTTGTAGTTTTGCCTAATATTGTAATTATTGAGAGTTTTAGTGTTATTTCAAGCTAATAATGGCGAAATAAAATTTAATTATGTCTAAAGTAGGCCTAAAATGTGTATTTCTTGTGCCTAATTTAAGTTCCTGTGTTGCTAGTTATAAATAATAAAAATATATTTGATTGTTGCGTGAAGAAAATATTTGTTTGAAAGTTTAAGTAATAATTTGTTTTTGTATTAACTGAACTATATTTTGGATATATTAATGTAAAACGTACCTAAACGTAAGGGAAATATAACGATACACGCAAAGTATTCTTCCAAATTCAGGCCAAATAATAAATAGTGATGTAAAAATAAATATTATTCACGAATCATAGTTTTTCTGACAATTATATTTTATTTGTTTGGTTTATTTGGAACGTTTTTGAGTTACTTCTTTTGTGTAATTATTATACTACAGTACCTACCTACTCAAAGATACACATTGATCTTTAAAAACATTTGGTTATTAATCTTCGGATATTTATCCCAAATTAAGGCACGGTTTCCACCAAAGCGGAGCGGAGAAGTGTTTTGAATAACTAATCAGATTTCATTATTCAGGAAACCAGGAATTCTCATTGGTTATTCAGAACTCTTCTCCACCTTGGTGGAAACCGGGCCTTATTAGAGCTGTAACGACTAATAAATAACACATTTAAGAATATAACGTCTATTTATCTATGAACGCTTTATTTAACAGTCAACAGCACATCAGAATATACGCCAATTTTATTGCAAAATAGCGTCTATTCTTACTACGTTAGATGCCACATTATTTAGATTGATGTGCTGTCGTCTATGCTTGCTTAAGCTTTACTAATATGGTTGGTTTTACTAACAAAGGCGGATATTGTGTCTTATAACATATTTTTAAAGCTTGATGTGTATAATTAACACCTTTTGGCGGGTATGATAATTTAAATTTTTAGATTTTCAACTTTTATTTAGTTCCAATTGCACAAACGCTCACTAAACACTAGTTAATGCATGTTTTTTTTTATTATAACATACCAATACCAATTTAGGATACCATTTTCTAAGTTTTGAACATAATAATAAAATCCTATTACAGTACAGTCCATAATTATTATTATAAACGACGCTGAAACTTGTTCCAGTCTCTAGCTAAGATTCAATTGGAAAANTTTATATATTTTTTAATATTTATATTTAGTGGGCGGTTGTTCAACACCGTTACCATTATATTGAGTTCTTATTTTTATTTTGTCATCCCCATAGGAGATTACGCTTGGAACTGCGGCAGTTGTATGGTGCCTGAACCGTGGGAACGTTTTCCATCGCCTCCGCTAGGGGGCAGCCACCCCAACACACCTCGGAATGGTTGCAGACCAAACTGCGCCAACAGGCTGGGATTCCCCAACTATATGCCAGGGAAAGGCACCCCCAGATCGGCCAGGGGAGGCAGAAACCCACCCTGGGCGCCAGGGTTCGAAGAAAGGTACAAGGGCCAGAGGTGCCGGAATGGCCCGTCTCCTTATTGGTAGTCAGACATAACCATTGGATTAATAATAGACGTAGAAATACTTTTAAAGTTTCATTCAATTCTTATAATGTTAAGAAAGGAGGTAATAAAGTTCGAACTCCTATGTTCTTCTGATAAAATTCGTTGCGGGTTCCAAGACAGTCAGCCTATCCCCGGGACTACTCAACCTTCACTGGTTGGGTTTCATGGACAAACTGGATCTTGGATAGGAGTTGCAGTGGTGGGAAAGAGAGGTTGGATTTGTCCTTGTCCCGTAATTTTAAGATAAATAAATGATGTGCTAGTCTGTTTTAAGTGATAAGACGTTGCGATTGTAGATCGTGTCAACTTGCGACAAAGTATAGGTTTGCTTGCATTTAATTCTTATTAAGTTTGGTGTCTGACGTCAAGTAGTAAGTAGTTGAGAGACATGTCTTGGTAAAAATCACATGTCTCTATTTGTCTCTAGTGTCTTCAAAGTAGTCCCTACCATATTTATTAACACTTTCACATCATCATGCGTTAAGTAGAATTTTCAGAGCTTAGTATGTCTACATTTATTATTACTCCAATTGGTTGAGTACTTGTGTACGAAGATGGAAATAGACACATGCAAGATTGATAATGCATCAGGAGTTTCTTTAATTTATACCTTGGCTAAAGTACATTGTAGGTTACGATCCGTTTCCGGGTTGATAAGTGTGCTTCGTCCTTTATTCCTACGGAAAATCATCTACCAGATCTCCAAGCCAAGGTGTTTATGTCCTGGAAGTATATTTCTATGTCTGCATAGATGTGTCTTAATTAAAACCTTTTTTTAAGTAATGAGTATGAGAAGTTAGACCTCATATCTGTAAATATTATTTAAGGCACTGCAGTTGATTCATTGTGTGATTGTGTGTATGCAATTTGGATAATGTTTAGGTCACATAGTGGATTTTAAATCTTTGCGGAAAGTTATTGTAGTATCCATGAAATAAATACTTATACTATCACATTTTTTGTATTTAATGTACCTTGACTACGTTAGAATATTTAAACTCGTAACTAGAAAATTTTAGAAACTTGACCTGACTCTACATCTCTCTCACACCTTCCTGGTTTGTTTAATGAGTGAGAGAGACAACTCCAGCAATAATTTACCTAATGCATGTTGACTTATGTACTAATAGAACATTCAATTATAAACCAAAGTACTGCGTCCTAGAGATCATTTTGCACTAACAGTCATCCGTCCTTGTTTGCTTTGCCCGGAGCAAATTATGATTATGGCTAAAATAACGTTAGTAAAATTTTATTTGTAATGATAAATTAATTGTTCATTTAATGAAATATGTACCATATTAATGGAAGTTTTTACCAATTTTTTGGGTATGTACAGTAACCGGCATATTAACGTACCACAAAATGACGTAGCAATGAATAGAACTTTGTGTAGTTCCAAATAGGGTTCAAAATCAAATTTGTCGTTAGTGGTAATTTGATTATGCTATATATTAAAATAATTGCGTTGATCGCAATTTAGTTTTGTCGAAGTTTTAAAGTCGTTTTAAGTTGTATGTTGTGCGGTATTTTTGTATAAGAAACAGGCAGGTGCGTGTATGAGCCTAATATCTTATACAAAACATGCACGTTACATATCTATGTGAGTATACCTTAATATCGTCGGTTAAGTTCTAAAACCACGTTCATCCTAAACTCGAACTTTGCTGTGTACAACTAGTACACCATTCTGGTAGTAATACTCAATTTATAAGTTTCTTTTGGACTTTTCTTGTGTATGATGGGCCCAAATAAAATGGCTGACAAATGACTCATAAAACTACTTAGATTTAGATTTTCTAGCAAATGATGGACGTGACATACAACATAAACGGCTCAAAACGACTTATATGGTTTTAGAACTTAACCGACGAACTATGAAGTCGTTGCATTTTTGTCATCTATTGTTTGATGCGCAGAAGGGATTTTAGTTTTTTCTCTTAAGACTTTGGTTTTATTTTATTCAGGCTGTTTTAACCTCTGGGTTTAGTTAGTTTTATTTAATTTAAGGTTTCATTTTTTACATTATTTCTGTATGTGGTCATTCGATTGATGTGAATTGATATCAGTAGAAGGGTAAATTACAATGCATTCGCTTCGTATTCTATAAGTAACTTCCTTCTGTGAAGCGACTTCGAAATTGAATCTGTCAGGGTTCGGACAAACCAACGCGATCACAGCGCGATCAACCGGCGTGCAGCGATGGCGATCAATGCATTTAGGTCTGGTCGCCATCGCTGCACGCCGGCTGATCGCGCTGTGATCGCGTTGGTTTGTCCGAACCTTCACAAATATTCGCTTGGTCTAGGGGTCAGGTGACCCTTGTGGGGTACACTACACATGTCAGCTTGCCCCTTTTTGTATAAAAATAATGATAACATTTACTGAAATAATGAACTTAATTTTAATAAAAATGTCATTGATCGAATGACCGATCTATTTAGTAAAAACTTCATTTATTATTGTAAATTGATTTTTTTACACATTTTTCATTTTATTTGTTGTAAAGTAATTAGAACGTCTATTTTTCTTCTTTGTATCATAATAATAAACGTTGGAAGTGTGATCGGTATTTTAATTTACTTTTGCTTCTTTATGATTGATTTATTTTTCTAGCTAGATTTTGTGTCATATTTATTACACAATCTTATCAAATTATTTAGAGTAATAAGATTTTTAGGTATCTATTTTTTCAAGCTTATTATCGAATAAAGGTACATACAAAATTACCTAGGTTCAGCTTGACGAAATTATTTTTAAGAAGATGAGAGGGCAAATTGAAAAAGGCTTGTTCTTAAAAAGTTTAATGGTTCAATTTACGATTATCATTATTTATTTTTTACCAGTCAATACAATAATATAAAATGTTACGAAAATGTCAAGAATTCAGACTTAAGTATTTAATTTTCCAACAATACAATAGTTCTTTTGAACAGTGATATTTTCATATTACAATCCGCAGTTTTATATGCGAATAATAAAAAAATCGAGCGCTACTAGACAATGCATCGAACAATGTAGATTTGTGTTTGGTTCGTTGTGTTACAGTTATAAAATCGACGAATCGAAATCTATAATGCGCGTCACATTGTCTAGAGATTTTTTAGCACCTGGTCTGCACAATGTCTTATTTCTATAAAAGGAATCTCAAAAATTATTGCTATTAACAGCGCCATCTAGGCTATAAGGAATGACCAACTTAGGGCGAGGGTCGCCTAATACGGCAAGAAGAGGCGCCAAATAAGGCAAAAGGCACCTAATAGCGACACGTAAAATATACTAAAGCCCGGTCTCCGAGCACGTATAATTTTTTTATTGCTGTCGCGACTCTGCCACGGACGCCCGCAGTGAGTGTGCGAGCGCGACAGCAACATATGTAATTACGCGCGAGCGATAAGGATGGGTAGCTTGGGGTCATTGGACGAAATTCTACGTGCTCGGCGACCAGACTATACAAGACTTATTTAAGGTTTTTTACAACAAATCTACCAACAATATCTTAAGCTTTTCGCAATGAATATAAAAAAAATATTAAAGTATGTGGCACTTGTATAAGTTTATAGATGAATAGGAAATTGAGGAAATGATGATCAATGGTTTTTAAACAGTGACTTCTTTTTATGGTAGAAACAATGTATTTTGACACAACAAATCCCATTCAACCATTGGGAATATTTTTATTCTGAAATAAGTAGATCTGCTACATCCATAATGTTCTTATAATGTTCATAATATTCCTCATTATTTGATCAATAGCTGCAATTTCGATACTGACTATTTGTACTTAATTTGTACCTCCTATAACTTAAAATGCATAAGTACGAGTTTACATTTTAATTCTACATAATATTCTTACTAAGTAGGTACACCAATACAATTTTAGAGAGTTCCATGTGGTCCCGTTAGAGAGCATGACTCGCCGACCCTATAAGAATAGATCGTTTCATCCACGAAGAATTTTTGGTCGAGGGTAGCGCGGGGTGCGGGGAGTTTGATCTGAGCAATCCGAGCGTCATTATTGTAGTGTGCGTGGGCACTCATGGAAATTTAGCGTGTACCTAACACTCAAACATTAGCGGAAGAATGGTGGGGCGCGTCTTAGTGGATGAAACGGTCTATATCTCTCAACCCGTTAGAGTTAACTGCGCACCTTGAGCCGTGACGTCACATCAACGCTCTAATATGGACTGGCGAATGAGGTGTGCTGGTAAGTGGGATGGAGAGTCGCATTCCAGCAAGTTGCGCAGTTAGCTCGTTCAGGCTGTACAAACCATTTATTACCTAGACTACCTACTCGCTAAGACGAGCCTTGATCCAAGGCAAGAACTTAGCAATATCAGTGAACACGACGTAGTGCGACGGGTCGCAGCGGTACTCGTTCTGCCTAGCTACCGAGAGGGAGACCAGCCCTCTGAGGTACCATAGCCCGTTGATCTTGAAAACCATCCCTCCACCGCTGTCGCCGTTGCACACCGATGTACCTGGTAAAACACATTAATTTAATAATTTGGGTATTAGATTAGGCTAAAGTCCGGCCGCCGAGCACGTAGAATTTCGTCCAATGACCCTTAGCTACCCATCCTTATCGCTCGCGCTTAATCGCTTAGTCACGACTGTGCAGGATGGGTAGTTTGGGGTCATTGGACGAATTTCTACCGACCGGACTTTAGGCAATGACAGTTTAACTTTCCCCCGGGACAAACTTGACCTTCACTAGTTGGGTTTTTATTGGCGGTCAAGCTGTAGATCCTGGCTACACAGGAGTTGCAGCGGTGGGAACGAGAGGTGGGAATATTCCCGTGTAAGATTAGGCTATTAGGGTTTGAACAATTGAAAAAGTTATAGGTACTTACCCAGCTTCTGGCCCTTTGTCAGATTTTTTTGGGTTAGATCATTTAACTTAGCTCCTTAAAAGCGACCGCAGCGCTTGCGAGTTAGGCTGTTATCCATTCCTTATAGGCTGGGTACCGGATTTCTTATAGGCTGATTTCATCATCATCATCATCATTTCAGCCATAGGACGTCCACTGCTGAACATAGGCCTCCCCCAATGCTTTCCATGTTGATCGGTTGGTAGCGGCCTGAGTCCAGCGCTTCCCTGCTACCTTTACGAAAGCGTATTTAGGCACCATAGATTCTAAGATTGAGAGAAAGATAGAATGTGCTTTTGTGATAATTAGTTTGATCGTAGGGCGATTACAATAATTTTCATTGTTCTGTTAACTCGAATTAACTTCTATCTCATGCAAAAGATTATTAAATTGTGGTTTAGTGCCATGCAATCCTACGTGCAGACCTATCACCTATTCATAACATTGGATCCAAGCTCTTAGTGGTTACTTAGTTAATTAATTTGTAAGTAATTATAGTAAGATTTTGTGTTAAGTTATTATGCTTAGCTCAGTGCCCTTCGATTGCTTATTGATGCTTAGGTGTGTTAATTTAATTAATTGTTCATAACAAACGGCATACTTGTTATTCTTCCGGTTCGTTCATCGTAGGTTCCTGCAAGTATACCCGTTTTTATAAGGAAAATGTTAACATTAACAATAATAATGCCATTAAATTATAATATTCGCACGCTAGATTGTTCGAGTACCTTGTATTATAAAGGCCAGCCTTGAAATCGTGACTTCTTCTATAAAAGAATAAACGAATTTTATATCCACTCTACTATACTATAGGAAGGTAGGTGTAGGTAATGTTATCAATAATTATAATAATTTATATGAATTATATGTACACTCTCATCGAAACAGCAATAAAAGTACGTTGAATACTCGTAGCTCAGGGGCTCGCACACGGTATACTTAAGTACCTAGGCAATTTACAAAATAATGCAAGGGGGCAAATGTTTGATTAAATAAATGAGTTACCAGAGGATGAGTGTGTCAATGTAAAGAGACAACACCATTAAATAGGTTTGTACAACCCGGCCCAGTTAACTGCGCACCTGGCGTGACGTCACATCGACGCTCTGCCCCCTTAGACAAAACGCACTCTTTGATCGAATCGAAAATCGAATCCGTCAAAACTCCATACAAAAAAGGGGCTTTTCGACCACTTTTCGACTGGTTTGCGATTATAATTTACACTTTGTCTAGACCCACTGGTACGAACGGGGCGNGAAAAAGACTATAGGCAAGCATCGTTTGTGAATACGGGCGTTAGTCTATTTTCGTGTGCCTAACTTATGTCTTAGAACCTGTCTTCTTCATCATCATCATTTCAGCCACAGGATGTCTACTGCTGAACATAGGCCTCCCCCAATGACTTCCACATCGCACGGTTGGTAGCGGCCTGCATCCAGCGCCTTCCTGCTACTTTTATCAGGTCGTCGGTCTACCTTGTGGGTGGACAGGGTAGGTGGACCTGTCTTACCGTTTCTATATCCAGCGCAGTACGTGTACTCCGAGGTGAATTGCACGAAGAATTCGCTGTAGGATCTGATGCAGGTCTCGGTTTTCACCACGGGCATTTCCACCAGGCTCAGCTCTTCAGTCGCCACGCCTGTCTCGTCGAAACCCCATCCTACCACCTGGAAGGTTTTGGGAAATATTAAGCAGCTGATTCCGAATTAGATTCGCTGTTATTTATTTTGTAACTACTTTAGTACCTAAAGGCTACCATACATAACAGTATCGTCTATCCCACGAAAGTCGTTTCTTTTCTACAATTACTTAGGCTTTTATAAGCACTTTTACACGTTTAACCCACCACTGATTAAGTAAGGACAATAAATGGGCCATTCCTGCAATGAGAATGTTCACTACCCCCTATTATAATAGGGGGTAGTCCCACTGCTATGCAAGTAGTCCCACAGTGGGTCTACAGGGTAATAGGGGTCACTGCCTAGGCCATTGGTTCCCAAACTTATTTGAGACGCGCCCCCTTTCGACCATACAAGAAATTCCGCGCCCCCCCTCCTCCAGTCAAGATTATTTTATTGGTCGTATCGCAGTCTGGCATGCATTCTCTCAGCTGTCGCAGGTTTTTTATACTTAAGTACATAGTAGGCCCGCTCCCCCACTTAGGGAACCAATGGCCTAGGCCTGGGTTGGCGAACCAATGGCACGCGTGCCAATGATGGCACGCGACATAATATTTTGGGCACGCCACCAATCACAAATTCAGTAATTCAATAGTAAATAATGTGTTTTGATTATGAGCTATCGTATTTGCCCACATCAGTTAGTGCCACTGTAGAGTAAGGTCGTGTCACTCACCAGTGGCGCCACTTGTTTAATACCCCTCATTGATAGCATTAGGTTAATTTAATGGCACGTCTATGACTACTTCAAACATTTTTTTTAGAATAGTTGCACGTTGATACTTAAAGGTTCGCCATCCCTGGCTAGGCCATCTGAACTCACCGATCCCCTCTTCCCGACGATGGTATTGAGGCTGGTGTCGCTGTCAGGCCAGAGGCACACCGGCCGCACCCAGTCGGTGAAGAAAACCGGTTCCCGGAGAACCAGGATGGCCAGATCCATCTGGTACGACGAGCCGTTGTACTCAGGGTATTTGTGGATATGAGACACCTGCAACAACGACAAAGACAAAGTTTTTATTATATTGTGCTTTTATTCAGTACTTACGCCCCATTTCCAGGGCGCTTTAATTGTCGTTCTTTAATAATTATGTGTAGGTAGGTAATTATTGTGTCATTTACTGACATGGTTTCTAAGACTTGTGGCGACGCCACTACAAACTAGTGACCAACAGATGGCGCTGTTACTACTTCATTAAGGCACACTCCGCCGCTCATACAAACCTGCATCGCGGTGACGGAGTTTTATATCCTGCCAAGTATACAGGGTGGAATTTTGTAATGCCACCTGGAGGGAAACTACTCTTAATATTGTAGATAGACATTTTTTCTCAAAGAAAACATTCCTTTATTTTTGAAAAGAAACAGAACTGCATTCAAAGATTTCCAAAAATTTGCTTGCCACACCCAGAATTCGAACCAACTAAAATCTGTAAAAAATTACACCCTGTATTTTTATTGCATCGATCGAAATCTCTCTAACAAACTTGATAAATCATATGAAAGGAAAACCATGAAATCTTAAATTATTTTAATTATGTACAGGAAATTGTATGGTATGGTAGAGAATTTGCGAAAAAAATTCGACAACCTTTGAATGCCGTTCTCTTTCTTTTCAAAAATTAAGGAATGTTTTCTTTCAGTAAAATTTTATATCTACAGTATTAAGAGTACTTTCCCTCCAGGTGGCATTACAAAATTCCACCTGTATATAGGCAAACCAAGATGGTGTAAATTGGACCTTGGTCCCCGAGCATAACAACCGCTCGGAAGGAAGCACTAACATCTAGCTTCCTTATTGTGGTTGAGCATCATATCCCACAGACTTTTATGGGCTACTAGCGGCCGCCCGCGACTTCGTACGCGTGGAAGTGGATCCCATTTTACTTTTCGTAAAATCCTTTCTTAGCGGATGCCTAGGTCATAACATCTACCTGCATGCCAAATTTCAGCCCGATCCGTCCAGTGGTTTGGGCTGTGCGTTGATAGATCACTGTCAGTCAGTCAGTCAGTCACCTTTGAGTTTTATATACTTAGATGTACTTACAAGCCTGATCTGTACCCCTTCAACCGACGTCCTCAGGTTGTGTTTACCCAGGTAGACTGTTAGTGTGTTCTTGTCGGTGAGCCTGTTGGATCCTTTCTGGGTGACGCAGTGGGCAGCCGTCACGATGTGGCGTTCCGACACCAGGGTGCCCCCGCAGATGTACTTGTTATCCACTGTCTGGAGGGAGATAAATAAATAAATATAACGGATCGATATTTCCAGAACATTATAAGATATAGCAATGAGTTTAATTTTTCTATAACAATCTAAGTAAGTAATCAGATTGATATGCTTGATAGTCCTAATTTGAACTTATTTTCTATTCTTTAACCTTCGACGGCAGCGTATCTACCGCTGTGCAGTGTGTTACCTAGTGTGTTTCTTGAGTGAGGAACAAGCGCGTTCTCTTTGGCGTTGATATCATCAAAGATTCAAAGACGAGAGTAGGTACTTGTCAGACAAATCAAATGGGCCCAAACTCGACAGGGTTGCATCGTTTCTTTACAGAATTCCTTCCGGCTTCATCATCAGACCAGCTTACCTCAACCTAATGCAAGGTCATCCGAACATGTGTATGCAAAATTTTAGCTCGATTGGTGGTCAAGAAATGGGTGTAACTACTTAATTCAATTTGTAAGATTTGAACAACAATTTCTCTCCCAATATCTTACTAGGATACTTAAAAAAAGATACTCCTACCTGGGTCTGGTATAAGGCCACTTGCCAGGGCCACTGGCCTTCGTAGGTCGGGACACCATTGACGATCAGAGGGTTCAGGATTTTAGGGTTCTGCTTCACTACTGAACCGCACTGCACCTGCGAAAACAGAAAGAACGTGGTCATCAGGGCATCCTTCAAAAAAGAGCAGCCTACATGATAAACCTTGTTCTTAGAAGCTCCAGTGACATTCTGCGAGTTACAGTTTAATAGATTAAACTGTCCCTTATGAACGTCATCAACATCGTCATCAGAAAAATAAGAAAAAGAGCAGCCTCAACGCAAAGCTACTTATTACTTTTGGAAACTCCAATGACATTCTGCGATTTACTTAAAACTCCAATACGAATTTCGGGTTTTTTAATTATCGTCAGACATAATTTTTGATGAGTCAGTAAATGTTAATGATCATTAATACATTTTCTGTAACTACGTATTATTGCTATTTAGAAGGTTCCGATAGTGGTTCCATAATATTGAGGAATGGGACTACCTACATTTGAATTTGGTAGAGGTACCTACCTACTTGTTATTTATTATGAATCATAGGTATCTAAATCCCTATGTAGGTACCTATTTGTAACTCAAGTTCTAAAATTAAACTTTGTTTTGTCTGATCTTTGTAATTCATAAATAATAAATCGTAATGTAGAGCTCCATCTCAGAAGTCGAACCGGATTCTCCATAATTATATTTAAATTGCTACATACCGGTTTGTGCGGGGCTTTACCGCGTTATGGCCTTATGATTTGGACGATTAACAATAAGTATTTAACTGCCTTTTGGGTATTTTAACTTTCTTTCATAGTTATATGAGACTAGCAGCCACCCGCGACTTCGTATGCACGGATCCCGTTTTACCCCCTTAGGGGTTGAATTTTGCAAAATCCCGTCTTAGTGAGCATCTACCTACGTTCTAAAATGAATCCCCATGCAAAATTTTAGACTCTTAGCACTTGTAGTTTCTGATATTTCGTGATGAGTGAGTGAGTCAGTGACCTTTTGCTTTTAAATACTTAGCTACTATATAATATCGATTTACTTTTAAAGCTACAACGGAATTCGCACCAAATTTTATCATCTCTTTCTATTATAGTTTCTTTAAATTATAGTTCACCTGTGGTTTGTTGTTGTTCCCCTCGTCGAACATCGGGGGTCTGGACGTGGGCCTTCCAGGCACGAAGACCACCGGCAGACCACCTCCGAAGCCTCCACCTCCTTTCTCTTGGCTGAAAGAAGTTCTAAAATTAGTACGAGATATAGAGTGATGCCAACTAATGCGCTGAGTTCGAAACTCAGTATCAACTCGACGTTCAAAATCTTTAGTTCTACGCAAGCAATGTATAAACTGTTTACATTATGACGTCTGCAGCAATGTGCTTTTGGGCATATTTCTGCGACACCGGCCCCGCCCCCTTGTCACATCTGCCTCTAGTTTCTGTGATCAGTGGTACATACTTATGGGTGATTAAAAGTGACGCTATTTACGAGGAGGGTCATTTTGTGACGGTCAAAAACATCAACAAAAAAATAATGTCGTCGGTCAGCAAGACTTTGATGTGCTTCTGATTTTTGTTTTTTTTTTTACCCTGTCACGTCATAAGTAATGTCAATGTCATACCTCAAGAACTGGCTGAGTCAAGTGCTATAGATGACCCACGCTGAACTGTCCCGCCAAACTCAATGACAGGGGGGCGCTACCATCGTTCAACTATATGGTTTCCAACATGGCAAAAATCTGAACCAGCGATCCGGTATTGACGGTGGCGCCCCACTGTCAATGTCATCGACAGGACAGTCCAGTATTTTGGATCTATAGTGTCCACTATCTAACTAAATAGGTACCTAATAAAACACTGATGATGATAATGATGTTTAAAATAATGTTGATGATGATTAGGATAGGAAGGCCTTTGTTCAGCAGTGGCTATCTTTCAGTTAAAGGGACGATGATGATTACCTGTCATCTGCTTCCGTGGTGGTTCCTGGACGTCTGGGAGGCCAGTCCACGATCTTGATGCCGTTGGAGGTGTCATGACCACCAGCTCTGGAGCAAGCAAAATGTTTCAAAACGGTGATAAAGGTTTTTAAGGCTGGGTTGCATCATCTTACTTTAACTTTTATAAACGTCAAGATTATGTGAAACTTCATACAAAAACACCAGTTATCGTTATAGTTATGGTTAAAGTTGAGTGGTGAAGCAGTGGCGGCGTAGCATAGGTTGGCACCCGGGGCGGCACCCGTCATAATATAAATTATAGCCTAAGGCACCCCACAATGGCACCCCCCTGTCATGACATCACGACCGTCCTTGCCATGCAGATGCGCCAGTGAGTACTAATCTGCGCGACTTGTCACCCCCTGATGCTTGGCACCCGGGGCGGACCGCCCCCTTATGAATTGAAATTATGTTTTATAGTAAAACTACTACGAACTTAGAATCTTCCTTATCCATAGATGAACGATACCTATTACCGAATACCATATTTCTCTATTAGTTAGGTAATGTGATGATAAAATACAAATCAAAATGCCATTAAGAAAATTTCATATCAATATTTACAAAAATACAAGATTTATTAATTACAGAAAGGAAAATTTTTGGATATCAATTGAGATAATGTTAATTTTGTTTACCATTTCTTTATTTTTTAATTAATTTTTAATTAAATGGGGTTGGCTACCGAGTTTTTTTGGTGTTCTTGACTGGAATGTACATATTAAAATTTTCAGCACGATCTTTTACGACTTACTTAAGTGACACTGATTAAAATTGGTACTTACATATCAACAGGGTTGGGACTACCGCCAGAAGGTGGTCTATACACCGGGTGTTCTTGTGCCCAGTCTGTTACAGGTCTTTCTGTTATGGGTCTCTGCGTGACAACCCTTTCTGTTGTTCTGTCTGGAACAGGCCTGGTGGGCGCTTTGGTGGGTTTCGGCGTAGCCCAGTTAGTGTCTGGAGTGACTGGTGAGCGTATATCCGCATTGCAGATCTCCCTGCCATTCAGTCTGATGGTCTTAAGCTTGGGGGTAGGGTTGAGTATGTTGTATTGGACGAAGAACCGCACAGCCACCGCTGGGCCAGGGTGAATCATCATGTCGCTGTTCTCCACTTTGAAGTCCTTGTTGTCTGACGTCGAGACGTCGCCGATCCAATTCTGAAAGAGGCATGTTTGCGTAATTTTTGAAGATCTCTTTTATTGAAAAGGAAGAGTTGTTTTAATCTGATAATGAAGTTAAAGCTATAGGAATTTATGATGCATGACTGTCTGGTTAAGCAATAAGTCTGAGTACTCTAAGTTTACGTCATTTAAAATGTAAACGTCGTTATTGTTTGTGACCTGTACAGCAAAGGTTTGCCTCCGAAACCTATTACAGGTTCCAGCCCCTTACTGTTTGGGTTATACATTACATATATTTATAATATTACTGCTATTTCGGCTGCCCGCGACTTTGTACACGTGGACCCCGTTCTACCCCCTTAGGGGTGGAGTTTCGAAAATCCGTGCTTAGCGTATGTCTACACCCAATAAGGAATCTACCTGCCAAATTTTATGTTTGTAGGTGTTATGTGGTTATAGTTTCTGAGATTGCCTATGGTTGGTTTGTTTTACTCAAAGTTAAAAACTTACCCCAAGGATGTCTGCCTTGCCATCGAGCACGATGTTCAGCCATAACCCATGGAGAGTGCTATCGGTGGACAGGTTGACAACACCATACCACCTGTTCTTCTCGGCGCCCAGTGGTTCGTACATGAACACATTGGGACAGGGTGATATTGGCACATCCTGTTCGTAGCTGGGGACAGCCAGCGCGACGATCAGGAGGCAGGTTATGTGTCTAATCTGGAAAGAAAATGTTAGATCAGCTGGGATGCGCGCCGTGATAAAATCTTATCGATTAAGACAGATGTATGAGCAAAATCGATAAAATGGCGTAATAAAAGCTTATTGCAGCATGCATTCTACATACAGGTAGTGCGATTTGACTAATCCCCGAACTAAATGTTGTTGAGGGAAAGGTCGTGGGTTCGATGCCCACCTCAGGCAGTTCGATTTTTTCAAGCTATTTATAAATAGCTAATAGTTCTGTGCTGTGAGGGTGCTGGCGGTTTATAAATAAACCTGTATACTGGTAATATCTACAGGGTGTACGATGAACTAAAATAAAATAAAATAAAATAAAATAAAACTAGAAAAGTAGTTTTATTTACATTATCTTTGTCAATAATCTATACTTATAATAAATCTGTAGAGAGGTCAATTCTGTACAGTCACGGAATGAAAAGGTTCGTCAGTTTTCAAATTGATTCCTTCAACGAATCGCGAGCACATAATATTACCTTTTGAAACTATGTTACAGAATAATCTCGAGTTAGAGAAAATAATCTTTAACTGTTCGTCAGTAAGGTTCAAATTTATTCAGATCAAAGTTGTTAGACGATTTAACTTGTCAAGAAGATTATTATGATTGATAAACTAAAACCTTCTTGTTGGTTCAACCTGCCTTTATCTATTAAATACAAAAAACTACATTTTGTAACATTGCACTGATGGGATAGAAAAATAAACAAGCAAAACCTTATTCGTTAGCAAAGGTCATATTTATTTAAATGTTAGCAGCACTGTTTCTTGCACTGTTATGTTGGCAGGTTTGACTCTTACAGTACCTAGTGCAAGCGAAAACCGACACTAAGGTGACGAACCTTTTCATTCCGCGACTGTACATGAAATAAGTATATTTTCAAAATAACTATCAGGGGGTGATTAGTGATCGATACTGATGCCAAAAATGCAAGCAGTAAAATTTTTGTCTGTCTGTCTGTCTGTATGTTCCTTATAGAAACAAAAACTACTCTACGGATTTTAACGAAACTTGGTACAATTATTCTTCATACTCATGGGCAGGTTATAGTATACTTAGGAATTCCCACGGGAACGGGAATTAGCGGGAAAATCCTTTTGTATGAAAAATCTAAACCGCTTAAGTTGACGCTTGAAATTTGGCATGCAGGTACCTTAGTAAACTTAAAGCTTAGTTACAACAGGATATTGCAAAATTCCCACGGGAACGGGAATTAGCGTGAAAAAACATTTGTATGAAAAAATCTAAACCGCGCAAGATAGATGAAGGGGGTAAAACGGGATCCACGCATACCTACGAAGTTGCGGGCGGCCGCTAGTGAATAATAATTTCCCAGAAATTGTTACATTGAATTCTTTTATTCTTTTCCTAATCGTAGCGCCTTGTTAACTTAGTAATTACATTAGTAATTTAACCATTTATTTTACGACAAAAATAAAATAGAAAAACGGGATCCACGCGTACGAAGTCGCGGGCGGCCGCTAGTTTTAATATAAGAATGCTGTTATGCCTTGAATTGCCTTGGTACCTCGCATGTAACCGTATGATGTCAATTGCGTACAAAAATAACTTTGCAACCCGTAAAGCCGGTTGTACGCAGGTCGTCTGCCTGGGGTAGGACTATAAGCAGCTGGCAAAGGTTGTTTTAAACTGGGCTAGATCCCAGTTATGGACATTGTATTTAAATTTACCTTTCTGGGACGAATATGCGAATCAGGTCTCCTCAAAAGATGTATTGAAATCCATACTAAATTAAACTGAAGTGTATCCTAAGGGGGTAAAAAGGGAGTGAAGGGGTTCAATTCCCGCCTTAAGCAGTTCGATTTTTTCAAGTTATTTATAATTTTCAAAAAAGGGAGTGAAAGTTTGGGGAATAACTTATCGCTGTAGGTACTGACTTAGATGAAATTAGGTAGGTATGGAGATAGTTTATTGCGATTCAGGAAAATACCTAGGTAGGTAGGGGAACATGCGAGCGGTCGATTTCTTGTGTCTTTCCACGGGAGAAGCCGTGGGAAAAAGTAGTTTATTACTTAAATCTAATTGTGTACAATATGCGTGTGTTTTAAACATAGTAAATCTCAAAGTATTATAAGTATAAGGTCGACCTTATTGTCTTGTTACAAGTAAACAATTCCCGACAATAGTTGATGCGATAAGCATGAACTATTGACACTAGATAAAATTATTTTATATATTGGTTACTATTTTGTTTAATCCAGACTACAGTGTTGGATGGAATTTGAATGGAATATAATAGAATAGAATTATTTATTCGCTAAGTTTAGTGCAAACAGCTATTTCGACTTCCCTATTCTATTATTATGACAGTTTAACTTTCTTCACGGGACAAACTTGACCTTCACTGGTTGCGTTTTCTTCTGGGTTTTACAACTCTCTCTCAGAAATTCGCGAAATAGTGGAAAGTTTTATGGAAATGACATTCAAAACAAAATTAATTAATTAATCGAAAATACCCGGAAAAGCAGAGTTAAGACAAAGCTATTTAATAGTTAAGTTACTATTAATCTGATCTGCGATTCTGGTAAATAAAAAACCGCAAACCGCCAAAGGTCAACAAGTCGCTAATTTCCTACACGGAGTGAGACATCTTGATGCAAACTTTATTTAGTGAGAATGTAAGGGACATACCACACCACGTGTTTGTTGAAAGTATAGTCTTTTCTGATTGATATTTATGTACCTAGATCGATTCATCCGGTCATTTTTTCATAAAAATGAATTAACTACGACGAAAATGAAGTCTTCAGACTTTAATTTTTTAAATTTACAATTTTTAATATAGGTACTTTAAAAAAGTCAATTTGACGAAAGGCGTTAGCTAAAGCTGCAAAATTTGATTCGTACAGGCTTTGACATAAAAAAATAAAATAAACTGATATCGTCAACAACGGGCGTCTTAAACTTTGGTCACTATATCTTTAGGTACTAATACCTATATCAAAATAAATATGCGAGAGTAAAATAGCCATTCTTACTAGTATATCAAGTAATCACACTTAACTCAATCAATGCCTACTAGCCTTTTACTGCAATAAAATAATATTATTGTTGTTCCAATTGCGTAATACTGGCTGTAAATAATTCTCATTCGTGTCCGCCGAACTCATAGAGTAGCATTAATTACGTTTACTACATACGTAGTGTGGTTAACGCCTAATGACTGGCTCAATATTTTCCTTGTTTGTTGATACAGGTATGTGTTAATTTGATGTCAAATGATGTCGAACTAACGGTCAGTTATCCTGTTTTGACTGGTAAAAGTAGATTAAAAAGAAGTTTTGTTTACTGTTATTGTGGCCAGTGGCAAAGCTTTCGAATTGAGCTTTTTGTCGTGATATTGTAGGTATTATATTATGGTCATTATGAGAGCGATATGAAGATTTTAGATATTATATCGAAATTGATGACGAATAAAATGATCAATGAAGAACAAGAATCACAATAATACAGGGTGAAAACGATAAGTGATCTCACTCGATTGTTTCTAAACTATAAAAGGAATCAAAAAGTTGATTACTGATACTGAAAGCGCTTCACAAGCTCTATCAAACGGTATCAATAATATGTTACAGAATAAACTGGATATAACCGAAAATGCAATATTTTCAGCTTCCATACATTTAGTAAAGCACACACACTTATCGTTTCCACCCTGTATAATGTAGGAATTCAAGTTCTTAGATCGTGACGTTATCTTAGCTCTTGGCATGATAGTTTTAGTAATTAGTTATATACGCTAACATAACTGCAATTTAGCATAGAGCCCTTTTAAGTAGGTACTACTCATCATCATAACTTTTACGGCCGTATTCACAAACGATGCTTGCTTAAGTGAAGCAGCAAATCGAACGCACAGCGTTGAGTAGAGCTCTGTGATTGGCTCGTGTCACCCTGAGCGTCCACGCGCACTGTGAGACCTCATAGTAGGTAATTTTTGTGAATACGGGCGTTGTTTAATAATATTGTCAGATAGACAGTTACTTAGCTAGTTNCTATAGTTGCTAGTTAGCTCACGGTTAGAACACTTGTCTATCATATTCTTTTGTTTTGTTTAAAAATGGTTGTTTCTGAGGGTAATCACGATTCAATCAATCAGGCTTGTGGCAAAATGTGTCGTCGTGGAATTTGTATAACTTTGTTAAGATGTGCGTTTTACTACTTCTAGTAGACGACAAACTCTTTTATAGTCAAGTTTTGTTGTCAATCGATTTAAAGAAGCCCTTAATGACCCTTGCCAAATAGGCACGTAGTCTTAAAGTGGTTTCCAAAAAGCAATAAAATTTATATATTTTTCGTCGCCTTTTCCTGTTGATCTTCAACAAAATCCGGAACAAAAATCAACCAATGGCATTGCTACCAACCGGTTACAACAATACACTACCTCACTCACAGAATAATGCACTCACAGTCACTATAAAAATTAAATAAAACTAAACACTTAGGTGATTACACGCACTAATGCTTACCATTGTAGGAAAAACACAAAACTATAGCAATTAATTGTTCGCTGTGCGCGAGTCGACATGCGCACGCGGCGCTCGGTACTTCGCGAATGACAAGATGATTATTAAAGATAAGGTCAAGTTTACGATGTAATTGAGTTGAGATCAGAAACGTCATTAGCAGGTTTACTTAATTCTTAATGTGTGATACCTACTTACTCACCAGATAGAAATTTTAATGGGTAAATAAAAGACAATAGGGATGATGACTGGGTAATGAAATCGAAATTGTATTTAGTCCGTCAGACAGATAATAAAAAAATTTTGGACACTTATTTTTGCATTTTTTTCATAATCGAATAATTGCCTACAGTATTATATTGACTTGAAATGTCTCGTGACGTCACTTTTGAGTAAAAAATCTACTCAAGCGTGACGTAACGCGCCATTTCAACTCGATGTAGCACTGTTATTTATTTAATTATGAAAGAAAATAAAAAATATGAGTCATAATATTTTCTGATAAGGTATCTGTCTGACGAACAAATAATTGAAATTTTGTCATCTAGCCTATTTGATAAGGCGACGTATTTTATATTACCCTAGCTCCCCTAGTTAGTATCATTTAATTTTGTGGCAGTTGTAATTTCGGAATCGCTTAGTTCCAGATTTTTTTGGTATGTTATTTTCTTCGCTTCAAGAAAATTGTCTCAATGTCAGTGAAATATTTTGGTGGTGGCTACTTGAAATTTTTAAATAAGGACTCGAAGACGACCCCGCTCGGACGCTCCCCGGATGCCCTCTAAACTAGGATAAATCCGTGGAAACCCGGACGGATGGCAGCGCTAGTCTTTTTTAAATAATAACTTTTTTGTAATTTGTATTCAGGGCCGTCTTTAACCTACTAGGGGCCCTGGGCACTTTTTTTCTTCTTGGACATTTTACACTGCGCCGCTAGCCCCAAACTAAGCAAAGCTTGTACTATGGGTACTAGACAACGGATATAAACATACTTAAATACTTTTTATACATATACATAGGAAACACCCAGACCCGTCACAGAGATTAAAATTCATCATTTCAATTTCTGCCCGGCCGGGAATCGAACCCTCGGGAAGGACCTCTCGGCATAGTAGTCCGTTCTGAACCACTACACCAAACGGCCGACTGACTTAAGGATCAAGAGTGGCCCTTATCATCTGGAGAAAGGTCTTTCGAGCAGACGGGGGCCCCCTCGGTCGCGGGGCCCTGGGCACGTGCCCAAAGTGCCCAGTGGGAAAGAGGGGCCTGTTTGTATTTCACAAATTACTAATGGTACCGTTAACCCCTCGTACTAAGCTAAATAATACTTGTGTTACGACTGGGCTCACCACAATAGTCGAGCAGCGGTGGAGTTCGAACCCGCGTTCCTCGGATTTCGAGTCGGCCAGTCTGACCCCTTCACCGTTCGGCTATCGTGGCTAGCCGATTAGAATGCATCCCTATAAGGTGAAGTAAGCCTACTGAATCTAGTTTCTTTATATAATTAAGCAAAAGGGATGGACACATTTTTACGTACGAACGAAAGAGACAGGAGTTCGTTGCGCACGCGCAACCGGTCAGCAATGTTGCCAGCTTTTGAAACTGCATGCATCAGAAACTGACATCTTGTTTAAAAACAACAAAGACAAACAAAAACTGATTAAGGAAGACTTCTAGACATTTTTTTATCGAGATACCCACATAATTTAAAAGAACATTTTCCAATACTCACGTGTATCGCTGTAACTACCTGACATTGACAGTCCAAAAAGTTTAAAAAACAAACACTGTTTAAGGAAATGTACTTAGGGCTATATTTCACCGGGACACCATGGCGGCGCAACCAGTCGCCGGCTACCAACAAAATGTATGCAGTATGTAGTAAAGTAGGTATTAGACTTAAAAACAAAAAAATATCAAATTACGACAAAAAGTAGTTAATATAAGATAAGTCATTAACTCAAGTGTCCATTATTACAGGGAAAACCCGTAACTGGTAACACTGAGGTTGGTCAAGAAAATCGAGCGGCAAGACAATGTTGTATCGTCGTGACGTCACTAATTGACTTGTTTATAGTAATTCCCATTTGGCCAGTCATTTGTCTTAAAATAAAACGGCAACTGTCAGTTCAGTTGTTTGTATATTCCCAGAGTTTGATAGATTTTTATAGTTAAATTAAGATGGTGGAATTAAGCCTTACCTATATTAGTCTTCTTTTGTGCGTTTGTCTAAATCAGTGGTTCTTAACCTTTAAGTCATAAGGGAAAAGTGCTTTTTTAAAGCCTATTTGCAAAAATCAATGAATTTTATTTTACCAAATTTCTGTCTTGTCAGGGACCACCTCATAATCGAAATAATTCCAAAACCAGTTTGACTGCAATAATCAGTTAAAAGTCGTTTTGACTAAGGTGTGCAAGTGCACATCGTGGACCACTTGGAATGCCTCCAGGGACCACCAGTGGTCCGCGGACCACCCGGTTAAGAACCACTGGTTTAAATAATGAATTTAAGTTTGTCTAGTAAAGTTTTTTTTATCCACAACGAAGAAGATCTTGCTTGGCCTGCATCTCATCTGATGGAAAGTGATGATGAGGCCAAAGGAGGAAGCGACTTTCGCCCGGAATCTTCAACTACAGAGGAAATCTTACCTCCAACTGCCGGAATACAACAATGCTGTTTTCTCATTGTTGTTATGCGATAGACTTAGATCACACTTATGCCGTTAAAGTATTTTCCCTCTTAAAACATTTAAAAAACTACTTTACAAATAACGTTTTTAAATGTAAACAGTTACATTATAATACAAACTTCATCATTATTCAGATCCTGCGTTACCCATTTGCTAATAAAACGGGGTAATTCTGGATAATTGAATACATCACGGGGTTGTCATGGCAACGCGTTTAAGGCACTATCTCATTAGCTGACGCGTAATCACAGCCCGACAGAGGCAGCGGTTTCAGGTTAGGCTGCGATGTACAGAGGGCAGTGTGAGTTTACAACAAAAGCGCTCACTAGTGAGTCAGTGAGCGCGTGAAAAAATGACATTTAGAGTAGGCGCACACCGTTGATTTTTCGTCGGCCGATAGTTTAGTCGGGCAGTTGATCAACCCACCACCACCCATGGCCATACCAACCTTGCGGTTATACTGGCCGAATCGCGGGAGGTGTGCGCGGAATTGCGGCTACCTAGGGCAGATTGCACTCCACCGCGCCACACTTCTTGACTCCCTACAAGTTATTTTACTACGTCCTTGTCCCTATACTTTAGTTCTCGGGCAGTTGATCAGTAAGGGCATGTATGGGAGTGCGCACACTACGCCGATTCGATTTGGCCGATTCTTCATACAAATTAAAATCGGGCGCAACTATCGGCCAACTAAAAATCAAAGGTGTACTTTAAACGGATTACTCATTGCAGCGCCCCTAGCGGAAACTTTTAAAAACTAAAATTTTCATACTTTTTTAGTGAACGCGTTTGATGTAAACTCACACTAAGCCCTCTGAGCTCAACAAACTGGTTTAAATGGGCCAGTATTTACCAATATTTCATCAACAGCCCTTTACAGTCCACTGCTGGACTATGAGCCTCCTCCACTATAGTGGAGGGTTTTGCCATAATCTCCACGCTTGGCAGGCGGGTTGGAGATCGCAGTTTAAAAGATTGATGTTTTTCAGAGAGCGCTGCTGCCCATTCTCTGTTTGATGTGTAGTCCCTAAGTCGCCTCTTACGACACCCGCAGGAAGAGTAGGGGTTGGTGACAAATGTATTCTACTCTGCCGTCACCACACTTCTTACCAATATTTAATTTACCAAATTTTAAAGCTACAATAGCTCAGTGGTATCGGTGTTAGACTGGCCGAATCGAGACCCGAGGAACGGGGGTTCGAACCCTGCCACCGATGGACTATTGTGGTGAATAGGTACACTAGTACCTAACAAGCTTAATTAGCTTACCACGAGTGGGGTTAACGGAAAATAAATTAGAAGACAACTTCATTAAAAACGCGTCATTGTGAATTTTTGAGACTTTGAAATCAATAAATTGTAAGTCTATTGAATTTGAGTGAGACGTCCTTGCCTTGATTGCCATACAAAGTCTATTGGAGAATCGAGTTTTGATAACTTATAAAAGGTATGGCAGCAGGAGCCAAGTGGTTACGCACAAGAAAGACTCACGAAATTGCACCTGTCAGAATGTTTGCTCTTGTTTTAACTAGGGGGCTGTTAGTTAGGTATGACGGGGCAATTCGCCTTCTGATAGGGTCACTAGAATGGGAGCGAACTCCCAGTGTGTCCGCGCCCGACTTGTTTCGCGTTTGAGCGAAACATGTCAGGCTGTATGTGGCCCGATAATTTATTGCTAACTCGACGAATGCTTGCAGCTCGGCCCGACACACTTGGACGACTACTGCTACTCTTACCCAACCACTGGACAATGTTCCTCCATCATCATCATCATCCTTTCTTGTCGTGTCGACAACAAATCTACACAGCGTCAGCCCAAAACTCCGCCACAAGGATGGCGTTGTCAGTAGCCTTCATTAAATCTTCCTGCGTGCATTTGTTTGAGCACGCAGGGCACGACATCATGTGCTTCGTCAACTGGGGAACAAAACCACATTTGCACTCCAAGTTTGAGTCATCCAAGAATCCCTACCTGAACAGATTGTCTTTACTATGGCCGACCTGCGTCCGAAGTTGTTAGTTAGAAGAGTTAGTTTAAAGACTTCCAGGTATCATCCTTTCAGCCATAGGACGTCCGCTGCTAAACATAGGCCTCCTCCAACAATTTCCGTAGGTATTGACCGGTTGGTAGCGGCCTGCTTCTAGCCCCTTCCTGCTACCTTTATGAGGTTATAGGTCCGCCTAGTGGGTGGACGTCTCACGCTACGTTTTCCGGTACGTGGCCTCCACTCCAGAATAGGGCTTCCAATCCCGCAATACCGAGATCTCGGTATTCCGGGATCCCGCATCATTTTTTAGTCCCGCGTGCTGCGGGATTACGGGTGCGGGATCCCGCAGGATTTGCGGGACTGTAAAGAGACATGCGCACGACCATTCGCGTCACCATCTCGAGCTAACAGTCTCGAATCGATCATAAAAAAAGAAATACATACTCTTTATTAGTCCGGAGGGTCAATGGGGAAATATCTCACATTTACTTACATTTATAATTCTTTAAAAGGAATAGTGTGGAAGCCGAAAGAGACTTCTCTGCTGCTGGCTATACGCTGCAGTTTGGCAGACGACACTTTTGACATGCTATGTTTTCTTCGCAAACATTTCCAATTGAATGATAAAAAAAATATCAAAGAAACTAAATAATTCTTTATCATTCAGCTGAAACTGTTTTTTTTCTATTGTACTTGATTGTATTTTTATTGATCTCAGTAATTTAAGTGTAATTTGATTGATCTCTTAACGTTAATTAAAGTGAAATTACGTTGATTTAATTTGATTTATGTATTGTTTTATTTGCCTCACATAATATTTTTCATAATTATATGCGGGATCCCGCCAATACCGGGATCCCGCGGGATTTGAATTCAAACTCCCGCCAATACCGGGATCGAGCATGGTGTGCGGGATTGGAAGCCCTACTCCAGAACCTTGCTGCCCCATCGGCGATGTGGCCTATGTTAAGCAGTGGACGCCTTGTGGCTGAAATGATGATGATTTTGTTGAAACATATTGGCCGATAGGGACGACCAGTGTCCTCAGAAGCCAATGACACCTACCTACTAACAACCTGTTATGCCTGCATCCAGCCAAAAGATGTCCACTTTAAAAGGACAAAGGCTTCGCCCAAGGATTTCCCGCCACTTTCACCAAGTCGTCGGTCTACCGAGTGCGAGGCCAACGGATAGCTGATATAATAAAAATGCGATCTTTATTTTTTGCTGAACCTGAATTTGGCGACGGAAATGAGAAATTACCTAATACACTTCACACGAAAGATGTCAAAAAAAAAGATAGAAAGGATCAGAATATTCATGAGTTATGCTTTATGTAAATATGAAATAAAGAGTACTAAAAAGGCTTATTGAATTAAAATGGAAAAGATTTAAAACTCGTCCGTCATTTTATCATTAATTTTACCTACTCATAAATCTGTAATACCATAATGGCTATTTAAATAAAGAGGATTTATGAAACAGAAATTCATTTCACGTTAAATTAATCAGATTACACAATTTCACTCGCAAATCATTTCCATATTTATCATTATTAATTATGGGATCACGCCACTCCACCGTCAGCTTTTCGTTTGACGACGGCATAATCGCAAAGTCATGCGTATAGTCGTACAGTTTTGCGTTTAATCGCACGTCTGTGGGCGGCCTAACGCTGATGAATGCTTCACGCTTTGCCGCTCGGAATTAGGAGATGAAACCCGGATTGACAGGAACGTTATCGGGTTTTGCCACTGTTCCGTGTGGGTGCCAAAAATGTGGATGAGGCTCTCTATGGGTCTGCCTTCCCAAAGGCCTTCCGGGAAGGCACATTTCTGGCCAGGGAAGGGTCTTCCCTGGGCCAGTAATGTGTGAATGGGAAGTTTCAAACTTAGCTGGGCCAGTAATGTGTGAGGGAAGTTTCAAACTATAAATAAATAAATAAAATAAATAAATATCCTTGGACATTTTACACTACGCCGCTAGCCCCAAACTAAGCAAAGCTTGTACTATGGGTACTAGACAACGGATATAAACATACTTAAATACTTTTTTTTTTTGTAAATACATACATATTATACATAGAAAACACCCAGTCCAATACAAACAAATATGTTCATGCACACAAATGTTTGTACTGTGCGGGAATCGAACCCGCAACCTCCGGAATAGTAGTCCGATTCGAACCACTACACCAAACGGCCGACAAACTTAGCATAACGTGGCATAACTTGCCTTTAACCCGGTATCCAGCAAAGATTAGGCAGCGTAGATTTGGTTGAATCCAATCAGATTTAATTATTTCCACATCTGATTGGTAGTTCAACTGAGAGTTCAACACATCTCCTATCCTCTACGCTTTGGTGGAAACTGGGCTTAAGTCTAGCCAGGGTGGGGAGTGCAGGCCACTTTCTTCATTTGCCTCTGGTAAATCAGAGATATAATAATACTAGCTTTCCGCCCGCGGCTTCGCTCGCGTGGATTTTTTTCTGTCACAGAAAAACTTTATAGCGCGCGTCCCTGTTTCAAAAATCGGGATAAAAACTATCCTATGTCTTATCCCGGGACTCAAACTATCTCTATGCCAAATTTCATCAAAATCGGTTCAGTGGTTTAGGCGTGAAAGCAAGACAGACAGACAGAGAGACAGAGTTACTTTCGCATTTATAATATTAGTATAGATTAGTATAGATATAGTATAGATTAGTATAGTATACTCGTAGTATAGAAGTATAGATTATCTTTGATGATGATACCGATATGGGAGGTAACATCGGTGCAGTAGACTTTCCTAAGCTATTTCTATCTGGGAATTTTTACTGCGCCAGAAGGAGGGTTAAATGTTAACTTTACCTAATGGGTAACATTCAATACACCTATTAGTCCAGTCAATAAAGCATTATAGATGGAAATCCGTGGAACACAATTTCTGACTTCGGGACTTTATTTAGACTAGTTAGGAGGTGAACATAGCAAAATTCCCCGCCCTTAGCCCTTAAGCCGGCGGGGAGAGGGGGGTTTAAAGGTACGACTTTTAGGTTTTTCGCTTAATCCTCGGAAACTATGCGTCCTAGTGACATGACTACTACTACTACTACTTTGCTATGTTCACCTCTTAACTAATCTAAATAAAGTCCCGAGGTCAGAAATTGTGTTCCACGGATTTCTCTCTACACCGTCATTAAAGCATTCATTGACTGGACTATACATCTTTAAAGTACCAAATTACAAGACAAATTCAGTGACCGAGTTTTATCCCAGCTATTATCGGACATTGAACCATCTATCATTATCAGAAGAAAATAATCTGCAATCACAAATCCTACTCGATCTGCAGATGGCCAGAAAACGTTGGCCTCTGAGCTCTTAACGCTGCTATACAGGATGTGACAATAATTATAATAATATTAGGTACCTATGTTATTTTTTAAAGTGGTTTTGTGCGGTTTGCACATTTTAGCCAGTATCAAGTCATCATCATCATCATCATCATCATCATCTCAGCCATAGGACGTCCACTGCTGAACATAGGCCTTCCCCAATGCTTTCCATGTTGCCCGGTTGGTAGCGGCCTGCGTCCAGCGCCTTCCTGCTACCTTTATGATGTCGTCGGTTCACCTTGTGGGTGGACGTCCCACGCTGCGTTTTCCGGTACGGTTCAGTGTCAAGTAAATTATAAAATTTCAAGTAATCAGAAAGATTCTTAAAATGAACGAGTGATGATTGATTATTTCCCTTGAATTTCAGTGAAAAATAACTTTACTGAAACCTAATGCGGACTTCTTGATAAAACTTGAAAAGTGATGTTGCACTGTTTTATTTTATTTGTCTACGCTCATGCACGTTCATGAACACATAATGGTTAATACACATAATAACTACTGGGACGTATAAAAGTGCTTTTTAAAAGCCTATTTGCAAAAATAAATTCGTTTTATGAGTTTTTAATAATCGTAATCCACTATTTAAGAAAAATTAAGCTGAACAACACTTCACTTTCTCGCCATGAAGTCCATTTCTCTTGATAGTATGAAAAAATGTTGTATTTTTTGTACACCCGGTATTTTACTTTGTCTGAAGCCGACAGAGGTCAAACCTCCCTGGTTTTTACAAAATTTACAATCAGCACTTCAAATTGCCGTGGAAAATGAACCTTAATGATAATGAATTAGGAGCTACACTCAAAGTGAAATGAATTAGGTTGGGTTTAAGCCTCTGAAATACTTCATCAAGCGAGAATGTGCTTTATGTGTTAAGGAATAGGGTTCAGTTTCGAGTTGGCGAGTATCTGTGTGGTTGCTAATCGGTCTGATCAGGCGCTTTCCATCTGTCTTAGAACGTCGATGAAGATTACAGGCGTCCTGCTAGGGGTGGGGTAAAGGGTCGTTTTCATATTATCGATAACGATACTCTTGAGTATTCTGTGTTGATATTATTTGTAGGTACAAATGGGGCCGCAAAAAATAAATACCTATACATGAACATGTTTTGGACTTGCCAATCATAACAGATAGGTTTCGTAAATCGTAATAAATAACACGGGGCAATCAATTACTATAGATGACCTTTTTGCGAGCTAGATTGTATGAAACTGTCACGTGCAACTGGCAGTATTTCTAATAAAGCCGAATAGAACAGATTTCATTACTTAAGCCTAATTTTGATAGGAGTATACTGCGACATGTTTAATCTCGATATGAGTCTACTGTTATCATACTATTTACATACATATTTATTTAAAAAAATACCAATTTTTTGGCCAGGACTGTATCGAATCTCAAACGAACGCTGCTTACTAGTAGGCTGAAATGGCACTTTCAACGATTTAAAAAATTAAATACACGCATCGCAACAGCACGTTCTGAATTTTATAGTAGCTGCCTGTCGCATTTTATCAGGGCTTGTCAACTTTTGGGTGGGAATTAAATTAATTTTTGCACGCGGCTACTTCCCGACAGTTTGTCAGCTGGCAGGAGCGAGCGCTTACATTCAACTTTTGGATAAATGCCGCCGGATTTTACGAAAAACAAAACATCAACATGTTCAATGTTAAACTTTATTTAAAAATAAACCTGGCTGGTTTTCTGCTTACTCGTATTTAAATAAAATTGGAACGAAAACGAAAGTCGACCTTTGACGTTTGATCTGATGAGCCACTTTTAACCCTTTTAATTGGGTTTAAGCCCATTTTAAGGTAGACTTATTTGTTTGTGTATGTGGATCGAATAGTATAGTGATGTTTTAGTACTTTTTTGTTTGAAAGCTGATGTGATTAAGATAATTTAAGAAAACGAACGAACGATCTGTTGAGCTGTTTGAAGATCATCAAAAAAAAATTAATTTTATTCTGTCAGTTCTTTTTAGTGATGTGAGGATAAGAACAATATCCGAATTTTATCGATATCTAGTCGATGGACATCCCTAAGTCCCAGATAACAGTTGCAAGCAGCTTCTCGGCTTACAGTTAAGGAGGTAATTTTGTTGCGAAGTATCCTCGATCCAATGTCATGTTAGCACAATCATTTCGACAATGGACTATTAAGCCTGCATTAAGTATTTGATACAGAATACACTGCCACTTTTTACAGTGTTTTTGGCCAGGACTGTATCGAATCTCAAACGAACGCTGCTTACTAGTAGGCTGAAATGGCACTTTCAACGATTTAAAAAATTAAATACTCGCATCGCAACAGCACGTTCTGAATTTTATAGTAGCTGCCTGTCGCATTTTATCAGGGCTTGTCAACTTTTGGGTGGGAATTAAATTAATTTTTGCACGCGGCTACTTCCCGACAGTTTGTCAGCTGGCAGGAGCGAGCGCTTACATTCAACTTTTGGATAAATGCCGCGGGATTTTACGAAAAACAAAACATCAACATGTTCAATGTTAAACTTTATTTAAAAATAAACCTGGCTGGTTTTCTGCTTACTCGTATTTAAATAAAATTGGAACGAAAACGAAAGTCGACCTTTGACGTTTGATGTGATGAGCCACTTTTAACCCTTTTAATTGGGTTTAAGCCCATTTTAAGTTTGTGTATGTGGATCGAATAGTATAGTGATGTTTTAGTACTTTTTTGTTTGAAAGCTGATGTGATTAAGATAATTTAAGAAAACGAACGAACGATCTGTTGAGCTGTTTGAAGATCATCAAAAAAAAATTAATTTTATTCTGTCAGTTCTTTTTAGTGATGTGAGGATAAGAACAATATCCGAATTTTATCGATATCTAGTCGATGGACATCCCTAAGTCCCAGATAACAGTTGCAAGCAGCTTCTCGGCTTACAGTTAAGGAGGTAATTTTGTTGCGAAGTATCCTCGATCCAATGTCATGTTAGCACAATCATTTCGACAATGGACTATTAAGCCTGCATTAAGTATTTGATACAGAATACACTGCCACTTTTTACAGTGCCGGCGTAGCATGGGTTAACACGCACCCCGGAATGGTCTGGTGCCCCCCAGAATTAGCTATATGATACCAATCGCACCCCCCCCCCCCCATCCATCCATCATGACATATCGTGATAGTCCTTATCATGCAGATGCGCCAGTGAGTACTAATCTGCGCGACTATTGTCACCCCCTGATGCTTGGCATCCGGGGTGGACCGCCCCCAGCGCCCCCTCCTTATGACGCTACTGACTTTTTATACTAGTTAACGGGACTATTCCCACCTCTCGTTCCCACCAAACGTTGCAACTCCTGTGTAGCCAGGATCTACAGCTTGACCGCCACAAAAACCCAACCAATGAAGGTCAAGTTTGTCCCGGGGGAAAGTTAGACTGTCATTGGACCCGCAACGAAATTAATCAGAAGAACATAGGAGGAGTTCGAAATTAAGGTTCGACTTCCCTCCATTGCAAAGCGGATACCAGGTGACAAACAAAGGTTTAAAACCTTTAAGAAAAGATTATGCACCACGGAAAATAAATTAAATTAAGGGGGCCTATCTTATGAGCAATTAGCAACTACCTGCCAATAATATTTTTCACAAAATCGCTTAAAAGCACGGAAATTTTTCCTTGTCGCGACAAGATCGGTGTAATAAATTGCGGAAACAAAATGTATGTTGTATTGAATTAAGCATTATATCACGTTCATGTTTCCAAAGATCACACTCCCACAAGATATGATGGGCAGACTGCTCATGACTGACATCATCAGTGAAACACTCGCAAAAAGGAGACGGAACTAGTTTGAATTCGTGAAGTTTATGTTTAATGTTGCCATGTCCCGTAAGGAACTGCGACGAGCAATGGTCGATTTCTATACTAGTTACTAAAATGGGACTATTCCCCCCTCTCGTTCTAACGCTGCAACTCCTGTGTAGCCAGGATTTACAGCTCGGTCGAAAAAAAATCCGCCAAAACCCCTAACTTTTGTCTCGGGGGAAAGATAATTAGAAAATACGCACCACGCTACGAAAACTATGGGGATGATTCATCTAATCAAAATTAAAATTCAAAAATATTTATTCATTTATGGCCAATATGAACGTCAAAAATAATTTAAAAAAGGTAGCCCATAATGACTTGTTTTAGATCCAAATGATTATAGGTTTACTAAGTAATGTATTAATAATAACACATGATAGCATTTCATTATAATAGGTACTTAACTATTTATTATACAAAATAATAATAACATAATTATGTTATTGTGTGCCTTGGACTTTAGTTTTATAGAAGGTGAATTTAATTTTGCAAAATGCGACGCTATCTAGTTTTACACATTTCGATGCTGTTTTTAATATTTTTATTTTTTGTTTCAACTTCTGAGCGTTTATCGGTAAGCCCTATTTCATAGTATAACACTAGCAACTAGCAACATAATTACGCGCGAGCGATAAGGATGGGCAGCTTGGGGTCATTGGACAAAATTCTACGTGCTCACGGACCAGGCTTTACTAATAGAAGTAAACGGCGTGGTAACCACGTCTCAGTAGAAGTAGTATACTTAGAAATGTAAATGAAACAAGGTAGCTGGAATTAGCTGGATATGCTTGGAATCCTGGATGTAATAAATCCGAAGATTGACCATTGACTTGAAGATGCTCTCCAGCTAGGCGAAGAAGTCACTGCCAGACTCTGGATGCGACAAGCCGAAAACAGAGTAAAATGACGTGTTTTGTGGGAGGCCTATGTCCAGCAACGGACGGCTAATGACGGCTTTATAATTTGTGGCTCACTATTGTTATTAATTTATATGCAACTTGTTGCAAACGCTGGCCGTAACAGCGTATTGCACTTGAAAATTTCGAAGGGTTTATCCAGTGTGTCTCAGATGGAAGAGCAGTCGCCCGGCAAGCGAAAGGTCGTGGCTTCGATTCCCGCCTTAGGCTGTTCAATTTTTCAAGTTATTTATAATTAAGTTTGAAACTTGTTGCAGATTTTTCAAATAATAATTTCTTAGGTCTTCGTTCGTTTCAGTCAAATGACGTCCATTGCTAAACAAAGGCCTCCCCCAAGGCTTTCCATAACGACCGGTCCTACGCTACCCGTATCTAGTTTCTTGCCTCAACCTCAACCTTCACCAGATCGTCGGTCTCCTAGTAGGAGGCCTGCCCACGCTACGTCTTCCAGCCCGTGGTCGCCACTCGAGAACTTTTCTGCCCCAACGGCCATCGTCTCTACGAGCTATGTGCCCCGCCCACTGCCACTTGATTTTAACTTTGCGAGCTAGGTATGTCGGTCACTTTGGTTTTCCTTTCTTAGGTCTTACTTTAATTTTTTGTTTAAAGGGTTCTTACCGCTACATACCATTGAAAGTCCGCACGTGCACTTACAAGGAGGTGCTCAACCCCCACAGTAGTATAGGCCAAGTCCTAAACTTCACAACTAATATCTACAATGTTTCGGGGAAAACGTACATCCGTGCCAACTATACATTCATGAGACCAGTCCCAACTGCCAAGGTATGTATAAGATTTTAAACTTTCGCGTTCCATTTCTTTCTTGTATAAAAGCGAAAGGTCACTGACTGACTACTCATCACGAAACCTCAGAAACTACAAGTGCTACGAGTCTCAAATTTTACATGGGGATCCCTTTTAGAACGAAGGTGCTCACTAAGACGGGATTTTGCAAAATTCAACCCCTAAGGGGGTTAAACGGGATTCACGCGTACGAAGTCGCGGGTGGCCACTAGTTTTTTTATATGAGTTACCACAGCACAAAACATGTGTGTAATTAATTATTCTAATTACTTTCTTAATAGTTGAGGATGCGTTACTACTTTTGGGAAAACGATCAGTGGAGACTGCGCCTCTTCATACCAGGTTGGAGCTGTGACAGAAAATTAATCTATATGGTCCTCAAGGCTTTAAACATGGACGTAGACGAGAAATGCACTGTGGCGAAGGTATGACATTACCACATTTATTGGCTCTTCTCAGTGGCTAGCAGCAAGCAGTAGCGTTCATTATCATCATCATCATTTCAGCCATAGGACGCCAACTGCTGAACATAGGCCTCCCCCAATGACTTCCATGATGACCGGTTGACAGTGGCCTGCATCCAGCGTTTTCCTGCTACTTTTATGGTGCTTTATGCTACCACCCACAAGGTGGACCGACGACCTACGCTGCGCTTTCCGGTACGTTGCCTCCGCTCCAGAACCTTGCTGACCCATAGACCGTCAGTTCTGCGTACTATGTGCCCTCAGCTCTGCCCATTGCCACTTCAGCTTGCTAATACGTCTTTTCTTAAAAATTACTTAGGCTGAGTTGCACCCCCTAATTTTGACTGTAACTATAACAATAACTGGTGCTTTTTGTATGGATATTGACAGATTTTTGACGTTTGTCAAAGTTAAAGTAATATATGTTTGTCACCTGTAATCCGCTTTGTACTGGAGCGAAGTCGATCCTTAATTTCGGACTAATCCTATGCTATTCTGATTAAATTCGTCGTGGGTGGGTGGTCCCCTATTCCCACCTGTCGTTCCCACCGCTGCAACTCCTGTGCAGCCAGGATCTCAGCTTGACCGCCAATAGATCCCAACCAGTGAAGGTCAAGTTTGTCCCGAGGAAAAGTTAAATTGTCATTGGACCGCCAACGAAATTAATCCGTTTTTATTTGTCAGTGATATCAGGCCTGTTCATCTCCGCGAGTTTACATCGAAAACAAAATACGCACGATGGCCCACCTACAGGATACTATTCGACAAGGCCTCACATACGAGCGAACATTGAATCACGCACGCGTATTCTTGTGTATCATGGAAGAAAATAAAGAAAATGGTGTACTAAATACTGTGCGGTATTTAACTGCCTAAATAATAATAAAAACACAGAATGTACTTTTTTAAGTTGCCTCAAGACACTGAGAGGTAAATAAGTATTAATATTATTTATGATAATTCATGCTAAATCATGTATTTCCTCCGCCATTTTCCGCAGTTTGGCACCTCACGTCACATCATTTTACCGAAGTCAGCCCTATAGCTTCGGTGCAGTGCCGATCACTGACGTTTGTCAAAAAAATGGTGCTTGACTCTTGAGACAGGCCAAATTAGGCACCATATTGTTAATGACATTGAGCATACATTTTTTTAAATACCTTCGCGAAGTAAAACTTCTGCACGTAGTAGGTACTTATTATTATTCAGTGGTGATACCTATGTTGATTTTTAACTTTTAGGGCACGTTCACAATGGATCGCTTCGACTATAACAGGGTAATGCATCTGTGGGGAATGGACACGGAGTACGGGCGATGGATGACCATATTGGAACTTACTTCGAACTCAAAATCTGTGTGCTGCTTGGTCTTGGACACTGTAGTGGTGCCAGCAAACCAAAAGACAGTGTCGTGACGTCACCAAATAGATATGTATCTTGTATCTTGTTTTATTTTGGCAATAAATATTTTAATATTATGAACAATTATATTAATTATCATTATTAATTATAATTATTAATTATCTTAAGTATTATTTATGTATAAAAAGTTTCGATGTAGGAAAACATCAGCCCTGGGGCCAGTTCTAATTCACGTTTCGAAAGCAGTAATTCCACTAAGTAAATATTATTATAAATGAAAATACCTACATAGTTTGGTATACCTACCTACTACAAATTGCTAATATAACTAAAAGAAGTATAAAAAAAGGATTAGCACAGTTATTAGCCCTTTAATTGCTTTAGCAACCTCATTATCATCTTCCCCTAATGAAGGAAGTAAAATAAAACTAGAGTTATTCAAATAAAAATAATTTATTTAAAGGATACATTACATACACCGGTGAAGGGGTCGGACTAGCCGACTTGTCATCGGAGGAACGCGGGTTCGAAATCCGCTGAAGTGAGCTAACTTGTGACAGTATGAGGGGCTAACAGGACTATAGTTGTAAAACACTGAAATGACGTTTAAACANAATCTTCCAACACCGACTCTATAATTATAAATAATGGTATACATTAGTCCTAATCAATAATAAATACGTAAATTCTTTATCAAATAGTATATTATCAAAGGTTTTTTACTATTTTGAGAATATTTTATACAGCCTATGTTCAGCAGAAAAAAAAATGAATTTTAATGGTGAGAGATTTTTTCAAATCGGTTCTATTCAAAACAAACTTTTCCTGTTTACTATTCTTTTTTTATCCGGAAAATGCATACCATTTAGGGCATGAATATCGGAATCTCGGAATCTCGTAATATCGGAATCTCGGAGCAGGAGATCCGTTATTACAATTCCGATATTGAGCGACCCAATATCGTAATATCGGAATCAGATAAAGGTTTTAATTGAGATTTTAAACATAGCGTTTAAACGCGCCACAACCTGCCACAAAGCCCAAAGTACATGATTGACAAAGACCAATGATTTTATCATGTCATCACAAAAAGTGATGGTGAATCACTTTTTGTCCCACTGCAAATATTTTCTGCTAATGATAGTTAAATAAAGTATCGTTAAGCCTTTATTTCGCCTGAGATACAGGAAAAAAACTTCCTAGTTCAGGCACACGCATAATTTTACGTTTTGTAGCATAAGATTAGCCTAGAGTTTAAACTGTCAAATAAGTTATTCATTAAAGATTTTATTTATTTATTTATTTTTATTTGTTATTTATTTATGGTTAATTTTACTTGTTCTAAAACAATTTTAACACTTGCCGTACTTGGTCTTAGCAATGAAAAACGACATCTCAACTCCCTTCCAAACATTAATTGGACTATGGCCCGTTAGTTCTGCGTACCTACTTATATGTGCCCTGCCCATTGCCACTTCAGCTTGCTAGATTGAAGACTTTCGTCTTTCAGCACTGAGGTATTTTGGACAAAAATATGTTGTGTAGTTTCCCGCGGCCCAGCCGAGTAGGATTCGACGATTTACCTCTTTCTCGAAATTGCATCTATGATCATCTATGAAATTGAACAGCTGAATCGTTTGTCCGAGGTAGACATACTTGCCAACAATCTCGAGAATCGAGCTCCCAACCGAAAATAGGTAGGGCACAACATGGTCATAAGCTTTGTTTTGTCCATGTTCATCCGAAGGCCTACCTGTTGGGAGATTCAATTAAGGTCTTCGAGCATTGTGCTGAGGTCTTCCAGCGATTCCGCACTAGTATGCAAAACTGACGGCCGATGAGGCAGCAAGGTTCTGGATCGCAGAGTAGGACTGCCATCCACAAGGTGGACCGACGACCTCAGGCCGCTACCAACGAACCATTGTGAAAATTATTGGGGGAGGCCTATGTTCAGCAGTGGACGTCCTATGGCTGAAATGATGATGATGATGATGATGATGGCCCGTGGTTTTGTGAGTTGTACATCTATTCTATATATATATAAAAATGAAACCCGTTTCGCGTTGTCACGGCATCACGTGTGAACGGCTGAACCGATTTCGATAATTCTTTTTTTTAAATGTTTGTGGAAGTCCAAGGATGGTTCTTACGGAAAAAAATATTAAGAAAATCTCTACGCTAAGGCGGTACGAAGTTCGCCGGGTCAGCTAGTCGATAATAAAAAAGGAATAAATTACAAGCATAATATTCAAGTTTTTTTACCACTACCTAAAATTTTTGTAACGTTTAGGTTTAACCTCTCCTATGCTTGGTCTCAGATCTGTGCAACCTCTGTCAACTGCTATGTCTCAGATCTAAGACAAGACTACTTTGTCATTTTGAAACATCATTTGAAAACCGTAGCAGTTGGGGGGTGCAGTTTTGCGCGGCTCAATGGCACGCCAAAGGTTTAAAGTTTAAAGAACATTTATTTCTCATTAAAAACATTACAGTCACTTACATGAGAAATTAACAAATTTTATGTAGGTAGATAATTTACAAGTTGTCCAATAGCCAGAACAAGCAGATGTACTTCTGCGGGAACCGTCCTAACAAACCTGTACTTACGTGTCATTTGACTTGAATGACTCTACAAATCGTTCCGCCAGTATTGGTTGATGAAGTAAGTTTGTTTGATACCTGTTTTACAAAAAACACTTAAATTCCTTGCTAGTCCATATTGGCCTATTATCAGTAACCAAATGCAATGGAATTGGATACCCATAACATACAAAAATGGTTTTAAATACTTCAATTTTATAATTTTAAGAAGTGCTGTTTTGTACCAAATAAAAGATATTGATTAAAATCATTATTTTACTTGTATATAATCAAGAAATGTTACGAAAATAATCAAGTATTCAATTTATTATAACACTAACTCAATTCCGATATTAATATCGGAATTCCGATATTGAGATCTAATATCGGAAATCAATATCGGAATTGAAAACCTTCCGATATTACATGCCCTAATANACAGGACTATAGTTGTAAAACACTGAAATGACGTTTAAAAATCTTTGGAAAATCGGAGGCCAAGCAGTAAATTATGTATGTGTGATACTGAATAAACATTTTTTCCTCTCTTCTTCGATCTTTTCATTTTTAGTTTGTCTAAGTTTCATTTGGGTTTCTTCTTGGAACAATTAAAGATTCCACGGCAAAGCAAAACACAGTTTTTCCTCTAGATATAAATTCGTACACCCACAGCCACCGACCGTACTCCGACTCACGCTCCCAAGCATGGTATATGGCGTTGGCGTCGAGACGGTCAACACTACGTGAAACCTGGAATTTATTTTTTATTTTTTATGTGACAGGACGCAAACGAGCAGACGTATCACCTGATGGTAAGTGATTACCGTCGCCCATAGGCACCCGCAGTCCCAGGGGCGTTACAGGTGCTTTGCCGGCCTTTAAGGTGAAGATACGCTCTCTTCATCAAAGCTTGCATCTAGATTACATTGATGTTTGATCTTACGCTGTATATCTACATACAGGAGGTCCCAAAAAGTAGTGTCAAGCTGAAGCCCAGAGGTAAAGACTCTGACAGTTTTCGAGTTATGCTTTTTTTACAAGACTAAGAGATTTTGGTTTACATTCGTGTTAGGGATGCAAATACTTCTGAATTAGTTAGGCCTTGTATTCATCTAATAATTTAATAAAAAAAACAGGCATGTTCGCGCCACAGTGACCAAAAAAGTGCCTAAGCACAGAAAAAAACAACCAACTCGAAACTATCAAAAATCGCGGAACATACATGGGGATGAATCGGATAGCCCTAATGATGCTCTACCTCTGGGCTTCGGCTTGACATACTTTTTGGGACACCCTGTATACTTAATCTAATATCTACTCGTTTGCCTCCTGGGAATAAAAAANTGATACTACATTGTGGAACTCCAAAACTTACATTACGCTCATTAGTAGTTAGTATCAAACTGAAACTAATAATGACTATGCTGGTACAGTCGTCTGCATTTATCTAATTATATTCATTGTTGTCGCAAAATCGCATCTATTACAACTACGTAAGATCTATGTTTGTTTAGCACGAGAAGGACTGTATCGACATTTTGTGATAGAGTATCTCTATTAAAAGCATGGAATATAAATGCAACTTAATTGAAGTACTGCAAATAGAGAACGTTGAAATTCATAATAATTATAAGCCATTTTATTTTAAAGTTGAATATTGTCATCAACATTATATTAATGTAGATAATATCACAAAATATAATAGTATCGTAATTTGTATGGGCTATTCGGATTAAGTTGGAAGACTGACAACATGCCACGAAATGCAATAGTATACCTCTCGGTACTATTTTTCTTGAATTTCCACAGTGTCAAATCTTCCCAGCCTTTAAAGGTAAATAAGAACTTTATTGTATTTACTAGTTACAATAGTCGTTAATTTGTTTGTATTGTTTTTTTTTGTGTCTAGAATTATTATGATGATAAAGACTACTTCCAGTAAAGTACCTATCATAAAAACGTCATTTCACTTTAAAATTATTAAGTCTACACAAGTTGGAAGAATTTTTTCTATCAATTAAAGCCGATTAACAATAAGTTTCCAAGTTCGTAAGCAGGTAGTAAACTTATCTTAGATTGCAAAGAGTGCTTTAAGATACCTAAAAAGTACTTAGTTTTAACAGTTTGAGATTATTTTACATGAAAAAAAAATTGTTATTGGTGGTCCAGGAAAGTCATATAATTTTAGCCTAGGCGCAGACCACCGGCTTTTGGTCGTTAGTTGGGCCCGATTTTAAATTGTATGAAGAATCGGCCGACAGCAAATCGGTGTAATGTACGCATTTTCATTCATTTCCATACTGATTAATAGCTCGATCCGGTATNAAATTCGCTCAGGAAAGACGAAATTTTGGAAGTCATGAAGTCATGATGACTGATGATACCGACAATGAGGATGGTTTCCTCCTGGATAAAAGGGCGTCTACTGCTGGACAGAGGCCTCCCCTGAGGACTTCCACAACGATCGTTTCTTTGCTGCTCGTAATACATGAATGTATACGAGAAGCACAGGAACATGAAGCTTGCCACACTGCGTCTTCCTATCCGTGGGCGCTACTTGAGAAACTTTCTGCCCTCACTTCTGCGAGCTATGTGCCCTACCCACTGCCGCGAAAGTTTGACAATTCTGCGGGCTATGTCTGTTACTTTGGCTCTCCTGCGGATCTCCTCATCAGACTGTGACTTTGAGCCTTTTCATGAGGCCCATAGTGAAGGAACACGTCTCCGTTCCGTACGCCATCACCGCCAACACACATTGGTCAAAGACTTTCTATCAAAGGTCTTGAGACACAGTGGTATTCTTGATAAGAAGATGTCGCGAAGCTTCACGGATGTTGTCCCCCCGAGTGAGATTCAACGATTGCAGTCACGGCTGAGACCTTGGAAGACCTAGAATCAATGCTCTATGGCAGCGGTTCCCAAACTTATTTTGTTTACTGCCCACTTTGAGAATAAATTCTTTTTAGCGCTTCCATTTGTAGTCGAGAGTCGAGTGCTCAGTCGGTGTCTAAGAGACCTCCTAGTAAATGACGCCTCCCAAGCCTCTACACAACGTCCCGATTTTTTTTCTGGGTCTCTTACCGCCCCCCTTTAAGCCTGCAGCGCCCACAAGGGGACATTATCGCCCACTTTGGGAAAGACTGCTTTATGGCCTCAGTAGAGGCTCTCAAATGAAATAAATGAGATTCAAAATAAATAAGGCCAAGACAAAAAAAATATGTCAAATATCCGTGTCACAGCACTCCTTTGAAGGTTGGAGATTCTAAACTCAAAGTTGTTCTTGAAACAAACAGTCAAGTTAGGTAGGTCTTAACTTCAAGAAAGAGGTCTATGATGAGATGAGGATCAAATTTTAATATAAAAATACATAAGATAAGACGCTATCTATTTTAAATTTCTTATTATAAATATTAATATTATGCTTATTGATTAAATTTCATTTGTATTTTTAGTGTGGTTTGTACTTATTTTGCAACAAAAGCGTCGAAGTATTTTATTTCCAATATATGAGGCAATGTATACCTTTAACGCATAATATAGGGACATAAATGTGTCCCCGACTGAAAAACACTGAAATACATAGCACTTATATTTTCTGTACTACTTTTATATTAAATTAGACTAAAATAAATAGATATAACTAAAGAAAAAATAATTTTAAGGTTTGGATTAGTTATAATGTAAGGGTTAAAATACAGTGTGAGTCACGTTAAAGTGTACATATGAAAATAGATGAAACTAGACCTATTTTTATCGACAAAAAAGAGGTCAAATTTTTTTTGAGATTTTTATTTAATTTTTTATAGAATTTTTTTTCTTGCAATTACTTATTGTAAAGAAAACGTAATAACTTTTAAACTAAGCGGTATATCCTGATAAAATAAAAACAGTAATAATGCTAAATAACAGGCGATACAAAAAAATACATAAAATACAATCTATCCCTATCACAACATTGGCATTTTTTGGAGAAATTTATCAAATAACCAAAAAAATACGAATTTAAAAGCAGATTTTTTTCAAAAAGTATCATTTTTTATTATTTGTTGGCCTTTTTTGTATATTTTATGTATTTTTTTAGTATCGCCTGTTATTTAGCATTATTATTGTTTTTATTTTATCAGGATATACCGCTTAATTTAAAAGTTATTACGTTTTCTTTACAATAAGTAATTGGGAGAATAAAAATTCTATATATTTTTTTTTAATTCTCAAACATTTTTTACCCTTTTTTTTTGTCGATAAAAATAGGTCTAGTTTCATCTATTTTCATATGTACACTTTAACGTGACTCACACTGTATAAGTTCTTGCAACTCACGAAAGCGAGTGAGCTTTACTTGTGTTTGTAATAGTACCTAGCGAGCCACCACACATGTAAAGCTCACTCGTCTTCGTGAATTGCAACACTATACCAAGAAAAGTATCATTTTTTTTCGTGTGATGATAATACAATCTCAGAGACATGAAACGTATAGCATAGTTGCAAAGTGCAACTGAGAATATATTAAGTTTACCACCTAGGGCAGAGCTTCTCAAATTGTGTTACCAGGGTCACTTAAAAATTAGGGATTGATGGTGAAAACGAGCATAGGAACACTAGTTATAAGATAAGTTATATTAATTTATACCAATGGACCAACTATAAAATATTTAACTTTGAATTTGAAAATAAAGTTGAGTGACAATTTCCAAACTTTTTTTTTGCTTTTGAGCCCTGTTTTAAGAAGCTATGCTCGGAAAGGAAACCACATCCTTGTTGGTTCGAGCATTTCTGATAACTTGTTAGTTACTAGGCTGGAACTACAACTGGTATGGTAGGTGGCTTTTGATCAGGGGTGTGTCACAAAAACTGGTATACACAAGGGCGTCACAGTCAAAAAGGTTTGAGAGCCCCTATCATAAATGACAATTGAAAAGTGAAATGACGTTGTTGTTACCTATCACTGAAGTAACTAGTACACCTAAGTAGTCTTTTGAATATTATTTTTTATCATAATTCTGTAAACGAAAATAAATAAATCTCAATTTTTGTACAAGTAATAAACTAGTGAATAGAATAGAGTTCTTAATTACCTTTACGGGCTCGGAAGATGTCACACAATGGAATTTTAAGAAAAATAGTACCATGACGTATATTATTATTACATTGCATGACGTCATATTGTCGTCAGTCTTCCAACCTAATCAAAACAGAATAAAATCTTTAGGCTTACAACAAATCGCACATTACCAAATATTGGCAAAGGTTTTTCAGTATGTGCTACCTACATTTAATTTTAAGTCCCCACCGATCTAAAAAAAGGTGAAAGTAATTTTTTCTTCAAAATGATTTGTGTTTTTGCAAATTAAAATAAGTTTTAGTACATGCGAGTGACTATATTGAATCGTATATTACATTTTTGAAATAACCTAATTGAAATTAACATATTAAATAAATCGCACACTTACACATAATTTCGACTTTCTAGGCGCAGAGCACCGATTTTTAGTTGACCGATAGTTGGGTCGGGCTGGTGATCAGTATGAAGATGTGTGAAAGTGCGCACATTACACCGATTTGGTATCGGCCGTTCTTCATACAAATTAGAATCGGGCCCAACTATCGGCCAACTAAAAGTCGGTGGTTTGCGCCTAAGCTAATCAACTTTCTGCTCACTTGGGATCGGTAGGGCCTTTTTATATCTTACTTTTATTAACAGTGTGACGAGCACCAATGCCAATATTAAGCTATGTGCGAACTATTGTTATGTACCTAATTGAATATCTGCTACTAGCTGAATACTGCACTTATATCTGCTACTACACTTAGCAATAATAGCCCATACAAATTATGATACTATCTACGTTTTAATGACTTATTCCAATTTAAAATAAAATTGTTTGTAATTATTATGAATTTTAACTTTATTTCTTCGTGGTACGTTTAATTAAGTTCCATTTAAAGCCTTGCCATAGAGAGGCCCAATAACAAAATGGAGATACAGTCCCACAGAGCAGTGAAATTATCTGATATTTGGTAGCACTACTAGCAGTGTCATTGTTGGTTTCAGCCCCATGAAGGTCAAAGTTATCAGATTTTTTTTCATTAATTTAATGCAGGTAATCACAAATGATTGTAATTAGGAAATAATTATCGTTGCAGGTGTTAAGTAATTTATATGAATGAGGAACAACATAGGGTCCATGATACTACCTTGTGGAACTCCAAAACTTACATTACACTCATTAGTAGTTAGTATCAAACTGAAACTAATAATGACTATGCTGGTACAGTCGTTTGCATTTATCTAATTATATTCATTGTTGTCGCAAAATCGCATCTATTACAACTATGTACGATCTATGTTTGTTTAGCACGAGAAGGACTGTCTACATTTTGTGATAGAGTATCTCCATTAAAAGCATGGAATATAAATGCAACTTAATTGAAGTACCTACTGCAAATAGAGAACGTTGAAATTCATAATAATTATAAGCCATTTTATTTTAAAGTTGAATATTGTCATCAACATTATACTACTGTAGATAGTATCGTAATTTGTATGGGCTATTCGGATTAAGTTGGAAGACTGACAACATGCCACGAAATGCAATAATAGTATACCTCTCGGTACTATTTTTCTTGAATTTCCACAGTGTCAAATCTTCCCAGCCTTTAAAGGTAGGTAAATAATAACTTTTTTGTATTTACTAGTTACTTACAATAGTCGTAGTTTTTTTTGTATCGTTTTTTTTTATTGTGTTTTTAGAATTATTATGATGATAAAGACTACTTCCAGTAAAGTATCATCTTAGATTAATAAAACCTAGATAGATAGTCAGTGCACGAAAGGTGAGGCAATTTTTAGGGAGCCGGCACGGCTTACCCGTAAACGTCACATGAACTGTCAAAGTGAAAAATTGGTAAACACGTCCGACGAATTTTAATTAATTAAAACGGTTTGTGCTGTGAAAGGGTGTCTAAAATACATCAGAAAAACGAAAGAAAGTGACCAGTGTTACATTTCATAAGTAAGTAGGTATCCTTCCGTTTGGCCAAATTACTTTTCGCCAAATTTCACTTCGCAAACAACTTATCGCCAAAGTTTCATTTCCCAAATGAACTTTTAGCAACTGTACTTTTCGCAACTAATTCATTTGGACAAATTATCATTTGGCCAAATTTTACTTGGCAAATGTTTATATAGCAAATGTTTTATTTTGCCAAATATTATATCCCAAATAATTTGTTTGGTCAAATCGACACTTCACATACTTACCCACAAATCAAACCATAAGGCAGAGGCAGATGATCATGGTTTTCACAAGAATGTTATGTAAAACAAAGAGATTGCAGAAAATAGTATGGTTGCAGAAAGTAGGTATTGCAGAAAATAGTAGGTTAGGTTAGGTTAGAACAGTGACCCTTAACGCGCGAAGGCGAGCGAAGCGTGCCGCGGCAGCGGCCGCCGAGCGCTAGAATCACCTCTATTGTTAATGAATCATTTGGGAATTTCGATAAAAAGAATGAAATATGAAAAATTTATATAGAACAAATTTTATATTAACTACCCACTAAACAAAATAATAACCACTTGTTAATTTGTACTCCATTCTAAGCACCAATCAAATTATTTTGTAAATAGTGTATCGTGAAATATTTTTGCCAAATGAAACATTTGCCAAAACATACTTTGCCAAACAATAATTTGCTAAACAATAATATGCCAAAAACGGCATTTGCGAATTAAAAGTTTGCTATAAGTTGTTTTGCCAAATGAGAATTTGCCAAATGAAAATTTGCAAAACGTTGTTTGCGATGTGATAATTTGGGAAACGTTTTTTGGCCAAACATTAGTAATCCGCTCGATCCACTATCGGCCAACTAAAAATCGGTGGTCTGCGCCTAGGCCTACGCTTAATACAAAGTTTTCTTGGTGTCAGGGACCGTACAAAACAATACCGGTGACCATCCGCAACTGCACTGAGAAGGAGGTGGTGCACCCTCACGCCAGTTTCGGCCAGTTCGTACAATGGCACGCCGAGATCTTTAACTCCTCTGGGAAAACACTTATTCAATTCAATTACACTGTGTTGAAGCCGATGGAAACTGCCAAGGTATGTGCGGAACTACGTGTATCGGCTATGGTGGTGCTTATGGTGGTGTATTTTATTAAACTCAAATGGAAATACAGGGTGTGGCTTTGTAAAACAACGCGCATCTCAGGGGTGGTAGTGCACGTGAAAGTAATTCAAGAAAAATATAAATAACATTTAACTATTACTATATTAGTAAAAAAAACCTTGTTCAAACGTCTTCTAAAACTTTCGAAACGGCGCTTGTTTCCACCCCACCACCCCCGCGTACCCTGCTACACCACGAGCACATGCAGCCGCCTCCCCGAGAGAGCGGGGGGACTGACCGATAGATAGCTCGCTAGCGTAATAATACCATTTTCCTGATTTCATGGATTTTTCCAAAAAAATATTTTTTATATTTTTTTGGCATTAGTGTCGTGTATTACTACCACTCCTGAGATGGGCGTTGTTTTACAAAACCTCACCCTGTATAACTGAGAGATAGCAATTTATTTTTATAGGAAAAAGTACGAACCTTCTTTTGGGAAGACAACCAGTGGAAACTACGATTGGTTATACCAGGATTTAGCTGCCTTAGAACCTTTACTCGATACGTCATCGAGGTTTTGAAATTAAACGTAAATAGGCAATGCACCATTACTGTGGTAAGTTACGTTTACACCATGATCTCGTTTACGAACGATTTAGTAGGACACGGTAAACAGCAGTGGCGGTAGCAAGCAATAGCAATAAAGTGGTAATAGTACCTATCACAGAACTTTTGTTTAACGTTTACCGTTTCGTAATCAAAACCNCACAAGTATCTCCGATTACTTACTGGGAAGCCTCCGCTATTAATATTGTATAAAACTTTTTGTCAATAAAGAATTTTAATTTAATTTTTAATTTAATTTTTTTTAACAAAGTACTTAATCAAAATAAAAAGAATCGTCGCGAAGAATGTGTGTCATGCACACATCGCATTCAGAGCTACTATTCGTTCGCATACCAGGTTGCAAGTAATGTACATACTAATCTTTATCAATGTAATAATCTTTAGTAGGTACTACGCAATCAATGTAAATTGTTTACTGACGTCACTGCTGTCATTATTGCTGTCACGAGCAATGTTTTCTGTTTTTGGGCATATTGCTGCGATAATCTGCAATGAATTCTGTAAGAGAGTCAGTGTCTTCAGCACTAAATAGGGCGACCCAAAATACCATGCTTGGGCTCGAAAACTCAATTTTGACCACCTTGTGGGTTGGAACGTTGTAGCATAACTACGTCCATATTTACAGGGTTCCCGTACTATTAAACGATTCGACTACAACGCTCTGCACCAAGCTTGGGAACCCGAGACGGAATACGGCCGGTGGACGTGGACGTATGAAATCACTTCTAGAGGAAGAACTTTGTTTTGCGTCGCCGTGGAATCTGTAGTTTACCAAGAAGAAAAACAAAGGAAACTCACACAAACTAAAAATTAAAATTTGTTACGCAATGTGTAACAAGATTTTTAATAAAATACCTGCTTGCATAAAAGAGCTTACTTACACCAGTTTTAAGTCGAGATTTCGAAAATGGCTTATAAAAAATATCTTCTATACAATTTACGAATTCCTGAATAATCAATCTACAAAATTAAATGTAATGTAATTTAAATATTATGACATTTTATTAATCCTACTAATATTATAAATGCGAAAGTTTGGATGTCTGGATGTCTGGATGTTTGTTACTCTTTTCCAACTGCTTTAGTCATCTTTCCCCTAGTGACGATTTTTCCTGATTTTAGTTGGTAACTCAACTTTTTATTGGCGGTACGACTGTACCAGCATAGTCATTGTTAGTTCCAGTATGCAGTTTGATAACTTTATTAAATAATTATTACTAATATAATAAATAAATTATAGAGGAGGGTAACGCAAAATTTGGAGTTCCACAAGGTAGTGTCATGGGCCCTATATTATTTTTCATTCGTATAATTAACTTAACAACTGTAACGATAACTACGTAGTAATTACAACATTATCTCATTGATGATTGCGAGCATTAAATAAATTTTAAAAATCTGATTAGTTTGGCCTTCATGGGGCTGAAACTAACAATGACACTGCTAGTACAGTCGTCTGAATATCAGACAATTTCATTGTTGTTGCAAAAAAGCTTTTATTGCCAATATCTGAGATCCTACAATGATTAGCTTGAATAGTTAATGTTCGTACGAGAAGGACTGTATCCACGGTTTGTGATTGAGCAAGTCAATTATTATAAGCATGGGATATAAAGGGAACTTAATTAAACTAAAATAGACAACATTGAAATTCATAATAATCATAGACAATTTTATTTTAAAGTTGAATAAGTCATCAACACTGGATAGTATCGTAATTTGTATGGGTCAAGTTGGAAGACTGACAACATGTCACGCCATCCGATAATATAGGTACTTCTCAGTACTATTTTTCATAAAATTTCACAGTGTCAAATCTTTCGAGCCTATAAAGGTAAAATGAACTATATTGTATTTACTAGTTACAATAAATTACCTACCTACTCGTTTTAATTTCTTATTTTTGTATCTTGAATATGATAGAATAAATAAAATAGAAAACTTCCAATACTTCCATTACATTTTTTTTCTATCAATTAAAGCTGATTAACAATGAGTTTCAAAGGTTGCACAGTCTACTTTAAGATAGTTTAAACAGTTNCGTACTTATGGTGTATTTTATAAAACACATTTTCTTTCAAATGGAAATAATACAGAACTAAACAAAATATCAATTTATTTTTGTAGGGAAAGGTACGTTCCTTCTTTTGGGAAGACAATCAGTGGAGACTACGTTTGCTTATACCAGGCTTCAGCTGCTTTAGGTCTATTTCTCGATACATCTTTGAGGCCTTCAAATTAAATATAAATAGCCAATGCAGTGTTACTAAGGTAAGATGCGTAAACCATGATCTCGATTACGAACAGCGGCAGGGGCAATAAATTAGTGGTAGTGGCAGTTCTTTTTATTTTTGTCATCATCATTTCAGCCATAGGACGTCCAATGCTGAACATAGGCCTCCCCCAATGATTTCCACAATGGCCGGTTGGTGAGCCTTTAATACTTTATGAACCTTTGCGAGATCGTCGGTCCACCTTGTAGGTGGAAGTCCTACGCTGTGCTTTCCGGTACGTGGCCTCCACTCTAGATCCTTGCTGCCCCATCGGCCGTCAGTTCTGCGTACTATACTTATTTATTTTATTATTTATTTTGCGCGTTAATAAATGCCTAATAACTGGATTATTTTATAGGGTTCCCGTACTATTGACGGGTTTGACTACAACGCATTATACCAATACTGGGAATCCGAGACGGAATACGGTCGGTGGCTGTGGATGTTTGAAATCATTTCTAGAGGAAGAACTTTGTTTTGCGTCGCCGTGGAATCTGTAGTTTTTCCAAGAAGAAAATCAAAGGGAACTCACACAAACTAAAATTAAAATTTGTTACGCAATGTGTAACAAGATTTTTAATAAAATACCTGCTTGCATGAAAGAGCTTCCTTACACTAGTTTTAAGTCGACATTTCAAAAATGGCTTTTATAAAATGTCTTCTATACAATTTACGAATTCCTGAATAATCAATCTATACAATGTAATGTAATTTAAACAGTATGATATTTTATTAATCCTACTAATATTATAAATGCGAAAGTTTGAATGTCTGCCAACTGCTTTAGTCCTCTTTCCCCTAGTGACGATTTTTCCTGATTTTAGTTGGTAACTCAACTTTTTATTGGCGGTACTACTGTACCAGCATAGTCATTGTTAGTTCTGTGCAGTTTGATAACTTTACTAAATATTACTAACATAATAAATAAATTATAGAGGAGTGTAACGTACAATTTGGAGTTCCACAAAGTAGTGTCATGGGCCATATGTTATTCTTCATTCATATATTTACAACTGTAACGATAACTACGTCGTAATTACAACATTATCTCATTGATGATTGCGAGCATTAAATAAATGTCAAAAATTGTTATTAGTTTGACCTTCATGGGGCTGAAACTAACAATGACACTGCTAGTACAGTCGTCTGAATATCAGACAATTTCATTGTTGTCGCAAAAAAGCCTTTATTGCTACTATCTGAGATCCTACAATGATTAGCTTGAATAGTTAATGTTCGTACGAGAAGGACTGTATCTACGTTTTGTGATTGAGCAAGTCAATTATTATAAGCATGGGATATAAAGGGAACTTAATTAAACTAAAATAGACAACATTAAAATTCATAATAATCATAGACAATTTTATTTTAAAGTTGAATAAGTCATCAACACTGGATAGTATCGTAATTTGTATGGGCCAAGTTGGAAGACTGACAACATGTCACGCCATCCGATAATATACTTCTCAGTACTATTTTTCATAAAATTTCACAGTGTCAAATCTTTCGAGCCTATAAAGGTAAATATGAACTATATTGTATTTACTAGTTACAATAAAGTACCTACCTACTCGTATTTATTTCTTATTTTTGTATCTTGAATATGATAGAATAAAGACTACTTCCAATACTTCCAATTATCACAAAAAACTCTAAAATTATTTGGCAAATCTAATCAATTAAAGCTGATTAACAATGAGTTTCAAAGGTTGCACAGTCTACTTTAAGATAGTTTAAACAGTTTGAGATAAAAAAGTTAGTGGTGGTCCAGAAAAGCCATGTCAAACAAAATTTTCTTGGTGTTAGGGTCCGTACAGAACTACACCAGTGATTATCCGCAACTGCACTGAGAAGGAGGTGGTCCACCCTCACGCCAGTTTCGGCCAGTTCATACAATGGCACGCCAAGATCTATAACTCTTCTGGGAAAACATTCGTTCGATTCAATTATACTGTATTGAAACCGATGGAAACTGTCAAGGTATGTTTTTTTAATAAATTCAAATGGAAATGTTACTGAAAGATTTTTTTCAAAATGAAATTGAAATTAATAATCTATTTTTAAAGGGAAAAGTACGATCCTCCTTTTGGGAAGACAACCAGTGGAAACTACGATTGCTTATACCAGGATTTAGCTGCCTTAGAGCTATTACTCGAAACATCGCCCAGGCCCTGAAGTTTAAAATAAATAGTAAATGCACTATTACTGAGGTAAGACATCATGATCACGGTAACGAACGATTTAAGGTTGGATCAGACTTATCAATGCTCAAAGGGATCAATACCGTATTGCTTTTCGCGCGCTGTCAACTGCGAGGCGAGGCGTTCACCTTACGGTGCAGATAAGTGTGCGTTGCTGTATAAAGTTTTATACAAATAATACTGACCGCCTCGAGTGGATACGGTTACGATCCCTTTCCGGGTTGATTAATGTGATACGTCCTTTAGTAGGACACGGCTAGGAGCAGCGGTAGCGGCAAGCAATAGGTGGTAGAAGCAAGCGGCAGCTGCAAGCAATAGAAATTAGTACTACTTGATACTACTCAAAGGGCAGAAAGAAACAAAGTTCACAAAGCTCTTGCTTAAAACACTTCACGGTTTCATGAAAATCGACAGATGTTGCAAATTCCCGCAGTTTTTGGAAACACAATAAACCGCTGATTAATATTTCATTTTACTATACACCGTAAGATTAAACGTCAATGTAAATTGGATAATATTTACAGGGTTCAAGCACTGTTGACCGATTTGACTACGACGCTTTGCACCAAGCTTGGGAACCCGAGACGGAATACGGTCGGTGGACGTGGCAGTATGAATTAACTTCGATCTTTGGTTTGTGTCAACATAGAATCTGTTGATGTTCCAATAAGAAGGAAGGGAAAAAGGAACAATCACCAACTAAAAATCAAGAGAAAGGTCATACATAGCCGATTAACGAATAAAGTACCAGGGCAACATAACCATAAAGGAGCTATTTGTCATATTTGTCATATTTATGATACATGTTTATTTCTCGGGTCAACCAAGAAGAATTTGATATAGCTCCTTTATNCGATTTAAGATTGGAGCAGACTTATCAATTCTGAAAGGGATCAATACTGTATTGCCTTTCGCGCGCTGTCAACTGCGAGGCGAGGCGTTCACCTTACGGTGCGGATAAGTGTGCGTTGCAGTATGAAGTTTTATACAAATAATACTGACCGCCTCGAGTGGATACGGTTACGATCCCTTTCCGGGTTGATTAATGTGATACGTCCTTTAGTAGGACACGGCTAGGAGCAGCGGTAGCGGCAAGCAATAGGTGGTAGAAGCAAGCGGCAGCTGCAAGCAATAGAAATTAGTTCTACTTGATACTACTCAAAGGGCAGAAAGAAACAAGGTTCACAAAGCTCTTGCTTAAAAGCGGCAAGCAATAGGTGGTAGAAGCAAGCGGCAGCTGCAAGCAATAGAAATTAGTTCTACTTGATACTACTCAAAGGGCAGAAAGAAACAAGGTTCACAAAGCTCTTGCTTAAAACACTTCAGTTTTTGGAAACACAATAAACTGCTGATTAATATTTCATTTTACTATACAACGTAAGATTAAACGTCAATGTAAATTGGATAATATTTACAGGGTTCAAACACTGTTGACCGATTTGACTACGACGCTTTGCACCAAGCTTGGGAACCCGAGACGGAATACGGTCGGTGGACGTGGCAGTATGAATTAACTTCGAAAGGAAAATCTTTGGTTTGCGTTACCATAGAATCTGTTGATGTTCCAATAAGAAGGGAAAAAGGAACAATCATCAACTAAAAATCAAGAGAAAGGTCATACATAGCCGACTTATCAACTCGGAAAAGAATCAACACCGTATCGCCTTTCGTGCGCTGTCAACCGCGAGGCGAGGTGTTTATGTTACTGTGCGGATAAGTGTGCGTTGTATGGAGTTTCATACAAAGAATAATGATCGCCTCAAGTTGATACGGTTATGAACGATCACTTTCCGGATTGATAATTTTGTGCTACGTCCTGAAATCTTCATTAGGAAAAAGGGGCATTAAAGCCAATACATAATACTAAGGTCATTACATTACACGGTAGGTAATAAAATTTGAAATCACTTTTATAACTTTATTGAATAATTTAATCCAACACCCTAAGGATAAGATCTAGATCCCGACGGTAGGGTATTATTATGTATGATGCAGTTGTTTGAAAAATTGAAGTTTAATTTAATTTCCCACTTTAATTGGGAGAATATAACTAATAATAGACATTTATATCTAAATATAATAAAAGGAAAAACTGACTGACTGACCTATCAACGCACAGCCTAAACGGCTAAACGTAGGCACTTGAAATTTGGAATGGACTTAGCTTAGGTACCGTAGAGGTGCACTAAGAAAGGAATTCTCGAAATTCCTACAGGAACGGGAATTACCGGGAAAATCCTTTTGTATGAAAAATCTAAACCGTTTAAGTTAGACGCTTGAAATTTGGCATGCAGGTACCTTAGTAAAAGCTTAGTTACAATAGGATATTGCAAAATTCCCACGGGAACGGAATTTGGCGGGAAAAACATTTGTATAAAAAATCTATACCACCTAAGATAGATGAAGGGGGTAAAACGGGATCCACGCGTACGAAGTCGTGGGCGGCCGCTACTTAATAATAAAGCTTGACATATTGAGAATTTTTAAAAATAAAACTGGTTAAAAGTGTGTCGTCGTTTACCTACTGTGATAATGCTAATGCCTTTGATAATGTTCACTAAAACATTTAAATAGGTAAGAAAACTAAAAGCTTGTAGGTATAGCATTAGCAACAACGTTCCCTTTGTTAGTCTAAATAAAGTCCTATTTTATTATGGTTGATTACATAAAAAACCACTTACAAAATATGAGTGTAACGTAAATTCTGGAGTTCCACAAGGTTGTGTCATGGGCCCTGTGATTTATAATTCATATTATTTTGCATTTGCAACGATAACCTAATTAGATTTTAGTTTTGTTTCATTTTCTTGATGTTGTTTTGTGACGCTGAATATTAAACATTTAATTTTCACATTCAATCACGACATTATCTCATTGATGTTTCTTTGAAGATAATGACAAAAATTCATATTAGTTTTACTGGTTTTACTCTCAACAGGCGTACTGAAACTAATAATGGCTGAATAGTAGGCACTTATTTAAAAATANTAAAAATGAAAAAAGACTATGAGATACTTAGGTATGTACTACAAGAAGGACATGAGATCTGGCTAAAGAAAATTCAAAATAACCTACAGTTAACTAAAAATTTAACTGCTTTTTTAATTTAACAATGCTGGTACAGTAAAGACTGTTTAATTTTAATTTCATTATAATCCAACTTAATTTACCTATTCCGGAAGTAGAGGATGATGCAGTTCAGTCACGAATCAATTATGTTTGAAAACTCATCAAGCAAAATTACAATTTTACTAATTGTATTTTAATTTGTTTGGCCTCTTTGGTCTAAGTTACTACAGAAATAAATTGATTTATATTAGTCAATAACTAATGCACTGAGGACCTATTCCAATATTTAGTTCCTGAATCTGATGAAGTTTAAAAGCATGTTACGTTGTCCAATCAAATACTTTTCAATACTATTATTCTTGCAATTTTATTGTGTATCCGAGGCTTTAAAAGTAAGTGTTTTTATCATGTCCAAGTATACTATGTGTTTTAGCAATTTTGTAGCTGCAAAATGATATAAATCTACTTGATCAAACTTATCTACAACACAATGTATAGAATAAGCTATAGGAAGATTGTCCCCAATTTACGGGACACCCTGTATATAAGAGATTGTTATAAAATCATTAATATTTTTAAGAAAGCTATTTATTAAAGTATCTTATATTTTTTTCGGTATTTAGGGTCCGTACAGATGTATGTAGTTTTGATATCGTTATGTGCATGTACACGCACAAACACAAAGTAAAGCTCACTCGCCTTAGTAAGTTGCAAGAACTTCTACAGAAGGCTAGGGTGGCCCAGAAGAAAATTCACTTTTGAAAATTCAAAGAAACGAAGACTGTACATTTTTATAGAATTTTAACTATTGCAATTTAAAGGAAATTTCATGCAATTTATTTTAAAATTAACTTTATTAATTATAAACATCGTACATGACGTTCCCTTGACGTTTACATCATTCGGTCAAACTTTCATTAGAGTTGCCTCCAAATAGATTCAGGATGGATGAATGCTGCAGAGTTTTTGGATTATTACAAATAAAAAACAAAAGTAAGATTCGACAAAAAATTACAGTTTTCGTTTCCTTGAGTTTTCAAAAGTGAATTTTCTTCTGGGCCACCCTGTATTTTAAGCATTCTTTGGTCTTAGGGTCCGTTCAATGACCATCCAGTGACCATCCGCAACTGCACTGACAAGGAGGTGGTGCACCCTCACGCCAGTTTCGGCCAGTTCGTACAATGGTACGCCGAAATCTATAACTCTTCTGGGAAAACACTTGTTCGAACCAATTTTACATTGTTAAAAACGATGGAAACTGTCAAGGTAAAAATTATAAAATATAAGATAGGTTAAGATAGATAATTTATAAAATACAAATTATAAAATTCTGCAGAATTTCGTTGACGAAGAATATTTTTTGAGGTAATTCAGCGCACCTATTTTGAGGCGCACCAAATGTAGCGCTCATTCTTGAAGCGCACTATCGGCCACAGTGTTATATTTCCGTTTTTGCTCTCGCTCTCATCAAAATAAATGGTGATTCTTTGCGATAGAACGAGACGACAGGACCGGCAATAGTTTGGGTAGTTAACATGTTTTTTTTTGTTTTGTTTCTATGCACCTCTAACATGGGAATCAGAGCCTTTTTTAATAAAAAAAATTCAATTGTTTTCTATAGGTTTGAGGTTTAAGGTTTTAGTAGTGTTTGTTATTTCTCCAAATTGTTTTTCTTAGTGTTTGTTGGTTACTATGGTTCTCTTCTTTTTATGTTGAATGCTTTTAGTTTAATTTCTTGAATTTGTTTCTGTGATTTCTTAAAAAAAAAATAACTTTACATTTTTGATTCTTTGTTTGTTTTCAGGACTTTTATCGTTATACTTTCTCTTCTTTGTTTGTGATTACCTTTATTTTATTTATCTAATTTGGTGCATCTATTTTTCTTTTGTTTTGTTTCTTTTCATTTTCTAAAATTTAATTTTCTATTTGGGTGGACACTCATTGTTACACATTCTTGTTATGTTTATCTGCGGTATTCTCATAATAGTTACTGAGATCACATTAATTTGGTCTTCTTGCTTGTCCCTAGCTAGCATTTTGCCGATAGTATCTATGATAAGTTGCCATGGTACTTTTTATTTATCTTAGGGCTAGTTCCCACGGCATTCCAGTTTTGCAGATCTGTTACGCAGCGTCCCGCTAAACTGGACTATCGTGTGAACACACATAACTTACGTATATTTGAAATTCTAATTACAAATTCAAACGCGGATCGGTTTTCGCGGGACACTGACACTGCAAACGTGATGTTTGTATGAACATGAATATTAATAGGTAACAGATAGGTATACTATTAAACGAGATTTTTCAAAAACGTTTTGTCTCCGTGGGAACAAGACCATAAGTAAACATAGTAAACTTAAACATTTGAGGAATAGTTCTGTACCCCCAGTGAAAAGGGATCTAACTCGACTTAGATCAAAATTGACTTAATAACATAATGTGAATCTCTGAAAAATTAGCTATTTTTGTATCTAATCGGTATGTTTCTACGACGTATAGAAAAGAAAATAATTTTGTGCCAAATGATACAAGTAAGGCTTTGTGAACCAATTTTGAGTTTTCTTTCGTGTATATTGATACATGTATACTTTTNTGAGGAATAGTTTAGGTGCGTCTTAAAATGGGTGCGCTTCGAGGAATAGTTTAAGTGCGCCTGAAAATGGGTGCGTTGCGAGAAATTCTCATTTTTACAGGCAAGAGTACGATCCTTCTTTTGGGAAGATAACCAGTGGAGACTACGATTGTATATACCAGGATTCGGCTGTTACAGAGCTATTGGTCGATACATCATCCAGGCTTTTAGCGTTAATGTGGATAGCCGATGTACTGTTACTAAGGTAAGTTACATCATAAATCTAGAAATCATAAAACTAGGTATTCCGCCAGATGTTGTCTAACTAGATCAAATTTCAATATGCATAAATATGAAAATCACTGAAAATCTTAATAATATGTGTTTGCATAATGGCGGAGTAAAAGGTCATTTTTAAAAAGGCAGAGTAAAAAAGGTCGTTTTGATTTTTGGATTTTGTATAAGAAAGTCAAAATAAAATTAAAATGCTCATGAACTAAGCAAATAAATTACTAGTCTATAGGTTTAACGTCTACTTTACAGGGTTCATATACTATTGACCGATTCGACTACAACGCTCTGCACCAAGTTTGGGAGCCCGAGACGGAATACGGCCGGTGGACGTGGATATTTGAAATCACTTCTAGAGGAAGAACGCTGTTCTGCCTCGCCGTGGAATCCGTATCTGTTCCAAGAAAATTTAAGCAGAAACAATCACCAACTAAAATCAGGAGAAATCTTCTCTAGGGGAAAGAAGAATATGTTATACCTACTTAGTTATTTACTTTTATTATTAAAATCTAACTTTCAGGTATTATTTTATTACTAGCGGCCGCCCGCGACTTCGTACGCGTGAATCCCGTTTTATCTCCCCGTTTGATCCCGCTTCATCTATCTTACATGGTTTAGATTTTTTCATACAAATATTTTTTCCCGCTAACTCCCGTTCCCGTGGGAATTTTGCAATATCCTGTTGTAACTAAGCTTTAAGTTTACTAAGGTACCTACATGCCAAATTTCAAGCGTCTTTCTTACGCGGTTTATATTTTTTCATACAAATGTTTTTTCCCGCTAACTCCCGTTCCCGTAGGAATTTTGCAATATCCTGTTGTAACTAAGTTTTAAGTTTACTAAGGTACCTGCATGCCAAATTTCAAGCGTCTAACTTAAAAGCGGTTTAGATTTTTCATTCAAAAGGATTTTCCCGCTAATTCGCGTTCTCGTGGGAATTCTTAAGTGTATTATAACCTGCCCAGGAGTCCGTCGAGTAGTTTTAGCTTCTATAAGGAACAAACAGACAGACAGACAGACAGACAAAAATTTTACTGATTGCATTTTTGGTATCAGTATTGATCACTAATCACCCCCTGATAGTTATTTTGAAAATATATTTCATGTACAGAATTGACCTCTCTACAGATTTATTATAAGTATAGATTTACCCTCTAACTCCCGTTCTGGTGGGAACTTTGCAATATCCTGTTGTAACTAAGCTTTGAGTTTATTAAGGTACCTGCATGCCAAATTTCAAGCGTCTAAATTAAGCGGTTTAGATTTTTCATACAAAAGGATTTTCCCGCTAATTCCCGTTCCCGTGGGAATTCCTAAGTATACTATAAGCTACCCAGTAGTATGAAGAATTGTACCAAGTTTCGTTAAAATCCGTCGAGTAGTTTTTGTTTCTATAAGGAACATACAGACAGACAGATAGACAGAGACAGACAAAAATTTTACTGATTGCATTTTTGGCATTAGTATCGATCACTGATCACCCCTTGATAGTTACATTGAAAATATATTTCATGTACATAATTGACCTCTCTACAGATTTATTATAAGTATAGTCATAGTCATAGTCATAGTCATAGTCATAGTCATAGTCATAGTCATAGTCATAGTCATAGTCATAGTCATAGTCATAGTCATNTATAAGTAAAGTCATAGTCATAGTCATAGTCATGTATGTTTATTGCATCATGTTGGTACATTTGGATCTTAAATATTAACACAGAGTCCCGAAACATGGCCCTGTAATTACGATAAGCTCATTAGTTCATAATTGACTGTAGTACTGGTACCTACTAACATTTTTTGTGATTGAGCCTCTCCATTATAAATGGATTATAAAAATGCAACTTAATTAAAATTACCCTCAACAAAAAGAGAACGTTGAATTTCATGAAATTATAAACAATTTTAAAGTTGAATAAGTCATCAACATTACAGTCATTGAATGTATACTTTGGCTTATACTAGTAGTTTGGCCCTATATAGATATTCAATTAATTATAGTAGACTGAAAACATGCCATGCAACCAAATAATATACCTTTCAGTATTATTTATCTCAAAATTTTATTGTGTTACATCTTCCGAGCCGAAAAAAGTAATAAGAAAAATATTCCATCTATGTATATGTTACGGTTAATGTGTTGTTTATGTAGAAAAAAGCAGGCTATTGACCAAATTCACACCATGTTAAGTGAGATGCAGTCCAGCTCGATTAATTACAATAATAATTACTTGCCCAGTAAATGCCTTTTTATTCGTAATTTCGCCTGGAAGAAGCCCGGATTATACCTAGTGTTCGGTGGGCTGAGTGTGAGTTTAGTGAGGGCGTTAAAAAAATATAATATGAAAATTTTACTTCTTGAACGTTTCCGCTAGGGGCGCTGTACAATCCGTCATAGATTTAATGTCATTTTTAATGCGTTCACTAGTGACGACGTTTGATGTAAACTCACACTAAGCCCACAGAAGCTGATCAAAGTAGCAACATATCAAAGTTATTTCTCTTATTTAGGGTCCGTTCAAATGTATAGGTACCAGTGACCATCCGCAACTGCACTGAGAAGGAAGTGGTCCGTCCTCACGCCAGTTTCGGCCAGTTCATACAATGGCACACCGAGATTTATAACTTCTCTGGGAAAACACTTATCTTGTTCGAGCCAACTATACTGTGTTGAAAACGATGAAAACTATCAAGGTATGATCGGATCTACGGGTATCGGCCATTGTCGTACTTATGGTGTATTTTATAAAACACCATTTTCATTAAAATGGAAATAATACTGAGAGAACTTTCGCTATGATGAACATTTTGGAGCTTTGGTTCCGCTCTATTGCCTCTTTAATATTATTAGTAATAAAATTGCGAATACATATCTCAAGGACTTCCTTACTAAGGACCTATTTTGATACTTAAACGTTTTGAAAACTTAAAATAATTTATGAAAAATTTCAATATCGGAATACGATATTGGCTTCAGTTCCGGAATTGAAATATCGGAAAACATCTATCCGGAATTCCGGAATTCCGGTATTCAAGCCCTATAATAAATCAAAATCAGAACTTCAATATTCAACTGCAATGTCTTTCAAATTCAAATTGTCTGCTAAGTAACCGTTTCACATTCGGCACTTCTTTACAAACTGCCAAAAATTCAAAAGATAAGATTTTTTTTAAATCTAACTTTATTTTCTCTTGCGTAGAAAATACAGCCGTCGGCTGTCGCATTTTCATAACAGATGATAGAGCTTCACACACGCAACACTTAAAAAAATAAATACTGGTTTTTGTGACATTTGGTCATTATTAGTATTTGGAAATACCTACTATGTAACTTCTTTTAAATAAATAAATACTATTTATTTTTTATTATAATCTTAGTTTCAGGTATTTTTAGTACTTATTCTCCTTAGTTCATTATTGACTGTACGTACTGTTGGCTGTGGTATATTGGTACGTACGTTTTGTGATTAAGCCTCTCCATTATAAATGGATTATAAATGCAACTTAATTAAAATTACCCTCAACAAAAAGAGAACGTTGAATTTCATGAAAATTATAAACAATTTTAAAGTTGAAAAAGTCATCAACATTTCAATCATTGATTGTACCTATAATTTGTAGAGGCTATTCGGGCTAAGTACCTATAGTGTTTGTGCTAGTAGTCTGGACCTAAACAGATATTTCATTAACTATTATTATAGTAGACTGAAAACATGCCATGCAACCAAATAATATACCTTTCAGTGTTATTAATCTTAAAATTTTATTGTGTNAATTAATTACAATTACTTATTTTAAGCCCACAAACCAATTTTTATCAACTTATCCAATAAAAAATATCAACTTTCAACAAACTTATAATAAACCGGCCACGGCGAGCGACGCTGGCCGCAAAAATATCAAGTGACCAATTTATATCTGAGCAAATATCGGGTGACAGACAGCATCGTTCCCCTCCCTATTTCGCCAGACCAGAGCAATATTGATATTGTTTTTGTGTAGTCGCTAATTACGTTATTTTCGGGAACGCTGATTGCTTGATTCCCTTCATTAATTTTACCCCGAAATTGGGGAAATTACTCAGTCTTATGGAATATTATAGCAATCAAGAACAGTGGAGGCGGCAACTAAATTTTCACTGAGCTGTTAAGTATACGAGCTAATAAATCCGTTATTTCGTCGTAATAATTCTATAAAATGTATTATGTATACCTCAGTACTAGCTTTAAATTTGAACTACTTTAAAGTTCACTTTTTCATAGGTTTCAGTTTTCTTACGGAACCCTAAATTATTTACTCTTCTTAACATCAGCGGTCTCGTCAAAATTGATAATAAATTGATCAATAATTCACACTTACTTATATTAGTTACTAAGTTAGGTAGACATGCAGACACGTTGAAGTTTTCTAAAACCTTTCCCAAGGAAGGGACTTGAACGCATTTTTTTATTTAAAAGGTAGGTATATTATGCTAAAAACCATAGCTTTAATATTATTATGGTTTATTAGATTTATTTATTAGGCAAAGGCCTCCCTGGTTAAAAAAAGCCCAGGCAAGTAAACCAGTGTTGAAAAAGGCTACTTAAAATATCGCTTATAGTCGTTAAAATTTCAATTAGCTAAATTCTTTCTTGTTTCTTATGGGCAATATTGTCAAATATATAACCCAGTAAAATATCTTTAGTGTTACACTTTTCTTTACGGTCATTTTATCTCTCCATTGGACTCAAGATGTCTTTTAAAACCTACTTTATGTACCTAGGCCGAGCCAGCTGGTAAATAAATAATCTAGCCAATTTTCCAGCCTGCCTTCTGGTTGGCATTGTTGTTTATAGGGATGTTAAATGTCGATGGTTAGATTTGTCGATAAACGACCTCTTTCATCACTCTTTAATCTTTTTCACCAGCTACATATTCAGTTGTTTAAAAAGAGAGGTGTGCGCAGTGCCTGCCAGAAAAACGGAAACTACGGTAAATCACTCACTAGAAGCACTATTTAGCGTTGAACGAGTTGATTCTTCAACTCTAAGATTGGAATGAAATGAAGTTCAAACTAATACTTAGGTCGAAGAATAACTTACGCCCGTATTCACAAACAATGCTTGCTTAAGTGAAGCAGCAAATCGAACGCACAGCGTTGAATAGAGCTCTGTGACTGATTCGTGTGTCTCCCTGTGCGTCCACGCGTACTGTGAGACCTCATAGTAATGTTTGTCAATACGGCTGTTAGGCTCAAGCTCAGATCATAGAAAGAGAATAGATATGTGGCCGTACTGTGTATTTTCATACGACAGTGGATATCGGAAGNCGTATTGCTTTTCGCGCGCTGTCAACTGCGAGGCGAGGCGTTCACCTTACGGTGCGGGTAAGTGTGCGTTGCTGTATAAAGTTTTATACAAATAATACTGACTGCCTCGAGTGGATACGGTTACGATCCCTTTCCGGGTTGATGAATGTGATACGTCCTTTAGTAGGACACGGCTAGGAGCAGCGGTAGCGGCAAGCAATAGGTGGTAGAAGCAAGCGGCAGCTGCAAGTAATAGAAATTAGTACTACTTGATACTACTCAAAGGGCAGAAAGAAACAAAGTTCACAAAGCTCTTGCTTAAAACACTTCACGGTTTCATGAAAATCGACAGATGTTGCAAATTCCCGCAGTTTTTGGAAACACAATAAACCGCTGATTAATATTTCATTTTACTTTACAACGTAAGATTAAACGTCAATGTAAATTGGATATTATTTACAGGGTTCAAGCACTGTTGACCGATTTGACTACGACGCTTTGCACCAAGCTTGGGAACCCGAGACGGAATACGGTCGGTGGAAGTGGCAGTATGAATTAACTTCGAAAGGAAAATCTTTGGTTTGTGTCAACATAGAATCTGTTGATGTTCCAATAAGAAGGGAAAAAGGAACAATCACCAACTAAAAATCAAGAGAAAGGTCATACATAGCCGATTTATCAACTCGGAAAAGAATCAACATCGTATCGCCTTTCGTGCGCTGTTTACGTTACTGTGCGGATAAGTGTGCGTTGTATGGAGTTTCATACAAATAATATTGATCGCCTCGAGTATATACGGTTATGAACGATCACTTTCCGGATTGATAATTTTGTGCTACGTCCTGAAATCTTCATTAGGAAAAAGGGGCCTTGAAGCCAATACACATACTAAGGTAGCGGTCATTACATTAGACGGTAGGTAATAAAATTTGAAATCTCTTTTGTAACTTTATTGAATAATTTAGAGTAGGCGCACACCGTTGATTTTTAGTTGGCCGATAGTTGTGCCCGATTTTAAAATTGTATGTAGAATCGGCCAAATTGAATCGGCGTAGTGTGCGCACTCCCATACATGCCCATACTGATCAACTGCCCGACTAAACTATCAGGCGACGAAAAATCAACGGTGTGCGCCTACTCTTAATCCAACACCCTAAGGATAAGATCTATATCCCGACGGTAGGTATTAATTATGTAAGATGAAGTTGTTTGAAAAACTGAAGTTTTAATTTAATTTCCCAGTTAAATTGGGAGAATATCGTTATTATTAGACATTTATATTAAATAAAGCTTGAGATATTGAGAATATTTAATAATAAAATTGGTTTAAGTGTGCCGTTTACTGTGATAATGCTAATGCTTTTGATAATGTTCACTAAAACATTTAAATAGGTAAGAAAACTAAAAGCTTGTGGTTAATAGATTAGAGGGAACGTTGTTAGTCTAAAACAAAGTCCTATTTTAATATGATTACATAAAAACCACTAACAAAATATGAGTGTAACGTAAATTCTGGAGTTCAACAAGGTTGTGTCATGGGACCTGTGATTCATAATTCATATTAATATTATTTTGCATTTGCAACGATAACCTAATTAGATTGTAGTTTTGTTTCATTTTCTTGATGTTGTTTTGTGACGCTGAATAATTAAACATTTCATTTTCACTTTCTATCCCGACATTATCATTGATGATTGTTTGAAGACAATGACAAAAATACATATTAGTTTTACTGTCAACGGGCTCACTGAAACTAATAATGGCTGAATAGTAGGCACTTATAATTAAAAATGAAAAAAGACTAAAAGAAACTTAGGTATGTACTACAAGAGGGACATGAGATCTGACTAAAAAAAATTCTGACTAAAAAAAAATAACCTACAGTTAACCAAAAAATTAAGTGGAAGATAACCAGTAGGAGCAGGTAGCAATGCTGGTACAGTGCATACTACTTATTTAATTTTAATTTCATTATGCAACTAATTTACCTATTCCGGAAGTAGAAGATGACAGTTCAGTCATGAATCATTAAGTTTGATGACAGTTCAGTCATGAATCATTAAGTTTACAATTTTATAGTAATTATTATTGTATTTTAATTTCTTTGTGCTCTTTGGTTTAAGTATAGCGACACTGCAGCACTGCTAGTAGTTTGGCTTTAACGGACATTTAATTAAAAATAGTTCTCGTTGACCTTAATTTTGGCATAGATTTTCGTAACAGTGTTATAAGTAAAGATCCACTGATCCTATTTGTTCAAATAAGTTGTTTAAATGTCGGTATTACTCGTGTGTAAGTGAAAGAATGGTAATGCGACTATTTTATAGTGGACAATCTTCAATTTACGAGATGTGACCTCTAATAATATTGATTTTTCACCTATTTTTAGATCAGTGGGGCTTTCATGTTTGATTTAATTTAATAACTAAAATACGGCCAACTAGCAGCGATACGAAAGATCGATTCGACTGTCGAGTTGACAATCTATTCTGTCTCTTCCCATCTTGTGTATTAATTTGTCGTAATGTCTCATTCTCCCGCCAAAATATGTCAAAGTCAAGACGGGTTCGTCAACATTCGGACATCCATTTTACTATACATAGTTGTTGCAATTCACGAGGGCGATTATCGGTTCTTATTTTATTATTCCGTTATACATATTTAAGTCTCTATGAAAAAGGGGTAGGAGGCCTGTTGCCATGCACCGGGCACACTGTGAGGCAAAAATGTTATTATTATTCTCGTTATTTCATTTAAATGTACATTAAACAATAATTCAAATTAAAAAAAAAAAACAATAAAACATCAATTTTTAAAAACTATATTTTCTACAAAAATATGTAATCTAACTATTAAAAAGTTATGCACCCCTGCTATTCCTAATGACAATGACATTGAGTTTTTTACAAATTTTGGTATCGCCAATATTTAGATCTATACGAATTATACTAGTTTAGTACTGAATCTGATGAAATCTGAAACCATGTTACGTTGTGCAATCAAATACTTTTCAGTACTATTATTCTTGCAATATCATTGTGTATCCAAGGCTTTAAAAGTAAGTGTTTTTATCTATTATCCGAGAATACTATGAGTGTTAGCAATTTTGTATCTACGTGGAGGTCTGTCTTTTAGTTATTGTATTGTTTGATTCTGGCAATAAAATATTTTCATTTTTCATTATATTATTTTCGATAAAAAATTTCTCTCTTTGTAATACTCGTATAAAGGTGTCCCATATATCAAGGACAACCTTACTAACACATACTCCACAAATCACAAATGACGGTGAAAAACGTTTGTTCAAAAATAACTCGTCTTCCCATACAAAGTTAAATATCAATGTTGGTTATCACGATGCATAGAATTGGTGATATGAATTAGGAAGGTTGTCCCCAATTTACGGGACACCCTGTATATCAGAGATTGTTAAAACATAATTAATATTTTTTTAAGAAAGCTATACATGTAATAAAGTATTTTTTTTTTCGGTATTTAGGGTCCGTACAGATGTATACCAGTGACCATCCGCAACTGCACTGAGAAGGAGGTGGTGCACCCTCACGCCAGTTTCGGCCAGTTCATACAATGGCACACCGAGATTTATAACTCCTCTGGGAAAACACTTATTCGATCCAATTTTACCTTGTTGAAAACGATGGAAACTATCAAGGTAAAAAATAGAAGATACTAATTATAAAATTCAGCAGAATTTCGCTGACGAAGAATATTTTTTTGAGGTATTTCTTGAAGCGCACCCATTTTGAGGCGCACCAAATGTACTGCTCAAGAAACTATTTCTTGAAGCGTACTATCGGCCACAATGTTCAATATCCGTTTTTGCTCTCGCTCTCATCAAACGGTGATTCTTTGCGATAGAACGAGACGACATGACCGGCAATGGGTTGGGTAGTTAACACTGTTGCCGATAGTACGTATGATAAGTTGCCCAGGTACTTTATTTATCTTATGGCTCGTTCTCACGGAAATCCAGTTTTGCTGGATCTGTAATGCAGGGTCCCGTAAAACTGACTGCCGTGTGAACATAGATATGAAATTCAAACGGATCTTTTTTTTGCGGGACACTGCAAACGGGATGTTCTTGTGAATATGAATATTAAAACAGGTATACTATTAAACGAGAATCCTGCAAAAACGTATTCCCACGGAGATCCGTGGGAACAAGACCATAGTAAACAGAGTAAACATAGTAGGTAAACATTTGAGGAATAGTTTAGGTGCGCCTGGAAATGCGTGCGCTTCGAGAAATAGTTTAAGTGCGCCTCAAAATGGGTGCGCTTCTAGAAATAGTTTAAGTGCGCCTCAAAATAGGTGCGCTTCGAGGAATAGTTTAGGTGCGCCTCAAAATGGGTGCGCTTCGAGAAATAGTTTAAGTGCGCCTCAAAATGCGTGCGCTTCGAGGAAAAGTTTAAGTGCGCCTCAAAATGCGTGCGCTTAGAGAAATCCTCATTTTTATAGGCAAAAGTACGATCATTCTTTTGGGAAGATCACCAGTGGAGACTACGATTGTATATACCAGGGTTCGGCTGTCATAGAGCTATTGATCGATACGTCATCCAGTCCTTAAACGTCAATGTGGACAGCCAATGCAATATTATTAAGGTAAGTTTATATAAAAATTACGAGAAATTATTCTACTTTCATAAAACACAATATTTGTCTGATAAAGTCACAATTCAATGAGGGCTATCGTTTTTATACTTAATAGTTGGCACCCCTGGCGATTGACAGGACCTTACTCTACAGTGGCGTCATCTTGATGAGTGCAAATGCGATAGTCCTCCTACCACTTTAGCGCTCACCAGTTGGTGCCACTGTCTTCGCGACTAGCTAGTGACAGGACCTTACTCTACAGTGGCGCTAACTGGTGCGCGCTAAAACGCTAGCCCTCATTACAATTATCAAGAACTAAAAATAAAATACCAGACTAATGTTTAACCACAGAATAATAATAAGTACTACGTACAGAAGTTTTACTTCGCGAAGGTATTTAAAAAAATGTATGCTTAATGTCATTAACAATATAGTGTAATTTAGCTTGTCTCAAGAGTCAAGCACCATTTTGTTGACAAACGTCAGTGATCGGTACTGCGCCGAAGCTATAGGGCTGACTTCGGTAAAATGATGTGACGTGAGGTGCAACTGCAGAAAATGGCGGAGGAAATACATGATTTAGCATGAATTATCATGAATAATATTAATTAACTACTTATTTACCTCTCAGTGTCTTGAGGCAACTTAAAAAAGTACATTCTGTGTTTTTATTATTATTTAGGCAGTTAAATACTGCACAGTACCTATTTAGTACACCATTTTCTTCATTTTTTTTCCATCATACACAAGAATACGCGTGCATGAGTCATTTGAGGCCTTGTCGAATAGTAATCCTGTAGGGTGCCATCGTGCGTGTTTTGTTTTCGATTTAAACTCGCGGTGATGAACAAGCCTTGTTTAACGCGTAGCTCAGTCAGTGTCTGAGGTAAGTATGAGAGCGGCATAGGAAGGGGTGACATTGACATATTAAGGACGTGACAGAGTATACAAATCTGAAAGAGATTTAAAGTCTCGCTGACGTTACAAAAACACCCTCCCGTGCCGCTGCCATACCTCAGGCACAGACTGAGATAAGTGTTCGAGCTATACATAGATACATAAAATACGTACACCATGATTTTTCTCTTGTATGAACATTTTACAGGGTTCATATACTTTTGACCGATTCGACTACAACGCTCTGTACCAAGTTTGGGAGTCCGAGACGGAATACGGCCGGTGGACGTGGACGTATGAAATCACTTCTAGAGGAAGAACGCTGTTCTGCGTCGCCGTGGAATCTGTATCTGTTCCAAGAAGAAAAGCAAAAGGGACCATCGCCACTTAAAAGTCAACCAGGACAACCCGGATAGGGAACCTTTCGCCGCGAGGCGAGGCGTTTACGTTACGGTTCGGATGTGTGCGTTGCAGATCGGATTTTCATACAAAGAAGCCTCGTGTTGATACGGTTACGATCCGTTTCCGGGTTGATAATAAGTGTGCTTCATCCTTTAGAGATCGCCTCTATGATCATCGTCCTAACTATTAGAGCTGAGCTAGCGAACCTTGAAAAACTTTGATTGTTTGTTTGGCTACGAAACAATTCTAAATTCTTGATGAAAATAGGCGTTCACGGGGCAGCTATAGTTATTAGGTTATTACACAGAAGTGACATTAAATAATGCCCGGTTTACACATGTCTCCGTTTTACTGTTCCGTTTTATCGTGTACGTTTTTTTTCGTCGATGGCGTATGTAGTTGTATGAGCGACTTCACACATGACGCAGTATTCTGTATACAGTAATACATACATCGACGAAAAAAACCGTACACGATAAAACGGAACAGTAAAACGGAGACATGTGTGAACCGGCCGTAACGCCTAATTATCTTCATAATAATTCAGCTTCAAACAAAGAGGTTTTTTACTTTTCTTAACTCATTTCTTCGAAATAAAAATGATTCCAACATTTTACCAGAATTTTACTTATAGGTATTACGTGGCAATACGTCTCAATATTTCAGTTTTCACTGATTGACAGCTGATGACGTAAATCACGCAACTTCGATGACGTCACTTAGGAGCAATTCGTCACAAATTCGCAACACGACGACGGAGTGTCATCCCTGGGGATTACGATACGGTTAGGGTTGCTATTCACAAACGATGCTTGCTTATGTGAAGCAGCCAATCGACCGCACAGTCAAGTATTGAATAGAGCTCTGTGATTGGTGCGTGTGTAGACCCTGTGCGTCCACGTGCACTGTGAGACCTCATAGTAATGTTTGTGAATACGGGCGTAAGTATAATCTACTTGCTATTAGACATGGTTAGCTTTTTTTAATAGTAAACTAAGCATCCCAATTAGACTTTGTGTTTGCTAGACTTATTATAACGGTCACATATGAGTCTACTATATCGCAAAGGGTTCTGTATTATTGAACAAAATAATTATACAATGTGTTATTTTTATACTTGATCAACCAAAAAGGATTTATTCTACTGTCCAAATGCAACAACTTCTCTCTAGGGACTGAAGTTTAAAAATAGAAAAAAAAACCTTTCCATACAAATTATCGTCCGTAATCAGTCATTTATAATAGTGGGGATGTAATTTTTTTTTTGTTTTTTTTTATTGGTCCTGTAAGAAAAGTACTGTAACTGTAGTAAGTACTTATTTGAGTAGGTAATAGAATAAACTACTGAATACTGCGCGACCCAACTCGGTAATAAAAACACTCAGTATGTAGGTATGCAACCCTATTTCAACAAATAAATGGGTAAATAGAAAAAATGCGTTTTATTTATGATTAACTTAAAAACACGAACAGGAAGCTTCAGGGAAGATTATTAATTAACCTTAATTAAGGGAAATTGTTAATTAATTTTTTGATGAGAAATTTTTGCGGTCTTAATATTATTAAAGGATTTTTTATTATGTTGATGGTTATTCTGCTAATTGGTATAGAATACTTCAAATATTTGTCAAGAGGATACACCTACCTAAATTACAAAATAAAATAAATGCTTAATATTTGAAAAATAGTTTAATATCAACAGACTGAAAGTTCTTCACAGAAAGGCAGGAGGTATAACAACATAAATTAAATATTTCTAAATAATATAAATGTGCGTGACTCAAGAATTACTGGACAGATTAAAAAAATATTTTACCATTAGAATCACCATGGTTGTTTTTTTAAAAGCACACCTTCGTTCGTTTCAGCCAAATGACGTTCAATGCTGGACAAAGACACAAGGATTTCCATAAGGACCGGTCCTGCGCTGTCCGCATCCAGGTTCTTCCCGTCACCTTCACGAGATCATCGGTCCACCTAGTGCGAGGCCTGCCCACGCTACGATTTCTGGCAAAGCACACCTATTACTTTGAGTAGTCAGTGTTTACCTTTATGTCTGTGTTTACCTACTGTCTACCTCGAAATAAAACGAATACCTACTTTTAAGCAAATACAAAAATAGCTCAAAATATGATTTGTTCCATGTGCCCTCCCCGAGGATTAAACCTGCCACCACAACTCGCTCTCGATTAAGCCGCTGAGTTATGCGAGCAATGAAGGTGGAACGGCCCCAAGCTGAAATGTATTTCTGTAAGCAACTGTTTCCACGAAACATCAATCGTTTGTTGGCAAATAATCACTGCTAGTGATGTTATGGTGATAAAATACCTGTTACCAGAATACAGTGATATTTATAAAGATTTAATTATTAAGATTACATTGATATTTACGAGTATACAATTTTATTATTATAAATGAGACTCTCTAGCTTTAGTACCTATAACTGGTCATAATACTTTTAACAAAATTAAACATGATATCGAAACTTAATAGGTGTCATTACTAAAATAAACAATTACTATCGTAATGATAGCAATAAAAAAATCCCAACATATTTTTTCTCTAATATCAAAACCTAACATTACAGCTAATGATTTGATTTTAATCAGAAAAGGTAGTCAAAGGTTAAAAAAAGACAATGCCGGAAATTGGCGTCTTTTTTTTTCGCGCGGCCATCGACCAAACCATGTTTTTTGGATACAAAATAGTGTAATAAACCAAACTTACTATGACATGTATACCTCTAAACTCAGTCTGAACTGAGTTACGAGAGCGCTAGAAGTTTGATGATTTACATACTAGATTTGCTTTTTGCGCGCAAGTTTTGTAAGAAATTGCAACAAAATATTGACATTGTATGTGTAAACAAACAATACCATCCATTAAAGGCTCCAGACATCAGTGTGGAGCAGAATCAGCGCAATAAAAAAATAGCGCAATAGTTAAGTATTTTGTTGTAATTTCTTACAAAACTTGCGCGCAAAAAGCAAATCTAGTATGTAAATCATCAAACTTCTAGCGCTCGTAACTCAGTTCAGTCAGACTGAGTTTAGAGGTATACATGTCATAGTAAGTTTGGTTTATTTCACTATTTTGTAATCAAAAAACAAAGTTTGGTCGATGGCCGCGCGAAAAAAAAAAGACGCCACCTTCCATACAAAATCTGGCATTGCCATTTCTCAGAATTAATGACAATTACTTATTTTAAGCCCACAAACCAATTTTTATCAACTTATCCAATAAAAAATATCAACTTTCAACAAACTTATAATAAACCGGCCACGGCGAGCGACGCTGGCCGCAAAAATATCAAGTGACCAATTTATATCTGAGCAAATATCGGGTGACAGACAGCATCGTTCCCCTCCCTATTTCGCCAGACCAGAGCAATATTGATATTGTTTTTGTGTAGTCGCTAATTACGTTATTTTCGGGAACGCTGATTGCTTGATTCCCTTCATTAATTTTACCCCGAAATTGGGGAAATTACTCAGTCTTATGGAATATTATAGCAATCAAGAACAGTGGAGGCGGCAACTAAATTTTCACTGAGCTGTTAAGTATACGAGCTAATAAATCCGTTATTTCGTCGTAATAATTCTATAAAATGTATTATGTATACCTCAGTACTAGCTTTATAAATTACTATAGTACGTGGCTCCGTTTGCGGGGGTTTCGTCTGTCCGGAATTTAAATTTGAACTACTTTAAAGTTCACTTTTTCATAGGTTTCAGTTTTCTTACGGAACCCTAAATTATTTACTCTTCTTAACATCAGCGGTCTCGTCAAAATCTATACTTATAATAAATCTGTAGAGAGGTCAATTCTGTACATGAAATATATTTTCAAAATAACTATCAGGGGGTGATTAGTGATCGATACTGATACCAAAAATGCAATCAGTAAAATTTTTGTCTGTCTGTCTGTCTGTCTGTCTCTCTGTATGTTCCTTATAGAAACAAAAACTACTCGACGGATTTTAACGAAACTTGGTACAATTATTCTTCATACTCCTGTGCAGCTTATAGTATACTTAGGAATTCCCACGGGAACAGGAATTAGCGGGAAAATCCTTTTGTATGAAAAATCTAAACCGCTTAAGTTAGACGCTTGAAATTTGGCATGCAGGTACCTTAGTAAACTTAAAGCTTAGTTACAACAGGATATTGCAAAATTCCCACGGGAACGGGAGTTAGCGGGAAAAAACATTTGTATGAAAAAATCTAAACCGCGTAAGATAGATGAAGGGGGTAAAACGGGATCCACGCGTACGAAGTCGCGGGCGGCCGCTAGTTGATAATAAATTGATCAATAATTCACACTTACCTATATTAGGTACTTAGTTAGGTAGACATGCAGACACGTTGAAGTTCTCAAAAACCTTTCCCAAGGAGGGGACTTGAACGATTTTTTTTATTTAAAAGGTATATTACAATAATAAAAAAACCATAGGTCTCCCTGGTTCAAAAAGCCCAGGCAAGCAAACCCGAGTTGAAAAAGGCTACTTAAAATATCGCTTATAGTCTTTAAAAATTCAATTAGCTAAATTCTTTCTTGTTTCTTATGGGCAATATTGTCAAATATATAACCCAGTAAAATAACTTTAGTGTTACACTTTTCTTAACGGTCATTTTATCTCTCCATTGGACTCAAGATGTCTTTTAAAACCTACTTTATGTACCTAGGCCGAGCCAGCTGGTAAATAAATAATCTAGCCAATTTTCCAGCCTGCCTTCTGGTTGGGATTGTTGTTTATAGGGATGTTAGATGTCGATGGTTAGATTTGTCGATAAACGTCCTCTTCCATCACTGTTTAATATTTGTCACCAGCTACATATACAATTGTTAAAAAAGAGAGGTGTGCGCAGTGCATACTGTGCAGTGCCTGCCAGAAAAACGGAAATTACGATAAATCACTCACAAGTAACTACACTCACTAGAAACACTATTTAGCGTTGAACGAGTTGATTCTTCAACTCTAAGATTGGAATGAAATGAAGTTCAAACTGATACTTAGGTCAAAGAATAACTTACGCCCGTATTCACAAACAATGCTTGCTTAAGTGAAGCAGCAAATCGAACGCACAGCGTTGAATAGAGCTCTGTGACTGATTCGTGTGTCACCCTGTGCGTCCACGCGTACTGTGAGACCTAATAGTAATGTTTGTCAATACAGGTGTTAGGCTCAAGCCTATTAAACGATCTTAGGACAGTCGAAAATGTGTAGGTATGTATCTTAAGGCGTCGCGATTGAAAAAAATACTTAGATATTACTAAAAGTATCGATAAACTTAGTAACAACACTAGTTGGCAAGCTGAAACCATTAATATTTACTAAGATGGCACTGCATGCCATGCACCGTGTTTGAATTATTACGCTTGCAACATTCATTTTTATTAGGACAATCAAATAATAATGGTGAGTAAGTTTCTTGCGGTTCTTCTCAGCACTGGCCCATATTGTCTAGCTATGGTAGGTAGGGTTAATTGCAAAAGTTTTCTTAGAGCTTAAATTAAACTAAAGTTTAAGTTTTTTGAAGCCTACTTACAACTTAACTTATTACTTCACAAAATAGGATTCCTATTTTGTGTCTAGTTATTGAGAATAAATGAACTCTATGCTTCTTTAAAACAAGTTTTATGAATTTTTGTGTCGTGAAATTAATCAATCGATTTAAGTATTCAATAAATTATGAATAAAAGCTTGTTAAAATGCTGGTCCTGTGGCTGAAATGATGATGATGATGAAAGGCCAAAAAAGACCGAGAATTTAAACTACTTTAAAAACAACCGCCTCTGTGGTCTAGTGGTAAGACCACCTGCTTCAGACCCGTCCATTCCCAGTGGGGGCAGATTTTTCTGTTCGCTTTGGTTGGTGGTAGGGCTTGTTCTAAGTCCGCCTGGTTAGCTACCACCATCTTACCTAAGTCTGTCGCCATAACAACAATGTTAACAGCATTGTTGTGTTCCGGCAGTTAAAGGTAAGATAGCCGGTTCCTCCGTGGTTGAGGATTCCGGGTGAAGCTCGCTTCCATCTTCGGCCTGATCATCACTTACCATCAGGTGAGATACAGGCCAAGAGCTTCCTCGTTGTGGATAAAAAAAAAGATTTATAAAAATGCCTGAATTTTGTTTATCTGTGAAAGTGTGTAACTTACTTACCTTTTCGAAATACATTCAATTAAACCACAAGGCATTATAATAATATATTTAATAATTAATTACCTACTACTTGTAACTTTGTGTTTTATAAGTAGGTACGACTTTATATCTACGTCTATCTAGGTACTATTGTGATTTTATACCTCATTCTAAAGTAAGGTAAGTGTTTACTTAATGTGCCTAAATCCCGAAGTTCTATTTAATTAACATTAATTACAAAGGATCGCTGTTTCAAAAGATAAATTGAACTTTCAATAGGTAGCGAAGTTTACTAAAATGCTTAAACTGAAATTTATAGTCCATTAAATCTTTCTTGAACTTTATCTGGCATTAAATATGGTCTAAAAATGGTAGAGGAGACCAAGGAGAGTTGTAACAAACCTCTACCTAGGTCATAGCACACTTATCAACTCCGAAAGGGATCAACACCGTACCTAGAGGCGTTTACGTTACGGTGCGGAATGCGGAAAGTGCGTTGCAGTACGGAGTTTCATACTTACAAAGAATACTGACCGCCTTAAGTTACGGCTACGATCCGTTTATGACTTGATAAGTGTGTTTCATCCTTATAAGACAGTTAGGCCCAAACTGACGGTGAAACGTAACTGCAAAGAAACTGCAACTTTCTGATGATTCTGATGAATGAAACTGAAACTGAAAGTTTCAAACTGGTCGCGTCATGTGTGGTCTCTCAACGGACGCTATGGCAGAAACTTAGATGCAACTCAAAAGTAACTAGCAGTTGCAGTTTCGTTGCGGTTGCGTCTCATCGTCTGTTCCGGGCCTTAGCGATCTGACGATTTCATGCAAACTATGGAGTGTCGAAGTAGCAACGAATTCGCGGTGTTGCTAGGTTCCGGGAAATAGTCTTTGTAAGCTCACCTCTGTTACAACTCTCCTTGTTCTCCCCTACATCTATACTAATATTAGAAGCTGAAGAGTTTGTTTGTTTGCTTGAACGCACTAATCTCAGCAACTACTGGTCCGATTAAAAAAAAATCTTTTTGTATTAGATAGCCCATTAATCGAGGAAGACTAAGGCTACATAACATCGCCCTACAGCCAATAGGGGAGGCGCAGTAAAGAAAAATGTTGCAAAAACGAGAAATTATTTAAACTATTTTCACACGTACGAAGTCGCGGACACAGCTAGTCTAAAATAAATCGCTGAGTAAACTCAAAAAAGTTTCAAAGAGATTGTATGGAAATTCCAGCTAACTTAGTGAGAAATAGAGCGAAGCCTTAGCATGGGCACGATTAAGACTCATGGAAATGAAACGCAAAATTGTCTAAATAGTTCTTTGTAAGGCACTTAATATTTTGAAGTTACAACAGTATTTGATGGTCTTACTCGTAAATTAAAATTTGTATTTTGCAGGATTCGATCACGCGACCGTTGTTGGTTCTATAGGCCGTTAAGTAACCACCAGGTACATGTTCTTATGAAAAAAACAGTATCACAGCAATATTGTAAGGGAGCAAAATGACAAACAAAACATATTAAATTCTCAAAAGTTACTTGAAAACAATGAAAAAATTCTTTTCACAATAAAACACACGTGTTAATTGTCACGGCAAAAACCATATGGCCAATATTCAATGAATTTAGTTGTGAATAGCTGAGTGTTGCAATTACAGGCATTCAATAAATACTTTACGAAATATGAGGGTGGTACAATTTACCCGGCGGTACAATATACTGAACTCTCCCCTAATATTAAATTAAAAAAAATATTGTCACTTTCTAATCCCAACTAATATTATAAATGCGAAAGTAACTCTGTCTGTCTGTCTGTCTGTCTGTCTGTCTGTCTGTCTGTCTGTTACGCTTTCCCGCTTAAACCTCGCAACCGATTTTGATGAAATTTGGCATAGAGATAGTTTGAGTCCCGGGAAAGAGCATAGGATAGTTTTTATCCCGGTTTTTGAAACAGGGACGCGCGCGATAAAGTTTTTCTGTGACAGACAAAATTCCACGCGGGCGAAGCCGCGGGCGGAAAGCTAGTGACTACATATTTGCGCCTTTTGGTGTCGAGACCTTCGGACCTTGGGGACCGAATGCTAAATTACTGTTTCGGACCATTTCCCCTAAATTAATTAAAATTTCGGAAAATCTAAATGCTGGCTCTTTCCTTGCACAAAGGCTTAGTATTGCCATTCAGCGAGGAAATGCAGCCAGCATTCTCGCCTCTTTGCCTCACGGACACACTTTTATTTTTGAGTAAAATAAGTTTATATTTTTATTTTGTTTAGAGTTAAGTTTACCTTAGTTTTAAAAAAAAATTCTGTTTATTGTAAATAAAGTTGCGATTACTTATTCAATAAACAGATTAATAGCCGGGAATCACTGGAGTCCGGAGTGTAAGGTAAAAAAAAAAAAAAAATTAAAATACCTAATTTACCTACTGAAGATTACTCCTAATTTTATTGATCAAAGGTATACCTACATTTAATACTCCTTGCGCTGCTTCTTATCAGCACTGGCCTATTTATTGTCCTGAAGCAGTGGTAGCGTTAATACTGGGACGTGTAAAAGTGTTTTTTAAAATAAAAGCCTACTTGCATAAATAAATGAGTTTTATGAGATTTTTACTAAAATTCCTATTTCACGTAACTATCTCGTTATGGTGGTTAGTACATTACGTACACTACAATAGAACTAACCAAAGTTACTCCAACGTTATCCAATAAATCCATCTAGCTCTGAATCCGATCGAACGTAATCCTCCGCTGATAGAACCGGCTGAAACGTTCCTGAAACGGCCCTGAAACGCAGGCTAATTCCCAGGCAAGCCAGCGCAAAATATTGCCCCACATCGGAACGTAATCTGATTTGGATCGTTTGATTTGTTACGTTTTAATCGCAGATTTTGGGTGACCATGCTTTTGAATATCTGAGAGAAAGTTTTATATCAGCTGATGTTTTTATAGCACAAGGCTTAAGAACATAAACAGTATTGTTTGTTACATTAAATAGTGTAGTACTAAAGTTGATTCATTGGAAAAGTTAAGAGAAGTTTTTTTACCACCTTTTGTGAACCATGTTGCTGATAAATTATCCTAATGTAGGCCTTTTCATACTACCGATCGGCTTATAATTTCTAAAGTAGGTAGCAAGCTGCATAAGTAGAAAAACGGAATATTCCCACCTCTCGTTCCCACCACTGCAACTCCTGTGTAGCCAGGATCTACAGCTTGACCGCCAATAAAAACCCAACCAGTGAAGGTCAAGTTTGTCCCGGGAGAAAGTTAAACTGTCATTGGACCTGCAACGTTTATCAGAAGAACATAGAAGGATTTCGAAGTTAAGGTTCGACTTCCCTGCGTTGCAAAGCGGATGACAGGCGACCTATCTTTTGAGCTAAGTATTAGCTACCTGCCTATAATAATTTACTCTAATAATAACTCTCAATAACACAACTTTTCACCTTGATATATTTTATTTAAGTTTGTGGAATACCGAACTTCACATAAGCGACGCCACGGACTAAAATTAGTATCAATCTGGTCAGGTGGGGATTCTTGGGTGGCTTAAACATGGAGTGCAGGTGCGGTTTTGTTCCCCAGTCGATGAAGCACCTGCCCTGAGTGCCCAAGCAACTGCACTCAGGAGGATTTGATGAGTGCTACTGACAACGCCACTCTTGTGGCGGTGTTTTGGGCTGACACTGTGTAGGTTTGTTGTCGACACGAAAAGAAGAAGAAGAGTCCAACAATACAATAAATACAAATACAAATAAATACAAATATTTTATTATGAAACACATCGCACACCTAGATCTAAACTGAGACAACTCAAAAATTGCCAATTTTGACTTATGCTTGTATTCAAATACTCGGTTATCATACGCATCTTTCCAACATAACAGGTTTAATAAAGCCTTGATCCATTTGCCGCTAGATGGCGATAACTTACTTTTGTTGAATCAACGCTTGTCAACCCCTTCCACCTAAACAAGCGTTTTGTCAGTTGACCTTCGCTAGTATCAGAGAGTGCACGTATTAAAATAAACGAAAACGCGGATATTTAGATTTGTTACAGTTAAGCAGAAAATATGTAATGAGTTAATTTGAGTAGTAACAGTATTGATTAATTGTTCTGCAATAGTCAACCAGATCATTTTGACTTGTTCCAGTTTTGTTTGATAAAGTAACTTATATTTTGTTACTATTTTGAGTTGAGTTTGTTTTGATGAATCAACTAGTGAATTTCTAGTTGGCGTAGTTTTGTTGGAACAAATTTCAATTCAATGTTTTTCTATACAGAACGCGTAGATTTGCATGTTTCACCTAAAATCAGGTACAGTATGATAATCCCTATTTCTAAATAAAGTTAGTTTTATTCAAACTGTTCAACTGTTGTGTTTGAGAAGAGTGTTTTGAGTTAACTTACTATTGTTGGATAAGTAAAAATTACAGTGGATATTTTTATTATTTTCCGAAAAAAATATGCTAGGTCGTTTTCTTTTAAATATTTTGAGAGAACAGTGTAAAGATAGTTAAAATGGCAATGTACAGACGACGGCACTTCAAGTTAAACACTGTAGTAACTAATGTAGTTGTATTACAAGTGTATAGTCTGATATGCTGTTGTCTGCACAAGAGATAAAATCTTCTTTATAATGTAGAAATAAAAAATAATGTCGAAAAAAGGTCTATAACAAGTAAATAAATAATAAATAAACATATCAATCAGCTGATGCTAAGAAAAAGTGGCTGAAGAAACTCAAACACCTATCATGTTCACCGTGTCATGAAATCTTCATTTATATCTCTTATGCTGATCCAAATCGTGTTAAAAAAGAACTGTTTTCTCAAACAATTCCTAAATTGATGATTAAGGATATCGAAACATTCAATGAAAACACTTTAATAGTGCAGGAAGAGGACTCAGCCACATCTTAAAATTTTGAAATACAGAGGACCAAAGAACGTGGAAGAGATGACATTTGAAAAGTTTTATGACACTAAAATCTTGCAAAAAATGTGGGCAACTAATTTGGTTGTAGACGAAAATCGGAATCAAGTTAAATGGCACGATATAAACATTTTTAGAGTGGAAAAGGAGGACTCAAATCTCAAAATGTCCAAACAAAACTGATTCAAGTGTAAATGTACTTTATTATTTATACAAAGTCATTCCCCTAAAATGTAACAACTAAAAAAACTGCGATTAAAGGTAAAAAGGATAGATTTTTTGACCCAGTTTATACACAGGGTCATTTCACAGCCTATCAATAATCCAAATTAAAACTGAGTTTCATAACTTCCCTAAGAAAAAATGTAGTAATACGTTTTTTTCGCCTCCTGAAAAATGCCCTTTTTTGAGTTGTCTCAGTTTAGATCTAGGTGTGCGACATGTTACATTGTCATTACAAATTAGCCTTATCCATTTAAGTTTTTAAAAACTTGTCCTAGGATAAAGCTGCTCTTCACAATGTTTAAAATTTCTAACATGAGTAGGTAACTAATAATTAAAACAATGAAGAGTTTGTACCAGTGCTTTTATTAAGGTTTCTCCGAAAGCGCTTTGAATTAATTGTCAAATAGTACAAAGTAATTATACAATTGAATTTGAATGGGAACGAGATCCGAACTAAGTAATTAATTATAGCTTAATTAATAGGTACGATCATTCGTTAGTGCGTTAAAGCTATTAGTAATTAACCTTTATTATCTAACTAGTAACTGTTAACGAGTAGATTAGTAAAGACGTGATCTATTAAAGGTTTTATATTATTTTCTTATTAGTCTTGGTGTTTTTAAATCTTTACCAATCTTGCTCTTGCATTGAGTTTAAGGCTGAGTCGCATCGCCTTAACTTTAACCGTAACTATAACTTTAACCGGTTTTTTGTATGGAGTTTGACAGATTTTTATAGTAAGATGGTGCAGGATAAAGCTTTTGCTCATTGCTTCGCCCGATTTCGGTCTGTCTCAGGACAAAGGAAGATATAGGTTACCTACGTCATTCAGGAATAATGTACCTAGTGTTTCAAAGATGAAATAATTTTCTAAATCCATTTAGTAGTTTCTATAAACCAGTGGTTCTTAACCGGTGGTCCGCGGACCACTGGTGGTCCCTGGAGGCATTCCAAGTGGTCCGCGAAGACATCGTAATAAACAAGTGACGTGACGTGATGAGTCGAGTCAACACAACGCTAACGGCGCACAGTGGGCGAGAAGTCGACCTCCCCTTTCATTGGATTTTGAAAAAAAAAAAATGTGGTCCCTGACAAGACAGAAATTTGGTAAAATGATCCCTCGTGGCTTGAAGGTTAAGAACCACTGCTATAAACAAACTCGCAAACTTTAAGTACCACTTAACATTTTTAACTGAAATACGAAAAATATGAATTAATATCCATCATTAATTTGCCTTTATTTTAACTACACAAAATATTGAAATAAAAAAAATACACAGGGTCTCTTCATATTTAGATTGTGTGGTTACCCTACTGAAGCCATGCTGCTATGACCCAGTCATTTATCATTTCAATCAATCGTACGCGTGCGGCGCCCCGCCATTCTTTCGGGGGCTTTGCCATCAAAATAATGCAATAGCCCTGAAATAATTATGAATTCCGACCAATCTGTATTTATTCACAATCTGCTACTTTTAATTGATTAGAACAGAAAATACATCTTTTGTTTATTGAATTACAGTAGGAATTAGAATTTGAGAAAACGAATTGTGCCAAATACATAGGTCCCAAAAAATGAAAAAAAAAATGAAAAAATGGTCGTGGCAGTGTATGCCTCGAAGCTGATTTTCAGCAGGTGATCGTTGGGCATTGTGGCTGCAATACAATGCTTAATTAGTACTTATAGCATTATAATGATAATGATAAAATAACATACACCAAGTAAGTAATCGTTTTTTCGTCATTATTATAATTTCAGTCACAGGACGTCCTCTGCTGAACATAGGCCTCCCCCAATGATTTCCACATGGCCAGGTTGGAATAGGCCTGTATCCAGCGCCTTCCGGCTACCTTTGGAGGTCATCGGATTGGTCTTTTGTTCACCTTGTAGGTGGACATCCTACGCTTTTTTCGTACATAATTTAACACTTAGGTATTAATTACAATATAAGGATGCCTAATTTGTTATTTACATATATAATAAATAGGTCTCGGTTCCGCACAGCATTGAAACAAAAAGTGTTCCCATTTAACCCATTCACAGCAAGTGAAAAGAGAATAGCTGGAACTAATGTAGGTGTTCGATTTAATCGAACTCCTGGTGCGGTGGCTTTCACCGAAATGGAGCGGTTTTTGTGTACGCGGGACACACAGGGACACAGCCTGGTGAGCACTTGTGAATTCTCATAAGTGCTCATCAGCCTAAGTATGTTTTACCAGCTTAAGTAAAAGTGCTTTTTAGAGTACCTACTATTTGCAAAAATAAACTGGTTTTATGAGTTTTTTCACAATATAATTTGAGGACTATTTATAGAATAAATAAAAATATTAAGTATCATCATCATCATCATTTCAGGATAGGACGTTCACTGCTGAACATAGGTCTCCCCTAATGATTTCCAGATTGGCCGGTTGGTAGCGGCCTGAATCTAACGCCTTTTGTGACCTTTAGTAGGTACCTACAAGTCGATTTTCAAGCATACGAGTATAGGGACATTTTAACCCGGTTTTTGGAACTCCCGATGAAGTTTTATAATATTTTTGACGTTCGGTTTTGATCTTTTTTGGGTCACGCAGACAAAACTACTACCTAAGGAATATACTTACTTTAAACAAAATTCAATTAAAATATAATAACAACTATCTGTTTTTAAAAGCTTTACTGAGCAAACTATGGTCCAATTCATTTTCATATCTAAGCGGTTGTCTGAACTTTCCGCCCACATACCACACAACTTTCCATTCAATATAAATCTCTGAGTTAGTCGGTTTCCTAACAATATGCGGTCACAATACATTTGCGAAGGACGTGAATTGCTGAATTTGTTTTTTTAGATTTTTAATTTGAAATATCTTACCTATCTACATCTACGTCGTTAACAAATAGATACTATAGTACTTCAAACCAAACCTTTTTTATTTACAAAATGTCCGAAGGCATTAAGTTCGTCTTTTAGATTATAAATCCTGGCTTAACTGGAAGTCTTTAAATATAGGTACTTCGGACGCAGATCGGCTGTAGAAAGAACGAAATCTCAAGTTAATTCAATTCAAGGGATTCTTGGATGGCTCAAACTTGGAGTGCAAGTGTGATTTTGTTCCCCAGTCGACGAAGCACATGATGTCGTGCCCTGCGTGCCACTGTTGTAGCGGAGTTTTGGGCTGGCACTGTGTAGGTTTGTTGTCGACACGACAAGAAGAAGGGTATGATAAATGTTTACAAAATGTAAGTAATTTGCTCCTAGAGGAATTCGAACCTGATACCAGCTGACCAACTAACTATTAACATCCTCTATAATACTAATTTTAGTAACAAAAGGTCTAGGTAGTTCTCCAAAGTCTCATCTATTTCCTTCATTTATCAAAATTAAGTTTATCCGAGAGACAAACTGATTAGTAAATACCTAAGTAGGTACCTACTTATGGGCTTATACATTAGCTATGTGCTAAGTAGTTAAGTGTGTGGCTTAACTGAGATAAGTTAAATTAAACCTCACACAGTTTGGTGTAACAATAACTGAGTTTAAACCAGTCGAAAGTGCAGAGCTGGCTGAGTGGCGAAGCGCTCGGATTAAGCACAAAACGTAGTACGAAAGCTTATAAAGCTTTACGCTGGAGTATTTTATCTCGTTGTGATAAGGGTGATTTTGCAGCAAAAAGATTTAGTTTGATCTGCTGTAGGCATATTTGGTGCTCGCAAATTTTACATTGGGAAATATTTGGCGAAAGTTCAGAGTAGGTAGGTATTCGTTTAGTTTCCGAGTGGAAACAGCCAATTCCTGTAGAATATAGCAATAACCATTAATAAAATGGACTTTAAGAGTAGGCGCACACCGTTGATTTTTCGTCGGCCGATAGTTTAGTCGGGCAGTTGATCAGTATGGGCATGTATGGGAGTGCGCACACTACGCCGATTCGATTTGGCCGATTCTTCATACAATTTAAAATCGGGCACAACTATCGGTCAACTAAAAATCAACGGTGTGCGCCTACTCTTAAAGAATGTACCTTCTACAGTCAGCGTCAAATATTAGTGACACACAAAGTGGCTAAAAGGCCGACAACACAACCTTAAATTCCTACGTGTTACGAACTTTTTGGCTACTTTGAGTGTCACGAACTAGGTATTTGACGCCGGCTGTACCTGCCTAATTTTTGTGATATCGCAGATGGTTTCAGGCAAAATATTAAATGTACGGGAGCATTGAATTTCATTGTAGGTTTCTAGTTCTGAATAACATAATTCATAAGTTAGTTTAATTCTGTATTTAATATTTGTCTACAATTTGGTGGCTTGTTAAAATAAAATTATGTTAATTAAAACTGAACATAGGCCTCCCTCAATGACTTCCACATCGCACGGTTGGTAGTGGCCTGCATCCAGCGCCTTGGGGGTTCAGCAGTGGACGTCCTGTGGCTGAATTGATGATGATGATGATAAAAAGTCCTCATAGTTTGTATAGTAGAGATGGCTCTTCAGCGATAAGACCGCCTACGATTCTTTGTTGTATAAGTATTTCTTTCTTTTCTATACTTGTCTTGTGTGTATAAAGCGAGTTCAATCATCTATTCAACTTTTTTATGATATCTCAGTGCCATTTTAAGAAATGACAATAAAATTGAGCTAGGTCATTCGACAAAGAGCCTTCGTGGAATCGAGTTGCTAATATTGTGAATAATATTGGAGGTAGTAGATATTTCAGGTGAAAATGTATGTTCTTTTACCTATCATACATAATAATATTGCGAAAGGAATCAACTGTCAAAACGTCATAAGAAATTAAAGCCCACGCAGTTTGAGGTTCTTTCAACGGAATATAAAATTGAATTTCGTTTGATTAATGAACAGGCGGATGGCTAAATAAAGAACTAAACAAACATAATTGATGATCTCTCCAGAACGCTATTGTTGCCCAAATAAGCCTTTACAAGGGGGATAATTGAGCCAGATAAAAGAAAAAACAACCCTTCAAATTGCACACAAAAATATATTTCAGTCCCACAAATTTGGCACGAAAAATCAAATCCATTTTATTATACATATTTAACCAACGGTTTCCACAATCAAAAACATAAAATCCAAACAAATTATTATAAAAAATAAACTATTACAAATCTAAAGGAATCCCCTAGAAACCTCAATTATTTTATTGAATTGAATATTTTGTTTGGTACTGGCGTCTTGAGACGGCGCTTACATCTAACGAACTAAACTAAGTTTAAAATTAAAGTCACTTAGCAAAACGGCCACTAATTTTATTTAAAAAACTAACAAAAAAACTTCCCTTAAATAAATAAATAAATTAACACATTCCAAATTCGAAATCAAGTTTGTCGTTGAAACGGGTTCAAAAAGCATAAAATTCTGTTCCAAAAAGGTTCAAATCAGACTTCGACCTGCCTCTGGTTTTCGACCATACTCGTGACCACATTCTGGGCGGTTTTCCCTTTCTCACCTTCAGTTTCGACCAGAAACCGATTGATGATGTTGGCACAATCCTTATTCTCGATAATACTAATGTGGTTTCCTTCAAGGAAGTGAACTGTGACCGGGAGGTCTGAGAACTTGTCTAAGCCGTAGTTTTCTTCGACCACCACAAATGGGGGGTTTTCTTTAGGTCTCAAGAGAATGATGGGGGACTTGAGTTTCCTGAATTTCTTGTGATCAAAGTTGAGAACGGCTTTAAGACGGTCAAAGCAGTTCACAGCGGTGGCTCCAACGAATTTGGGGGTGTATTTAGCCTGAACAGGGGACACATCAAGGGCATATTGAACTCTTTCGTCATAAGACTCGATTTCGCTGAGTTTCTCCATCAGGTTTTTGGTGACTTCGTTGCCGGGAGCGACGACGTCGAGAGTGTGACAGAGAAGGTTGTTTTGCAGTTGGAAGTCGTTTTTGAAGCTGATCGTCATGGTCAACATGGCGTAGAGGAAGTCTGGGGCACCGTCGACGCAGAATACTGTACCTTTGTTGCCTGGGGAGGTAATTATTCGATTAGTTAAAAACCAAAACAGATATACTGGTTAAGTTTTGTTGCAGTAGGAATTTATAAGAGGCACATGTGGTTTACCTTCACTCTCCAGTTTGGCAGCTAGCTCCAATGCAAGCAAAGAACCGAAGCTGTATCCAAGGACCCAGAAGTTGGCTCCAGGCGCCAATCTTGAACGAACCGTCTGAAACAAATAAGGAATATAGAGTTTACTGCAACATTTGACTTGCAAATTAATCCTTCAAGGCCCGCGAATCTAGACACAATAGATAATCAATTGTTATGACATTAAATAAATAAATAAATAAGAAATAAATCTTTGGACAACTTCACACAGCGCCAGCTAGCCCCAAAGTAAGCAACTTAATGCTTGGTGTTATGGGTGCTAGCTTAACGAATATACTACTTATATACTTTTTTTTTTTAAATACATAAATATTATACATAGTCACACCCAGACCCGTCACAGAAATTAAAATTCATCATTTCAATTTCTGCCCGGCCGGGAATCGAACCCGGGACCTCTCGGCATAGTAGTCCGTTCTGAACCACTACACCAAACGGCCGACTTATTCATCATATTATTAATGAATGCCGTCTGGGACTCAAGCGGTTAAGAGGTTTTGATGATGGTGATAAGTAATTTGGAAAAGGGCAGAGTTAGCATTATACCCCACTGGTGTTGAGCTGATAAAAGTGACAGAACATTGCTAGGGACAGTTCACTTCAACTGACCGCTTTGGCAATCTAAAAGAAAGACCCATGGTAATAATGAATCATGGTTCTAACTGGTGCAGACGAGAGACCTTCATCTCCAGAGTCCGCGGTAAGCCAGCTTTTACTTGGTGCTGACCAGTCATCATCATTTTCAGACTCCTTATCATAGCTGGGCGTTCAGGTAATATTAAAAGAATTAGGCCCCTCACCCACGGCGACTTTTTGTAGCGATTCTGTCGCGCGTTTGCATCGATACAGTCGCAATGCGGTCGCTAGCTGTGTGCCCTCGCACACATAAACGCGCTTCTGTCGCGATGCAAACGCGATTCAGTAACCCTCCCTCCGTTCTATCCCCGATATCATCCGACACGATCGCGCGTTTGCATCGATACAGTCGCGCTGCTGTAGCGCGTTGGCATCGCTTCTGTAGTGCGTTGAAAATGCGACTGACGCGCGTTAGTAGCGATGCTTTCGCTCGTCAAATCGCCGTGGGCGAGGGTAATGTAAGTCTTTAGCTCCTACCTCGTGCAGACGAGAGACCATCATATCAAGGGTCTCATGCTTGTGTTCAACCCCTAATTGCAGCGCGCAGACCTTGATCTTCAGCCGGCGGCACAACGGCTCCAGCGCTGCTGCGCAACCCTCCAGTCCTGGGATGACGAACATCACGTTCTCCATCACGTGGATTGCTTCTTCACCCTAAAAAGAAGAAGAATATAGTAGACCACTAACGCCCGTATTCACAAACGATGCTTGCTTAGGTGAAGGCAAATCGAACGCACAGCATTGAATGCGCGTTCATGTTCGCGATCGCGAGATATAAAACCCATTTGGATATTGTGACAGTGAAAAATCATATGGCATTCTTTTGTTTTACTCTCTGTCGGTTGGATTCGATCAGTGCACACGTCTGTTGAAATTATTTCGCATTTTTACTTTAAAATATACCTGATCCCTTAATGTCAACTTGAGAAAGACGGAATACGTTGCTGAAACTGCATTTTATTGATACGACAGAATTAGAATAGTTAGTTCGATTAACATCCTCTGTGATTGCCTCGTGTGTCACCCTGTGCGTCCACGCGCACTGTGAGCCCTCACAGTAATGTTTGTGAATACGGGCGTAAGTACGGTTTTCAAGTGACATGAACTAGCTGCCTCCAGATATCTATCCCCACAGTCTAACCCGAACACAATTCAAATTCTTTAATGGAATGTAGCCCCTTTCAGGGAAGTTACATGTTTTAAATGACGGCCCACCATCATTTAGGGACAATATCGGATGGTGTTTAGAAGAAGTGGTGGAAGAAACTCAGTCACTTACGACTGGGGCTTCTTTAAGGTAAGAGTGAATAGGCATTTCCTGGGCAGGTGGTGTACCACCCTAGATTGCATCTACACTTGATTGTAGTCAAGACACTGGCCCATTTTTGTCCCGAAGCAGTGGTAGGGTTAATACTGGGACGTGTAAAAGTGCTCTAAAAGCCCATTTGCAAAAATAAACGAGTTTTATGAGTTTTAAATATGTGTCTGCATAATTGAACATTTCATTAGTATTAGTGTACCTACATCCTGTGGTTGAAATGATGGTAATGATTAGCTTACCTCAACTCCATCGCTGACCATCGTAGGCATGTAGATGAGCGGTTCGGAGACCAGGTTCTCCTCGCCGAAGTTCCTCATGAGGACTCGGAGACCAGCGGCGCCTTCGGCCGCGGCTGGGCGGGCGGCGGAGGTGGACGCGGCGGCTTCCCGCTGGGCGGTCAGCTCTACGAGTCTTTAGGGCAATATGGGCGTTAGTGGTAGGGAAATAAGGGTGAGATTTGAGTTCATTGATGATAGTATGACCTATGACGTGCTACATTGAAGAAATGATAGTGTGCATATAGCAGTCTCTGAAAACGCGCCCATATCAAAATCAAGAATCTAGGTTATTTATTTATTTATTTTAGCACATACATACAATGCACTGTGGCGGACTTAATGCCGGATGGCATTCTCTACCAGTCAACCACGGGTCATGCAGAGAGAGTAAGGCGGTGCAAAAATTTTATGTTGCATAAATCATCGATGTAGACAAGGTGATTTTGTTTTAATACAAAAAGCATCAATCTTAATCACAATAACAAGGCAGAAAGTGTTTTAAGGTCCTGGTGATGAAAATGATCAAGTATTTCTTACGATTAAGTATTTTGATGTACTAAATTGTAAAGAATTCCTAGCATTTTATCAAAATCCCGAAAAGGGTAGAGGGATAAGGAACGAAAATGAAGGTCTTATCTTCAACCAACCTGGCAAAAGTGAGGGTTCTGATGTCCTGAGCCGTGAGGAAGATCTCGAACTCTCTCTCCAGGGTCTGCTTGATCTCCACCGCCATCATACTGTCCATACCAAGCTCGGCCAGGGACACTTGCTGCGAGACCGTCTTCAGGTCCTTGATACCTGTACATAGTAGGTTCATGTAAATACCCGCCAAAGCGGCGCTCCAGGAACTTGACCATCGCCGTAAGGTAGCATCCCTATCGGTTTTCTACAGGCTACACTTCGGAGAATGTGCGAAAGAATTACACGAATTAATTCCACCAGCCCCCTTCCATCATCGGGGAACCAGACGCAGGTTAGCGTACCATCCCTATATTGTTGACTTTCCACCAGCTCGCACTAAGCGTTTCGATGACTCTTTTATAATGCGAACAGCTAGGGACTGGAATTCGTTGCCTGCTGCTGTCTTTCCCGAAAACTATAATCCGGGCCTCTTCAAGGCGAGAATGAATAAGCACTTACAGGGCAGATATGTACCATCCTAGACTGCATCCCACTTAACATCAGGTGCGATTGTGGTCAAATACCTGCCTTGTTATGCATAAAAAAAAATACCAAAGCAAATGTGGCCCTGGTATATTGCTTGGGTATGGAGTCAAGTTTTTAAGTTACGAGATATCTAATATCAAATATGCTGGTGACAAATCCAGTGTAGCTTCAATCCTAGATAAAAGGTAATAATTATCTAATTAGATCTGTTATTTATAATTTGCTGTATCATGAAGTGTTGTACTGTAGCTAGTTAGTTTAAATATGAACCAAATTCTAGTACCTACTTATTGGTTAGTTCAAAATAAGAGCCGAATAGAACAGAAGCGTCACAGATTTTTTCATCTCAGCTAGGTATTAGAAGTGGAAAGTACCCGTACAAAAACGAGTTTAATGCAATGCTATCATAAACATAATTATGGTTACAGTTTTGTCTCTTCTTACCCATTATCTGAGCGACAGCATCCACGATGTTGCCACAGCCAGAGCCTCCAGCCTTCTTCTCGGCTACCACGATGGAGGATACTACTGGGCTGTCCTGCTTCAAGAACTTGTCCAAAGCTAGCAAGCAGGAGGAGATCCTTTGCTGGAGGGTACCACCGATCTCGAGCTGGACGTCGTCATCTTGCATGTCGGCTACTAGACCGACCTAAGGAAGGTATAACATTTTATGTTATTTGTATCTTCTTCTTGACTTTTTGAATTTTCCTCGTCAATGCTACAGTGCTGAGCAAGATACCTATTGGATCAATGCGTCGAACTGGTCTTATCTTTGGATATGAGATACCTGAATCACATAACTACCGACTATACATCACTCAGTGAGCTGCGAAAGAAAAGAGCTATGCTTGGGATCTTAGAAAACCCAGGATGAGGGCTTTTGGCATAAGAACAAAATGATGCACAAACAAAACGGTGCTAGTAGAAAGGTCAGGGATCTTCTAAGGGCACATATTCCTGAAAAATTCTGGCATGAAAGAATAAACAATTATGGCTATTCCTTTGACCTTCAAATAGGAAAATTTCAAGCTCTAAAGGGTCAGTGGTTCGGCTCTCATTGGGGTATATTGTTCAAATGAAATTGTTCATAACAGTACTCACATCTCCAACAGCTCCCCATTGCACAGCCAAAGCTGGTAGACCAAGCTTCTTCCTCCATTCACAGATCTTCTCCATCACACCGTTGGAGAGACCGTAGTTGGTCTGACCAGCGTTACCACGTCCACATGACACCGATGAGAAGACCACGAAGTTTCTGTAAATTGGAGTTGCTTGAGCTAGCTATAACGTATTTTGGACTGGTATATTTTGTCTTCCGGGTCATACTCTTGGAGTAGAGACTAAATGAGCTGATGATGATGATATTTATCAATCAATGTGGTTCCAGCTGAGTACTATTCCCGTGGATGTCTTAAGGGAAAAATATGCGAACATCAGGCTTCCCAAACAGGCCGGACGGGCCAGGGGAGAGTAGACCAAAATCTCCATTTGCCTCTGGTAAATTAGAGAAGGTCCTGCTGTGGGGACTAAATGACTTGATGATTATGATTCTAATCAAGAGACCAATATGCTTACAATAAAATCACATACTTAACCCTTTATACTTATACGGCAGAGGGAATATAGTTCCCAGTATTTTGAACTTTATTCCCTTGTCCTTCCAAAAAACCTTCCTAATTCCAAAAACAATTAAAAATTTGGACTTGTTTTATTCGTGAAAGGCTTAAAATAATTATGCAATAACTGTTGCTCTTACCTCAATCCAGGGCAGTGTTTCTTCGACAGCTTGTCCAGATGCATAGTAGCAAGAGCCTTCGGACCGAACGAGGTCTTGAAGGTCTCAGGAGTTTGGTTCTGGAAGATGGAGTCCTTAAGCACCACCGCCAAGTTGAATATCGCGTCCACGTGTCCCATCGACTTGGCCATGAGGAGCATTTCTTCGCAGCCACTTTCAGTGGTGACGTCATGGGTTGATATCTGGACGTCGGCGCCATAGCTGGCCCATGCTCTGGAGAACAGAAGGTAATTTGGTTTTGATGAAATTAATTTATTTATATTTATTTAAACCTTTATGTCTAAATAAATTTGTACATAAGGCGAACTTAATGCACTAAAGCATTCTCGACCAGTTTACCTTTGGGTTGAGCAGAAAAGAAATTTGTTTGGCGGTACTTCTAGTGCAGGAAAGAAAAACAAAAACAAATAATAATATGCTACATACATAAATAATATATAAAATATATAATAAATAAATACATACATAAAATAGATGATTGAGTTAAACTGAAATTACAATTACAAGTAGAAAAATTATTACGTTATTTATTTACTAGGCCTTTGCAATCAGTATCCAAATTAGGAGCTAGTCAGAATCTGTAACTTAATCGATTTACGTGAAGAAAACAATTTATATTTTTCATACTTATTAGAATTAGATTTTAAATATTATGTTTCTTCGCGAAAATACCACAATTAAAAATAACACCTGTAACGCCCCTGGGTCTGCGGGTGTCTATGGGTGACGGTAAACATTTACCAACAGGTGATCCGTTTGCTCGTTTGCCTCCTGTCACATTAAAAAAATTAAGATAAAGTGGTATTGAATTGTTCTATAGAGCTTATTAAAAATTTGGATACTGATTACAAAATTAGCCATTTTCGGAGTCGGTGTCGGTGTCCTACCTTTTGGTGACTCGTTTTGGAGTTGGTTTTAATTTTTAGTGAAATTAATCTATTTCATGCCTTTAGTAGACTATAGGTACCCAGTAGACCTTTGTTGTTCGAAAAATAAAATAAAATTTTATCCCGTACAAAATGTTCATGGATTTTGTTATTTTTATTAAATACCTTTACGCCTGAGTTAAATGACACCGACATCAAGGTTCATCAATTTAAGTTTAAAATAATAGGCAGTAATGTATGAAGAAAGAGCTTCTATTCTGTATCTACCTATGCCCGTGTATTTTTGATCGGTGTCAAATCGGAGTTCTTGGTGCGGGGTACGCGGGTGTTGCTCGCGGCGTGAAGGTCAAACGCCCAAGGTCATTGAGGACTCTAATCGCCTTAAGGCGGTTATCACACTGCGCCGCGCTCCGCCGCGGAGCGCGGGGCGACAGGTTTAATCATTGTATGCAAGTACCTCAGTTTGTATAGAAAGCACGCGCGGTACTTCACACTGACAACGCGTCCGCGCGCGTGATTTTTTATACGAAAATCACGGCGGAGCGCGGCGCAGTGTGATAACCGCCTATTAGCCTTTAAATTTTCATATACCTAAGCTAAATAAGTGAGGAGAGATTATTTATTTCAGCGTAAAATTGTCCCTAAATACTTTGGACTTAGCCCTAAGTTTTGGGAATGTAGGTAGGTTAGGAATTAAGGCTGTCTTTATTAATATAAACTTTAAATTAATTCCTTCAGTATCAAATTAATATGTTTAAGCACCAACGTCGCAGACTGAACAATCCCTACTAATATTATAAATGCGAAAGTAACTCTGTCTGTCACACTTAGTTGTACGTTTCAACCAATGAACCGATTTTGATGAAAGGCATAGAGATTGAGTCCCGGGAAAGGACATACATAGAATAGAAAGGAGATTTTTGTAACAGGGTCGCGTGTAGGGTTGCCAGGTCCAAAAACACAAAAGACGGACTCTGTGCTTAATTTGGCCGGACATTTTACCCGTATCATCGGTTGCCCAACATAACATCCTGATGCGTACATAGTCGCGTGCGATAAAGTTTTTCTGTGACAGACAAAATTTCAGTTGGGCGAAGCCGCGGGCAAAAACTAGTTTTGTATAATTCTCAAAGTGAGTTAAAGTAACGATTCGAGTTGGACAAACCCTTGATAACATTAGTAATTCACCCGGAGCTTGGAATTTCTTGTACTTTACCCTTTTCGGCAACTATTCGTCTCATTTGAAAATTTCGGCTATTCGGTAGACGGGAATTCTATCTTTTGAATTAGGTTAGAATCCAAGGGTTAGAATATTTGTATTTTGTTTTTGAGCTGGAATATGATGTCAAAAATATTTTCTATTATAGGAGCGCATTGTCTTGGGCGAGCGAATGGGCTCGCCAGCCAGTAGGCCAGCTCAGCCCTCCCACTATGACGCACAGTCAGCGTAAAATAGTTCGTGGCACCCAAAGTAAACAAAAAGTTGAGAAAACAACCGTATTTCAATTGTAACAAAGACTGACTTTTCAAGAGGTAAAGAGCGGCTTCCTGTCGCCCTTCGTCCTCCCAGGTTCCACTCTATAACTATATTTACACGCTGTCCAAGGATATTTCTTTAAATCCTTACCTGAGCCTCGACGACTGGTAGCCATTGCTGACGCCCTTCCGAGAGGTGAGGAGCAGCTTCCTCCCGCCTCTCATGATGAGCCAGTCGGCCAGCTCAAGTCCGAACCCTCCGAGTCCTCCCACTATGACGTACACGTTGTCCTCGTGGCACATGTATCTGAGGGAAGATTATCAGTTTAAGTTATAATAATAATGGCTACGCTTCGGTGACCTCTTCGGGGAAACCGAGGGTTTTGCTTGTGCAATTGCTGACGAGGTAATGATGACGAACAACTATCGAAAATATATCCTGAAAGACGGTACGGTCGACATTTGTCGAGCATGCCACCGTCCCGGAGAGTCACTCAGGCATATAATTTCTGGTTGTTCGCATCTTGCTAACGGTGAGAATTTGCACAGGCATAACCTAGTAGCCAGAATCATCCACCAGCAACTTGCTCTTCAGTACGGCCTTCTTGAATCTGAGTCGCCATATTACCAGTACCAGCCGGTGCCAGTTCTTGAAAATGGTCATGCATTGCTCTATTGGGATCGGTCTATCATCACAGNAGCGCACTCCTTCTTTTGCCCACAATAAATCGAGCGTTAGGAATAAATTTGAATCGAAATAAAATTGTCGCCGTTGTTCAGACATTTCGTTTGCGAATAAAAACAAATATCTCGACAACACAACCCCGAACACAACAACACTTCGCCGCTAAAGCGCCGCGCGAGCTGCCCGCTTGTTTCGAGAACGGGTCTGCGTTGCCCGCCCCGCCCCCGCGCCGCCGCCGCTCCCGCCCCGCTGCCCGCTAAATGCCGCTCCCATAAATTAGGCATAATCAGTGTCTAATTTATGGGAGCGGCATGGGAGGGTGATTTTGTAACGTCAAATGTCAGCGAGACTTCAGATCTCCTTCAGTGGGTCTAGACAAAGTGCAAATTATAATCGCAAACCAGTCGAAAAGTGGTCGCAAAGCCCCTTTTTTGTATGGAGTTTTGACGGTTCGATTTTCGATTCGATCAAAAAGTGCGTTTTGTCTAAGGGGGCTGATGTGTACATGCTCTGTCACGTCATAATATGTCAATCTCACCCCTCCCATGCCGCTCCCTTGAAGACTGACTGCGTTTAGCGCTAGATCAATAGTCTTAATTCTATCTTTAAGTTAAGTATTTTATTGTACTGTTTGAGTTGGAGACAGTTTTTACCCTGCGATCTAAGAGAACATGCTTTAGAACTTTTCTGCCCCAACGGACATTAGATTTACGAACTATATGTCCCTCCCATTGCCAGTTAAGTTTGGCAATAATGCGGGTTATACCGGTCACTTTGATATTCTGTGAACTGACGATCTGGTGAAGGTCGCGGGTAGCACCTAGATTTTGGGCAGTGCAGGAACGGTTGTTGTGGAAATCCTTGGCATTTATCCAGAATTGGACGTCATTTGATTAAAAATAATTAATGAACTGCGACCCGATCAAGTTAACTGCGTACCTGGAATGCGACTCTCCCTCCCACTTACCTGTACACCGACGTGATAAAAGCGGTTATAGTTCATTTCGTCCACGAAGATGCGCCTCACCAATTTTTGGTCGAGGGGAGCGCGGGGTGCGGGGAGTTTGATCCGAGCAATCCGAGCGTCATTATCGTAGTGTGCGTGTGCACTCATGGATGATTTAGCGTGTACCGATAACACTCAAACATTAGCGGAAGAATGGTGGGGCGCGTCTTCGTGAATGAAACGATCCATACATCCTTACCTGAGCCTCGACGACTGGTACCCGTTGCTGACTCCCTTCCGAGAGGTGAGGAGCAGCTTCCTCCCGCCTCTCATGATGAGCCAGTCGGCCAGTTCAAGTCCGAACCCTCCGAGTCCTCCCACTATGACGTACACGTTGTCCTCGTGGCACATGTATCTGAGGGAAGATTATCAGTTTAAGTTATAATAATAATAATAATAATTTTGTCGATTATTTTGCGCTTAAAACGGCCTCTACGTGTTGGATCTGTATCCCCACGCAAGCCTTATAAAGGACCGGGCCACTTTTGACCCGTGAGCTCCAAAGCGTACAAACATAATAATAAATAATAATAATAATAAGCCATGCCCGTAGCTGATCTTATATTATACCAGCTCTATAGCTGAGATGAAAAAATGGCAAACATATAAATAATAATAATAATAAGACCATAGGGACTTCGAGTAAAAATAAAGAAAACGTAACAATAATAATAATAGTTGTCTCGGCAAACGGGCTAATAGCGAAGAGCTTCGACCAACATCTAAAGAAGCTCTCGCTAGATGGTTGGCTCAAGGGTCAGATTCAAAAGGCGGTGATCCTCAGCACGGCACGCATTGTCCGGAGGTTCCTCAGCCTGTGACCCTGACCACCGGTAGCCTGGGCCCTGCTCCGCTGCCAGCGGGTTAACTATTTTTAAGATTTTTGTTTTTATAATGTATTTTTATTTTTTGATAATAATTACATTGTAAAAAGAAAAAATTAAAAATAAGAAAGTAAGATGAATAAAGGAATAATAATAATATATGATGACACTGCGCACTTTTATGAGCCTCCCTTAGTAATGGGGTACGATGCTTCTTCTCAGCATTGGCCCATTTATTTATTTATTTATTTATTGTCGCATTGCAGTGGTAGGGTTATTACTGGGACGTGTAAAAGTGCTTTTCAAAAGCCTACTTGCAAAACTAAAAGTTTTAATAAGTTATGCCACTTTTCGTTGCATATTCGTTCGTTTTTGATTTCGAAGTACTAAAGTCCAATGGTGGTTCCCGAAATCAATGTAATGAAAGTCAATTTAGCTTAGATATCTGCTATGGAACTTACGCAACATTTTATCTGGGATCTGTGACAGAGTGAAAACCACGCGCGTGAAATTATATGGAGAAGTAGGTATTTTATCACAAGTTAACCTTTTTATTCTGTATCTTTTACCAACCTTATGTACCTACTAAAAAGTTAACAAACGTTCAATCTAATCTTTAACACGAAGTAGGTACGATTAAACTTCAAAATTCACATTAGCGGTGCAGCCATCCCAAAATAGTTCCCTTCAAGATCCCGCCTCCGCCGCAGGAATTCTTCCCGGTGATTACAGGACCGGGCGAGATTATGCAAATGATAAATGGAGACGGAACTGTGAAGAAGTAAATAAATAAAACGTCCTTTATCTTCGTTGTGGAGCTGTATTTAAACTGGAAGTCTGAGATTTTATTGTGTAGCGACTTAAAAATTAATAAAGGGGACTTTCAGTACCCGTTTCTCTTTTTCTTGAGATACTAGGAAGTTCAGATTCTGTAAATTGTTAAGATGTTGTCATATTTTCTTTGCATTGGTTTGGAATGTTTTTGAAATGAAATTGGAATTCAGATGAGATGACTTGACGGATGCCTGGTTTAGTGTACCAGCCTATTCTAAGGGTCACGGATTTGATCCCCATCTCCATCTATTACTCAACTAACTAACTAACTACTAACTAACAGTCGGCCGTTTGGTGTAGTGGTTCAGAACGGACTACTATGCCGAGAGGTCCCGGGTTCGATTCCCGGCCGGGCAGAAATTGAAATGATGAATTTTAATTTCTGTGACGGGTCTGGGTGTGACTATGTATAATATTTATGTATTTAAAAAAAAGTATATAAGTAGTATATCCGTTAAGCTAGCACCCATAACACAAGCATTAAGTTGCTTACTTTGGGGCTAGCTGGCGCTGTGTGAAATTGTCCAAAGATTTATTTATTTTAATTTATTTATTTTTATTTAACTAACTACTTGATTGATCTGGGTGGTTTTGTGCTACTGGACGTATTTTTTCTGTCAACTGAACTATCTTAAATCGAAGAGAAGTTACCTTGGTACAGCATCTATGGGCATGTGTGTGGGTTTGACAGGCCTGTGGCTGCGCTCTTCGTCGCGGATCTTGACAATTACCTGTTTGTAAGGAAAAATAAGTTATAATCAAAAGCATTGCAAGATTTGCAAGTAAGTCTTTTAGTTGATCACCTGTATTCACTGCAGATTCAAAACTAAATGACGACAATAAATTTACATTTTTGATCAAGCAGATGCTTTTATACCACCAGCAGCATGTTGTATTACAATTTGTATGAAAATGAATTATTTAACGGGGTTCATTTTTAAGGTTCCGTAGTTAGAGCCTGCAAACGGGATCTTATTTATATAGACAAAGAGTGAGAATATAGGTAGCAGTAGACCCACGGTTCATAAGATACAGCCACAAATACAGCCCTCTAAGTATGATATGAACCGTGATCATGAATCTCATGAATCGTAAGTTGATCTAGACACGCGGTAGTGTGTCAAGCCAAGTTCAAGTAACAGACCTGGCGAACAGCACCGTGTGCATAACACGAACTATTTAAGCCTTTAAGGAATACTGTATTTACAGTAATGAGGGTTTTCGCGATTGAAAAATCCGCCAGATGGCAATACGTAGACGCAAGGTCCAAATGCTGTATGATTGGTGGATTTTGACATATCTGTCAATGTCATGTCAAAAATAACCAAGAATATTGTATTTTTTACTGCCTTTTTTTTTGCTTTGAAACTGCCGCTGCCACCAGTGTGCCTGCTGCCGCGCTGCAACTGACCCGCACTGCTTCTGACCCGCGTTTGGTCTGCCGAAGCCTTTAGACTATAGAGGGGGTCAAAACTCCCTCATAACTCAAAAACTATTTCATATAAAAGTGTCTTTGGCTAGTTGTTACAGAAAAAAGAGTTTGAAAGTGTTGAAATTTCCGTTATCTGGTACCCATAGTGCAAGCTTCGCTGTGTTTGGGACAGGTGTATAATTTCAAAAGGTATTTGTCATTATGGTTGTGTTGTGTCTCGCTCACCTTCCCGATATGCTTGCCGGCAGCCATGTACCGGAAGGCAGTCTCTACCTCGTGCTTTTCAAAGGTGCAGTACGTGAGTGGACGAACCGCACCACTTTCGATTCCTGACAGCAGCAGGTCTTGGAGACGCTATAGGAAGATGTGGTGGTTAGAAGACTGGCAGATAATTTAATTCATGCTTGACTTTAAAGCAGACGAAGAAGTAAACAGCTTTATTATAACATTGTGTATCTGTTAGTTGAACCCAATCATGTTCACTGATAGATAGATTAAAAAGAAAGAAAAACATAAAACGAAAAAAAAGAGTGAGAAGATTTTTAAACCTTAATAAAATCTATAGCCTCAGATGGCCTTTCTTCTAGTAGACGACTGCTTAATCGTTACGCTACTAAGACATTGGACATGGTGGTTTAATTCCCACTTTTCATATTGCAGCTGGTTTTCATGTTTCGTAAAATTTTTGAAATCTCAAAGTTAATCTACTTGAACTATGAAACTAGCAAGTAGGTAGGATTAAGCAAGAGGCGTAAAATTACCTTAGGTAAGTAAAAGGCAAGTAAAAAACAAAAGAAAGGAAGAAGAAAAGAGAAAAAAAACAACATGATTCTTACCTTCCTGAAGTCTTCGCTCTGGTCGAAGATGTAGTCCAACATGATACCGTGGAAGGACGTCTCCTTGAGGAAGAAGTACATCCCGATGGGAGTGTTGTTGCTGATGTCGAACTTGCCGATCTCGAGGAAGCGGCCTCGGTAGCAGAGACACCTAACGGACGCCTGGTGGAGAAATATCCTGATTAATGTCGTTAAGTTAGAGGTAGGATAGCCATTTCCTCCGTGGTTGAGGATTCCGGGTGAAGCTCGCTTCCACCTTCGGCCTGATCGTCACTTACCATCAGGTGAGATACAGGCTAAGAGCTTTCTCGTTGTGTATAAAAAAGAGGTATCATCATAATCGTCATCAAGGTCGGACAAAATATGAATTTGAATGTTTTTATCATCAGGCTATTAATAGTCTCCATTGCAGGGAAAATACTTTCCAATTGATCATTACGCAAATGGGAGATTTCGTTCACAACAAAGTAGCTAGCTTAGTAGAGGAGCTACGCGATGCCACATCATCAACGTCATTAGCTAATTCGTCTTCTTGAACATTGTCCTCTCATACCAGTAGTAATATCAGCAGTTCATCTTTTTTTTTTCTTTTGCATTTTAAAGCACTGCTAAACTAAGTAATTTGCTTGACTTTTTGCCCTACTTTTTGTACAACTTACATGTAGCTTCTCGTCAGATAGCGAGTTGAGGACTATGTCGACTCCCTTGCCCTTGGTCTCCCGACGGATCATGTCTTCGAAGGAGGTGTCACGGGAGTTGCCGATGTGGCTGTCTGTAACAAATACCAGCAAAATACTATCAAGCTCAAGTTTAAACTATTATTGGACAGAAAATGAAAACTTCTGGTCATGGTCATGAGAATTCCTTCAGGAATTTAGGTAAGCATTTCCGTGAACTGTCAAAGCGTACTATTGTAGCTACAGTTAGTACTATTGTAGCTACAGAGGTAGTTGTAAAGAAACGTTTGAAAGTTTACTATACGAAAAAGGCAAAGGATTTAAGCACAGGTATGGATTGCTTATGGCATGAAGTAGTCTTAATCCTGGGTGAAGGCCTCGAGCGCCTCTGTAACAGGCGTGGATTAGGATTGACACAGTTCAGATACTATAGCTACACAAAAATCTCATTCAGGGACTGGGTAGTCAATGCGAAAAAACGCTCAACGGTTGGAATGTGCAGGTGTCAAAATGTCCATACGGACCGGCTGTTAGTGTGGCAGAAAGTATGAACANGGCGGTGATCCTCAGCACGGCACGCATTGTCCGGAGGTTCCTCAGCCTGTGACCCTGACCACCGGTAGCCTGGGCCCTGCTCCGCTGCCAGCGGGTTAACTATTTTTAAGATTTTTGTTTTTATAATGTATTTTTATTTTTTGATAATAATTACATTGTAAAAAGAAAAAATTAAAAATAAGAAAGTAAGATGAATAAAGGAATAATAATAATATATGATGACACTGCGCACTTTTATGAGCCTCCCTTAGTAATGGGGTACGATGCTTCTTCTCAGCATTGGCCCATTTATTTATTTATTTATTTATTGTCGCATTGCAGTGGTAGGGTTATTACTGGGACGTGTAAAAGTGCTTTTCAAAAGCCTACTTGCAAAACTAAAAGTTTTAATAAGTTATGCCACTTTTCGTTGCATATTCGTTCGTTTTTGATTTCGAAGTACTAAAGTCCAATGGTGGTTCCCGAAATCAATGTAATGAAAGTCAATTTAGCTTAGATATCTGCTATGGAACTTACGCAACATTTTATCTGGGATCTGTGACAGAGTGAAAACCACGCGCGTGAAATTATATGGAGAAGTAGGTATTTTATCACAAGTTAACCTTTTTATTCTGTATCTTTTACCAACCTTATGTACCTACTAAAAAGTTAACAAACGTTCAATCTAATCTTTAACACGAAGTAGGTACGATTAAACTTCAAAATTCACATTAGCGGTGCAGCCATCTCAAAATAGTTCCCTTCAAGATCCCGCCTCCGCCGCAGGAATTCTTCCCGGTGATTACAGGACCGGGCGAGATTATGCAAATGATAAATGGAGACGGAACTGTGAAGAAGTAAATAAATAAAACGTCCTTTATCTTCGTTGTGGAGCTGTATTTAAACTGGAAGTCTGTGATTTTATTGTGTACCGACTTAAAAATTAATAAAAGGAACTTTCAGTACCCATTTCTCTTTTTCTTGAGATACTAGGATGTTCAGATTCTGTAAATTGTTAAAATGTTGTCATATTTTCTTTGCATTGGTTTGGAATGTTTTTGAAATGAAATTGGAATTCAGATGAGATGACTTGACGGATGCCTGGTTTAGTGTACCTACCAGCCTATTCTAGGGGTCGCGGATTTGATCCCTATCTTCATCTATTACTCAACTAACTACTTGATTGATCTAGGATTGATTGATTATGCGACTATCTTAAACCGAACAGAGATTAAAATTACCTTGGTACAGCGTCTATAGGCATGTGTGTGGGTTTGACAGGCCTGTGGCTGCGCTCTTCTTCGCGGATCTTGACAATTACCTGTTTAGGGAAAAAAGAAGTAGTATGTAATGTATTTATTAATTGGTTGATCATTTTAAAGTTTCCGTACCCAGTGTCTGTTAGTTGTTAGAGGGCAGTATCTCATGGTCCGTAATACTCGTAGTTGTTAAGTGTTTTCAAAAGCATTACTTGTCCCTTGTCTGGTACCCATAGTGCAAGAATTGTTGCATTTAGGAGTGGATAGTGCAGTGTACTTATAATTTACTAGTGGCCGCCCGCGACTTCGTACGCGTGGATCCCGTTTTTCACCCTTAGGTGTGGAGTTTCGTAAAATCCTTTCTTAGCGGATGCCTGCCTACGTCATAACATCTACCTGCATGCCAAATTTCAGCCCGATCCGTCCAGTGGTTTGGGCTGTGCGTTGGTAGATCACTATGTCAGTCAGTCACCTTTGACATAAATTAAATTTAAATTCAAAAGTATTTACTTGTCCCTGGTCTGTTGTAGTAGTACCCATAGTGCAAGCTTCGCTGTGTAAGACTGGATGGTGGTCATCCTAAGGATTATTATTATTATGATTGTGTCTCGCTCACCTTCCCGATATGCTTGCCGGCAGCCATGTACCGGAAGGCAGTCTCTACCTCGTGCTTTTCAAAGGTGCAGTACGTGAGTGGACGCACCGCACCACTTTCGATTCCTGACAGCAGCAGGTCTTGGAGACGCTATAGGAAGATATGGTGGTTAGAAGACTGGTAGATAATTTAATTCATGCTTGACTTTAAAGCAGACGAAGAAAGTAAGCTTTGATGCAATTAAGTTGTAAACAGCATAATTATAAGTAACATTGTGTAACTGTTAGTTGAACCCAATTATGTTCACTGATAAAGCCTGGTCCGAGAGCACGTAGAATCCCGTCCAATGACCCCAAGCTGCCCATCCTTGTCGCTCGCACGTAATTATGATGCTGTCGCGCTCGCACACTCACTGCGGGCGCGCGTCGCACATTCGCGACAGCAATATAATTACGCGCGAGCGATAAGGATGGGTAGCTTGGGGTCATTGGATGGGATTCTATCTGCTCACGGACCAGGCTTTAGATAGATTACAAAAAAAGAGTGAGAAGATTTTTAAACCTTAATAAAATCTATAGCCTCAGATGGCCTTTCTTCTACTAGACGACTGCTTAATGAGACATTGGCTGCGCTACTGAGACATTGGACATGGTGGTTTAATTCCCACTTTTCACATTGCAGCTGGTTTTCATGTTTCGTAAAATTTTAGAAATCTCAAAGTTAATCTACTTGAACTATGAAACTAGCAAGTAGGTAGGATTAAGCAAGAGGCGTACAATGACCTGAAAAAAAACAAAAGAAAGGAAGAAGAAAAGAAAAAACAACAACATGATTCTTACCTTCCTGAAGTCTTCGCTCTGGTCGAAGATGTAGTCCAACATGATACCGTGGAAGGACGTCTCCTTGAGGAAGAAGTACATCCCGATGGGAGTGTTGTTGCTGATGTCGAACTTGCCGATCTCGAGGAAGCGGCCGCGGTAGCAGAGACACCTAACGGACGCCTGGTGGAGAAATATCCTCATTAATGTCGTTAAGTTAGAGGTAGGATAGCCATTTCCTCCGTGGTTGAGGATTCCGGGTGAAGCTCGCTTCCACCTTCGGCCTGATCGTCACTTACCATCAGGTGAGATACAGGCTAAGAGCTTTCTCGTTGTGGATAAAAAAAGGTATCATCATAATCGTCATCAAGGTCGGACAAAATATGAATTTGAATGTTTTCATCATCAGGCTTTAATAGTCTCCATTGCAGGGAAAATACTTTCCAATTGATCAATACGCAAATGGGAGATTTCGTTCACAACAAAGTAGCTAGCTTAGTAGAGGAGCTACGCGATGCCACATCATCAACGTCATTAGCTAATTCGTCTTCTTGAACATTGTCCTCTCATACCAGTAGTAATATCAGCAGTTCATCATTTTTTTTCTTTTGCATTTTAAAGCACTGTTAAACTAAGTAATTTGCTTGACTTTTTGCCTTACTTTTTGTACAACTTACATGTAGCTTCTCGTCAGATAGCGAGTTGAGGACTATGTCAACTCCCTTGCCCTTGGTCTCCCGCCGGATCATGTCTTCGAAGGAGGTGTCACGGGAGTTGCCAATGTGGCTGTCTGTAACAAACACCAGCAAAATACTATCAAGCTCAAGTTTAAACTATTATTGGACAGAAAAAAATGAAAACTTCTGGTCATGGTCATGAGAATTCCTTCAGGAATTTAGGTAAGCATTTCCGTGAACTGTCAAAGCGTACTATTGTAGCTACAGGTAGTACTATTGTAGCTACAGAGTTGTAAAGAAACGTTTGAAAATGTACTAATACGAAAAAGGCACAGGTATGGATTGCTTATGGCATGAAGTAAATGTTGCTGTCGCGCTCGCACACTCACTGCGGGCGCGCGTCGCACAGTCGCGACAGCAATATAATTACGCGCGAGCGATAAGGATGGGTAGCTTGGGGTCATTGGACGGGATTCTACGTGCTCACGGACCAGGCTTTAGTCTTAATCATGGGTGAAGGCCTCGGGCGCCTCTGTAACAGGCGTGGACTAGGATTGACACAGTTCAGATACTATAGCTACACAAAAATCTTACCTTTAAGCTGCGGGAACAGCTTCTTGATGAAGGCTCTCTTCTCAGCAGTTCCGACAGTGGTGAAGACCTCACAGCCGTAATGTAGCGCCACATTGATGGCGGCCTGCCCCACTCCTCCAGAACCGGCGTGGATCAGGATCGATTCACCACGTTGGAGCTGGCCTACCATTACCTGCATACAAATAAATAGTAATCTAAGAACATTTTAATTTTTGGGGGGGGGAAGCCGGGGCATGGTCTTGGTGGTAATCGCTGACGTAGTGAGGTCAGCATTGCCTACAAAATGCTAAGAAGCCCTCTGCTGTGTTAAGTAGTGGAACACCTATGTAGCAGAACCCCGGCCAGTCCGCGTCATCCACGTCCTCGTCGTCCACCCTGGGACCTGCTGCAGCCACGCTCTGCGTGCCCACTACCTAGACCTGCAGCTGAGCTGAGGATGCAGGGCGAGTATTCTGCGCCTGAAAACAGAATCTCATCACTAGGGAGGATACCCGAAAAAAACCGAGCTAGTCCAGAAGGACTACTAGGGTACAGCGGGTTAATCACCCACTTGCCCGAACATACTCGATTAACGAAACGTACACAACAAGACCGAACGAGATGGAGGACTGTTGTGGACGCCCTCTGCCCCATCTAGGGGACATAGGACCATAAGTCAAGTAAGTCAAGTAAGAATATTTTGTTCACCACAGAATTTATGTTCCGCCTGATCATTAATCACTTTCCACCAGGTGAGAGAAGACGCGAACGTAAACAAAGGTAGGGTAAAGCCCACGTTGAGAAAACAGAATCGATAATCGTATGTGAGAATAGATGTTTGGTACTTTTCGCTACTTCACAGGGTTTTGATGAAGCTTTACAATGATATACCTACCTAGCTTAAATTTAGTATAATAGGTTCTTACGTTAGTTTGATTCTACAGTGGGCAAACGAATACCTTTAATTTCTGTGTTGTTAACTGCGGTATGTTTTCCAATAAACAGAAGTGATTTTGCAATTTAGGTGTCCCATTTATATGACAACACTAGCGCTAGGCGCTGAGAAAAAGTGGCGAAAGAAAATCACCTTTGTAGCATCCTAATTCCTATTACCTACTTGCGCCTAGAACAGCGATTCCCAAACTTATTTTGTCTACTGCCCACTTTAAGAATAAATTCTTTTTAGCGCCCCCATTTGTAGTCGAGTGTCGAGTGCTCAGTTGGTATCTAAGAGTCCTCCTAGTAAATGACGCCTCCCAAGCCTCAACACAACGTCCCGATTTTTTTTCTGGGTCTCTTACCGCCCCCCTTTAAGCCTGCAGCGCCCACAAGGGGGCGTTATCGCCCACTTTGGGAAAGACTGGCCTAGAATCTTACCATTGCATAATACACCGTGCCATAAGCCACAGGTACGGTGGCCGCCTCCTCGAAGCTCCACTCATCGGGAACGCTCCAGATCAGACACTTGTCACCTTCCACCATGTTCGCCATGCCAGCACTGCGGATCATGGCCATCACTCGGGAACCACTGGAAAAGATGGCTGGAGTCAGTGATTGGGATCAGACGATCATTATTGCTAGATATAGTCTGGTCCGTGAGCACGTAGAATTTTGTCCAATGACCCCTAGCTACCCATCCTTATCGCTCGCGCGTAATTATGTTGCTATCGCGCTCGCACACTCACTGCGGGTGCCAGTCGCACAGTCGCGACAGCAATATAATAACGCGCGAGCGATAAGGATGGGTAGCTAGGGGTCATTGGACAAAATTTTACGTGCTCACGGACCGGGCTTTAGACGGAGGGCTTCAAGCCAAGAGGTTCCTTTGCCTAACTCGCAATGGGTTTACACCATACTTACACTTGGCAAAAGCATTAATCTAACAGTTGGATTGTGTTTAAGATCTTTAAACTGACTAGCTTTCCGCCCGCGGCTTCGCCCGCGTGGAATTTTCGGTTTTATATAATAACCTATGACACTCAGCAATAATGTGGCTTTCTATTGGTGAAAGAATTTTTAAAATCGGTTCAGTAGATCCCGAGATTACCCCTTACAATTTAACAAATATACAAACACACAAACTTTAACTCTTTATTAGTATAGATGGACGGATGGCCTGAAGCTGTGTTACTGTTTAGGCTAAATCTCGGTGGATTAAAAGAGATCTTAGCAAGCCGGTTAAGAATGGTCACTGTATTCAAGGTGACGCCGCCTCAAAGGATTTTGGACGCTACTCAAAAGTCTATTAGGTGTAAAATCTGTTGACTTACTTGGGAGTCCTGCCAACGATTTCGAATCCCTGGACGCACTCCTGGGCCAATCTGCCGCGAGCCACAGCGTCTACTGTGACGCGGCCTGTCGCCGTCATGACGTCACGGAAGTTCAGGGCCGAGCAGTATACCTGGGGGAAACAGCTTGGTATGATGAAGAAAGTGCAAGAGAACCGCTAATAAAAAGACCTATTTCACCACTTATTTATAAAATCCTCGATAGCCAATTAGGAACTTCGTTTGTTCGTTTCAGTCAAATATCGTCCACAGCTGGACAAAGGCCTCCTCCAAGGATTCCCGTAACGACCGGTCCTATTAATTAAGAACATTATCTGTCAGATAAACTAAAATTTTTGGTAGCATAGGACTTTGAAGAGATAGTCAAGACGTCATCTGCATAGTAAGTTGGGGAGATACCCAAATAAATACTTGTTTTTTCAAGATTTCACTCTACCACTTTGTCTACTGTCACTAATGTAATATTTTATCCATATCGAATAACAGCTTTCTATTGTTAAGAATCTCCGATGTAGACCACAGACAAATAGAGTTTCTTGAAATTTTTGTAACACATTATTTTGTTTGTAATTCCTAAAATAAATAAATAAAACGGAACCCTAACAATAAACTGTATGAATTACTAAATCACCCAGCAAAAAAAACCTAGTTACTTACATGAATAAGCACACTCGAAGGGGTCTTGAAGGTCTGGTTGGGCCTGATAGGTCCTTCCAGCCACCTCATAGAAGACAAGTCTCCGATGGTGACAGTGTTGACGTAGCCGTGATCAGCGCGGACAGTGTCTAAGTCCCCGAGGAGAAGATGGCGGTATGTTCCCCATTGACCCTGGAGAATCGGCAGGAATTAGTGTATTGTTTCAATTATTAAGACCTAATGTGAATGCTAATGTGGTTATGCAATAAACGATTGAGTATTATCAGCCTATGTAAGGTCCATTCAACTGTAAGCGACAATTTGGTGTCCTTTAATCACCCATGGATAAGATGACCTAGGTGATCAAAGTGGACTGCAGTTTAATTATTATTTCAGTTTCCTTTAATCACCTATGTGAAATAGACCCATTGATCAAAGTGGAATAGACCCATTTTCCAAGCACCTAATCCTTCTCAAGGAATCGTTCAAAGAATATTTTTTATGCCTAATAATGTTAGTCCATTTGCAAGATCGCACACGAAAAGTTGTGAGACAATTACGTGTGACAATTTACAAACAGTAAAGTGGAACCAACTTATAGATTACATAAGAATATACGGACAGTATAACTCCTAGCACAAATTATGATTCACACCATAGTAGGGGCATTTCGGAGACCTTATTAGGGTCACAAAAACAGGTGGAGTTCTATTCATTACAACGACATAAAGTACATGATTACTTGAACACTTTAACTTTAACTTACATCTTGGAAAACATTCATGGCCAAGTCCTTATCCAGTTGCTCCTCATACATTTCCAAGTCCGGATTGAACGGTGGCGCTGACGGGTCGGCGATAAGCAGTCCATACACGACCTCACCACCAGGTTCTCTTCTCAAACAGTTGACTAGACCTAGCAGACCGTTGATGTGCTCATCTTGGTTGTAAAGCACGACCTTCTGACCTTCTTTAAGTTCTTCTTTAACTTTATCCACCCACGAGAATGTCTGATCAGTGGTGACGATTTTGACGAACTTAGCAGGGCGAGCTCCTACCCTCTTTCTCAAGAGGACTATGTATTCAAGGCCTGTGTCCTGAATGGTGATGATATCGTACTTGTCCGAGAAACGCTTGGGGTCGGGACGGTCTTTTTCTCTGCTCATGATGAAGGCTTTGTCGCGGAGGGTTCCTAGAGCTTGTTGGAGAACCTATTTGGGATAAATTGAAAGAATTAATATTATGTTGAAGCATTTACTGGTAACAGTGGTACTTGACTGACCACTTTTACCAGTTTTTTTTTTTGGGAAAACCTTTTAAGAGCCTAATAAAATTGCAAGTAAATATGACTATTGTGACTGAAGACAACATCAGTTTAACATTTCGATTCAGTGAAGTTAAAGAAATAGAAATGATGCCAAAAGGCTTTAATTACTAAGCCTAAATTGTCTGGGGGACCCTATTCCTTTCGATGTTCGTTGACCGCATTTTAATGTTAGTATTTATTTTAGTACTTACATCGTCTCTCTTCAGAAGGTTAGCACCAACAAACATCAGCGTATTCGATTCTCCAGACAGCTTCTTATTCTCCACTGTGACGGTGTGAGGCATATCCTCAATAGGCTCTTCAGATATCAGCAGAAGCTCTGCTTGTACCAGAGGCAGGTCACCCAGGATGTCCCCAATAGCCGGGATTATTGGCTCGAGGTTGTTCTTCTTGTATTCCTCGTCAACCAACTCAATGCTTTTGACTTTGTAAGTCTGTATGTTCTCGTGAATCAGCTGGATATTGGCACGGAGGATGTCTTCGATCTGGATTGTGAGCATTTATGTTACTGAGATTTGCAAGAACTTTCAAATAAAGAAGCTGATGTTATTTTAGTAAGTGCAACATAAACTTCTTTCAATATGGTTGGTGTACAAACTATTTTTTTACTAATCAGTGAATGCAGCTCTGAAGAAACTCTTACCTTCATCTTGCCAGTCCCAAAGTTGGGAATGAAGACATTCTTCTCCAATACCGGCACACCAAGTGGGATCCTCTTCGAAATGGGAGTTGCGTGGAGACCTCGGATCTCAACTCCACCGGCCCTAAAAGATATTAGCCAGTATTGTTTTCACTGTCTTAAAATGGACCATCCAAGCCATATATTTGGAGCTATCTGTCGGTGTCCCTCAGATTAGTAACTTTTGCTTTGAATGAAGGAGACGCTTGCTAAAAACAGTGTTGGGTAGCCCACAGCTCTTGACAAAGGCTTTTAGAATTGAGATGGCCAAAAAATTGTTTAAGGCAAGTTAAAGAAGAATCTTACAGCACACATAATCAAAAGAACTTAGAGTGAATTAAATTGTACATTACCTGATAACATCAACGTCAGGGTAAACCCGAACTTCAAACGAGTGCTTAGCCGAATCCGGGTTCATCTTGGAAATGGCATTATAATGCATATTGGCGTCGATCGACATCTTCTCGATCCTGGTGGGGACGAAGAGTCCTCGCGTGTCCTGGCCGATGATCTTCATCTGGAGCATGCAGTCCATGAAGGTGACCCAGTTGTTGACCCAGGCCAGCCTGCCACGGCTGCCTTCGACGTTGCAGCCGATTACGCCGCGGAAGAGGCCACTGTTGAAGATTTTAATGATAAATTAATTTTCTTGTATCCGACTTTGTGGTGAAGTGGTTAAACAAAACAGTGGGGGTACCTACAATCAGCGTCAAATACTCGTAGTTCGTGACGCCAAATGTAGCCAAAAAGTTCGGAACACGTCTTAGTTACAATGAGAGCTACCGTTTTTATACTTAACAGTTGGCACCCCTGGCGATTGACAGGACCTTACTCTACAGTGGCGCCATCTTGATGAGTGCAAATGCGATAGTCCTCCTACCACTTTCGCGCTCACCAGTTGGTGCCACTGTCTTCGCTACTAGCAAGTGACAGGACCTTACTCTACAGTGGCGCTAACTGGTGAGCGCTAAAACGATAGCCCTCATTGGAATAAGGTTGTGTTATCAACTTTTTGGCCATTTTGGGTGTCACTAACTATTTAACGCTGACTGTACCTACTGATGATATTGTTGATGACACTGAAAATTTGAAGTGTTTTATTCCCACTAGTGTGAAAAGTGGTGCGGTTCATACCATATCAATAAAATCATGTAGAGGCATTTCGAATAACTGCTTCAATCAACTTAAGCTTCATAATTACCTTCTTAACACTATATTGTGACCTGGTGTTAGATTCTAAGAGATCAATCAATCAATCAATAAATCCTGATTATTGTTTACTAACAGAAATACCAGGTTAACTTTTTTCATTTTTCTTGACGTAGTAGTTTAACTGTATAGTTACATTTACAAAAAACTAACAACTTCTGACCAGCTTTGTTCTTACCTGTACTGGTATCCTCTCAGTCTCAGTTCCTTGTAGAAGTCTTTGGTGAGCAGATGCTTGATGTTGGGCCCTGTGGACTCGGGCACTGGCGGAATGACTCTATAGTCCTGGCCCACGTTCTTCTTGGCGTAGATACGTCCAGTTACAATGGATGCGCCGCTCTCTACGATCTGTGGAGAAAGATAATATTTAATTGAGAGATAAGTATTCTTCTTCTTCTTCCTCGGTCCTTCACTGATGAGGAACACATTAAAGTGTTCCTCCACAGACTGCGGTCATAAGTTGAATGGAGCGCACGATAGGATAGGAATTTTGGGAGATATAGGTACTTTAATGTCTAGATATTTTTAGATCAACTTAAAACTAGAATCTGTCTAGTATTTTTATGGCAGACGTTTTGGTCCGCAAACCTATCAAACATTTTTGCGACTCTAAATCCTTACCTAGATTTCTTAGATCCATAGAGACTATGTTTTCCAATAGAAATTGAAAAGGATTCAAAAGTTGAATCATTTCATTTTGAATTGCAGACGACGACAGATCTCAAGCTTGCAAGCACTGGAGTACCTACCTACCTAACTTAAAAGAAGAGTCATTTTGTTGCAAAAATGTAATAGTCCTGTATTCGAGTGAATTTTATCTATCAATCTTTGAATTGAAACCGTGTGACTAAGGCAAATGTAAATAAATAGAGATAACGATTGTAGTTAATAAATGATTAGGTGCCAGGTGCTAATTTATGTAATTAGTTATTCCTAAAGTGATTTTATCAGCTAATGTTGTAATTACCTAATTAGAATGACTAACAGATAAACATTATATCTAAATTCGATACATACTTTATTATTATCATCCATCTCATGTTGCTTTGTAATATGTTTTCACACATGTTTATGTAAATAAATATCTTTATCTTTATCTTTATCTTTAACGAATCTTAATATCTGATAAAAAAGGCAATCTTATTGGGGAAGGCCTATGTTCAGCAGTGGACATCCCGTGGCTGAAAATGACTTTGAATGCTCGAACTAATCTAAAAGCACCCACCGGGATCCAAACCATTGACGTTGTAGTCAGTTAGGTAAACGAACTAATATTCCGCGCGTTCGTTTATTTTAATAGCAAGATATTATTATAAGTACCAGCCCGAGTGAGGCTAAATAGCCATCAAGAAATTTCATAACAGTCACGCACGGACGGACCAAGCAAAATACAGCATCTTATACAGTCGCAATAAGAACGATTTTGCTACCAATTTTAAGGCTAATACGCCGATGACTGTACTTATTGGATAATAAATATTACACAAACCACAGGTGTGCGTGAATTTTGGCGAAAAACCGATACTTTCCCCATTAATCATGCCGTAATATTGTATTTTTCCTAAATAAATTTTCTCCGATGTTAAGAGATACTAAGTACCTACCTACCAAACATTGATCGGTTGGTAACGTAATAAAGTACCTGCTTTTATAAAATTGGCTTCGAGGAAACTGTTCATTGAACGACAAATTGTTTATTGAAGTTAGAATAATATTTTCTCTGAATGTTGATTTTATTGTAAAGGTAGAGACATACTAATAAAAAGGTACACAGTTGTTGAACACTGTTTTAAAATGACATTTCCATACTAAATGTCATTTTAAAACGCTGTTCAACGAGCGTGTAAGTTTTATTAGTAAGATGTATAGTATCTAATTGAGACCGTTAATTTGAATTTTCTCGACTTTCTGACGCATTTATGAACCTAATTGACTATCCAATAAATCACCATATTATTATAATCATCAACCACACCACCCACCATACAACATAACAACAATGTTGTGTTCCAGCAGTTGGTGGTAAGATGAACAATCTTATGTGGTTATGGATTCCGGGTGAAGCTCTCTTCCACCTTCGGCCTGATCACCACTTTCCTTTAGGTGAGATGCAGATTAAGATTCCTTGTTCTTCTTTGCCCTAGATCTTTCCCATATTGATATTTGTGGTCACGACAAGATTTTACTCTTTGTGGATTAAAAAATCTCCATACAAACCTCGAAGTTCCCGCTGCCCTTCTGGATCATGATGATGAACTCCAGGTTGCCGTCTTTAGGGATGTTGGTGGCTCTCTGGAAGCGGACGTTCTCGAAGACGACCGACACCTCGGTGTAGAGTTCTCCCATCATCATGCCGAGGGTTTCCCAAACCAGGACTAGGTAGCCGGTAGCTGGGTATAGGTTGCGGCCTGAGGAGTTGAATGATAATTTAAGTCCAGGTATTTGGGTGATGCTTTGGCCTGATTATTACCAGGCCTGTTCATCTCCGCGAGTTTACATCGAAAACAAAACACGCACGATGGCCCACCTACAGGATACTATTCGACAAGGCCTCACATACGAGCGAACATTGACTCACGCACGCGTATTCTTGTGTATGATGGAAGAAAATAAAGAAAATGGTGTACTAAATACTGTGCAGTATTTAACTGCCTAAATAATAATAAAAACACAGAATGTCCTTTTTTAAGTTGCCTCAAGACACTGAGAGGTAAATAAGTAGTTAATATTATTCATGTTAATTCATGCTAAATCATGTATTTCCTCTGCAATTTTCCGCAGTTTGGCACCTCACGTCACATCATTTTACCGAAGTCAGCCCTATAGCTTCGGCGCAGTACCGATCACTGACGTTTGTCAACAAAATGGTGCTTGACTCTTGAGACAGGCTAAATTACACCATATTGTTAATGACATTGAGCATACATTTTTTTAAATACCTTTGCGAAGTAAAACTTCTGTACGTAGTACTTATTATTATTCTGTGTTTTACTCTGATTCGTTTGAGATGCAGACAAGAGCTCATCCGTTGGTGTTATAAAGAAATTATGCATGTCATGGTGTTTTCATTGATTTGGTTCACTGATATCTATTGTGGATTGTAGGTTCTAAAAATTTCATTATTTTCTGTAAATAGGCTTTCAAAGAGCACTCGTCTCTCCTACTAGGTACCGCTTTCGTTTGTATGGTTCTGGGTGTTTTCTATTTATCTATGTAAGTATTTATGTATACCTTTGTCTGGTACAAACTTGGTTTCATTAGGAATTAGATAGTGTCGTGTCCAAGGAATTTGTTTATTTACCTACCTATAGATATTTAAAACATAATATAACTTACCATCAACCACGTGGCCAGCCATGTATTCGCTGTCTTCGTCCACTATGGACATCCTCACCGTTCGCTCACCAGACTTCATCTTTTCCTGGGCTCTGTATGACGTCACATACCTGAAGAAAAAGAAGATACATAGAATATCTATGATATAAACTGTCAGCGAAAAGGGAGAACTTATTGAGTTGACAACTGTGATTTTTTTTTCTGAAAAGGAGCGTTTTCCCCGATGTCTTGGAACCTTTCTTTAAATTTTCATGTGTATAAGTCCCATTCAAAACGGAATCTTACGCGCTAAGAGTAAACGGCTCTTAATAAAAACAATGAATTGTGAATAACATAGAGACACCCAACTGTCTGTGAACACGATAATGGGGTAGTTAAATCTGTAATATTGCCAAATTGTTAACTATGATACCGAGGCAGTTATATCTCTTTAGCAGGCAATCTAACTTTTAATACTGGTGTTACTTGGCGCGGAGCATAATTGCTTATGATGCAATAGTTTGCATCCTAAGCAATTATAGCATGTGCGATTTTGTATCGCTAATAGTCTAATGTTGTAGACTCTACAAATGCCTTGCCTTAACATGCATATCCATCGGCAATCAGGCCGATATTTGCCTAACGAACCCGCCCTAACGAAATTGAGAATCGCCAATAGATTTCCTACCGCTTTATACAACATGGGAATTAATTTGCGGACAAAAATAGTTCATAGAGACTGAGGTCCGTAACAGAACGAAGCTGAAAACTAAATTCAATTTAAAGCTTAAATTGAAGCTTTGATTGATTGTATTTCATTAAAAAACCAATTACAGGGTGGAATCTGTTTTCTTTATACGTTTTCTGGAAGAGATAGCTTCATACCTACTGATAAAATCGCCTAAATTGTGTCGTCTCTTTTTGTACTATAGTTATTTATTTTTGTGTGGTGAGCAATCTATCAGAGAACTCGTATTAATGAAATAGATAAAACGTTATTTTGTTTATGTATTTATTTTAGGTTTTAATATACTCGTACCTAAAAAGACAGGTGGATACCTGAATAAATGTATTACATTTGTATTCAGGTAAGGTTCAAATTTAGATTCCTGTAATCCCGAAACTTAACCTAATGAGTTAAGTTAGATGATAAAAAGAGCTTTATAAAAGCTAACTTACTGAGAATGACATTAAAAATCGCTTAAAACATTCAACTGTATGCTATTATAAAAGCAATATCTTTTTAATACTTTTCCTCAGAATGAGAAAAACGCATTACTTATGCCTACTTAATAATTTCCAATGACAGGAAAATTTAAGAGGGGAGAAAATTTTCTTCGTCCAATATTTATTTCTGAATACCTAACGATTTCAAATTGTTACAATATATTGGAAGGAAAAATGGCTGCATATTGAGTTATTAAATTATATTACTCGCTTTCATTTATAGATAGAAGATAAAAAGAAACAAGTCATTTACAAAGAGCTAGCCATTAATTTTAGCTTGCTGCCATTTTTTTACTTCATTTGAAATTCTCCAACTTTCTGTCTGTTACCGTTTGTATAAATTTTGGTATTAGAGATGATTAGAATTTAAGAAATTACTTAATAAAACACTAATTTACAACAGGCTACTTTTAAAACTCTGCTAGTAAAATATACCTAATTATTGAATTTCGCCTTAATTTTATTTTCGTTTTGTAGATGTTAGGTACAAATATTGAAATCAAAACCAACGTTTGGCGATTCTATTTGTATTATTTTATCCATACAAATATAAATATTTTACTAAAACAGTTACAAATACAAATAAACTCAGCAAAGAAGGCATATAAAATGAATGAAACGTTACAAATTGTTCAGATTGTTCTGTGAAATTCAACAAAATCAAGATTTCAGTTGACAAAAGAATTTGTTCGCTTGTGTAAAGTCTAAGAAATAATACTAAAATGAAAGTTAAGCGAATTGAATCATTTTGAAAGTTAAAAAGTTCACAGAGAGGTTGATTTCGGAGTAGCGTTGTCGTTTTTTTAATTTCATGAAAAATGTTTTAACGTTGCAGTCTAGAAGCGGTCTAAGTGTACGTGTCTTCCGAAGCTAATCTAAATAAAAACTCAAAGGTGACTGACTGACTGACATAGTGATCTATCAACGCACAGCCCAAATCACTGGACGGATCGGGCTGAAATTTGCCATGCAGGTAGATGTTATGACTTAGGCATCCGCTAAGAAAGGAATTTACGAAACTCCACCCCTAAGGGGGTAAAACGGGATCCACTCGTACAAAGTCGCGGGCGGCAGCTAGTTATACAAATGAGTAAAGTCGCTTTTATCTTGATAATTGATTCATAACTGCACCTAGTGTTATTATCATGTCATCAATATAGATTATTATTTTGACATGGTGTGCCACTAAATTTACTATAAAGGCCTATTTTAATTAAATGTCCTATCCCGTAACCACAATTTGGCTAGGCATTGTTTATCATAAACAATGAACTTCACAATAATCTATGCTATACATTTTAGAGTGCGGCCGGTTTGTAATTATATTGGACAAAATGCAGTAATTGAGTCATTGTTTTGTAAAATTATTGCAGGAAATGCAGCGGGCTATTTAGTATGTGCATATATTTTATTTTATAACATGTATTAAGGTACTTGTTTGCCAAATTAAGGTATTTAAAACACATTTTACGAAAATAAACAGGCTAATGTCAGAGTATTTTTGATGATCTTTTATATCCTAGGCATTTTATGCGACATCAGTGTAAAACATCAAGTCCCAAATTGCAAAATCAGCGGCGAGAGACATAGTACTACAGATTATCGGGCTATTTGACTAGATACATGCATGGAATGTTGGGAAAACAAACAAAATTTCGAAACTTCCCTAGATGCGTTTGGTAGAAAGTAAACAAACCAAAGCCAGAGTATTTCTGAACTAACAAGTACCAAATTGTAATTCAGCGGCAGCAGGGGTGTTAAGGATATGAAGTTTCGGTTATGGATACGGTTACGAATATTAGAATAATACTATACCGGTTTAGGTTACGGTTACGGATATGAAATCATTTCGGATTATCCGAATGTTTCGGATAATTTAGGTTACGAATTAAAATTTGAAAAATGTAAAATTCAAATAGCAAGTTGCTGCGCGAGTCATCATATAGCCACTTTATGTACTACCTATGAAGACACCTATGATAAAAATAAAACAGGCGGGGATATTAGATGGTGCAAGGTAACGCCAGACAATAGTAACAAGTATTTAAAAAATATTAAGATTTAGACCCCGCCTTTATCCGAAACTTTTGAANAACTTTTGAATCGGTTACGGTTACGGATATCCATAACATCCCTAGCAGAGACATTTCGCTGCAGATCAGCAGCTATTTGTCTGTGGCCGCTGACGGATGCCCGTGATTAGTACACGACGCTGGTATTGCCAGTATTGCGTTCGCTGCGTGCGAACTGCGGAATGTTGGCAACTTTGTTGGCCCAAACTTGGGCCAAGATCTTTAATCAAGCGTTTGGAGAATGGGTCTAAACGGGTGTTAATTTAAAACGGTTTGTTGTACAAGTAAAGTGATTAGCGGTGAAGCTAATTACGGCATGCCAAGAACATAAAGTACATTAGAAGAATTGACTATGATTTCGTTGAAAAACGTGAACGTGTACTTGACAACACATCATGACGTGTTACAGTTGCCCTGTATTTCGTCTCACATATATTTTTTAAACAAAAGAGCAATGCCACTACTTTATATCTATTACCACAGTATTTTGCTGATGTCTAAGAGCAATGGCACCAATTGCAGACTACACATTTTTGCTGTCACAAAATAGTAATTTCTACTAAAATAAGATGCCACAGTATTTTGCTGATGTTTGCCTATCTATTCAACGATTCTTCTTGAAATTAAAAGAGTAAATGAGGTTTTAGTAATCAAAATCTTTAAAAAAAATACGCTAAGGTAATTTTTTGTATATATTTTAATATAACCCAACTCAACATTATGAAACAGCTTACATTAATGATGCCCCAAACCTTATTAAAGTCCAAAATTCCAGGACAGCATATTATTTTATTCTTTGTAAAATCGCTCCTATTGCATCTATATTAGATGTCACAATGAATGTACTCACCAATCCTCGCTGTGTTCCCATTCCACCAGGTGAGCGATCATCGGAGTCCCCTGGGACACAGGGTATGGCACGTGTGGGTAGATATTCGCGAGGTGTGGGTTCAATCCAGCCTCGTACAATCTGAGGACAAAGATTTGAATAATATTCTTGATGATGAGGAATTTTGCTTGATAATCGTGTGACTTGTATGTGGTGTTAAAGCCTTTATTTTAATAAGTAACAATAAGGCTCTACGCTCAGTGCGTTTTAAAACGCCCTAAACAAAGTTTTCCCCACTTCTATTTCTAAGAAACTGTTGAGGCTGTTGCTAAGAAAGTAGAATAGATATTTGTAATTTTAGTAACATCAATTAACAATTTACAACAATAATGCAGCGTATTATTAGTTAGATTAGGCGCGTCATGTGACGTCACACTTAGCTAACTACCAGCAATATTTTGACATATTTTATGATCGTCAAGAATTTGCCGGGTAAGAGGTGCGACATACAAGGTCATTTTTTTTATTCCTTTATACGACAAAGCATCGTTGATGAACTTAATAACTATGCTTTTGTCACATAAGGAAAAATAAACTTCACCGCGATGTAGAGTAAATGCAGCGCCATCTCTTGATATATCAAAGAACTTCGTGGTTGAATACTTACTTGCCCAATGCGTTGAGCAGCACTTGTACGTTGTCTTTGTTGTTCTTCTGGGTTAGAGGGATGTTGATGACGTCCTTCTTGAGGGAACGCCTGAGGATCGCTTGGAGGAGGCCGTGGGGAGCGATCTCGATTGTGATGGCGTTGTGGTGGATTAGTCTGGAGGTCTCTTCGAAGAGGACTGGGCTCTGTTGTGATGAAATAGAGTTGAATTTTTATTGTTATGCTAGTACTTTTTGCTATTCAATACTGAAATGTGAATTTATATGAAAATAATGTAGTAAACTGGAAACATTTCCTTTTTGTACTGTTACTAGCCTGTGACGTCATCGTAGGTTTATAGAATCGGAACCATTCTGACTTCGAATTTGATTCGTGTTTTTCTGGTTTTGTCAAAAAAACATCAAAATCTTTTTTGTGTTCAATGGTATAAATTAGAAAATGGATGTTCAAGACTGTAAAGTGCATTATGAACAACGCTCAAAGTATACGAGTAAAAGTACAAAAATATTTGTGATACAGTTTAGTCAATACCTTTAAGATAAGTCATAATAATGTCAGTAACAGACGGAACTAACAAAAATAAAAACACATTATCAAAAACATAACCCTTCTCTCTTCCGTCGGGTAAAGTTCAAACTCACCAATAGGTTGTTGGTGTGGTACTCAGCCGAGGACATCTCGGCCTTTGGGTCCTTCCACTGTGCTTGAGGCAGGGACGTGCACATCCACTTCTCTGAACGCCTCTTCGGAGTTGGGATGACTTCAGTGAGGTACTTGAGAAGCCTGGGACCTGTGGTGAAGGAATCGTCTTGAATTCATTTGATACGAGGCGAGGCGATCAGCTTCTATCTCATGTAAGCTGCTGTAAAATGGAAAATATCTCTCCCATCGTAAATGGCCATTACAGCAGATGATTGATTACGACTTTCCAGGAGGTCGTTCGATGCTGTTTTGGTACCACTGGTTGTATTGAAAATGGCGGAAAAAATTGCTCAGAGATTTTCCATCTCTAGTTATACCTACCTAGTTCTTTCAACTCACGAAGGCGAGTGAGCTTTACTTGTGTCTGTACGTGTAGTTCATGCACATAATGATAGTGTAATGTCTATCAACACTTTTGAAAAACGAAAATTAGCGAGCCATCACACAACACACATGTAAAGCTCACTCGCCTTCGTGAATTGCAACAACTATACCACCGCTGCTCTAATGTATAACCAGGTGTAAGTAGACCGCCAATAAAAAAAACAATCAGTGAGGGCCAAGCTATGTCCCAAACGAAAGCTCAACTGTTGTTGATCCCGTAACGATTATAAAATTGCGCGAGCTTTTACCTTTTCAATCATATTTCTATGCTAGAACCGCCCAGAACCATGGTCGTGGTACATTTTTGAATGAATTTGTGGTAAATTTCCTACTACCGCTCAAACAGAGTACGGGACATTTACTACCACCCCTGCAACTTCTATATTGTCAAGATCTACAGTTTGTTCAGCAGTATATCAAAGAGTCTTATCGTCTACCATATTCACCTGCTTCTGCGATGTATCTGGAGTGGTACGCAATGTTGGAGCAAGGCACTTCTTTGGCGAAGATGCCCTGAGCAGTCAGTTTCGCCACGAAGCTCTTCATGATATCAGCTGGCCCTGAGATGGTGCTGGAGTCAGGCCCGTTGTGGCAGGCCACCTCGATTTCAGGGGGGCACATGGTCTTCATCTAAATTGAGAAGATTATTGTCAACTGTGATGTACATTCTACAGTGTAAGTGAATGTGACCTAAATTTTATACTAATTTGTAGGTGACATTTATTTTGTAATACTTAAACGGGAACTTTCCTGCCCCAACGGCCATCGTCTTTACGAGCTATGTGCCCCGCCCACTGCCACTTGATTTTAGCAATTCTGCGAGCTATGTCGGTTACTTTGGTTCTCCTGCGGATCTCCTCATTTCTGATTCGATCACGCAGGGAGACTCCGAGCATAGCCCGCTCCATCCATCCAGACCACGGGCTGGAAGACGTAGCGTGGGCAGGCCTCCTACTAGGTGGACCGACAATCTGGTAAAGGTCGCGGGAAGAACCTGGATGCGGGCAGCGCAGGACCGTTCATTGTGGAAAACCTTGGGGGAGGCCTTTGTCCAACAGTGGACGTCATTTGGCTGAAACGACGACGACGACGACGACTTAAACGGGACCAATTTCACCTTTAGTTACGACAACTATCAACTCCTGTGTAGGCAGTGTCTACAGTTTGAGGGTCATGAAATACATTTTGGGACGAAGGCCCTGAAAAGGGCATGCATACTAATAAAGAATCGAAATTTAATCAGTGTCAGTGAAGTAAATGGGACTATGTGCACTTGTTCCAAATACTGGAACTACTATATAGCAAGGGTCTATAGCTTGTCACTAAACTAATACAAGCTGAGCTGTTAGTTCTGGGAAAAAGTTTTCTTGTGATTGTTGGACCCATAAAAAATTAACAGGCAACAATCTGAAATCAAGGCAAACGTAAAGAAGAGGGCGAAGAAAGTGATGCTATGTTAATGTCTCAAACATCAAAGCAGTTAGTGCTAACTCTAAAAAACCTACCTGGCTGTAACCCAGTCCAACAGCAGCCATGGATCCTTTGATGAACGGCGTCTCAATAGACGCCAGTCCACGGCTGTAAGCCGACAGGATCATTTGCTCAGCGGTGAAGCAACCGTCGGCATACGCGCAACCCAGCTCACCTACGCTGTGACCTGGTGGGAGTTTTGGAATTGAAATGGGCTGTTTTATTTCGTCTATGGTATAAGATTCTGCTAAAGTCGACAGCACATCAGATTAGGTACATTATTTTGTTGAAAAATCACAAGATTTCGGACTTATGTCCGCCGTCACCGTATTTAGCTTGACTTCTTTAGGCGAGATCAGCACCAGACCATATACGCGAATGTTCGCAAAATATACAGACAGATAGCAACTACTCTTTAAAATGAAGTAAAGTGTTTTATGATCTTACCAATAATGTAGTCAGGCTCAATCCCAATAGCCTTCAGGATGTCAGTCAGACCGATCTGGACAGCGGCGATTCCGATGAAGGAGTTGAGGATGTTGTCGTAGATCTTTGGGTCGGGTTCCGTGATGATCCTCGTCAGGTTGATGCCTTTGGGCTCGAGGGCCTTGTGGCATCTGTAGAAGAAGACATAGTTTTTGAACATCATCAGGTGCAGGGTATTTAGTTTTTACTGCAGGAACTTGACCTTACAATTTGGCAGAGATAGTTTTATCATTATCATCAGGTCATTCAGACTCTACTGCGGGAATATGACCTTCCAATTTGGCAGAGGGAAATGGAGGTTTTGGTCTACATTTCCTGAGTGGAAAGAACGCCTTTTATATGTTAAAGTTTTCTGCATCATCAAGGTTTTACCTAATGGTTCGGACAATAGTAGGTAAGTATATCAAGTTACTGTAGCATCTTCTGCAGTTGAAATAAGTGGTATATTACTACAACAATGTGTAGTTTGATGTGCGATAGCTGTACACAAGATGGTCTAAAAATTGTCTTAAACTCGCCTAGCAGACACGTCCCATACTTATCTAGTAGACGCAATTTTCTGCACAGGTATACGATACGATAGAATAGAATGAAGAACCTCACTCTTAAGCAAACGTTCTCAACTCAAGGGTAGGCATACCTATCTACCTCTTGAGGATCTTGGAATGTTATTGAATATTTATGGTAATGTCTAAATATTGATTTTAACAAACAGAGGTAAGTATGAAGACAAGCCTAATATAATAGAAGAAGGTTATGAAGACAAATTACTCACTTCTCAATAGCAGCAGCGAATATCGGGATCCTCATGAGCTCAGTAGCCATTCCAGCCCATTGGGAACCCATGCCAGAGTAAACAAACCAGACCGGTCGCTTCACACCGGAGAAGTATTGCATGTCGCGGGCGACAGTCACCGCCTTGGGGGGATGGGATTCTAAGACAAAATTGATTACAATATTAATATATCTGTTGATGGAATAGATAGAAATGAAAGTAAGGAAGGTGTATTGATGATAGATATAAAAATAAGAAACGTAACGTAAGAAGAAATTTGAAACACTACTAATAAAATTATCGTTATTAATCACAGCATGATTCTAAAATATAAAATACTAGCGGCCGCCCGCGACTTCGTACGCGTGGATCCTGTTTTACCCCCTTTTCCTGAATTTTCTTTGCTATAAACCTCACGGAGCCCGAGACCTTTCCAACGAATGCAAAACCGTGGAAATCGGTTCATGCGTTCTGGAGTTATAGCGTCAGGGAGGAAAACCCGACTTATTTTTATATAGTTAAATTGCAATAAAAAAACGTTTTCAGATATTATAAACATCAGTGTTATGCGCGTTTCAATCAGTAAAATACATACCCAACAAACTGTAACCCCTCACAACATGTCCTATAATATCTTCATCATGGATAGCATGGTACAGCCTGATGAGCTCAGTGTCTACTGGCCTGGACTCCAGGTCATCTAGGATCTTGGCCACAGCAGACTCAGTTCGGCCTGAGATGCAGACTAGGCGGGGCAAGTCGTCAGTTGGGACGCCGTGGTTCACCTAAAACGTATTTCATGTTTAGTAAAATGCTTATGATTTGTCTAAATAAGATACATTTTAACTACTTCAAAGTTGTTATTGGGTTGGAGATCGCAGTTTAAAAGATTGATGTTTTTCAGAAAGCCCTGCTGATCGTTCTCTGTTTGATGTGTAGTCGTGGGGATTATGGTAAAAATGTCCACTATAGTGGAGGACGCTCATAGTCCAGCAATGGACTGTAAAGGGCTGTTGATGATTATGAAGGTTGTTATGGTATTAGGCATCATGTCTACCTACGCATGCATCTGATCAATAGTAAAAAGCCAAATACAAAAAGACTGTTATCAGTAGCTTTTGTTCGGGGATTCCCTTGCACCCCAAGTTTGGAAAATCCCTTCTTAGCGGATGCATACGTCACAATAACTGTCTATGTATCTAAATGCCAAACAGTGCAATCCGTTCAATGGACTGCGTATTGCTAGATCAGTCAGTAAGAACGGTTGCCGTTGTTTATTAAAGATCAAAGAGAATTAATTGTATCCGCCACTACAACTGACGTAAATGCCTTGACGAGACCACGATGCCAAAAGCGAAACGAATAAGAAGGAATACAGAGGGCTCAGTGTGAGTTTACATCAAAAGTCGTCACTAGCGAGCGCGTTAAAAACTTATATGAAGATTTTAGTTCCTGATAGTTTCCGCTAGGAGCGCTGTACAATCCGTCATACTTTTAACGTAATTTTTTTGCGCAATCGACATCGAATGCTTTTGACGTAAACTCACACTAAGCCTCCTGATCATAGAATAACATACCTTATCTCTAGCAACGTTCTTCAACAACACGTGGGCGTTGGCCCCTCCAAAGCCGAAGCTGTTGATGCCACACATGCCCTTGTTCCACGGAGTCTTTTCCGTAACGACTGTCAGCCTACCCTCATCAAGGGCCGCGACACCTTCGCGAGGGGTGTGATAGTTCAGGTTGGGAGGGATGAGGCCGGTGGTGTAGGCTATACACATCTGGTAAAGGAAGAACATGAGATTAATGCCCGTTTTCACCATCTATTCCTAATTTTTAGTGATACATAACAGGAATTTTGTTTCCATCGGGGTCACTTAAATATTAGGGATCGATGGTGATACCCTAATGCCCGTTATTAGGGCATTCATTTCGTTATAGAATCTTCTTCTTCTGTGCCTTTTCCCAAATCTTTTGGGGTCGGTCCTCCTTGCTCTAAGTTGCAGCATTCATGCTAGCTAGTATCCAGTCTAGTATTGAATGTCAATATATTTTGATCACTTCAAGGTATGTATGTAACATTATGCTGCTAGATTGGGTGGGTAACTCTAGAGTAGGTATTCTTCTTTGCATATTTTGATACACTTTTTGTAAAGAAAAATCTACTTACTTTATAAAGTCGAGGACTTACTTAATTTAATCTAAGCGAAGATTAATTTCGATTCACCAATAGTTTCATCAGAAATTATGTCTGTAGGTAGTGAATTAATGTAGAATATGAAAATTAATGGTATACTTTTCCAAGATTTTAAATTTTCGCGTTCCAGTTCATCTTATTCATGTCTGCTTGTGATGAAAATGAAAATTCGCGTTTTGACCCGTGTCTTTCTATTATACCTACATAGTATTCTGCCAAAATATGGCTGATATTATTATCGTCTTATTAATTTCTAAATTCGTTTTTACCTTAGCAACGGAGCACAGTCCAGATGCAGGTTCAGTGTGGCCCAGATTGGACTTGACGGAGCCAATGAGCAGGGGCTCCGAACGTCCCGTGCAGAATATTTCGTCGATGGCCAACAGCTCCTCAGGGTCACCCACGCGAGTACCTGATGAAGGGTAGAGATATGAATGAATACTTTGCTTAGTGCAGTCTACCTCTACACAGTCTACATAATTCTTCTACTCTAATATAAAGAGGAAAGATTTGATTGTTTGCATTGAAAGGGACTGAAACTACTGGACCGATGACCGATTTGAAAACTTTTTTTTCATTAGCATCGAAGTTCGCCGAACACCTAGTTTGGAATAAAGCCGCCGATACCAAGTTGGGTTGTTGGCGGACTTGGAGTGTGTCCTTTAGGTTAAATTCAAGAACTTTTGCTGTTCAGGTGATGACTTGTTATTTTATTAGAGTTCCTTATCCAAAGGGCCAATGGGACCTCAAAACATTCGCTTTATGTCTACACTCTTGCTAACGATTCCTACTGGATTTTAAATCTAAAATGTTATGCTCTACGGCTAACTTTACTACGGCCGAAATTTCATTTCTTTGAGTCTTAAGGTTCGGTTAATTTCACCAAAGCGGAGATGAGAGGATATGTGTTTGAATAACCAATCAGATTTCCGAACTGAAGCGAGCGGAGAGATGATGTGGAAATAACAAAATTTGATTGGTTATTCAAAGATAGTTTTCCTCTCCGCTTTGGTGAGAACAGGGCCTCGCCCAAGCCTTAGGCCTCAGCCTCGAGTTTAGCGGGCAGCGGGGCGGGAGCGGCGGCGGCGCGGGAGCGGCAGGATCTTATGCGTAAAATCAAATAGACCGGTTCTCGAAAACAGCGGCGCGGCAGNCGCGGCAGCGGGGCGGAGCGGGCAACGAGCGGGCAGCGGCGAGGGAGCGGGCATCGAGCGGGCAGCGCACTCCTTCTTTTGCCCACAATAAATCGAGCGTTAGGAATAAATTTGAATCGAAATAAAATTGTCTCTCGAAAACAGTGGCGCGGCAGCGGCGCCGGAGCGGAAAATTGTCGCCGTTGTTCAGACATTTCGTTTGCGAATAAAAACAAATATCTCGACAACACAACCCCGAACACAACACTTCGCCGCTAAAGCGCCGCGCGAGCTGCCCGCTTGTTTCGAGAACGGGTCTGCGTTGCCCGCCCCGCTGCCCGCTAAGTTCGAGGCTGAGGCCTAAGGCCTCAGCCTCGAACTTAGCGGGCAGCGGGGCGGCGGCGGCGGCGGCGCGGGAGCGGCAGGATCTTATGCGTAAAATCAAATGGACCGGTTCTCGAAAACAGCGGNGGATAGTTATAACAGTGTGGCCGTGTGTACATGTGTTTTTGAACCAAATAACTATTCAATGCATCATACCTAAGTTAGAAACTTATTTGAAACTAATTATGATGGAGAGGCTAAGTTCTGCCACCTGTCAAGCAACAAGTAAGCTTGAATTATTACTTGCATGACACGACAGGTCGCGGCTTGTTGGGGAATCTTACGGGCTTAGTTTTGAGTCGGTTAAAGCAGAGCCATGTTTAAGGAGAATGCTAAATTTTCAGAAACTAATCTGTTATGATGAAGTGAAGAGTACGCCAAGTGCCGGCATTGTTAATAACTTAAGTAAACAACGCTCAGGAGCAAAATTGTATTATATTTTTCTTGTTACTTTTTAATTATAAAAAGCAATAAACTTATTAGGTCTTCTATTAGAGATGGGTTATACTAGGTAAATTTGATACTAGGTGCACCTATTCCTAGTATTTATTAATACTCGATCCAAATACCTATTCCACCTAGTACGTAGTAATTTAGTATACTTGACGCGACTAGTGCGGACTAATCCACGTAATATAACTTTAAAATACATTTTTTTTTTTAAATACAACCGTAGTATGAATAATGCAATTTGAAATTGAATAATAATTCCTCCCTTCATACTTCAACAGGCTTTGGACTGTCAACTTAAAAGTTGGCGTATTTAAAAGATTTCATAATAATATTTACATTTTTTTTTCTTATTTACATGAATATGGTTTGACTACGTTTGTGTGCGTTTACTTCGTCGTGCTCAAATTTGTTTATTTTGTTTGGTCAGACAGAGACGGAGTGAATCTCTACGTTCGCACATAAGCTTAACGAGAAATACTAGGTGCGCGTAATACACGACTACGGATTACGCAATAATAACCTCTATTACTTTGTTGGTAGGGTCTGAAATCGTGTAATTTATAAAATACTAGGTGGATCAAGTATTTAAAAAATTGGAATAGGTGCCGCCTAGTACTGTAAAATACCTAGTGTGTGGATCTGTTCTAGTAAATACGTCTCATCTCTATCTTCTAAAATAAGTTTTCTTGAAACTTTATGAATTTGAAAATTGTATTATCTCATAAGTAATTTTATGCAAATCTTCGAGAATAATGAAAATCTTTAACCGTGATTTCAGTAACAGTAAGTTTTTTTTACTTGTTTAAGCTAGTTGAAAGTTACCTTCATTAATGTGCTATACAAAGAAAAAATAATAATTTAGTAGGTAACTGACTAACAAAATAAATAGGTCTAAACAAATAATATTTTAAGCTAGTACAAAGCAATGAATGTTAGAACACAGCATAAAAATAGTTTTTCACCATAACTGGACTCAAAAACCACCATGCAATCAAAAGCTGAAAAAAAAAGCAAAGTTTTTAAAACCGTTATTATATTTCAACGGTCACCACGGCACAATAAACCTCTACAGTAAAAAACTAAGCACAATTCTAACGGGGAACTAGTGACGGGAAAAATAGCGCCGGAAAAACTAGCAACGGGAAAAATTTGCAAACTCCATTAGTACAGAGTGTGGCCATTGTCCCGCTGTAATCTGAGCGCTCATTAAATTTTACAGCGGCTAAATGGACGTAAGGCAAGAGTGAACGCAAAGGGCTGGAGTTAGGGAAAAGCCAGGAAAATTCCCAGTTTTTTACGTTAAAAAAAGATTGGTATTTTTTCGTCAGATACGGGCACGAGATATATACTTTAGTATAATTTTTGTAGCTAACAGCCATAATAACTTAATAAATGTGCAAGTAACTCTGGCGCTGTTACTTTTCAGGTTCAGTTCAGCATTTTTGGCATAACATTATTTGATGCAAAAATAATTTGACATAATTATGTTGCAACGATTTATTTACAGATTTCTTAAAAATAATTCAAATGATTAATACACATGGACAGAATGAGCTAATTTAAGTGATGCATCCACACGCAAACATTAGCAGTAAAAATATAATAGTATGAAAGTGATCTAAATCAACATTTTCCTAAAAGGATTTTTCCCCAATCCGTCGCTGTATTCTAGGGGGTAAGTGGGCAGGGTGAGCAAACAAAAACTAATTGTCAGCGGTTGCAATAGGCGGCGCTGCAGTCGCGGTCGCAAGCTGCATGGCCCTGTTCACACGGCTTTGTACTGCGCGTTTTAGTCGACTCGTATAGGGAAAACCATGAGAAAACTCCTCCACACTTCGTAAAATGTATTGGTAAGCGCATAACTCAACAACGCCTGGAGCAATTTAACCAATTCTTTTTTTTAAATGTTCCTGTTCACGGCGAGAAAAATTCGAATAATTTTCCAGCGAAATTCAACCCCAAGGAGGGTAAAACGGGGTTCACGCGAACGTAGTCGCGGGCGGCCGCTAGTACAGGATAAAATGACCACTACGACAGACTATTGCTTCAGTAGAATAATAATAATAATAAATAAACTTTATTTCACTTTCACAGAGGTATAAAAACTTATATCTAGTTACAGTAAGTTATTATCATACAGCAATAATACCTTTGTGAAAGACTGGTATCTGTACTAGGGTGCCTAAGACACCCTGTCTAACCGATTACCAGGCCCTCGCCAGTCGCCACTACAGACCTAACTACAACTAGATTGGGTCAGAATCAGTCCTTTCTTTGATCAGCCACTAATGGGTCACCCTGTATAAGATAACGTGCACTTATTCTAGTATACCATGAATTTACTGTCAATTTATGAAGCTTACAAAAGTGTGACGACGTGACGAGTCGAATCTGTGATAAATTGACAACAAAAATTCTATTACCTAAGGAAAAACCATTTTCTTTGATATCTTTTAACCGACTTTGTTGTAGGAGTGCAGTAGCGTGGAAGAACAACGGGCTCAATTTCTTCGATCACCATCGTCGCTACAGGAGGCCTGTTGCAGCCTAGACGGGCTGCTCGCCTTCTGGGGGGATCTGGGGTGGTTGGAGTAGGAAGATAAACCACAAATCGCGCACAATGGCCCAATCATGAGGCTAAGTGCGGTATTCGATTGCCCTGCAAAACTAACCGACTTAGTTATAGAAAATTAACACACCATGTAAACTGGACCTTATGCCCTCTACGTGGGGTTATGGCGACAGGGTAGAAATACGCACGCTCGTTGCATAGAAAACTACGCTAAAAGGCTCGTGTGGCGCATTCAGATTTTGCAGTCAAAACAAATACTTTAATGTAGGATTTTTAGGAGAGACAAGCGCCTGTCCTTGTGGTTTTGCTCGCATATATTACTCGTACAATCTCTTGGTACATATTATCGTGTAGCATAAATAATATGACTTTTTTGTAATCTTTCATTGTTTCTCATTCTCTAAGAACATCTTACTCACTCATCACGAAATCTCAGAAACTACAAGTGCTAGGAGTCTCAAATATTGCAAGGGGGTACCTTTTAGAACGTAGGTGCTCACTAAGACGGGATTTTACAAAACTCCACCTCTAAGGGGGTAAATCAGGATCCACGCCTACGAAGTCGCGTATAATGATAATAATGCATGGAAAGTTTGTACCTTTTAATACGTATCCTAAAGAAAGACTGACAGAGGTAAAGCCAAATCAAAAGTCCTAAAAGTGAAACTTATGAAAATGTGTAGATAATTTGGCATGATCACTGCAAATATAATACTTTTAGACTGACTAAAGAACGTATTATTCCTATGCTTTGTATTTTCTCTCTGACTAAAGAGAAATAACAATGTAGAGCCATTGTGTCAAAAAATTTACAATTTCCGCTCTCAGAGATACCCGTCAGAAGTCGCTTGGCGAAAAAAATATCACTTTGTTCACGTTCCTTGGCTCTAGAGTTGCTTATTAAAAATTTCTTGTATATTTTACTTCAGCACGCTTTCAATTCTTCCTTGTTTCCTTATAAAGAGGGTTTATCACAATTCTTTTGCATTAAACAATGGATTCAAGATAAAACTTGACCATTTTAAATTTATGTCCAGTAAAGAAAGGTCTGCTGTCAAGTTTTAACGATTCTTTTTTGTTTTATGGGTTAATAAAGTCTTTGCTAAATGTTTAATGGAGATAATGTGGTGTTCCTATTGGAAAATAATATTTCCAACCTGCTTTTGTTACAGCAAAAAGTTTATTTTACGATTTTTAACCTGTATTTTGTCATAAAATTAATACAAATTTTTACAGCTTCTTTATGCATAACAAGGCAGGTATTTGACCGCAATTGCACCTTAAGTGAGATGCAGTCTAGGATGGTACATATTCTGCCCTGTATGTAAGTACCTATTCACTCTCGCCTTGAAAAGGAAAGACAGCCGCGAATTCCAGCCCCTAGCTGTTCGCATTATAAAAGAGTTATCGAAACGCTTACAATTCCAGTCTTTTTAGGTTAGTGTCATGCCTCTACATCAAACGTCAACATCGGGGATTCCCCGATTTTAATGGACACATAAATATTTGCTGAAAACACATGAAACGTGCTCAAATTTTAGTCCCTTTTAAAAACCGTTTAATTTTTCCATTAGTACCGCTAATCCCTCGAATCCTCTCTAAAGCATTTTCTTTATTATTTGCGTTTTTAAAACCCCAGCATTTGTTCGGTCCTATTGTTTCTCGTAATAGAGATTGTTGAGGGGTTAGTAAGAAGCGGAGTTATTTGAAAAATAAAGTTTATGAAAATATTCAAAGTGGAATGGTTTGGATTCGATGAATACCTTTGGTACTTGCATGTAAAAATAAGAACTCTAATATAAACCAACTTTATGTAGCTTTTTGGATAAAAATTGTATAGATTTTCTTCTCTTAAAATTATGTACTATAGATAAACACCTATGCACTGTTTTTGATTTGTTTTTTCCGTTAGCGATTGGGTATATTATGTAGGTCTTGTTTGTGACAGCCCCTAGCATTCGACGCTCCTAGTGTGAACATACAGCGACTCTAGCATGCACTTCTGATTCTATTAGCACAGACATTCCTCCATCGCGTTCGGTCTTGAGCTTCGCGTTTGATCTCGCTCCAGGTCTTGCCGATTTTCTTCGCCTCGTCTGCTCCAGTGAGCCGCCAAGTTTGCTTGGGGCGACCACGTTTAAAAAGTAACTAGGAATAAAACTTACCAGTGCCGTGGGCTTCAACGAACTCCAGAGTAGAGGGAGGGACGGAGCACTCCTCGTAGAATTCCCTGAGGAGGAGCTTCTGGATGTGACCAGCGGGGTACGTGATGCCCTGTTCCTTGTAGCCGTCGCAGTTAGTTTTAGCGTGGAGGAGCTGGGCGTAGACCCTGAGAAAGGCATCGTGGTGTTAAATATTTCGGAACTGTGTACGTTGTTTTCCATGGAACCTTTTTCTTTTTCGTTTCTAAACATCGAGATCTATTTCTATGAAAGTCGAGTGGAAAATTCATATCTATGAAAATTCATATCTATATCTATATATATAAAAGAAAGTCGTGTTAGTTACTCCACTTATAACTCAAGAACGGCTGAACCGATTTAGCTGAAAATTGTCAGGGAGGTAGTTTAGAGCCAGGAGAAGGACATAGGATACTTTTTATCCCGTTCGAAATAAAAAAAGTCTGCTTATTTATTTCCATTAAGGCGGAACAAAGTTCGCCGGGTCAGCTAGTACATATATAAAAGAAAGTCGTGTTAGTTACTCCACTTATAACTCAAGAACGGCTGAACCGATTTAGCTGAAAATTGTCAGGGAGGTAGTTTAGAGCCAGGAGAAGGACATAGGATACTTTTTATCCCGTTCGAAATAAAAAAAAAGTCTGCTTATTTATTGCCATTAAGGCGGAACAAACTTCGCCGGGTCAGCTAGTTATTTATAAAAAAATGTTCTGTCTTTTAGTTCTATTGTTGTTTCATGGACTCTGTGGAGACATAGTAAAGCAGGTATCAGGAATTTGGTCTGTGTGGTGAAATAGCTCACGGTACACCATTATCGAAGAATACAGTAAGCTACACTAAATAACGGTGGTGGCTGGACAAAAACAGCGATCAAGTTTTGTGGAATTTCTGATAAAAAATTGTACATACTCGTGCCTAAGCAGATTTATTGTGTTTTTATTTAATTTTAATTTAGAAGTTCTAGAAATTTTTATAGTGCTAATATATATTATTTAGGATTATAACTTGGAGAAACATAGTCTTATTTATAGGAGCCTTCCCTTAAATCAAGGAGGTACTAATGATGAAGAAAGATAGGAAACAGAATAATAGATGACTTGCGAAGAGTTATGTTCGCATTTAATTAAAGTGCGTTAAATAAATTAAAGTGAATTTCCATTAACAGCAAAGTTAGATAAAACTTGTTGTATTCAACAAAGCATTTTCCAAACTTATTAGACACGCAATATGAACTTTATGCTGAAGTTATAAAATCTAAAATTTAGCAAACTAATTCAGAAAATCTATTTTAGAAAGTTTCTATAAACTCACCATTGTCTAATGCATTAATTAATTAATATTTCAAGGGTAGTTTTTAGTCACTTTAGCCTATAACGACTATTTTAATTGACTTCCACGCTGTATAAAGTTTAGTACAACGGAGAGGTCAAGCTGTATCCCTAGTTACATAGAAAAATAGCTTAGATTTTAAGTTGAAAGCTACCAAGCTGTGAAAACCAAATCAAAATCTTTCCAGCGGTTTTTGCATCAGAAATTTGAGATCAGAGAGCGCTCTCGTTTAAGCGGCTATCGGTTTACACGTTGCTCTCGCGTCCATAACTTTTAATTTCTTTTTATTTGTTGAAAGATTGTACATTTGTGTACAGACACGGTTTTTTACATTATGGTAGTAGGTAGGTTTTTTTTTATGTGACAGGAGGCAAACGAGCAGACGGATCACCTGATGGTAAGTGATTACCGTCGCCCATAGACACCCGCAGACCCAGGGGCGTTACAGTTGCGTTGCCGGCCTTTAAGGTGAAGATACGCTCTCTTCTTGAAAGGTGTGTTTTTCTTACCTCCTAGAGTCTTTAGCCTTCTGTAAGAAGCAGACGGCGACCGCCTCTGAACGTGCATATCCGTTGGCCTTGTTGTCGAAACTCTTGCATCTACCGTCAGGGGACAGCACTCCCAATCTGAAATGAACACTCTGGGTTAGATAATAAAGTCTACAGTACTAGTTCACATTGATAGAGTTGAAGAAGATCTACTCAATCCCTGAGAAAATGGCTATCAAACCTGACAAATACAACAATGCCTTCAACATTGTTGTCATGGCAACAGACTTAGGTAAGATGGTGGTAGCAAGCCAACTAGGTGGTTTAAGTCCACCAAGTCCAAGTTCTACCATCAACCAAACCCAGTAGAAAAGCCTATCTCCACTGGGAATCGAATCTTGGAGCTTTGGGTCTGAAGACCTCCTGTCTTACCACTACACCACTGAAGTGGATATTACCCAAATCGCTCTCACCTTGAGAACTGAAGGGACACATAAGGATGCAAGCAGAGGTTGGATCCTCCGACTATAGCAGCGTCACAGTGGCCATCCCTGATAACTGGCTCTGAATGCGTGTTCTATGGCGTAGAGGGAGCCAGTCACCCCCAGCCAGAAGGAAATATTCCTTAAAGCACTCTCACCTTGAAAACTGAAGGGACACATAAGGATGCAAGCAGAGGTTGGATCCTCCGACTGTAGCAGCGTCACAGTGGCCATCCCTGATGGCTCTGAAGGCGTGTTCTATGGCGTAGAGGGAGCCAGTCACCCCCAGCCAGTAGGAAATATTATCTAAAGCACTCTCACCTCGAAAACTGAAGGGATACATAAGGATGCAAGCAGAGGTTGGATCCTCCGACTATAGCAGCGTCACAGTGGCCATCCCTGATGGCTCTGAAGGCGTGTTCTATGGCGTAGAGGGAGCTGGAGCAAGCAGAATCCACGGTGTAGGAAGGACCAGTAACTCCTAACCAGTAGGAGATGCGGTTCGCCAGCATAGCACGGGAGCATCTGAAAGAGAATTTGAGTTTAATATTTGGGCCTATTCCACTTTGATCACCTGGATTTAATCACCCATGGATAAGAAGTTCACTTTGATAACCTAGATGATATTATCCATGGGTGATCAAAGGACACCAAATTGTCACTTGTCTACTTTGATCACCTGAGTGATCATTACCAATATTTGAAGGAACTTCTTGCTTTTTGTGTTGGTTACATTTTGTCCCGGGAAAAGTTAAATTGTATCATGGCGCCCCGAAACGAAATTAGGAAAACAGGAGGAGTTCGAAATTGAGGATCACTTCTCTAGACTCCTATGCAAAGCGGATCATCATCATCATCATCATCATCATTTCAGCCACAGGTCGTCCGCTACTGAACATAGGCCTCACCCAATGACTTCCACATCGCACGGTTGGTAGCGGCTGCATCCGGCGCCTTTCTGCTACATTTATTTAAGCAAAGGTAAAATTTAAGAAAAGACAGTATGGTTGACCCTATTGTATGTGGAATAGCATCACATAATTCTCTCACTTGTCTGTTAGTTAATAAGTATTAAAAAGTGCAAATAGACTCCTCGGAGTAAGGGAAATTTCTGGCTTTATTAATCTAAGCAATACTTCATTGTCCATAACAATATCTGCAGTCCCGTAGCGCCATAGAAATAAGAACTGAATGAGAATTTTGAATAAACTTTTGTTATTAACTTTGCTCCCGTCAACAGCGCATAATAACAATAGTTAAAACACTTTCTTAACTTGATGGAAACTGACAGCTGACGTAATAAAATAAGGTACAGTAAGCTCCGAAATATGAACATTAACTTACTTTTTAAAAGCAATCTGCGGTTCTCGACTCTCACAGTATGAGTAGCTCGATGGGCTTAAAAATCTTCATGATTTCGTAGTCAACGACTTTAATAAATATTCGTTATGTGTGGTAAAAACATAGTACGTGAAAAATTGAGAGTTGAGAGCGAGAAAAAAAGCAAAAGAACACCGAAATTGGTCGTCGAGAAAAGTTTTCTTGATTGCCAGTGTCGCGCGGCCAAGGAGGTGATCGTGTATGGCCGCAACACAATACACCAACGAAAAAAAGTATAATTGCAAAATTACCAAGTTATTCTAAAGCAGTTTTTTTATATCTCCGGAAACGACCTCATCCAATATACAAGAGGTAAAAAAAGATTTAGATTACACAAATAAACAACCCACCCTGGCCAGTTTCACCTATTCTAAAACGCTGGCTTTCCGAGAAAAAAAAGTTTGTATATTTTCTCCCATCTCGCCTCTATGACATCCACGGGAAGATTTGGGGCGGTCTTATTCTAATCTATCTGAAACATAGAGCTATCTATCTAAATGATCGTTATTGCTATTCAAAGGAGATAAACGATCCTGCTGTACAAACTTATATTGTACCAGAACCACTGCGAAGTTGAAATGAAAACCAAACTTCTGAAATAAAGTTCAGTGCTCATTACAACTCAGTGCACCTTCGTTTGTAAGGTTTCATTTGATTTGATGAACAAAGACGGAGAAAACTAATTGTGTTGATGGAGCGGCCTGGTGGAGAATCATTATTCTTTTTACCCATCTTCTTGTCGTGTCGACAACAAACCTACACAGCGTTGAATTAGAGCTCTGTGATTGGTTCGTGCGTGACCCTGAGCGTCCACGCGCACTGTGAGACCTCATAGTAGTGCTTGTGAATACGGGCGTAAGTCATTACAGTCATTATAACGATTTGAGAGGGATGTTTGATCTCCATTAACGGCTGCGCTAATTATGGAGATCAAACAATTTACAATATGGGCTTTATATGAACATGACTAGATGGGCTAGCGGGAATTTTAGCAATCAAAAAGACTTATGTCTAAGAGCACTACACACTTAGAGGGGAATATCGGGATATCATAAATTATGTAGTTGGTTTGGTTCTCAGTTACATATAGGTAGTCTGTGATCGTTCAGGATTTAGGTATATACTCGTACATAATATTCCTCAAATTATTCCAACTTCCATCAAATAAGTAATTCTTTTGATTTGAAAATATTTGCATAAAAATATACCGTATTTTCCAACCTTTGTATGTTGGGAACTTTGTAGATCCATCTGTAACAAGTTCGCGGAATCCAAGGCAGGTGCGGTGCAGAACGAACGTAATACATAGTACGGTACGGTATCCTAATAAATATGTATGTAATACTCATCAATTAATTGTCACCCATTTTTCTTTGAATGGAAGACCCACTAACCACTATTTACTTACTGATATTAGTGAATTTATACGAAGCGTGCGTGTATCGTGGTGATATATTTATAATGAGGTCTATTAAACCAACTATAGTCACTACATAGCACTCAAGGCACTATCGACGAGTTACCACTAGCGCTAAAGAGCTTCTTATAGGTTTTTTAAACCTTTGTTTGTCACTTGTCATCCGCTTTGCAATGAGAGAAAGAAAGAAAGAAACATTTATTGCCATGGACATCACAAAAGACAAAAGACAAAAGAGGTAAATAAAAAAAAAGCAAATAAGACAAAGGTGACTTAAAACATACAATGGAAGAGAAAGTAAACTGAGCAGTGCCACCCTGTCGCACAGCGATGTCCATCGCAATGGGACCCCACTCAGCATATGCCGTGGCCCCCGGTGAGGGAGGCCACGACGCTGGTTTTCAGTGGAGGGAAGTCAAACCTTAATTTCGAACTCCTCCTATGTTCTTCTGATTAATTTCGTTGCGGGTCCAATGACAGTTTAACTTTCCCCCGGGACAAACTTGACCTTCACTGGTTGGGTTTTTCGACAAAATGCTTGCAAAAAGCCGCGGCGTCTCCGCTCCGCGTTGAAACCGCTTGTGATCCGCCAGTGTGGCAAGGCTCTAACAGGAAATTTGTTTTCATAGGGGTCACTTAAAAATTAGGGATTGATGATGAAAACGGGCATGAGTCTGCCAGACTATAACTTAAGTTCTCAACTCACCCAGTGATACCGAATCCGTTGACCTGCATCTTCTCGTAGAACCAGGTCTTCTCAGACTCCGAGAAGCAGGCGCCCACGAATACACCCGTCTTCGTGTCCCGAAGCTCTTTGGGGTTCATACCTGATAACAAAGGTTATACGTTATTTATGTAGGAGTACTTACAACAGACTACACATTTTCAATTATTTTGCAAAATTGAACCCCTAATACCAGATCGTCGGTCCACCTAGTAGGAGGCCTGCCCACGCTACGTCTTCCAGCCCGTGGTCGCCACTCGAGAACTTTCCTGCCCCAACGGCCATCGTCTCTACGAGCTATGTGCCCCGCCCACTGCCACTTGATTTTAGCAATTCTGCGAGCTATGTCGGTAACTTTGGTTCTCCTGCGGATCTCCTCATTTCTGATTCGATCACGCAGGGAAACTCCGAGCATAGCCCGCTCCATCGTCCTTTGGGTGACCTTGAGGTGGACCGACGATCTGGTAAAGGTCGCGGGAAGAGCCTGGATGCGGGCAGCGCAGGACCGTTCATTGTGGAAAACCTTGGGGGAGGCCTTTGTCCAGCAGTGGACGTCATTTGGCTGAAACGAACGAACGAACGAACGAACCCCTAATGCCTTGATCACACGTACCGAGTAAACGGGCGAGACAGTAAAATGTTTACTCGGTCGAGACAGTTGGGTGAGCGAGTCACATACTCGAGCGCTCGGCCGAGCACTCGGCGTAATGTTCATACACACCGAGTACTCGGCCGAGAGCACTGTTTCGCCCGTTTACTCGGTACGTGTGATCAAAGCATAAGGGGGGCCGCTAGTTGTTTATAAATTAGAATAACATAATATTATAGGTAGGCTTTAATATTTGACGATCTAAGAAAACTGAAAATCACGCGGGTGAAACCGCGGGCAAAAGCTAGTTACCTACTATTATTCCTGTCAACAACTCCAAGTAAGCTAAATTGAGTTCAATAGTCCAACGGTCGACGTATTTACCAATGCATATTCACAAAAAGGAATAACTAATTACGAGTGTAACTAACTTGTACTCTAACTAAGTACATGTAAAATGTAAATCAATTACTAATTTACAATGTTCTCTGGTTCTTAATACGTAAACTAGTGGAACATAACTCGAGTAACTTCCAAACTTCTACTTGATAAAACTTAGACAACTTCGTAAGCTGTTGCATTAAAGTAACATTGTAACAAGATGTGCTTACAATATGCCAAAGAACACCTGAAGTATGTAAAACTACTTCTTAGAATGTTCAAGAAACTAAGAAATTGAATTTAATACATAACTAAAATGCTGGGTGAAAATTATAAGAAAATTGGAAGAAAAACAGAGCATATCAAAATCAAAATCAAAATTGCCATCTTAAATGAACGGTATAATATCGAGGTTTCGTCAGTACAGTTGCGAACAAAGGTGTTTGTGTAGTGTAGTTGAGTTGAGAGGTCAGATTATTGAAATAATAAAACGAACATTTTATTTTTTAAATGCATTTTAAAAATAATTTACATTACAGATAACAATGAGAGGATGACATTGCAAGGTGATGCCAGTCCAGTCTTAAATCCGTTGATATATGCTGCATCTGCCATGTTTTTGGCTGAAAGATTCTTCTATCTTGCAGTTTAGACTTTTATTACAGACCTCAGACAGTATTTTTGGAAAACTTTTACGCATGGTGGAGGAAGGGACGCTCTAGAGACTCAAGTCTAGAAGGAGTCACATGAACTCCAAGTTTTAAATCCGTTGACATCTGCTGACAATCTTTTTGGCTAGAAGATTCTTCTATCTTGCAGCTTAGACCTTTAGCTACAGACCTTAGACAGTATTTTTGAAACATTCTTACGCATGGTGGAGGAAGGGACGCTCTGGAGCAGTGGTTCTTAACCGGTGGTCCGCGGACCACTGGTAGTCCCTGGAGGCATTCCAAGTGGTCCACGATGTGCTTGCAGTCAAACTGGTTTTCACTAATTATGAGGTGGTCCCTGACAAGACAGAAATTTGGTAAAATGGTCCCTCATGACTTAAAGGTTAAGAACCACTGCTCTAGACTTTTATTACAGACCTTAGACAGTATTTTTGTGAAAATTCTTACGCATGGTGGAGGAAGGGACGCTCTAGACACTCAAGTCTACAAGGAGTCACATCAACTCCAGTTTTAAATCCGTTGATNGGACTGCACCAAATTTTCACCCATTTTTCTTTGAATGGATGACCCACTAACAACTATTAACTTACTGATATATTAGTGAATTTATACGAAGCGTGCGTGTATCGTGGTGATTTCTTAATAATGAGGTCTACTATACTCCACTACACTACCACTCAAGGCACTATTGATGAGTTACCACTAGCGCTAAAGAGCTTCTTATAGGTTTTAAACCTTTGTTTGTCACTTGTCATCCGCTTTGCAATGAGAGAAAGAAAGAAAGAAACATTTTTTGCCATGGACATCACAAAAGACAAAAGAGGTAAATAAAAAAAAGCAAATAAGACAAAGGTGACTTAAAACATACAATGGAAGAGAAAGTAAACTGAGCAGTGCCACCCTGTCGCACAGCGATGCCCATCGCAACGGGACCCCACTAAGCATAATATGCCGTGGCCCCCGGTGAGGGAGGCCACGACGCTGGTTTTCAGTGGAGGGAAGTCAAACCTTAATTTCGAACTCCTCCTATGTTCTTCTGATTAATTTCGTTGCGGGTCCAATGACAGTTTAACTTTCCCCCGGAACAAACTTGACCTTCACTGGTTGGGTTTTTATGGCGGTCAAGCTGTAGATACTGGCTACACAGGAGTTGCAGTGGTGGGAACGAGAGGTGGGAATATTCCCGTTTAGCGCTAAAGAGCCAAAATGTTAAAAATCTATGGCTGAGTTGCACCACTTATCTTTGACGGTAACTATAACGTTACCGATGTTTTTGTATGGCGTTTGACAGATTTTTGACGTTTGTCAACGTTAAAGTAAGATGGTGCAACTCAGCCTATAAAAAATCTATAAATAATCTAAAAAGCTTAAAAATGTTTAAAAAAAAACAACTGGGACTTTCAGTAGGCTGATGCCTGTTTTCACCATCAATTTCTAATTTTTAAGTGATCCCTATGGTAATAGATAAGGGCCTTGCCACACTAGCGGATTGCAAGCGGAGCGCGCGGTCGACAAAATGCTTGCAAAAAGCCGCGGCGTCTCCGCTCCGCGTTTAAACCGCTTGTGATCCGCCAGTGTGGCAAGGCTCTAACAGGAAATTTCTTTTCATAGGGGTCACTTAAAAATTAGGGATTGATGATGAAAACGGGCATGAGTCTGCCAGACTATAACTTAAGTTCTCAACTCACCCAGTGATACCAAATCCGTTGACCTGCATCTTCTCGTAGAACCAGGTCTTCTCAGACTCTGAGAAGCAGGCGCCAACGAACACACCCGTCTTCGTGTCCCGAAGCTCTTTGGGGTTCATACCTGATAACAAAGGTTATACGTTATTTATGTAGGAGTACTTACAACAGGAGAACCAGAGTGACTGACATAGCCCGCAGAATCGCTAAAATCAAGTGGCAGTGGGCGGGGCACATAGCTCGTAGAGCTGACGGCCTCTGGGGCAGGAAAGTTCTTGAGTGGCGACCACGAGCCGGAAGACGTCTGCCGTATCTGGTGAAGGTCGCGGGAGGCGCCTAGATGCGAGCGGCGCAGGACCGGTCTTTGTGGAAATCCTTGGGGAAGGCCTTTGTCCAGCAGTGGACGTCTTTCGGCTGAAACGAACGAACAAACTTACAACAGACTACACGTCATTTTCAATTATTTTGCAGAATTGAACCCCTAACTGGATAAAACGGGATCCACGAGTACGGAGTCGCGGGCGGCCTTTCGTTGGTTATAAATTAGAATAACATAATAATATAGGTAGGCTTTAATATTTGACGATCTAAGAAAACTGAAAATCACGCGGGTGAAACCGCGGGCAAAAGCTAGTTACCTACTATTATTCCTGTCAACAACTGCAAGTAAGCTAAATTGAGTTCAATAGTCCAACGGTCGACGTATAATTTACCAATGCATATTCACAAAAAGGAATAACTAATTACGAGTGTAACTAACTTGTATTCTAACTACATGTAAAATGCAAATCAATTACTAATTTACAATGTTCTCTGGTTCATAAAACGTAAACTAGTGGAACATAACTCGAGTAACTTCCAAACTTCTACTTGATAAAACTTAGACAACTTCGTAAGCTGTTGCATTAAAGTAACATTGTAACAAGATATGCTTATAAGGTAATATGCCAAAGAACACCTGAAGTATGTAAAACTACTTCTTAGAATGTTCAAGAAACTAAGAAATTGAATTTAATATGTACTTAACTAAAAATGCTTGGTGAAAATTAAATGAACATTGGAAAAAAAACAGAGCATAGATTACCACTCTTAAATTACGCTGTGAATTTTGGCGCCAATTTTAAATGGCGTTTGACGAAAAAAGAAAAACAACGAATAAAAGTGGCCAATGACTTTTTATTAGATCAATTTTCATTTCATTTTCATGGCTCAAATGCTCTATTAGCAAAACCTTATTTGCATTAGGTAGTTATTCAATTAAATATGCCTTTTCATTAACTACAGTAATAAACAGGAATACGAGTAGGTAATAAAAAACCACAAATTACTTGTAAGTCCGCGTTTTTAAAGGCTTTCTTTTTTCATCAAGCTTATTACGCCAACCTATTATTTTCGTTTCACGAAGTCACAAAAATGTAATGAAAATTACCAGTGGCGTGTGTAAATAGGTTCGTATTACACTCCTGAGTTCATCGTGAAACGTGTTAAGGGCGCTTTACACTTTTTTGGGATTGGAACTGGTTATTTTTCGTTTGTTTTATTTTGAAGTGTGTTAATTTTTGTTTTTTTTTCCTCGGAAAAGAGTTTGGTATTAGTTTTGGAAACTTTGTATAGACAACTAAATGAGGTTTTATTAAATTAAAGACAAACTTAAAAGTAATTTGGAGAAGTTTGTGATAATTCAAAAATAAGCAGTATTATTTTTTTTTTTACGAACTAAAATCACTTGCCTAAGTAAAATATATTTTCTATTGCACTCGACTTCGCACTGAGCATAATATTACTTCTTACTTCCAAGTATAAGCGACAGGACAAAAAAGTTCTTAGAAACTCTTAAACAGTTGCAATATAGGTTATTTTCCAACAAAAATGTGTACCTGTCGTGTCGACAAGCATAAACTTTGAATAGTCCATTCAAAGTTATTCGAAGTCGTTGGCGACTTTTGTATTTGATGCAACGTCTTCGTTCTAACTTAGATTATTGTTTGTAATGTAATATTTATAATTAAAAACAACGTTTAGTTCTTGCAAAGAAATTAGAGTGTAGTCTGGTATTAAACTTTATGAGCCATGGTGTTGACGAAATGAGGAATTTAGCGATAAATTGGTATTTTTCAAATTCAAATTTTTTATTGCATTTAAGAGTAGGCGCACACCGTTGATTTTTAGTTGTCCGATAGTTGTGCCCGATTTTAATTTGTATGAATAATCGGCCAAATCGAAGCCAGTCAGCGTAGTGTGCGTACTCCCATACATGCCCATACTGATCAACTGCCCGACTAAACTATCGGCCGACGAAAAATCAACGGTGAGCGCCTACTCTATATGTATTGCATTTTCGAACTGAAAGCAATCTTTTTGCTTAAAATGTCCGAGAGGATCAAACTGTTATCATTGGTCAGACATCTAGCCACCATACGATTTTTTTCTAATTTTTATTACTCCATTGAATCGACGACTTTTACTTGAAAAAATAAATAAAGAAAATCTCTAGAGCCGAAAATCCAGCAATGCCCATCAGGGTGCGAAAAAATAAAATAAAAACACGTTCTAAGGGCAGTACAATAATAATTATTAGAATTATTCCAACAAATTATTTTATCCTGATGTGGATTGGAGCCAGAATTGAGAAATTAATTAATTTTATTAATCTAAAAACAATGAGGGCTACCGTTTTTATACTTAACAGTTGGCACCCCTGGCGATTGACAGGACCTTACTCTACAGTGGCGCCATCTTGATGAGTGCAAATGCGATAGTCCTCCTACCACTTTAGCGCTCACCAGTTGGTGCCACTGTCTTCGCTACTAGCAAGTGACAGGACCTTACTCTACAGTGGCGCCAACTGGTGAGCGCTAAAACGATAGCCCTCATTGAACATGCATGTAAGGACAGTGTAAAGGGCCCTTAACTCCGGGCAAGGTTCCGATGCGGCTTACGTTTTCAATATCATGTCATTAACATACGCGCGTCAGGAACATACGTTTGAATAATTCAGAGAGCCGAACATACGTCATAGTGTAAGTGGGAGTAGTAAGCTTTGCTAAATATACGGGCTAAAACATTATTTGTAAGTTATAAAANTTATAGAAGTTAAAGCTTAGTCATAGTATAAATAGAAGTAGTAATTAAGCCTTCGTCTAAGAGTTATTTATGTCACTAACGTACACGGGTTAAAAGCATTAAGGGTCTATGCACATAGCGTTTTATAAACGCGCCAACGCGGCAACGGCGCGCTTTTTCCTACAAACGTCTATAGATAGGGTCGGACTTTTGTCTGTATTACTACAAAATCGCGCGTTGACGACGCGTTTAAAAACGACATGTCTGTGCATAGGTTCTTAAAGAAGCGAAAATGGGAACAGTACAAGTGAAAGTAGTAAGCCTTCTCGTAAGAATATATCGCGTCACTAATACAACGCTTATCAAAATCAAAAATCAAAATCAAAAGTATTTATTCAGTTTAGACCACAAGTGGCACTTATCATCATCATTATTCTAGTATAGCAGTTCAGTTTTGAAGATGACTGAGTTTCACCCTCCACTTCTTAACAGCAGTCCCAGTCCCGAAGTGATGGTAGGGCAAGCTATATTTGGGACGTGTAAGCGACCTGGAAAGAGCCTAAGTACTGAATAAATGATATTTTCATTAGATTTGAGATGTGTGTCAGCTATCTATCCTACTGTATATACTTTTACTGTGTACATTTGTTAATACACCTTTTCTGAGGATTACATGTTTATGTATTATCTACCTACCTGATATCGAAACTATTGAGAAAATACTATTTTCCAGCTTTTCTTTACTACCTTTATTCTGTCTAATATTGAGTAAAAACTAAAATGTCGTCGGGCGATGTCAGCGACTTTAGTTCATTTACGGATCTCCTCATTTCTGATTCGATCTCGTAAAGAAACACCGAGCTTAGCCCTCTCCATAGCACGCTGTGCAACTTTGAGCTTCTGTATGAGGCCTATAGTGAGAGGTCACGTATTATATTGAGTAAAAACTAAAATGTAAGGTAACAATATTTTTTCCCTCCCCGCTCCACACTTCACATCACCTCCTCCTAGTTCAGTTAAAATTTATTTTCTGGCTATTATGTTACCATTAAAATTCCGCAATTTGTTATAAAAGTAAACATAGTTAACAAAGAATACCTCATTAATGCACAATATAACGAATATCAGTTGTTTATCTTTGGAAATTCTGAGAAGTTATTCGCTCGTGAAGCCAACTCGATGTTTCAATAAAAAGCCCCAGTTTACCAAAGAAAACTCGGCAATACATCAATACAACCGATAATAGTGATGTCACGACGTGCATATCGATAGTCGTTAATATTAATTTAATATCTATTTGTCACATGATAAGAACGCTATAGAAGTGTTTTTAATCAAAGAATCAAATTTTCTTGAATTCTTTAATTTAAACAACTCTCCTCTAGGTTGCCTGGAAAAGATCGCTGTCGAATAGTCCGCCTAAATTGTTCCGTCTCTTTTTGTATACTTCTCTATTTTCTTTTCTTGCCTTGTGTAGTGTACAATAAATAGTGTGTTCTATCTATTTTCTATAACAAAACAATGTAGAAATAAATTCTGTCAAGAAAACTTGTATTTCAAATCTAGTCGCGAGCACATAAACCTTTACATTTTCGTTGCAAAATCACACCTAACACAACGACATAAGATGCCAAAGTATTAAGCCTGATGTGGTGTCTATACCAGATTTATTCTGCTTCTATATTCAAGTTGGAATGGGCCTTCTGGAAAATCGCCTGTCGTAGGTATCCCAAGATGAACACTCTGGTAATGTCTGTTGAAGGGGTGGGGCAGGGGGCTACGTTGTTTTTTAATATCGATAGAAATTAAGTTTAAATTTATCGATATTAGGACTAAAGAATTTATTTGAAGTAAAGACAGGAAAAGATAAAAAAAGTTAGTTATTTATCATAATAATTATTTGTTACGCAAGTAGATTCATTTTAATAGATAGGTTTTAAAAACATTAACAGATTTATGATTTAATAAAATAATGATTAAAACAAACTTAAGTTTGTTTTGACATTTTCCAGATTCTAACAGGTTTCCAGGTTTTGTTTGTAAAAAGCTAAAAGTAGGTAGGTAGTTTACCTACTGTCTACTCGAAATGAAATTATTTAATGCCGGCGTCTGTGTAAATAAAACGAATGAGTAACAATGAACGTAAACATCGATATAATCCATCGACTCCTCACAACTCTATCATGAATATTAAATGAACAAATTTAAATTTGGGCCGGGACTGGCCGAGAGACAATATTGAGTTATAATTACTCATAGCAGAAGTTTTAATGGATCCTGATAAAGTCTCCATCCTGAGATTGCGCTTGAGCAGGTAGGTATTTAGGGTCTAATGCTGGGAATTTAGATAAATTCAAGATTTGTGAGTTGTAAGGTTTTGCTACGCGGCCGTCTTGCAGATAACTCTTTACCGGATGAAACCGGTTTTGACTGGATTTTAGAGATTACTTAGGGATGTTTTTAGACATTCACAGTTGATACCATAAAATATTCAAACTTACGAGTATGAATTATTCATTTAAATTGCTTTTTCTGATGGCTGTATTATTTTCGAAACTCAAATAACAGAAAATACCTACATTAAAAGTAGTTCAAAATTTATTTTTCTTCATCTTTTAAACCAGTCTTTCCCAAAGTGGGCGATAACGCCCCGTTGTGGGTGATGCAGGCTTAAAGGGGGGCGGTAAGAGACCCAGAAAAAAAAATCGGGACGTTGTGTAGAGGCTTGGGAGGCGTCATCTACTAGAAGGACTCTTAGATACCGACTGAGCTCGACTCTTGACTACAAAAATGGGGGGCGCTAAAAAATAATTTATTCTCAAAGTGGGCAGTAGACTAAATAAGTTTGGGAACCGCTGTTTTAAACTAACAATTGAAATCATCCAGTTAGATATTTCTATGAAGAAAGAGAAGATTATTATAATTAGCGAGACTAATTTTAGGAAGTCTTATAAGAAATGTTTACCATCTTTTGAATAAGGAGGATATTATGTTTTTTCCTCCTCATTATTTTGTTATCAAGTTTAAATCAACCATTTTCAAGACATTCTTGATCTATTTGTATTTTTTATGAAACATCTTTGTTTTGTTTTGTTGAAAGGGTTATTGTCGAAACCCTTTGCCGGGTTAGTAGTGGTTTTGCACGATTTTCCTTCGAATGAAACGTCCTTTCAATAATATTTTTTTTAGTAGGCGTTTCACCCGGATTTATCAAAAGTATTAAAAACGGGTGCGAATCGACCCCTTTGAGAACTAGTAATCGCATACTACTAGTTCAAAACTACTACTTACCCGATTTGCGTCGATTCGTCGATTCGTCACGAAAAAAATAATGTGTAATTCGTCACACATATTAATTTGTACCAAATTGTCCAAATTATTTTGGAATTTGCCATTTGCTTATGAAAAACTTACTTTCATTGTATAGAACTTACCAAAGTGTGACGAAGCAACTTTGTGGCAAATCGACAATAATTCTGTCGATGGGTTTGGTATAGGTTCTCTTTTACCGAAAATATCTAGACTTCCACGACATCATAAAGGTAGCAGGAAGGCGCTGGACGCAAGCGTCTACCAACCGGGCAACATGGAAAGCATTGGGGGAGGCCTATGTTCAGCAGTGGCTAAGATGATGATGATGATGATCTAGTATTCTATGTCATTCATTTCTTTCTACCTATCCCTGAATAAACAATACAGGACGTATTCTATTTAATTAAATTAGAGCGAGCTCAAAAGATGGTCGGAATTGATCCACAGTTACGTGGGTTTCAATAGGTTGAAAGAAAATGTCGTGGAATTGTAAATCGGGCCTGCCCTTCCAGACCACTAAGGTTACAGATACCATTTTAGCTCGTGTGGACGTTTTTTTAAATCGCGAAATACCGAAATCTCTGAAATTGTAACACCTACAAACTTGTTTGGCCGGTAAATTCAAATTCATATTTTTATTGCATAAGTCGTAGGCTCCATAGTGTGTAAACATCCCCCTAATACCCCTAAGGGGGTAAAACGGGGTCCATGGGTACGAAGTCACGGGCGGCCGGTAGTTAATTTATATTCTAAAAAACAGGGGGTTACGTTCATCATCATCATCATCATTTCAGCCATAGGAAGTCCACTGCCCGATTAGCGCGACGGATTAGGCAAGCTGAAGTGGCAATGGGCAGGGCACATAGTACGCAGAACTGACGGCCGATGGGGCAGAAAGGTTCTGGAATGGAGGCCGCGTACCGGAAAACGCAGCGTGGGACGTCCACCTACAAGGTGGACCGACGACATCGTAAAGGTAGCAGGGAAGCGCTGGACGCAGGCCGCTACCAATCGATCAACATTGAAAGCATTGGGGGAGGCCTATGTTCAGCAGTGGACGTCCTATGGCTGAAATGATGATGATGATGATGAAGTCCACTGCTGAACATAGGCCTCCCCCAATGACCACGTACCGAAAAACGCAGCGTGGGACGTCCACCCACAAGGTGGACCGACGACCAGATAAAGGTAGCAGGAAGGTTCTGGATGCAGGCCGCTACCAACCGTGCGGAATGTGGAAGTCATTGGGGGAGGGTTACGTTAATTCGCCACAAAGTCGATTCGTCCCACTTTACAAAATTCCTTTTTATCAAAATAAACAATACGATATTATGCTGTAACAAAAATGTGTAGTCGGTTAGCCGTCATCTGGAATACAGAAGCTAACTTAAATTACAAGGTAAAAGTCAAGGTTATTTAAGGCGGCTCCCTGCAAAGCTCTCTCTTAATTTGCCTCAAGCATAATTACATGTTACAGCTTGAGCTAAAATCGTCGCGACGCTTACTTAGTCCCGTATTAGGGTCTGACACTCATAATTATATTGAAACTCAAGCACAGGGTTAAAGTCTGTGATTTCGAATTTGAAGTTCAAGAAATGAACAGTGAACTTCACCTTCTATCATCATTTCAGACATAGGACGTCCACTGCAGAATATAGGCTCCCCTAACCATTGATCGGTTGGTAGCGGCTTGCATCCAGCGCTTTTCTGCCACCTTTATGAGGTCGTCGGTACCTTGTGGGTAGATGTCCTACGCTGCTCTTTCCAGTAAGTGGGTATTTCACCTTATCAAGATTGCAAAACGGCCGTGCCACATATTTTGACTAAAGTGTGGATTCGGTTTGGTTAGGGCTTTTAGAGTTAGAGTTAGAAACTTGTCTCTACATGAGATCTGATTTTTTTCACACTAGCCCTAGGTAGACCGATTATTTCGTGAAGTTCGCGGGAGGTGCCTGGATGCGATTGACGCAGGACCGGTCATTGTGGAAATCCTTAGGGGAGGCGTTTGTCCAGTATTGGACGTCATTTGGCTGACACGAACGAACGCCACTATTATCAATCTATCTCCCTTGGCTTGGCAACATATGAAAATATTTTTAGCTTACTTGTAGGGGGGTCTATCCCAGCAAGTGGTCTCTCAGGCCTGCCCAATGACCGAGTGAGTCTAATTCAGCCGAGAGCCTCCGACTTTCGGATCAGATAAATTGGCCTCATTACTAACAAAGGGAGTCAGTGGTATCGGCGGAGATACTATAAAATTGGGGCTGACTTTACACCGTAGCGTGGCATTGTATTTTAAAACGGTTCAGTTTAAAAGGTTTATGAAAAAGTGTACTGGTGAACGCGAAAGTGTATTCTAATGTGGAGATCCTTTGTTATGGTATGAAAAAAAAATGTATTTTATGAATTTATAAACATTTTTTTCCTTAGTGACTGAGTTTGATTGTTGAAAGCTGTGACTCTTTTCAGCACTTACCTAATTGATTTAAGATTCGGCCAAACCAACGCGACCACACGCGATCACACGCGATCAGCCGGCGTGCAGCGATGGCGATCAATGCATTTAAGTCTGGTCGCCATCGCTGCACGCCAGTTGATCGCGTGTGATCGCATTGGTTTGGCCGAACCTTAAGGTTGTTTTCTTGAAATGTTATATTTTTTTGTCAATTTAAATGCAATTTTTTATAGTTCATATAAAAAGTAATCATTTTCACTTATTTTATAATGTTACTTTTTCAAAAATAAATCCTGGGGTCCGTCAGGCCTAATAGTGTAAGTATTTAAAAGGCGCGACTAGCTAAAGATTATTCTATTTTGCAATAAAATATATTATGGTGTGTTGTTTACTAAATTAGTTACGCCACGGTGTGACAGAAGAAACGCAAGGAGTAAGCAATATGGATGGTACTTATTAAACAGAAGGCGGTACCTGATCGGCCCATTTTTTGGCTCTTCACAGCCTGTGGGGCTGTATCGGTTACCTATAGTTTTTATAGTATTGGAAGGAATTAAGAATGAGTTTATTTAACTAGATTTAATAAATTAGGACTGGTTCGCTGAGCTGGAGAAAAGTTGTCAAATATTGGTTTTATTCCAAGAATTAATATCTACCTAATAGCCAAAGATATTGTAGCATGGCTACCTATCGTGTAAACTTATTGAAATAAGGCCGACATTAGTAATAAGTACCTACTAAAGCCTGGTCCGTGAGCACGTAGAATCCCGTCCAATGACCCCAAGCTACCCATCCCTGTCGCTCGCGCGTAATTATGTTGCTGTCGCGCTCGCACACTCACTGCGGGCGCCCGTCGCACAGTCGCGATAGCAACATAATTACGCGCGAGCGATAGGGATAGGTACCTTGGGGTCATTGGACGGGATTCTACGTGCTCACGGACCAGGCTTTACCTCTCACTTCCACTGTTTGCAATCCTGTAGCCAGGATGTACAGCAGAAGGAACAAGAGGTGGAAATAGTTACGTAAAACAAAGGCACTCACGAACGGTGGGTGTTTTGACTAGGTACACGGACCTGTCGTTCCCTCCTGCAACTCCTGTGTAGCCAGGATCTACAGCTTGACCGCCAATGAAAACCCAACCAGTGAAGGTCAAGTTGTTTTGACTGTCAAAAAACAATCTTACGAAATTTCGAGTAAAACCTTCAACAAATTGACTTACCAGCATCAATGACTGCTTCGTACGCCTTCTCCAGAAGGATCCTGCACATGGGGTCCATAGTGTGCGCTTGCTTATAGTGGACCCCGAAGAAAGATGCGTCGAATTTGTTGACATTGTTGATCTTGCCGGTTCTCTGAGGAATCTCAGGGTGGGCTAGCTTCCAGCGGCGGTCGTCGCCTGATATCAAGTCCACCTGTGGGTAGATGAGGATTTAGGTGATGTGAAATCTTTGACTTTGACTTCGACTTTTGAGCCCAGGCACGAAATGGTTGCGGTTATTAAGGTCTTGGTTGGTTTGCAGGTGGCACTGGTANCACTGGTATTAATGGCATTGTGATAATGTTTATGCATGTGTATTAAGTTTTACTATCAAAACTTAAAGATAAAAGCTTTCTGACAAGTGTGTTATAACCTTTAATCAGCTACCTATAATATAGTAAATAACCTAAAATTTATGCAACAAAAGTAAGTTCAATTTTATTACCCTGTTTAGGTACTAATAGCTACAGACACCAGAAACCAGATAGGTACAGATAAAAAAAAGTTTTAAAATAACTTATTTTTAATACCTTGTTGAAAAGATTTTCCTGCAGATGTATAACAGAGTCTGAATCCGGGAAGTATCCAGATACACCGGTGATGTAGATTTCGTCACCAGGGGGCGGGTGGGAGAGCCGGTGCCCTGACGTCAGCCTGTCCTCGGCTACTGTAGTTGGTGCCATCTGTGATTTAAAAAATGCATTACATATTTAGCACATGGCATGACGCGAAAGATTAGTTCAAATTCTCATTCATAGATGGCGCTATCCCAAGTTGACTCGCGGTATCATAAAATTTTTTGGGTTGAGAATAGTTTCAAGTGTTCTAATTTAAACTTTTAAAAGTATTTTAGCCTTCAAAACCTGTCTGGCTAGCTTATATCAAGTCCCTTATTTGCCTCTGGTAAATTATTAACGTGCTCCTGTGGTGGAGACCAAATGACCTGATGATGATAACGACGTCATGTTAGTCTTTAGGGAATTATACTTATTTGTGGGGAAATAAATAAATAATAATAAATATTTAGACCAATCATAGCATAGGCAGGTGCAGGCCGCCACCAACCGACCATTATGGAAATCATTGGGGGAGGCCTATGTTCAGTAGTGGACGTCCTGTGGCTGAAATGATGATGATAGCATACGCTGCTTGTAAGTGTAGAGCCATAAATAAATGAACAGTGTAAAAGTAATAGCTAATAATTATAATCAATGTTTTTTAACTTTACATTTCTCTATATGTATTAGTTATAAATACCGACTCAAAATAAACCGTAGTGAGTTTAAATTGAAGTCTATTTTACAATATTAGGCATGTTCCCTATTCATGGACTGGGATCGCGACCTCTTCATACAATGGCAGGAAACTTGAGGATATTCTTTAGAATAAATTTAACGATTTCCATTATTTTGAACCTTTATTACCGTATTATAAGCGATTGAATTGTAAATTTGTTTCAACAAAATAAACAAATAGCTTGGACTTTTAATTTTGGACGGTATTTTGTTGGAATATGTAAATTGGAACTGTAAAAATCTAGATTAATACAAAGCGAAGAGTTTATTTGTTGAGCGCGCTACTCTCAGGAACTACTGGTCCGATTTGAAAATTTATTTTTGTGTTAGATAGCCCATTAATCGAGGAAGGCTTTAGGCTATTAACATTACTTCACCCTACAGCCAATTAATAGAGGCGGAGCAGTAAAGAAAAATATTGCAAAAACGGGAAATATTATTCAAAATACCTACATTCACGCGTAAGAAAGACATATTCCACTTTGACCACCCGCTCAAATAGCACCTGCACGAATAGCACCTGGCCTATTCCACTTAGATCACCTATCGATATTTTGGGCAGATTTTTAAGTGGAATTACATTTATTTTTACGACATATTCCACTTAAGGCACCTACAACACAGCAGCCAAGTGCTGGCTGCTAATTTTGTTAGACAGGAAGTTATTAATTTACTAATTTAACCTTACAGAGCTATTTCAAAGTTTTTTTTTCGGCACTACCGAGAAAACTTTGATTGCGTAATATTGTTTATTTATTTATCACATATTATTATATGGTATTATATTTTATGTTAATTATATTTATTTATATTATATGTTTGTATGTATCTGTATATATGTATGTATATGTATGTATGTATGTAGGTATATGTATCTTAAATATTATATCAATTAAAAATTTAACTTCAATTTTAACTTCTACCCTTCTACCTCTACCTTCGCACTCACAGCTTTCTGCATAACCCAGGGGTCGACTGGCTGAGAATGCTTAAATAGCATTAAGTCCACCTTTTGTACTATTTTATTGTGCAATAAAGTTTTATAATAATAATAAAACTTTCAAAGACAGAAGTTTTTATGGCTTTAATAGTTTAGGTAAAATCAATGGTAGACAATAAATCACTTAACTATTATAAAGAGAAAAATTCCCAAATAATTTTACGCAAAAAAGCCGTTTTTGGGGATTTAAGATACTCTACCGCTAACTCTACTTTGACTGAAAATGCGGTAAATTGATAACAGGATTTCAATTAGATTGAAATATCTGTGTTTTCTGGAAGAAGACATTTCCTAGCGATTAGACCGCCTTAATTGTGCCGTTATATATTTTTTTTCATCTTTGTGTGTCATATAATAAAGAGAGAGTCGACGTATAGAATAATATCGTACAATTTACGGATTTGAACAGAATAAAAACGTATTATCTGTATACGTTTTTATTATTTTCTTGAAATTTTCTTCTTTGAAGTTTTGAAATCTTCTTCGATGAAATTTTGCTGTACCTACTTTTTTTCTTTTCCATTTTAACTCCTTTTAATGTGTACTTATTTTATTATTATCGGGCCATTTAGGCTCTTGCAACCCTCTCTAATTTACCAGAGGAAAATGGAGGATAGGGCATACATTCCCCATGCTGGCTAGTCTATTTGGGGAGGGTCTGGGCACTCGCTTACGAAGTAAAAATTTAACCAAAAATTACCAATGACTGATATAAGTCACATAAATAAATAAATAAATAGGCCATCTAATTTTTCAAATTACTTCCTGAATTGACATACAGTCATTCAACAAATACCTAACCGTTATATTCGACAGACTTTTTACAGAAAATATTAGGCAATCAAAATTCCAAATTATATCAAAATTGTCTTCCTTTTATATTGTCACTATAGTTATGGAAACATATAAAAAAACGAATCAATTAAGGTCATATAGTTAATTAATAGTCACTTTTTATAAAGATGAAAACAAATTAAAAAAGTGGGTAAGTATCTGTAAAATTCTTTCAATTACTGATTTGATCCACCGTAGTCTTAAGTCTTTAGCGTTTTCAGTAATTTACCGCGTCACTTCCCCATTACCTTCAGTTAAATTAAATTTTTCTTTTTAAAAAAACTGTCGGCACTCTTTTATAACACCTTACCCTTCCGCTACTTAATTCAGTTAACGTCATTTTTTACCATAAAATTTTCACCTCTACATTTTAAACTCAATAAATCTTATGTCAAAGTTTGAAAAGTTTCAAAAACCTGAAGAACTTACCTTTAAAATTTCACAAAATTTCACAACGTGGACACCGGCTGACACCCACTGTGCGTCTGTGCGATGCCCTCAACGAACATTCTTTATAAAATGGTCGATTTAAAAATTTCGAATACAGGCTGTCCCATTTTCAAACATTTGAAAATTATAAATCTCTTTAGATTTTTTATTGCATGGTTTTTATGCGTAAAAAGTATGGAAAATCGAAGGATCTTCGGGACTTTTGAAGCATTTATTTTTCTCTTCTGTATTATTAAGCATTGTCCTTACGAAACTGGGAACAATTTGATCTAAAAAGTTTAATTTTGACGAATTTTCAATTGTGTGAATCGATTTTAGGATATCTGCATCGATTTTATGATTTTTTATCTACCTGCTAAGATAATAAGAATAAGCAGGTACAGTCAGCGTCGGCCAATACGTTGACACCAACCTTATTCCGATTGTAACAAAAGTGTGTTACGAACTTTTTGGCTACTTTGAGTGTTACACGAACTATTTGACGCTCACTGTACTGAATCTGAACTCTATGACAACGATAGGCAAGTAATCTGTTCTTAGTAAGATGTTGAGCGACTCTACCAAAAGTTGCCTCAACTTAAAGCTAGGAAGCGATGCGCTTGGCACGTACTTCGAATGAGGATTATGATATCTGGATGTCACCAGCCCCCCTAGACAAGTTGCAAAATGTGACAGTTTTTATGTCGGAAGATGGTCGAAGTAGTATAGGGAAGCGCAGGCCCGGTAGTTTTGGAAATCGTTGGGGAGGCCTTTGTCCAGCAGTGGACGTCATTTGGGTAAAACGAACGGCGTTTTTATTGGCGGTCCAGCTGTCGATCCTGGCTACACAGGAGTTGCAGCGGTGGGAAGGAGAGGTATGCATATTCTGATTTTTAGACTGCAAAAAGTGACTTGCAAACTGAATGACCTAAAAACAAACAAGCCTGAATTAGCTTTATACGAGTTTATAAAAAATCCTCTTTTACCTATAAGGTAAAATAAGTTACGGAAACCTAGCTGTAACAACACTTTTGGTAACGAAAAGAACTTTTCATACTTCAAGCCAAGTCATCCTCTGGTTTGTATACAAAAAGGGGCACAAAGTGGTGATTTCTAACTAGACGTAAACACGTTATAATGGTAACCTGAAGGTATGTACTTATTTTTTCTTCAAGAGCACTTAGGCTGGATTACTTTAACTTTAACACACAAAAAGTTTGACTCAAACTCTATGCAAAAAATACCGGGTATGGTTAAAGTCACGGTTAAAATAAGGTGGTGAACTCAGCCTTAGTCAGTGCTTATTGCAGCGTTTCTTCTCAGCACTTTCCAAAATCAAAGAACTTTTAACACTAGCATATTTTTAGCTTACCATGCAGAGTTAACGGGACTTTAATATTAGTAATTTATTTTGTGAACATTAATAAACTTTAAAAAATGTTATCGATGGTAAAGTCATGACTTCATGAGCCATATAGAGCTCCAAGGTAAAATTTGACAATTTGGCAAGCACAATTCATGTAGTCCAAAAAATAACAGAATTTTTGAGTAATGGGTATTGCAGTTTTAAATAGAACACCCTGTGTGTAATTTAAATATATGTTGCAGTAAAAGTGTGAACTACAGTTACGTTAACATTGTTAATGACATTGTAATGAGATCGGCTCTTCGATTTAATTAGACGAGCGTTAACGGGAATAATGTATAAACTAACACAGCTGATCCAGGAAACTAATAATTTCTTCGCTGCTTCTTCTCAGCACTGGCCCTTTTATTGTCCTGAAGCAGTGGTAGGGTTAATACTTAGACGTGTAAAAGTGCTACTTACTTGCTTAAATAAATGAGTTTTATGAGCATCGTCGGTTTGTTCGATTCAACAAAGAACGCCCACTACTGGACTGGAAGTCCTTCAGGATTTCCATAACGACCGATTCTGCGCTTCTCTATACCTTGATTAAAAATTGTTTCTAGCAATAATGTGGATTTAAAACTACGTTTGAGAAAAAATTACTACCTTAGTAGGTAGAAAACTATAGGTACTAGTGTATAGTATTAATATTTCTATTTAGTCATGACTTCTACTATCTCACTCCGTATGTTTTGTGTTTCATTCCACCAAGAGACCAATTGGAAATGGAATTGCTTAGAAAATTCAATTCTTGCAACCACGATATGATCCCGTTTCCATGGAGTTGAGAAGACATAAAACGAAGAGCTATCGATTTACTTTATTGTAATTTTGTAAGTGGGCGGCAAATCATTTTAGCGCGTACGAATTTTAAGTCTCACGTAAACTAGTTTTATTTTTTCATGCATACCATTTTATCACGACACCACCGGTAATCTGGAAACTTCCCAAAATCCCCTATTTCGTAGTTTCCCCGCAACAATCATGGCATATCGGCGATTGTTTGTAAATGAGTTGTTTTTAGTAGATAGTCGCATGACCCATGTCACCGGCCGACTACATTATTGGCCATGCGCATGGGGTTGATAATCTGTTGTCGCCATAATAAAACGAGTCTTCTAGCTTGGTCCACGGGCCAAGTCGTTGGTTTGAATTATTAAATAGTGTGACTGGGCCCACCTCAAGATTCTAGAGTAGATTTTTGTAGATTTGGTGTATAATTTTAATTTCTTAAGCTGACTTGCACCACCTAACTTTGACCGTAACTATAACGATAGCCGGTGTTTTTTGTATAGAGTTTGACAGATTTTTGACGTTTGTTAAAGTCAAAGTAAGATGGTGCAACCCAGCCTTAGGCCCGGTTTTTTGATTCGTAGTTAAAATAACCAATGGTCAAGTTTGACAGATGTCAAATGACAAGTGGTTAAATATCAGAAAAAAATGTTTTTCGAACAATGGTTAGCTTGACTTTTAGTACATTTTTTAACTACTAGTTAACATTTTGTTAATATTTAACCATTAGTAGCAAAATTTAACAATTTGTTATTTTAACTACGAATCAAAAAACTGGGCCTAAGTTGATAAAACATTGAAGGTGGACCTAGTCACTGGAAGAATAAATATTTAAAAATTCAAATTTCAAACCACTGGAAGGCTCCATAAAACGATTGAATTTTCTGTTTTTTTCTTGTGATGTGGAAGTACTCGAAACCGCCTAATAACGTGGGCTATACGCACGCGGAAAGGAAAACTCATGTATGAAATAATGAAATGCGGCCCACTACAAAAGACGTCGAAGTTTCGAATGTTGCCATCCCCTCACGCAAAGCGAGAAGCCAGCATGAGTGCCGGTGACAGATAGACCCGAAACTACGTTAACAGCATGTCGGAATAGCCCTCCAGATCCGCACGCGTGTGAAAAAATGCACTTATTTACAGTTGCCTCCGCTAGTGTGGCATATGGGAATCATGTGCAAAACATGTTTGCATGCGATGGAGACTTGTAAAAAGCCTAGTCAATCAGTTGGGTCTTGCCTTAGCAATAACTTGAAAATAATCGAACGGATTTTCATGCGATTTTCATTAAATTCGTACTTAATATTGGTTCTCAATTTTGGGAAACTGGGAAGTTTTTGTGAATAATTTTGCCCCCGTAAGGAGGACGTCGGGGTTCAAATAGTGTGTTATCATCTACAGGGTGGAATTTTGTAATGCCACCTGGAGGGAAAGTACTCTTAATACTTTACAGCCAATAGGGGCGGAGCAGTAAAAAAAATGATGCAAAAACGGGAAATATTATTCAAACTATTTTCACACGTACTACGAACAACGAAGTTACAGCACAGGCACAGCTAGTTAACGATATTCGTAAACAGTTAAAAATATAACCAGTGTCAAGTGCCTACAATGTAAATGCTCATACGTACGGGTATTTAAAACGTAATGAAATCGGAATTAATTGAGTAAACACGTTTTTGTCGTAGGTCGTACCGATTAATTCTTTTTTACGTTAAAGGTCACTGTCAAATTTAGTTCCAATTTTTTTTTTGTTATTTTAACTATTTGTTTTTGTGGAACTATTGTACTATCGGCCACAGTTCCAGCTACCGTCCTTTCCAGTTGCCAGTTTCCGTTTTTTCTCTCGCTCTCATGAAATCTAAATATAAATAACTCAAAGGTGACTGACTGACTGACTGACTGACATAGTGATCTATCAACGCACAGTCCAAACCACTGGACGGATCAGGCTGAAATTTGGCATGCAGGTAGATGTTATGACGTAGGCATCTGCTAAGAAAGGATTTTACGAAACTCCACCCCTAAGGGGGTAAAACGGAATCCACGCGTACGAAGTCGCGGGCGGCCGCTAGTGGTGAATATTTGCGATCGAACGAGACGACATGACCGGAAATGGGTAGCTAATTTTGTAAACTCCTCCGAAACGGCTCGACCGATTCTTATAAAATTTTGTTTGTCTAATCAGGAGGTCTGAGGATCAGTTTTTTATCCACAACTAACGAAGCTCTTGGCTTGTATCTATTGTTAACTAATGTTCTTACCTCTAGGTGCAAAACTACGTTTGCTGGGTCAACTACCGAAATGATAAAAAAAACCTGATATAATACTTGCCCTTTTGCATTGAGCATAAAGGTCATAGCAGACTTAAATCAACTCGGAAAGGATTCAACATCGCCTCTCGCGCGCTATCAACCGCGAGGCGAGGCGTTTGGATAAGTGCGTGCAGTAGGAAGTTTCATACATCCCTTTCCAGGTTGATAAGTGTGCTACGTCCTCAACCGATCGATGTGTAACTTAGCCTGGATCCAGTAGAGTCTATAAGTCCTTTTATCGTGCTCACGTACAACCATTATGGTGGATCGAATGTCTCGATATGACTCGAATTTCCTTACAGATATATTTTATCTTTTTAAGTACACGTATCAGGTGTAGTTTAAGTGGTAGTGTGAGGTAGACATATTTGATGGTGTTTTCCTCCTTTCATAACTCAAGCAATTGAGCATAGCGTATTGTTTTACATTGATAGGAACATACTGTGGGGTGTAGTCACGGCTTAAGTTCGTTTCAGTCTTAGATTAATAAAACCTAGATGGATAGTCTTCATACAAACGCTTCGTCAAGAGTGAGGCAAAAATCTTATGTCATTAGTGTCAATTTTGTTGGGGAGTGTAGACAGTGAAGGCGATTTTCCCGAAAGTAGGGAAATTTTTAATACGTTTTTAATTATTTTATAATTAACAAAAACAAAACGCATCATGTACTTACTTATTTATTGAATTCAAAGTACCTACCTAATTACAATAAGATAAATCGACTTAAAAATCTCGATATCATAAAAAAAGGAAGTGTATTTGTAGGGCGAACAATTGGGAAACTTTTCTTGTTACTGGTATCATTCCCGTATTTAATTTTTGAAAGCCAAATTCAAGCAAAATACGCGTCGAATTGTAGTAGGTACTTACTTATGAACTGTAGGTAACATTGGTCACTTTCTTTCGTTTTTCTGATGTATTTAGACACCCTTTCACAGCACAAACCATCATAATTAATTAAAATTCGTCGGACGTGTTTACCAATTTTTCGTTTTGACAGTTCATGTGACGTATACGGGTGAGCCGTTCCGGCTCACTAAAAGCTGCCTCACCTTTCGTGCACTGACTATCTATCTAGGCTTTATTAATCTAAGGCAGCGATTCCCAAACTTATTTAGTCTACTGCCCACTTTGACAATAAATTATTTTTTAGCGCCCCCCATTTATGTAGTCAAGAGTCGAGCTCAGTCGGTGTCTAAGAGTCCTGCTAGTAGATGACGCCTCCCAAGCCTCTACACAATGTCCCGATTTTTTTTTCTGGGTCTCTTACCGCCCCCGTTTAAGCCTGCAGCGCCCACAAGGGGGCGTTATCGCCCACTTTGGGAAAGACTGATCTAAGGTTTCAGTCAAATGACGTCCACTGCTGAACAAAGGTTTCCACGACGTCCGGTCCTGCACTGCCCACATCCTACCATCGGTATTTCCTACGATCTTCACTAGATCGTCGGTCCACCTAGTGGGAGGTCTGCCTACGTCTTCTAGTTCGTGGCTCGTAACACACGTGTATCGTTTATTCATTTTGCAACATGCCGCGTCTGTTTTATTTAAAACTAGCTTTCCGCCCGCGGCTTCGCCCGCGTGGAATTTTGTCTGTCACAGAACAACAATATCGCACGCGTATTTACTCACCGTTTAGACCTACCCTGGACTACGACAAAATTTTTAAAACCAAGATCAGCTCAATCGGCCCAGTCGTTCTCGAGCTTTAATCAGACTAACGAACATCAATTCATTTTTATTTTATACTAGCGGCCGCCCGCGACTTCGTACGCGTGGACCCCGTTTTACCCTTAGGGGTGAAGTTTCGAGTTTTTTAGGGTTTACCCGGAAATTATTCAAACTTTTCTCGCTGTAAAAACCATCCTTGGACTTCAACAAACATTTAAAAAAAAGAATTGGTAAAATTGGTCCAGGCGTTGTTGAGTTATGCGCTTACCAACACATTTTGCGATTCATTTTTATATTTTATATAGATTAAACCCAGTATTTTTCCTCTGCTGGAATGTTTCCAGCCTCCTTTGGTTTTTGAAGCTTGTTTAATTTGAGTGCTAATTAGTACGGGCTTTAGCAATCCGCCAAAGACTCGGCGTACCTTTGTACAGAACGCATTGACTTGCAACAAAATTATGATTTTTTAAAATTTTCATACTAACGGCCGCCTGCGACTTCGTACGCGTGGATCCTATTTTAACAGGGGTTAAAATAGGGTCTTAGTGAGCACCTACGTTCTAAAAGGAACACCCATGCAAAATTTGAGACTTCTAGCACTTGTAGTTTCTGAGATGAGTCAGTCAATCAATCGTCTTTCGCTTTTATAGATATAGATTTATATACTTAAGAAGGCTCAAGGTCACTCAAAGAGTGATGGAGCTATCTTCGGAGTTTCAGAGAATTAGAAATGAGGAGTTCCGCAGGAATACCAAAGTGACCGACATAGCCCGCAGAATTGACAAACATAAGTGTCAGAGGGACACATAGCTCGTAGTGCTGATGGCTGCTGCGGCAGAAAAGTTCCCGAGTGGCGACCACGGGCCGAAAGACCTAGTGCCCTCCTACTGGTTAGGGGGCGTCCATTAAATCTCATGAAATCTCACCAAGGTGGGTTAAAAATTATCCAAAATTGTCTCACGTAATTAATGGACGCCCCCTTATGTAGACCGACGATCTGGTGAAGATTGTGGGAAGTACCTGGATGCGGGCAGCTCAGGACTGGTTGTTTTAGAAATCCTTGGGGAAAGTCTTTGTCCAGCAGTGTACCTCATTTGGCTAAAACGAACGAAATGTACTATCGGCAACAGTGTTAACTGCCCATTGCCAGTCATGTCATCTCGTTCTATCGCAAAGAATCACCATTTGATTAGAGCGAGAGCAAAAACGGAAATGGATAGTTAACAGTGTGGCCGTGTGTACCTACCTATCTACTAAAAATCGAATTGTTATACCTAAATACACTCATCATCATCATCATCATTTCAGCCATAGGACGTCCACTGCTGAACATAGGCCTTCTCCATGTTGATCGATTGGTAGCGGCCTGCGTTCAGCGCTTCCCTGCTACCTTAACGATGTCGTCGGTCCACCTTGTGGGTAGACGTCTCACGCTGCGTTTCCCGGTACGCGGCCTCCACTCCAGAATCTTTCTGCCCCATCGGCCGTCAGTTCTGCGTACTATGTGCTCTGCCCATTGTTACTTCAACTTGGTAATCCGTCGGGCTATATCAGCGACTTTAATATGCATATTATGACTATAAATACACTGTATAGCATTAATTCTAAATCCCTATCCCAATTAAGACCTAGTTCTAGATCCTAAGATCTAGGAAAACGTAATTCCTAATTAGTAATTAATTTGTACCAAAAGGTCAAATAACTTCTTGATCCGTTAGGGATTATTTTTGTATTGCAGTAACAAGCAAAAAGCAATCAGTGTTCTTATTATAGTCTTAATCGTAGATTGATAGAAGGTCTTATTATTTAGTCTTTTACTGTATTTCTTATCTTATTTGGGCATAAGAAACATGTTTTCGTAGGGTATCGCTAACTATTTTATAATGCGAATAGATAGGGGCTGGAATTCGTTGCCTTCTGATATCTTTCCCAAACAATATTATTATAATCTGAGCCTCTTCAAGGCGAGAGTGAATAGGCACATAAGCCTTGATCACACGTACCGAGTAAACGGGCTAGACAGTGCTCTCGGCCGAGTACTCGGTGCGTATGAACATAGCGCCGAGTCAGCCGAGTGATCGGTCGAGTGCTCGGCCGAGCAAAGCAGCGAGACAGTAGCTCGACGTACTTGCCCTAGTGTCCACCTTCCCGCTTCCCCACACTGTCTCGCTCGCTCGCTCGGCAGGTCTGAACGTGCTCGTGCACTGTCTCGCCTCTCGGCCAAATGACTGACGTCACGTCCACAGATTAGAGAAAAAATACCAATCGAATTGAGAGCCTCCTCCTTTTGTTGAACTGTGCTAATTTCAAAACCCGTGTGAACAGCTACTCGCTTACATTACTGTCTCGGCCGAGTAAACATTTTACTGTCTCGCCCGTTTACTCGGTACGTGTGATCAAGGCTTATGAAGGCTTTACAGGGCAGGTAGGTACAGTCAGCGTCCAATAGTTCGTGACACCCAAAGGGGCCAAAAAGTTGACAACACAGCCTTATTTCAATGAGGGCTATCGTTTTTATACTTAACAGTTGGCACCCCTGGCGATGGACAGGACCTTACTCTACAATGGCGTCATCTTGATGAGTGCAAATACGATAGTCCTCCTACCACTTTAGCGCTCACAAGTTGGCGCCACTGTCTTCGCTACTAGCAAGTGACAGGACCTTACTCTACAGTGGCGCTAACTGGTGAGCGCTAAAACGATAGCCCTCATTGTAACAAAGAAGTGTTGCGAACGTCATTGGCTACTTGGGGGTGTCACGAACTATTTGATGGTGATTGTACCACCATAGACCGCATCATGTGATTAATATTTACGACCAAATGGAGCAATTACCTATCTCTACTTTTTATAAAGAGTAGTTATTATTGTTTAAGCTAACAAAATTTACCCTGGCTTGCACTGTACTATCTTACTCTTAAACTAAAACAAATCAAAGTCAAAAGTCTGTCAAAACTGCACAAAAAGCACTGCTGAGGTACACAACTGCGGCTTAATATTTTATTTTTTTTTAGAATTTTTTTTTTAAATACTATAATGTGTAAAAGTCTGTTATTTAATTTTTGCTGACAAATAAAGTTTTTTTCTTTCTATTCGAGTTAAATTTTTCCTTTTGTTCAAGTTACATAGTAAAAGTCAAAAGCCAAAGGCTCAAATACGAGAGAGCACGCACTCTCGTTAACGCGCACCGTTACGTTTTATTCCAAAGTGTATTTACACCATCCGACTTTTTTATCAGCAGTGTAATAAGTTACCGAGGAACCAGATGCAGGTTAGCGTACCATCCTTACATTGTCGACATTCCACCAGCTCGCACAAGCGTTTCGATAACTCTTTTATAATGCGAACAACTAGGGACTGGAATTCGCTGCCTATTGCTGGCTCTGTTTGTATTATTATTATAAAGAGCTGTGGTTTTCTGAATAAAGAAAAATAAAATAAAAATAAAATACTGTCTCGCCCGTTTACTCGGTACGTGTGATCACAGTGTGGGCAGGTATAGGGTTGCCAAGTCCTAAAACACAAAAGCCGGACTCTGTGCTTCATTTGGCCAGACATTTTACCCTAAAAGCCGGACATGTCACGGGGGGGGGGGGGTATTAGTGTCATAGCTTACGAGTGAATTCTATTATTACCCAACATCCTGATGCGTGCGCTTGATATTATTCTGTAGCTCGACTTTCACCTGGCGCGGCAACCACATAAAAAGCCGGACAGGCCGGACAAAACAATTTTTGGCCGGACAAGACCGTAAAAAGCCTAACATGTCCGGCTGCAACCGGACACCTGGCAACCCTAGGCAGGTAGGTACAGTCAGCGTCAAATAGCGTTCGTGACACCCAAAGTGGCCAAAAAGTTGACAACACAACCTTATTTCAATTGTAACAAAGAAGTGTTGCGAACGTCATTGGCTACTTGGGGGTGACACGAACTATTTGACGCTGATTGTACTGCCATAGACCGCATCATGTGATTAATATTTACGACCAAATGGAGCAATTACCTATCTCTACTTTTTATAAAGAGTAGTTATTATTGTTTAAGCCAGTGGTTCTTAACCGGTGGTCCGCGGACCACTGGTGGTCCCTGGGGGCATTCCAAGTGGTCCACGAAGACATCGTAATAAACAAGTGACGTGACGTGATGAGTCGATTCAACACAACACAAAAGGCGCACAGTGGGTAAGAAATTGATCTCCCCTTTCATAGGATTTTGAAAAAAAAGTGGTCCCTGACAAGACAAAAATTTGGTAAAATGGTCCCTCGTGCCTTAAAGGTTAAGAACCACTGGTTTAAGCTAACAAAATTTACCCTGACTTGCACTGTACTATCTTACTTGTAACTAAAACAAATCAAAGTCAAAAGTCTGTCAAAACTGCACAAAAAGTACTGCTGAGGTACACAACTGCGGCTTAATATTTTAAAAATTTTTTAGAATTTTTTTTTAAAGACTATAATGTGTAAAAGTCTGTTATTTAATTTTTGCTGACAAATAAAGTTTTTTTCTTTCTATTCGAGTTAAATTTTTCCTTTTGTTCAAGTTACATAGGCAAAGTCAAAAGCCAAAGGCTCAAATACGAGAGAGCACGCACTCTCGTTAACGCGCACCGTTACGTTTTATTCCAAAGTGTATTTACACCATCCGATTTTTTTTATCAGCAGTGTAATAAGTTACCGAGGAACCAGATGCAGGTTAGCGTACCATCCTTACATTGTCGACATTCCACCAGCTCGCACAAGCGTTTCGATAACTCTTTTATAATGCGAACAGCTAGGGACTGGAATTCGCTGCCTGTTGCTGTCTTTCTCGAACACTATTCTCCGGGCCTTTTCAAGGCGAGAGTGTACCACCTAATTCAGACACAGAGGTCCCAGATTCGAATCCCAGTGCGTGACTCATTGGGAAAAACAACGCTAAAGAACGTAGCTTATCAACCCGGTTAGGTATCGTAACCGTATCAATTCTTTGTGTGAAGAAACTCTATACTACAACACTCACTTATCCGCACTCGCGGTTAGGGTTGCCAGGTAAAAGTCCGGCTTTGGCCGGATATGTTTGGCTTTTTACGGTCTTGTCCGGCCAAATATTGTCTCGTCCGGCCTGTCCGGCTTTTGTTAGGCTTTTGCTGCGCCAGGCGAAAGTCGAGAAACAGATTAATATCTAGCGCACGCATTAGAATATTGGGCAACCTATGATGATAGTACTCACTCCTGAGCTATGACACTAATCCCCACCGTGACGTGTCCGGCTTTTAGGGTAAAAAGTCCGGCCAAATGAAGCACGGAGTCCGGCTGTGTTTAAGGACCTGGCAACCCTACTCGCGGAACTCNATTTTGTGCCTCTACACTGCAGTTCGGATTGCCATGTAAGCTATTTTATTTTTGTAAATTTTGTATTTATTTTTCATGGGGTATTTTTTTTATAATATTTTATGAAAATTATTACACAAATGGAATCTTAACTCGATACCTATTAACACCTTAATGGATCGGACGGTGTTTCCGTTACATATTGTATAGATTAAACCCAGTATTTTTCCTCTGCTGGAATGTTTCCAGCCTCCTTTGGTTTTTGAAGCTTGTTTAATTTGAGTGCTAATTAGTACGGGCTTTAGCAATCCGCCAAAGACTCGGCGTACCTTTGTACGGAACGCATTGACTTGCAACAAAATTATGAATTTTTAAAATTTTCATATCAGCGGCCACCTGCGACTTCGTACGCGTGGATCCTATTTTAACCCCTCCTTAGGTTTGATTTAGAAAAATCCCGTCTTAGTGAGCACCTACGTTCTAAAAGGAACCCCCATGCGACTTCTAGCACTTGTAGTTTCTGAGATTTCGTGATGAGTGAGTCAGTCAATCAATCATCTTTCGCTTTTTTATATGATTTAGTTCCAACGAGACACAATTTCAACGGGACACATTTTCAATCAGACACATTCCCACGAGGACACATTAATTATTGTATCATCAGTTAAATGTTTTAATGAAAAAAAATAAAATAAAATGTGTTAATTGTCATGGGCATGGGTATGTATTCGTCTGCCGTTTGGTGTAGTGGTTCAAAACGGACTACTATGCCGAGAGGTCCCGGGTTCGATTCTCGGCCGGGCAGAAATTGAAATGATGCATTTTAATTTCTGTGACCGGTCTGGGTGTTAGACTATCTATACTTATAATAAATCTGTAGAGAGAGGTAGAGAGGTCAATTCAGTACATGAAATATGTTTTCAAAATAACTATCAGGGGGACTATATATAACTAGTGAATGCCAAAAATGCAATCAGTAAAATTTTTGTCTGTCTGTCTGCATATTCCTTATAGAAACAAAAACTCGACGGATTTTAACGAAACTTGGTACAATTATTTTTCATACTCCTGGGCAGGTTATAGTATACTTAGGAGTATCCCACGGGAACGAGAATTAGCGGGAAAATCCTTTTGTATGAATAAAAATCTAAACCGCTTAAGTTAGACGCTTAAAATTTGGCATGCAGGTACCTTAGTAAACTTAAAGCTTAGTTACAACAGGATATTGCAAAATTCCCACGGGAACGGGAGTCAGCGGGAAAAAACATTTGTATGAAAAAATCTAAACCGCGTAAGATATGTAGATGAAGGGGGTAATAAAACGGGATCCACGCGTACGAAGTCGCGGGCGGCCGCTAGTCTTTCCATATCTGAGATCCGAACAGAAATGGAGAGACAGACGGCTAAACTGGACACGGCGGCCACCTACGCGAGTGTTGCGGCGGCTGTGCCGCCCCAGCACTCGAGTGGGAGGTCACCAGTGACGAAGACACTTCACTCAGTCATAGTGTCCTCGGAGGACGTTTACGACACCGGGGACGCTGTGCTGAGTAAAGTGAGGAAGGCTGTTAATGCGAAAGAAGGATGGGTCAAGGTCGAGCGGATCCGAAAGGCGAAAGATCAAAGGATTATCATGAGCTGCGGATCCAAGGAGGAGAGAGCTAAAGTGAAGGCCAGGATAGAGAGTGCAGGCGATCGGCTCGTCGTCGAGGAGGTGAAGAACAAGGACCCGCTCCTGCTCCTTAAGGATGTTCTGTTGCTCAACAGCGACGAGGACATCCTTAAGGCAATCAGGAGCCAAAACAAGGACTTGTTTCGCGACCTCGGCGACGGGGAGGACCGTCTGCAGATTAAATTCAAGAAGCGCGCCAGGAATCCGCACACTAACCATGTGGTGGTCGCCACCTCACCCGCCGTTTGGCGGAGAGCCATTGACAGCGGTTCCCTGCATGTGGATTTGCAGCAGGTCAGGGTCGAAGATCAGTCCCCGTTGGTCCAGTGTACGAGGTGCCTTGGCTACGGCCACGGAAAACGCTTCTGCACTGAGACAGTCGACCTGTGCAGCCACTGCGGGGGCCCGCACCTCAAGACCGAGTGTGCGGACTCGAACACTATTCTCCGGGCCTTTTCAAGGCGAGAGTGTACCACCTAATTCAGACACAGAGGTCCCAGATTCGAATCCCAGTGCGTGACTCATTGGGAAAAACAACGCTAAAGAACGTAGCTTATCAACCCGGTTAGGGATCGTAACCGTATCAATTCTTTGTGTGAAGAAACTCCATACTGCAACACACACTTATCCGCACTCGCGGTTAGGGTTGCCAGGTAAAAGTCCGGCTTTGGCCGGATATGTTTGGCTTTTTACGGTCTTGTCCGGCCAAATATTGTCTCGTCCGGCCTGTCCGGCAGTGGCGGCGTAGCATGGCTTGGCACCCGGGGCGATCACCCCCCGTCATAAGTCCTAAGGCACCCCCTGGTACCCCCCCAGAATTTTGGGGTGAACTAGCGATTCAAAGATTGAAAGACAATCGCACCCCCCACCCCCCCGTATCATGACATAGACCGCAGACTTGCCATGCAGATGCGCCAGTGAGTACTAATCTGCGCGACTTGTGTCACCCCTTGATGCTTGGCACCCGGGGCGGACCGCCCCCACCGCCCCCCCCTTACGCCGCTACTGGTCCGGCTTTTGTTAGGCTTTTGCTGCGCCAGGCGAAAGTCGAGAAACAGATTAATATCTAGCGCACGCATTAGAATGTTGGGCAACCTATGATGATAGTACTCACTCCTGAGCTATGACACTAATCCCCACCGTGACGTGTCCGGCTTTTAGGGCAAAAAGTCCGGCCAAATGAAGCACGGAGTCCGGCTGTGTTTAAGGACCTGGCAACCCTACTCGCGGTTGACAGCTCGCGAAAGGCGATACGGTGTTGATCCTTTCCGAGTTAATTTGTGTGCTTCGTCCTTAAATCTGACCGTGTAAATCCCGCCTGGGCAACAATAAAAACGTACAATGTACGGTAAGTGTTATCGCATCTGTGACGTCACACGTAAAGAGGCGTTTCATACGCCTCGTGGTCATCATATCGCATCTTTTTATTATTATTTTTATCTGAAAAGGTAAACACATAGTAATGGAATAGTAAAAAACCTTCTAAAACGTATAGGATGGCCGATGGGTGCCACGATATCTTATCGAGGCATTATAATAATATCGATGTTAGAAGCTCTTCTAAATCGCTATAATGTAAGACTGTGATTTATAGTAATAATGATGTAGATGATAAACATTGATAAGTTTAGTAATACTAATAATATATTATCTTCTATTTTCTTAATAAAAATTAATGTTGCTATTAAACGCAAAACTTGAGAACGGCTGAAATTTAATTAATGACAGAAAAAAAACATAAAAATTGCGTTCTGTAACAGAATTAAATTTACGTGGGCGAAGCCGCGGGCAAAGATAGTCTTGAAATAACTATACAAGACCCAGTTCCAACTATTGATTTTCTTTCTTTGTAGTACAGAAATAGCTAAGATAGGTATTTGCTATGAAATCATAGCGCTGTCTTTTGCCCGGGACAGGCGCATTCCCACCACGTCACCCGGGCAGCGAGCATCCGAGTAATTTGAGGCCCGGGCACAGAGTATAAACTGTACAGCCAGTACATTGAAAGATTACGATGTACATCACTTACTTAGTTTAGAACAAAGAAAGTATACGGAAAAAAGACAGAAATAGCACACACATATTACAACCGCTACCAACCGGGAAAAATGGAAAGCATTGGGAGAGGCCTATGTTCAGCAGTGGACGTCCTATGGCTGAGATGATGATGATGATTACAAGAAAATAAAAAGTAAACTGAGCAGTGCCACCATGTTGCAACAGCGATGCCCAATGGAACTCCACTCAGCATACCGTGGCCCACGGTGGGGAAGGCCACGACGCTGGTTTTCAGTGTGCCCCATGCCGATAAGTGTTTTTTGTATCATCCGGTTTTATCCTTAACTAAACTAAGCTTTTCATAACGACCGGTCTTGCGCTGCCCGCATCCAGGTTCTTCCTGCGACCTTCACCAGATCGTTGGTCCACCTAGTAGGAGGCCTGCCCACGTTGCGTCTTGGGGGAGGCCTTTGTTCACAAGTGGGCGTCATTTGGCTGAAACGAACGAAACTAAGCTGTTGATACAGACATTGTTTGTTACGCCCACAATTGGAAATGTCAAACCATATTTTCGTCCATAGAAAAAACGAACAGTTTTACCTTAAGATGAAAATTTTCCGGGAGATTTCCGGAAGGGAGGGAGATTTCCATTCATGAGTTGCTCCATTAACCATTCACGCGAGACTGAACGAACAGCAAATTTATTCTAAAAAAAACCGGTAGATTCGTTAGGGTTGTATACCATAAGACCCGGTTTCCACCAAAGCGAAGCGGAGAAGAGTTGGACAGTCAAATTTTTGTACAGAATTTAACAGCAGCAGCGGCGCGGTGCGGAGCTGAAAATATGGAAATAATAAAATCTGATTGGTTATTTAACACATTTCTCTGCTCCACTCCGCTTTGGTGGAAACCGGGCCTAATGCAAGAATTGAAATTGAAGTGCTTGAAATTTCTAAAATACGTATAGTCTGGTCTGCGAGCACGTACACTGGGGGCGCCCGTCGCACAGTCGCGACAGCAATATAATTACGCGCGAGCGATAAGGACGGGTAGCTTGGGGTCATTGCACAAAATTCTACGAGCTCATAGACCGGGCTTTAGTAACTGCTACAGTCTCAAAGTTGCATGTATGTCCTGAAATTTTATGGTGGGTATACTGGTCTCCTCTAGCTATGTCCCGTGCCCAACCTTTGCCGTTAGGAATTCAAGCAAACCCGCATAAAGGCTAGCCTATTAACAAATTGCTGACACAGGTTATATTCGGGATATTTTCGTTGCCTTTTATAATAATTTCATTTATATTTTACTAAGTTATTAAAATATTCGCCTCGCACGAAAAACTATTGATTCTCACGCCCGTATTCACAAACGATGCTTGCTTAAGTGATGCAGCAAATAGAACGCACAGCGTTGAATAGAGCTCAGTAATTGGTGCGTGTGTCACCCTATGCGTCCACGCGCACTGTGAGACCTCACAGTAATGTTTGTGAATACGGGCGTCAGTCATATCGCTACTTCCCTACTATAGATATTTATTTTAAAAATTGTTTTTACCATCAATCCCTAATTTTTAAGTGACCCCTATGGTAACACTTATCAGGAATTTTGTTTTCAAAGGGGTCACTTAAAAATTAAGGATTGATGGTGAAAACGGACATCAGTCTCTCTGTTACGCTTTCACGCCTAAACCACTAAACCGATTTTAATGAGATGTAGAAATAGTTTGAGTCCCGCCTGGGAAAGGACATAGGTAGTTTTTATCCCGGTTCGTGAAACAGGGACACGCGCGATAAAGTTTTTCTATGACAGACAAAATTTCACACGGGCGAAGACGCGGGCAAAAGCTATAACCTCCTGTCATATATTCTATACATCGTGGTATCTACTTTTGTTCTATGACTTTTAAAAATGTGCATTTTTTTTTTATTGTTCTATACAAATTAAATCGGTTGTTTGATAACTTTGTACGGGAAGATGAGTTATTTTTATGTTAAAGTCATAGAACAAAAATGTTTTTCACCGTGATGTGTGGTACATGCGGTAGTAAGGCTGTCCCTGATTTACGGGACACCCTTTATAATGTAACAAATCCTGGAATATTTCTTTGACATAACAATTTATTGTGGCCAAAAGAAATACAAGTGGGCCGTAAATATAGACATCGGGGAGGGCGGTAAATCACCCGAGACAAATGCCGGGCGATATATTATTGCCGTGACCTGCAACCNTTGCCGTGACCTGCAACTAGTATTAACAGAATAATACCACTACTCCTATTTTCTGGAGCGTTTCCACGTACTTTCAACGTTTATATTGTCCTATATCAGTGGTTCTTAACCTTTAAGTCATGAGGGACCATTTTACCAAATTTGTGTCTTGTCAGGGACCACCTCATAATCATAATCGGTCAAAAGTAAACCAGTTTGACTGCAAAAATCAGTTAAAAGTGGTTTTGACTAAGGCGAGCAAGTGCACTTCGTGGACCACTTGGAATGCTTCCAGGGACCACCAGTGGTCCGCGGACCACCGGTTAAGAACCACTGTCCTATATTATGTATAGCCAATATTATGTGTCCCGTGGTGGTAGTGGTAGGGTACCTAAGCTTTATTGGGACATGTGTTCGTCCGTTCGTTTCAGCAAATGACGTCCACTGCTGGACAAAGGCCTCCCAAAAGGCTTTCCACAATGCACGGTACTGCGCTGCCCGCATTCAGGCTCTTCCCGCGACCTTTACCAGATCGTCGGTCCACCTAGTAGGCCTGCCCACGCTACGTCTTCCAGCCCGTGGTCGCCACTCGAGAACTTTTCTGCCCCAATGGACATCGTCTCAACGAGCTACGACATAGGATAGTTTTATCCCGGTTTTTGAAACAGGGACGGACGCGATAAAGTTTTTCCGTGACAGACAAATTTAAAAAGCTAGTTTCGATTCTAGGAAATTCGATTTTTGTCAAGTTATTTAAAATCTATGGGTCACTTTCAAGTTCTTATACAGGTTGTTAGGTAAATGGGTATATGAGCCGACACTAGCCCATGTTAACATGGTCATATAAATGGTATGGTGAAGTCAGAAATTTGATAATCATCATTTTAATTTTTTTAATTTTCATACAAAATAAATTTTATAAAATCTGATTTGTATGAAAATTAAAATGAAGATATCAATTTTCTGACTTCACCATACCATTTATATGACCATGTTAACATGGGCTAGTGTCGGCTCATATACCCATTTACCTAACACCCTGTATTATTATAAGTACTTGAATAATTTATTTATTTAAATTACTTATTTGATTATTTTTGTATCACAATTGCGAACGGATCTTCGAATACTGAAATAATTTAATTGAATTATCGATTTCGATAGAAACCAATCAAATAATGTAGTGGAGTACAAAAGGACAGTCTTTCGTATTGTCTACGCTCGTATTGTGGTTCTGGCTCAGTGTGCCTACCATGAGTTTACGTTAGGTGTGCTCGCTAGCGACTACGTAAAAAAATGACATTTAAATGTATGACATATTGTGCAGCGCCCCTAGCGGCTACTTTCAAGAAATAAAATCTTCATAGAATTTTTTGACGTATTCGCTAGCGAGCTCACCTAACGTAAACTCATGGTAGGCACACAGATCATAGAAGGGAATAGATGTGAAACGGGGGCGTGGCGCGTGTCTCCGCGATATGCCCAGAAACGAACATCGGCAGCGTAGCTAGGTTAGTCGCGATTCAGTCGTACTAAGGAAATGTTCTCCTATATTTTGGATAATGCGTCGTTACGTGCAATAAAACAAGTGAAACGAAGAACTACAGGAACAATGGAGTCATTTACTACATGTAAGTATTGCAAATCCATTGGTATTTTGCTTATAAATAAAAAAAACTAAACATTTTTACGAACGAATTCAGTGCCGTAACAGTTACTGCGATATCGAAATCAGTGGTGATAAAAATTCTAACACACTTGTACATTGACGATTTAGTTAGCAACCACTTTATGTCATGCTCAACTACTGCGCAATGTATTTAATTTCTTCCGATATCCACTGTCGTGTGAAAATACACAGTACGGCCGCATGTGCCGGTCGTAACATAGTGCCGTGCTCGTGTTCTAATGCGGTTTCCTATTTATCGATATATAGAAGTAAATTATAATTTTCTATTTTGTAATTTTAAATAAAAAAATTATGTGTTACTTGCGATTATAAGATTTTACAAAAAAAATAATAACAGTAGAAGTAATTAGTAACTATCAACTATGTAATTACTAATAAGAGCTAGTTGAAAGCCTAATATAGGCATTATTTTTGATAAACATATGCGGTACGCAGATCGCCATAATTAAAAACTAAATGCGTGATAGTAATTAATAATAACGTATAATAATAAAAAGGTTTTCATACATAAGCATTTTGTAAAACCAGTTTCGAGCCTTGCCCCTAGCGATTTAAAGTATCTATATCTTGTCGACTCCGTTTTATCTTTGTTCTCTCACTAGCGTTTTCAAAGTGTGCGTAACGTCACGCGGCCATTGATTGGCCATAAGGCACGCCGTCTGGCCAATCACAGCACTTTTAAGCCGGTTGCACATGTTGTCGTAGACTCTCAGTCGCTTTGTTTTTACACAGTTGAATGTGTGTGTGGGAGCTGTGGTGGGGGAAATGTGGGGACCCTGGTTCTCGTTGTAGTTAAGCGTGACTTCATATCTATTCTCTTTCTATGATCTGAGGGTTCTGGCAAATTAATTACATTTTACCGAAGACAAATAGCTAAAGGTGTGATTTCGTAGGCGACTGCATTCATTCACGTTTCATCTCTAGTCTACACTCCAGTTACGCTCCATTTTCATTCCAGCTGAAGGGCAATTCAGTATTGCGGTAAAGTTCACGCGCAAACAAAGACGAAACAACAGACTAGCAGAGCTATTAAAAGTCCGAACACCCTATTTTTTCATTAAAACAGCAAATCTTCTAAAACTGAAAAAGTAGCCTTCTGACAGCTTTTACAATAAAGACGCAGTTACGTTCCGTTTACGTTACAACTTCGTTTGAACTGTCAAAGCGACACCGCGATACGAATTTGCGCAAACAGCTGAATTTAGTTCGTCGTCCTGTCGCGTTGCAGTTGACAATATTTAGCGCAATCGGGGCGCTGGTTTCTATGTCTTCTTTTCCGTAGCCCTTTTCTCATTATTTGGAGTCGGCTCTCCTTGTAAGGCGCCATGCAGTCTGTCCTGGGCTGTCGAAATGTTTGTCTGGGTCTGGGCAAGCTCTAAGTCCTTGGCCACCATGGACCGCCAGGTAGCCAGTGGGTGACCTCTACCTTTCTTATTACTTGGCAGTGCTTAGGCCTTTTCTAAAGCCTGGTCGTGAGCACGTAGAATTTTTACACTACGGCTTTACACTACTGGTTCCTATGTTCGTTCGTTCGTTCGTTTCAGCCAAATGACGTCCACTGCTGGACAAAGGCCTCCCCCAAGGTTTTCCACAATGAACGGTCCTGCGCTGCCCGCATCCAGGCTCTTCCCGCGACCTTTACCAGATCGTCGGTCCACCTAGTAGGAGGCCTGCCCACGCTACGTTTTCCAGCCCGACACACAAAGTAGTGTGTCGCGGTGATATTTATGTCGTCTGCTGCAGTCGGCTTCGAAAACGTACCTTAAGTGTAAGTTAACTAAGTTACACGACAATAAGTGAATAGAATGCTGAAACAAAAGACAGAATTTCGAATTTCCTTTGCTACCAAAGTCTTAAAATATTCTTTAAGCTTCGGCCAAACCAACGCGTGCAGATCGCGTTAGCGATGGCGATCACTGCGCGTGCATAGATCGCCGCGACTACAGGACGCATTGATGTGAACTCATCGCTATAAATTCATACACGACGTCTGATCACCGTTGCCATCGCGCATGAACGCGTTGATTTGGCCGAAGGTTAAAGCTTAAAATAATTATAACTAGCGGCCGCCCGCGACTTCGTACGCGTGGATCCCGTTTTGCAAAACCCGTCTCAGTGAGCACCTACTTTCTAAAAGGAACTCCCATATAAAATTTGAGACTCCTAGCACTTGTAGTTTCTGAGATTTCGTGTTGAGTGAGTCAGTTAATCTGACCTTTCGTATTTTAATAGATGTTCAGATTACAAATATATTTCGTTCAATCAACACGTTCTCACAGCAATTTAGGGTTAGCCTGGCTTCTATCGTAGTCGACTAAGCCCTACCAATTAATCAGGAATAATCGTCAAAGGAGTCACCACCAGAAATTGAGGGCAATCCATTTTTTACAAGCTACATGGGTGGGAAATTATACCTCTGCGGTCTGAGATTGGCGGACTAGCAAGAACGAATGAAGGAGTGAATGAACGAACGAACGTAATAAAGACTGATAACGTTATCGTAGCTGACTGAGGTTAGGGTGACAACTTATTAAAGGGACAGAGGGCTTTGTGTAACTTTGCATCAAACGTCGTCACTAGTGAGCGCGTAAAAAATGATATTAAATGTATGACGGATTGTACAGCGCCCCTAGCGGAAACTTTCAAGAACTAAAACATTTTTTTAATGCGCTCACAAGTGAGGACGTTTGATGTAAATTCACACTAAGCCCTCCTCAGTTCAAATGATAAGTCAATCAATTTTAGTGGTTAGACTAGATGACCCAGCGAAGTTCGTACCGCCAATAAAAAGTTTTATTAACTTATCAAATTCAATTTTTTTATTGCATAGCTGGCTCAGCAAACTTCGGTTAGCGAATGCATGAGTGAGGTGTCCGTCACCGAAAATGGCGGAGTAAATTCTAATTAATTATACAGTAACATTTTTACTTTTATGCTGCAGGGCAGGGAGGGATATCAGCACAAACATCACCGAGTATTTATGGTGTTAATCTATAATCTATAAAAGCGAAAGGTCACTGATTGACAGACTCACTCATCACGAAATCTAAGAAATAATAAGTGCTAAGAGTCTTAAATTTTGCATGGGGGTTCCTTTAAGAACGTAATGTGCTCACTAAGAAAGGATTTTACGAAACTCCACCCCTAAGAGAGTAAAACGGGATCCACGCGTACGAAGTCGCGGCCGGCCGCTAGTAATTCTAAAGCCTGGTCCGTGAGCACGTAGAATTTTGTCCAATGACCCCAAGCTAGGTACCCATCCTTATCGCTCGCGCGTAATTCTACGTGCTCACGGACCAGGCTTTAGTAATTCTGTATTAAAATGAAAATTGATAAACTGTTGCAAAGCGAAATATATCCGCTATCACTCAACAACATCTGATCTGCCTTACACGACTCAAAGCAAGTATTTCATAGGTTTAGTACTCGTAATCCGTTAAAGGATTCTGGGCCCACAATTTTGGCGAGTTTGCACATAAGTATGGCGAATTTATTGGAGAATTCATATTGGATTGTATGACATATAAAACATTTATACTTAATACATTTAGGTACTAGCTTTTGCCAGCGGCTTCGCCCGCGTGTAATTTTGTCTGTCACAGAAAAACCTTTATCGCGCGCGTTCCTGTTCGAAAACCTGGGATAAAATCCTATGTCGTTCCCAGAACTCAAACTGTATCTCTATACCAAATTTCATCGAAATCAGTTCAGTCATTTAGGCGTGAAAGCACAAAATTGTGGTGATAGCGTGACAGACAGACAGAGTTAGTTACTTTCGCATTTATATTTTTTATATTAGGGGTAGTACTTTGTGTTTTTGGTTTTACTCCAGCAGTGAAGACTTAAATAAATCTGATGATCATCTCTTAAACAAAAACTAAATTTACTTAAATGAAGTAAAATATAGACATTAAATAAACTATTGACGTTTATATCTTTATTAAGATACATGCTTCTATCAACTCAAGCAACAGACGGCGTTATTGTGATAGGCACCCTGATGCAAATAACTGACTGGTCTGCCTCATCCACCACTTTGAACTCTATGGTCGCTCGGGTGCCCTGAAATAGAAAAAAAGTTGAATTAACAATAATACGAGTAAAGGTTGAAGGAAATCGCTGGATGCAGGCCCCTGCCAAACGGTCAATCTGGAAGTCATTGGGGGAGACCTATGTTCAGAGGTGTACATCCTGTGGCTGAAATGATGACGATGACACACTGACACAAAGTAAGTCAGTACAAAAGGTCTCATTGGGTGAGGAATTATGCTCATCAGAGGAAATCCAGTGGCTGAAATGATGATGATGATTGATACAAAGTAGCCAGTTACCGTTGTGACTAAATGCAAACCACGAAAGCCAAGAAAAAAGAGTAGTCAGTTATAATTCGTTTCATCCACGAAGACGCGCCTCACGAATTTTTGGTCAAGGGAAGCGCGGGGTGCGGGGAGTTTGATCCGAGCAATTCGAGTGCCATTATTGTAGTGTGCTCACTCATGGATAATTTAGCGTGTATCGATAACACTCGAACATTAGCGGAAGAGTGGTGGGGCGCATCTTCGTGGATGAACGATCTATACAATAGTCGGCTGATAGGTGTACCTAGTTGTTCACGTATCGATTTCCGAACTACGTCGTATTAAGTTTTTTTCAATATCCGTTATCGAGGACCAGCGTTAACTGATTTGGGACTAGAACGGACAGAGTGAAATTTCCAAGGTGATTTTATTTTTTTCTCTAATGTTTAAAAAGCTATCGATACTGACCACAAAGAAGCTCAATGCGATAAAAAATTTTAAGGTGTACTGCAGGACCTCGCCTGCCAGCACGGGGCAGTAGGAGTTGGTCAAGAAGTTGCAGGTCAACTGCGGACGAATGTCTAACTAGGACAATAACTCGCGGCACCGTTTTTTTGGGCTCTGGTGGACACCGTCGGGTTTTAGTGGGTAGGCCCCGCCTTTAGTAAGCAGGCGGGGAGAGTCCCACACAAGCCACTGGCCGTCCCCATCGACCAGTGGGTATGCGCAAAGCATTTCCCGACGTAAAAAAAAAGAGTTGCCGGTCAAAGCTTTTGTCATCCAGGGGATAGGGCACCAGTAGCGTCATGAAGCTTAGGCTAGGGTGCATAGGCCTAAAATTTTAAATACTTACCACCAGGAATGACGATTCAATGAACATCTTCAAGGTGTACTGCAGGACCTCGCCGGCCAGCACGGGGCAGAAGGAGTTGGTCAAGAAGTTGCAGGTCAAAGCGTTGTCGCCCAGGGGATAGGTTATCGCAGGCATCGATATGATCCGCCGTAAGCCGTGTGGTGACGGCAGAGTAGAATACATTTGTCACCAACCCCTACTCTTCCCGCGGGTGTCGTAAGAGGCGACTTAGGGACTACACATCAAACAGAGAATGGGCAGCAGCGCTCTCTGAAAAACATCAATCTTTTAAACTGCGCTCTCCAACCCGCCTGCCAAGCGTGGAGATTATGGCAAAACCCTCCACTATAGTGGAGGAGGCTCATAGTCCAGCAGTGGACTGTAAAGGGCTGTTGATGATGATTGATGATGATGGACAATCGCTGCCGCCAAGGTACGCATGGACGTCATAGTGCGGGCTAAAATTATTAAAACAAATTTTAATAATGAGAAAAAAATAATTATTGCCTTCTAGCATACAGTACAAGACGAACAAACGTGTGGAATAGCAATAAAGAATTGAATTGAATTGAATTGACTGAGTCCTTGTTGCAAGTGGAAATCTTTGTAACGCTCATTTTCAATTCCATTTCATCTAATTCAATTATATAACTCAAAGGTGACTGACTGACTGACTGACATAGTGATCTATCAACGCACAGCCCAAACCACGGGACGGATCGGGCTGAAATTTGGCATGCAGGTAGGTAGATGTTATGACGTAGGCATCCGTTAAGAAAGGATTTTACGAAACTCCACCCCTAAAGGGGTAAAACGGGATCCACGCGTACGAAGTCGCGGCCGCTGGTTTCACATAAATTAAGAAAAGAAAGTGTTGCGGAAGTGTCGATTATCAACTACTTAATATTATACTCCTTAACTTCGAACTCCTCCTAATAGGTACTATGTTCTTTTGATTAATTTCGTTGCGGGTCCAATGGCAGTCTGGCAGTTACCTTTCCCCCAGGACAAACTTGACCTTCACGGGTTGGGTTTTTATTGGAGGCAAGTACATCCTGGCTACACAGGAGTTGCAGCGGAAATGAGAGGTGGGAATAGACCCGTAATTGTATAACTCCATCTGTGAACTAATAAATTTTGTTACTTACGTGCTTGAAAGACAATATTGATGACCGCATCTTGCAATTGCGGCAGCAAGCATGGTGGGGTGGTGCAGCCCTCGATATAGGCATTGATGGGCAGCTCTGCGTCTGTGATAAGCTGGCCTGTAATCAGAAATATTATAAGTATCAATAATCAAAAAGCACGAGTCCACTGCTGAACATAGGCCTCCCCTAATCATTTCCAAATTGACTGATTGGTAGCGGCCTGCATCCAGCGCCTTATGAGGTCTGTCCAAATACGGTGGATGCACGCCACGCTTCAAGTAACCGACATAGCCCGCAGAATTGCTAAAATCATGCAGAGCAAGATGGCCTCTGGGACAGAAAAGTTCTCGAGTGGCGACCAAGGGCTGGAAGACGTAGTGTGGGCAGGCCCACTAGGTGGATCGATGATCTGGTGAATGTCGCGGGAAATGCCTGGATGCGGGCAGCGCAAGACCGGCCGTTGTGGAAAGCCTTTGTCCAGCAGTGGACGTCATTTGTCTGAAACAACCAAAAACATTTGATATCCACTTACCTAGTAGGAGGCCTGCCCACGCTACGTCTTCCAGCCCGTGGTCGCCACTCGAGAACTTTCCTGCCCCAACGGCCATCGTCTCTACGAGCTATGTGCCCCGCCCACTGCCACTTGATTTTAGCAATTCTGCGAGCTATGTCGGTTACTTTGGTTCTCCTGCGGATCTCCTCATTCCGTGGTCAGGCCTCCTACTAGGCCGACCGTTTGGACCGACGATCTGGTAAAGGTCGCGGGAAGAGCCTGGATGCGGGCAGCGCAGGACCGTTCATTGTGGAAAACCTTGGGGGAGGCCTTTGTCCAGCAGTGGACGTCATTTGGCTGAAAAGAAGAAGATCCACTTACATGTCTCTACATCCGTAGTTTGTCCCTGGACAGCCACTGTAAACGCTAGGAAAATTAAACCTACTATCATCTTGGATGTCGTTTACGCAAATGCTAGAAATAATGATTATTCAACTTTTAAATATTTTTTGCCCAGACTTGATCAATAGATAGCTAACCTAGCTAAAGAAGACTCAGTAATAATTAATCTGTCAAGTAAAATTTAATGAAGTAAATTAAGTAGGTATGCATTTAATTTTATTAGAGCAGTTGATTGAATTTTGATTGACAAAGGTTCTAATGGACCCATAAAAAATGTTTGCGTCAGGAAAATGTATTAAAATGCATAACCCTTCAGATTTTACAACTCATAAATAGCTGGTGTCATCTAAAACTTACAGTCGGTTTAAAACTCTTAAGGTGTCCAATGCGGTGCAATATGACTCTCTCTAAATTACCTGAGGCTTTTGAAGTATTTGGCCTACACACTCCGCGCTACGGGACTAATATTCCCACCTCTCGTTCCCACCGCTGTAACTCCAGTGTAGCCAGGATCTACAGCTTGACCGTCAATAAAAACCCAACCAGCGAAGGTCAAGTTTGTCCCACTCCACGCTTGCCAGACGGACTAGGGAGGCCTGGTAATCTCCATTCGTCGCCTCTTACGACATCCACGGAAAGAGTGAGACGGTTATATTATACTCTGTTGGACACTAAAACTAAACACAAGATCTTCGACCCTTCAACCTGAATGTAGTCAAGGAAATTCCCTCAAACTTCTCCGGGCTTTCTGAGGTCACTCGAGAGTTTGGCCCTCTTGAACCGCAGGTCATGGGTTCACCCAGATGGGTCGTACAAATTGAAAATCACTTTGTGATTTTGCCAGGTTCATTAGGATATACTAGCTGTTCCCGCGACTTCATACGCGTGAAAATAGTTTGAATTATATATGTCCCGTTCTTGCAACATTTTTCTCTACTGCTCCGCCCCTATTGGCTGTAGGGTGATGTTATATAGCCTAAAGCCTTCCTCGATAAATGGGCTATCCAACACAATTGAATTTCAATCAAAACTCTTTTGGTACTTAACTTTGGTGATTATGGTACTTAAAACCAGGATGTAGTTTTCTGATTTATTGGTATGATTAATCCATAGAGAAAAATATAAAACGTTTACTTAGAGAGAAGCAATTGCGGCGTACAGATTGAGCCTCATCATCATCATCATCTCAGCCACAGGACGTCCACTGCTGAGCATAGGCCTCCCCCCAGTGGCGGCGTAAGGCGTAGGCGACGTGGGCCACCGCCTACGGCCTCGCGGAACAAGGGGCCTCGCGCATCAAAAATTTTGAAAAAACGTATACAAGGTGGAGATGACAATAAATGCAAACATTGACTATTAAATATAAATTCTTGATAGCTAAACAATGTATGTAGTTAAAAAAAAATATTTNGTCAGCGGTGGGGGCATTCGGCGTCCGACCGTGGTGCGGGCAGGTCGTGCTGTGTGCGTAGGCGAGCCAAATAATAATCTAATGGCGGAGATAAAGGTGTACAATACAAATAGACCCGTTTTTTTTTCTTTTTATAAAATCCGTCTTCAGGTCGCCACAGAACAAGGCCTCGCGAAATCTGCCCACATCAAATTTAGGTCTTGCCCCGCCACTGCCTCCCCCAATGCTTTCCATGTTGCCCGGTTGGTAGCGGCCTGCGCCTTCCTGCTACTTTACGATGTTATCGGTGTCGTCGGTACAGAGTGAGCCTACTCAGTAATAACTTACTATTTTTATCACAGATCATTTGGGTAAGTGATAAATATGTATTTAGGACTTTGCTCATAGTAATTTTGGGGGCATTCATTGATAAAAGTGATAATTAATGAAACACAGGTGGACAGATGACTCACTTTGAGCAGGCCTATGTTCATTGGAATATCTATGGCTTAATGATGATGATGATAATCTATGTTACCTAAACTTGTAAGTTTTGTATTGTTTGCTTGAACGCGCTAATCTCAGGAAATACAGGTCCGATTTGAAAAAATATTTTTGTGTTGGATAGCCCATCTAAGATGGCTTTAGGCTATATAACATTACCCTACAGCCACTAGGGGCGGAGCTGTAAAGAAAAATATTGCAATAACCGGAAATATTATCAAACAATTATCACGCGTAGTTACTGCTCCGCCCCTATTGGCTAAAGCCTCAAAATAAGACTAAAGAGCGCTTGTAGACGTCCGTTTTTTGACCGGACAACGGCCCGATTTTTTCACCGGATTTAGCGGTGGCGTATGGTTTTAATGAACGTGTGCACATGCATCGGACATAGGTCCGGCGAGAAAATTGACAGCAAACAAAGGATATCCATTTTTTGACGGTCCGTCGTCCGGTGAAAAAACGGACGTCTACAAGCGCTCTAAAGCCTTCCTCGACAAATGGGCTCCCAAAACAAAAATAATTTATCAAATCGGGCAACTAGTTCTTGAGATAAACACGTTTAAGCAAACAAAGAAACTCTTCAGCTTTATACTATTAGCACAGAATCCTATTCCTACTGATATTATAAATGCGAAAATTTGGATGTCTGGATGTTTGTTACTCTTTCACGCAAAAACTTCTGAACGGATTTTGATGAAACTTTACAGTATTATTGTTTATAACCAAGAATCTATACTAATATTATAAATGCGAAAGTAACTCTGTCTGTTTATCTGTCTGTCTGTCTCTCTTTCACGCCAAAAACACTGAACCGATTTTGATGAAATTTGGCATAGAGATAGTTTGAGTCCCGGGAAAGGAAATAAGATAGTTTTTATCCCGGTTTTTGAAACAGGGACGCGCGAGATAAAGTTTTTCTGTGACAGACAAAATTCCACGCGGGCGAAGCCGCGGGCGGAAAGCAGTAAGTAAGTAATATATTAGTAAGATGTTTTGACAAACATACTACTGTAGTACTGCTAGTGCAGTAATAGTAGCATGCTTTCATGCTAATGGGACTATTTCCACATGTCGTCCCCAGCCCTGCAACTCCTGTGTAGCCAGTATCTCCAATAAAAACCCAACCAGTGAAGATCAAGTTTGTCCCAGGGAAAAGTTAAAACTGTCATTGGATCCGCAACGAATCAGAAGAATACGCGAAGTCAGCGAGCAGGCTAAACACATGATCCTATTTTAATATTGTCACTCTGTATTACTGTGTTTTTGGCAAATAAACATTTTTTAATTTTTTTTTTTGAATAATCAGAAGATCTTATAGGGGGAGTTTTAAACTTTCATGGTCAGTAACATAATTATTATTATTACCTATTGACGGGATTGCTACCATTCGGAAACTCGAAATTAAGATACATGGTAGCAATCCCGTCAGTACCTAATAATTATTATATCATAGGAGGAGTTAGAAGTTAAGGTTCGACTTCCCTTCAGTGCAAAGCGGATAACAGGAGACAAACTAAAGATTATATAGTAACCTTTAAGAAAATATATATACCACGGACAATAAATATCAATTAAGGGGACCTATCTGCTTATACAGAAGCTCAAAGTTGCACAGCGTGCTATGGAGAGGGCTATGCTTGGTGTTTCTTTGCGAGATCGAATCAGAAATGAGGAGATCCATAAACGAACCAAAGTCGCTGACATAGCCCGACGGGTTAGCAAGCTGAAGTGGCAATGGGCAGGGCACATAGTACGCAGAACTGACGGCCGATGGGGAAGAAAGGTTCTGGAATGGAGGCCGCGTACCGGAAAACGCAGCGTGGGACGTCCACCTACAAGGTGGACCGACGACATCGTAAAGGTAGCAGGGAAGCGCTGGACGCAGACCGCTGCCAATCGATCAACATGGAAAGCATTGGGGGAGGCCTATGTTCAGCACTTCAGCAGTGGACGTCCTATGGCTGAAATTATGATGATGATGATGATGATGATCTGCTTATGCTTTCGTCACTTTTCGTGCTACTAATGAGTATGTGCAACTGTACCTTTTTAACTCGGGAACCTGCTAGTTGTCTTTATTACGGAACTAGCGGGCCGCCTGCGACTTCGTACGCGTGGACCTCGTTTTACCCCTTAGTTCGTAAAATCTGTTGTTTGATATCATGTTGATAGATGGTGTTTCACGGCTTCCCCCGCATGAATATTACGAACGTCAAAAACAGTAGTTTTTGTCCAGCGCTGTAGATTTTAACCAATGAAGATAGATGGCGCTTTTTAGACACGTCTTATTTATTTATTGAAATTTANTGTTAAGGTGTGGTTAAAATAAACTCTTGAGTAAGATTTCTCACGTATATTTCAAGCAAAATAAAACGTATTACAAATCAAACAGTCATGGCGAGAACAACCGAACAACGAACCAAAAACAAACCCCTGGCGGTATTCAAACGAACTATTTACCTTTTTAAGAATACCACGCAAAGATATTAAGTATTATAAAATTTTAGAATAATAACCTACTTAACTATAAAAGCTTCAAAACAACTCACTTTCCATTCAACATAAATAAATAACTATGAAAGACACAGCTTCTGTTAAAAAAATGTGCGAGCTGGTTTGAGCTTTCTACATATTTAACACAATACATACGTTTACGTTTTAAGACGTGTTTTGTATCTTACTATATTGCCCTCTGTATCTCTTTTTATACAAAATACCCACTTTGAGGACACTGTTCTCTCATGTTTCTTATCTACTAACTTCCACGTTTTATTTTCTTCTAGCGACTGTATTTCTGCCTTTATAGCTTCTTTCCATTTACTGCCATCTCTACAATTCATAGCTTCTTCATATGTAGTAGGTATATCAAATTCAACGAAATTTGCTTCTTCATTCCTGTTCCTTCTAGGACGCAGTGTAATATTTCTTGTATCATCTTCCGAAATTATCTGCGAAGGCTCATACGTTCTGTCATTGGGATCTTCTTGTGTCTCTACACTTTCAAAACTTGATTCAGAAATATCTTGGTTGTCTCCTGGTATTTCTGGACTTTCTTCGTTTTGATTTTTTTCCTCAGTAATGGAAATTGTAGTAATATTTTTTCTCAGGACCGGTATATTGTTCTCATTGAAGTGTACATTTCTACTTATTGTTATCTTCCCACTTTCATTATCAAACATTCTATAATTTTCATTTTCATATCCAACCAATATTAGTTTCACACTTTTTCTATCAAGTTTTCTTCTTCTTGCATCAGGTATATGAACATAACCTTCTGAACCAAANGGTGACATTTTATACTGATAAAATTTTTCATGTACCATCATTTTGTTCAGCTCAGACTTTTGCTCGTAAATAGATTCCAACTTTGTCATGACTTCCTTGGCTGTTTCACAATTTTCTATTAAGGATATTTGATTTAAATCCATGGACGATGTTAACAAAAACATGGCCATACCATCGTTTTTGTCCCATTGGCTTGTGTCACCCACCATGGGTTTCTCCTCATCAATATTCAAGCCTTTAGCCTTCAAGGCACATTTAATTTGGAATTTCCACTGTCTAAAGTCTTTTCCGTTGAATTTTTCGATCCGCATGGAATTTGTGACTTCCATTTTTTTCGAACGACACTTTTTCTGCTCTTTACTCAATTCGTAGGTATTAACGTACCTGGGCCCATAACCTGTTAAGATGTGGTTAAAATAAACTCTTGAGTAAGATTTCTCACGTATATTTCAAGTAAAATAAAACGTATTACAAATCAAACAGTCATGGCGAGAACAACCGAACAACGAACCAAAAACAAACCCCTGGCGGTATTCAAACGAACTATTTACCTTTTTAAGAATACCACGCAAAGATATTAAGTATTATAAAATTTACATCTTAACATGGATAGTGGGCAGTTACAGGATGTCAGATGTCAAACTGTCAATCGTCACTGGTGTCTGACATGGCGCTATCTGAGAAGTGCCTGAAGACAAGTTCTTGATTTTGTTTTAATTAGCTTTTGCCTACGCCTTCGTTATTACCTAGTTAGGATTGGATTCTCGTTTCATTCTCTTGGGGGGTTAATTTTGGAGAGTCAAAAAGCTCAAACATAACATTTTATTTGTTATGAGTGATTTAAATAGATACGAACGTTTTGCCAAGAACGAAGCGACTGAGAAGAAGGATCAAATAATTAATTTAAATTAGAAGAAGAAATACCTAAACGATCTCAACTTTTTGATGCGCGCTCGATCAAATTCCGTGCTGCACGTTATACAATGTTAAATTCTTTGTCTCGAGAGGAATTTCTTTATTTCCTTTAAAAATATATCTCCATTGATCTTAAGAGTTCATTAAAGGAGTAGGTTAATTGTTTTGTTAAAATTTGCGGTGTTGAGCTTTATGCAATTTAGCTGATGCAACAAAAATTACTCACTAACTTCCTATTTTAAATTGAGTTTATGAAACCACTAATTTATGTACGAATTTAAGTCATTTTGACCTCTTGGGTTAGTGTTTATGATCTGCGAATGTCAAGCCTTAATGTTAGTTAAAAAAGTCTTAGGCTGGGTTGCACCATCTTGCTTTAACTTTGTCAAACGTCAAAAATCTGTCAAACTCCATACAAAACACCGGTTATCGTCATAGTTACGGTCAAAGTTAGGTGGTGCAACTCAGCCTTAATTTTTTTTCTGTGGTTTAGTGGTTAGACTGGGCTTGGATTCTCCCGATCCGGAAGACCTGTGTTCGATTTCCAAATGGACACACTAATTAAAATAGAACTAAAATAGAACACACTAATTGCAAAAAAACTGACCCGGGTTCGATTCCCAGTACGATACGATACGATACGATAGTGCTCACCCAGCCAGGACGGTGCCTGCTCCGGTCAAACCGGCATACCAGGAGGCACGATTTTAATTTTTAAGGAAAGACACGCTCTGGGATGGGAGAAGACGGCCGACTAGCCGCTGCGTCTTTAAACCGCAACCGGTCGACCACAACCAAGTAGATATGCATCCTGGGCCTGGTCTAGGAAAATAGGTAAAGACGGGTTATCGTTGATAGGACTGAGCGTTGATGCGATGAGATGGGCGGTCTTGGTTCGATTCCCAGTAGGGCAAAAGTTTCTTCTCGGTTTGGTTGGTCATAGAGCTTATTCTAAGTACGCCTCGCTTGCTACCACCATTTTAAGTCTGTCGTCATAAAATCATTGTTAACGGGACTATAATTCCCACCTCTCGTTTCCACCACTGCAACTCCTGTGTAGCCAGGATCTACAGCTGTGTCAGTGGCAGTTGAAGGTAAGATAGCCAGTTCCTCTGTGGTTGAGGATTCCGAGGACAGCTCGCTTCCATCCTCGGCCACATCATCTCTTTCCATCAGGTGAGATGCAGGCCAAGAGCTTCCTTGTTGTGGATAAAAAGAAAGTTGATCAGAATCAGATCTTATCATTAGAAGTCACCTCAGTCTGCAACCCACAAGATTAATAAAATAAGGACTTACTCTGATGTCATCCTTAAGAAGTTAAGATTCCATGCTACTTTTAAAAGGTGACGCAAACCATCTAAATCATAAATACTCGTACATTCCCCATGATGCAATGCGGTTAGCAAAACTCAATGCAACACAACATGTGTGGTAAATACAACTTTTACTCGATCAAATGTGCAAAGATACATCTTAGAAAGATGATTTTGTAATGATATGAATCTTTTAAGTAGGTAAGCTTATGAAATGTTATGAGCTACTCGTATAATACTTACAACTGACCCCGGAGTGGCACCTTGCCGTTTCAACAGCTTGAGATACATAAAGCTTACTTTCTGCATAATTTTATTGTAATTAAAGGTTAATTTGAGTAACCTGGTGGCCATTAACTACCAAATAAGTACCTTCGTAATCGTAATGCTAATAAGTAGGATACATAAAGTGACAGCCGTTCAAGATACGAATGAATAGGCATTTTCTAGGCTAGCTCTATCTTCATCATATTCATAGATCGCGTCTACAGATATCTTGAATTTTGTAGTCAATAGAAATTTAAAAAAACGCATAATAAATAGTCGTGTAATGCAGTCAACGTTTGATAAAGACAGGATAGGTAGGTAATTACTAAACCCTTCGAAAGGTTCCAATCACTCCAAAGCCTTTCATAAGCCTGAAAACAGTCCTGAAAAAGAGTCTTTCAACACCCACCTAAACAATGAAATGTCAAGGCTTTTATTCAGCAATAGGTACTTAGAAAGGAATTACTTTGAAAGGGTCTACTTAGACCCTTGAAAGGGTCTAAGTAGACCCTTTCAAGGGCGCTTATACAGTCCCAAATATAGCTTGCCCTACCACCTCTTCGGGACAACATATGGGCCGGTGCTGAGAAGAAGTGGCGGAAGAAAGTCACCTTTGTCATCAAATAATATCATGTAATCAATTGACTAAAAACGGGACTATTCCCACCTCTCGTTCCCACCGCTGCAACTTCTGTGTAGCCAGGATCTACATTGGACCCGCAACGAAATTAATCAGAAGAACATAGGAGGAGTTCGAAGTTAAGGTTTCAACTTCATTGATTTTACTCAAGTGGCTATTTTATATAACAGAGTAGGTATATAATATTATTTGTAAGATTGCAGTGGACCACTTACACACATCGTAGACGACATTCCTAGCAATTAGTATTGTTACATCCCACGGCTTCGTTCGCGGAAGTGGAGGTAATTGGTCCGTCTGTATCGAGTGGTAATTGCATTGAGGGTGTTATTTATGTAAATGGGAGGAACCTATGTCACAGGTTATGTAGAGCAGACAGCCCGTTGAAAAATTAAAAAAAGTGCCTCTTTGTCGCGGAGTTAAATGCTTTGCGAACTGTCTCTACTGCCGGGGGACAGGGTGTTGTGTGGGACTCCCGGAGCCCTGAAAAGGGCGCTGCTTCGTTAGGAACACCCATTAAAACTTCCGCGGCGTTCCATTTCAACTAAAATAGTAAGACACGGGTCTTAACGCGATGTTTATTCATCATCATCATCATCATCATTTCAGCCACAGGACGTCCACTGCTGAACATAGGCCTCCCCCAATGACTTCCACATCGCACGGTTGGTAGCGGCCTGCATCCAGCGCCTTCCCGCTACCTTTATCAGGTCATCAGGTCATCGGTCGATGTTTATTAATGAGTTACATTACAGTCTGCTTGTGACCACGGCTGCAGCATCGCAGCCGAAACGTCAAGCCGTGAGTACATAATGTACCTATTAATAAACGTCGCGTTAAGACCCGTGTCTTACTATTTTAGTTGAGGTTTAGTGCCTGAAGTATAGCGGCACGGGAGGGGTGACATTGGCATTATGACGTGAGCATACAATTCCGAAGATCTGAAGTCTCGTTGACGTTTGACCGTCACAAAAACACCCTCCCGTGCTCCTCCCACACCTCAGGCACTAACTAATTGTTAGGCCTATATAGTTACGTCCTTACAAAATAAAATAACTTAACTAATCAACAGGGTAGTACCAAAATGGCATCTGATATCTGCAAATAATCTTACTTTATCTCTTCAGTTTAGGCGTAGAGCTAGTTGACCTAGAGACTTATGACCTGAAGAATGTCTTGCATCGTCTGATGATGAGACAATATTTGTTATTTAAGTATTTCTTCACATATTGCAAATAATGTAGATTCCTGAGACATTCGCCGCCGTAACCTACTTTTTTTTTGCGCTAAACTGCAATCAGTCCTAAACTATAAGCAGATTTGTTCCATGCAGTTTTAACATGTTCAAGGAGCTCCCCAGCAGGATACTCCGCATTCACTATCTGCCACCAAGTATATAACTATATCGTGGCGTTTCAGTCGTTTAGTGTATGTAGCTGATGGTTGTCAACTGATTTGGGTGATTTTCCAGTCGCGTTTTATATTTATTCCCTGTCAGCTTTAGCTCCTCCCTAACAGTTATCATGCTCAGAGCTTAGAGCCGTAACCTACTTAAACTCAAATAATTTTAATAAGGTGCACGATACCACTAGTTAACCCTTTCAGACCTGGCGTCCACAATTGTAGACATAAAATATAAATCAAAATTATAAACTTAACTCTGTACATTTGAAACTTAAAACGGTTGTCTTCATTTGTTCAATTAATAAACTACCTAATTTAGTACTTTTAACACCATCTCTCGTTGTATAATATCACTAATTGACAAGTTTCAACCAGTGCCCGAGCGTGATTTGAACTGTGCAGGTGAGCTCTTTATTTTATTTTGAAAAAATATGAAATAGTAACACATATTTTCTGCTGTAATAATACTATCGTGTATTTATTATTACACATGGAACATACAATTTGTGTATTTTGTGTTGTCTTTGTATTACTAATCTCGAGTTTTAGATTTGTACTCAAATGATCCCATCAGGAGGCAACTGAGCATTTTGAAATTGTTCCAAGTGATAACGGTTTTATTATAAATTCTTTTTTTTTTTCAACTTTTTTATTGTTCAAAAATACATTTATGTTAGAAATAATATAATATATTTATGTTATGTATTAAATAATTATGTAAATCATTTTTTTTTATTTCCAGATAATAATACTGTCAAAATGTTCTCACCAGAATAATTAATATAAAAAAAAGTTCAAACTATATAACTATAAATTATGTATTAACTTACTGTCAAAAGACCAAAGTTTAGCATACAAAAGCTTTTATACTGATATCATGCTTGGTTATTTTTAAATAAAATGTTAAAGTCGTAAGAGCCTTAATATACCGAAGTAGGGGGCACTTACCTTATTTCTTCACATATTGCAAATAATGTAGATTCCTGAGACATTCGCCGCCGTAACCTACTTTTTGTGCGCTCATCTGCAATCAGTCCTAAACCATAAGCAGATTTGTCCCATGCAGTTTTAACATGTTCAAGGAGCTCCCCAGCAGGATACTCCGCATTCACTATCTGCCACCAAGTATATATATCGTAGCGTTTCAGTCGTTTAGTGTAGCTGATGGTTGTCAACTGATTTGGGTGATTTTCCAGTCGCGTTTTATATTTATTCCCTGTCAGCTTTAGCTCCTCCCTAACAGTTATCATGCTCAGAGCTTAGAGCCGTAACCTACTTAAACTCAAATAATTTTAATAAGTTGCACGATACCACTAGTTAATGATGATCCTAGGGTCTAAGTCTAAGTCGGGTTGGATAAGCATTTACCTAACTATAAATCATTAATTCTCGAATCCCCATAAAAATTACTATACAAACGGATATTCAAAGTCGCACTCTTAAATGCTTCATTATAATCAAGACGTCCACTGCTGAACATCCTCCCCCAATGTTTTCCAATGTAGCGGCCTCCATCCAGCGCCTTCCTGCTACCTTTATGAGGTCGTCGGTCTACCTTGTGACTCTTATACTTAGGCCCAGAACAGACGGTGAAACGCAACTGCAACGAAACTGCAACTTTCTGATGATTCTCATGAATGAAAGTTTCAGAACTGAAAGTTTCAAACTGGTCGCGTCATGTGTGGTCTCTCAACGGATGCTATGGCAGAAACTATATGCAACTCAAAAGTAACTAGCAGTTGCAGTTTCGTTGCAGTTGCGTTTCACCGTCTGTTCTGGGCCTTAGTGCTTGCTTAATGTATTTTCTGCAGTGTAGTTGCTGTTCTACCTTGCACATGACTAGACACCTCAGTTATATGCCGTAATTACAGATTGCCCACATACGGAAGGAAGAACCGTATAGTCTTTGTGTGTGGGCTCAGAGATGCTTTCAATGGGAAGTACAGCCGTAATGAACGTAAAAAAAGATTTATAAACACTTAAATCGATCTTAATGACGGCCGATGACCGCTTACCGACCGAGAAATCATGAATTAACTCGTTCAGTTCAATGGACTTCGCAAATTTTGTATTATGAAGAGCAATATGGCATCATAAGCCTTAGTCGTTTCTAGGAGCTAAGGCGCTAAACTATTTCAGAGATCTCAACATTATGCTCTAAGCCACTGGAATAAATTATAAACATAGTTTGAACTATTAAAAGGTTGCGGGAAGACCCGGTTGTGAGCAGCACAGGAACGATATATAGCCTGACCAGGAACATAAAAACCCTGGCATAGAGGCGCTTCAATTGCATTTGATAGTGCAACACTGAGTACAGTCGTACATGTGTTAAATTAATAGGCTAAATTTATGTATCAGGATTCAGAATTACGGGCTAATTTGATATTTTCATAAATGAACGAAAAATATTATTAAAGGTAACCTGGTTTAAATAAATTAAATGAAACATCAATCGAGCTAGTAGGATTTATTTTATTATTCATCAATAATCAAATTCAGAACTTGAATATTCAACTGCAATGTCTGCTCATGAACGCTTCAAACTCGGTACCTACTTCTTTCCCAATTCCATAAAATTCAAAACTTAGAAAGTAACAAAAAACTTTAAAATGGGTAGTTGAAACAGACTACAGCTAATTTTCATAGTGGACTGTACTACAATTCATAAGTGTATAGGCATGGCAGAGTTAATAGGTTCAGCTTTCTGAACCAGGGCTTACACGAGTCCAACGAGTCTAAATTGCATTTCTAATGGGAATATAAATATTTTCACTTATTGTTAGAAATAACAAATCAAAATTGTATTATACTAGACTCACATTATTTCTTATGAATATTTCAGGTAAGTAATATCGACAATTTCACATAATTATTTTATTCTAAATTTTTATTATAGTTTTTAAATTTATTAAATCCTTAATCATTATTAAAATAGCCTAACTGGAAGCATAAAACCTTATNTGAAGTTTTTAGTTACTGTTGCCATTAAAAGAAATTAGTACCATTAGTTTTCCACAACATGGCGAGGGTTTTTATGTTCTTGGTCAGGCTATACCTACCTATGTGGAAACTGGAAATCCTTGGGACATGACTTTGTGCAGCAGCAAAAGTAAAAAAAAAACACCATTGATCTTCTTAAAAAATTAACAACCTAACATCGAGTTGTTTTAAATGAAAAAAGTTGAGACTAATGAGCACAAACAAACATGTTTTGGCACTCCAAAAAGAATGATGTAAGTGAGCACTTAACCCCGCGGGCGATTGTAAGTAGGCTGATTTATTTACGATACTTTTGACAGCAGATTTGTGCTGATGAAGTTTGGCAGCGTTAGAAAGTGCTAATTAGCAAAACAAATAAGAGTAAAATTAAAATGTTTATGAAGTTCTGTTCTAAAGACCTACCTCACTGTGGTTTAGTTTACGTGAGTATGGTTTTGGTCACGATCCTAACTTTTTAGGAATTAATTACGTAACAGATTGAGGCTTTAGTTAGAGGCTGATAAGCATCTGATATGGCTCAATCGGACTGAGACGGCTCAATGCATAGTACCCCAAACTTTTTGTCTAGAGACTTTGGTTCTCCTAGACCAGTGGTTCTTAACCGGTGGTCGGCGGACCACTGGGTGGTCCCTGGAGGCATTCCAAGTGGTCCACGAAGACATCGTAGTAAACAAGTGACGTGACGTGACGTGATGAGTCGAGTCAACACATCGCAAACGGCGTACAGTGGGCGAGAAATCGACCTCCCCTTTCATAGGATTTTGAAAAAAAAAATCTAAGTGGTCCCTGACAAGACAGAAATTTGGTAAAATTGTCCCTCGTGACTTAAAGGTTAAGAACCACTGTCCTAGACAATAATATTACCTACTATTCACACTTCAGAATCCAGTCCGCTGGACCACGCCATTGCTTGCAGCATTGTTAAACGTTCGCTATTACCTAATAATTAAATCAAACTGTATAGGTCGGTATGTCCATGCTCTAATCTAACCGAATTGGAAAAAGTTCAAAGCACATAGTAATCTTTTTTCATACTCAAAAACATAGAACATTGTATGCACACCGCGGATTCGAACCTCGCTATAACACAACTGGACATAGGACACAGTAGGCCACCGATCAATCCAAGTAGAAAATTCAACCAATCGGAAAATCATTGGTATAGGCGTATGTTCAGCAGTGGACGTCTTATGGCTGAAATGATGATGATACGAATCGAACTCGAAGAAGTTTGGGAATTGCTGAAAGAAGAATCTATAATACGCACATTCACCTATTAATCTTTGGTCCAGTCAACACGGTGCCGCGGTGGTCTTCTTTGCTAGACAACAACATGGCGAATGGATGATTAGACCCGACGTCCGCCGGATTGTGTTATGCAATACGTTAGAAAGTGCGCACGCGCAGCGCGGGAACGCGGCAGTTGGCGGCAAGTGCTGCGAAGTGAAATACAGGGTGTTAGGGACATGTTGGCAAAAATATAGCGACAAATAGCCCAATGGTGTCGGTGTCGGACTGAATCGAGATCCGCGGGTTCGAACCCCGCCGCGCCATCGTTGCACCCACTCGTCGGAACACAAGTATTATTTTCGCTACCACGAGGAGTTAACGGGGCATTAGTCAATAAGCAAATTGTATGCACTTTTGTATTTGTATGCACAAATAACTAGATTCCAAATAGGATTTCACACGGCTGAAGCCGCGAGCTAAAGCTAATGAATCCTTACACCGCAGAATCGAGAATCGAGTGAGTATAGATAATATAGAGCCTCATCGAAAAAGTTTGACGGTACCTTCGCAATGACATTGACAATCACTGTCAAAACTCGATTTCACCAAAATATTTTCGTGAAAATAGAAAATACGCAGGTGATCGATTTACTGTGTTTAATTTAATTTTCCCATCAAAATGGATGTATCCAAAGTGGAAAAAAGCAAGATTCTTGCTCCCAACATGGCCGTGAACGCTGTTTTGGTCCCAAGTCAGGAATTGCCAGCTGAAACGCCTATTGTGTCTGGTTACGATTGGGAAAATGGGACCGATTACAACAAAATCCTAGATAGCTACTCCAGATCTGGTTTCCAAGCCACGAGCTTCGGAAAAGCTATTGCTGAGATCAACAAAATGCTGAAATGTCGGTCCATTGCTTTGACGGAAGAAACGGGCGATCCGTACGAAGAAGACTNAATAGTTTAATTAATATTTAATTAATAGTCTAATTAGCAAAACAAATAAGAGTAAAATTAAAATGTTAATGAAGTTCTGTTGTAAAGGCCTACCTCACTGTGGTTTAGTTTACGTGAGTACTTAAGGTTTTGGTCACGATCCCAACTTTTTATTAACTAATTACGTAACAGATTGAGGCTTTAGTTAGAGGCCGATAAGCGTCTGACATGGCTCAATCGGACTGACGGCTCAACGCAGAGAATCTCAACCTTTTTGTCTAATAGACTTGTCTAGCCACTTGGTTCCTAGATAAATTATTTGCTCCTCAGGATCCAGTCTAGGGAAATGGTGAATTATTGTTCAACTTCCAAGTTATGGTAAGTAAGTAAAGCCACGATAGCCGAATGGTGAAGGGGTGAGCTCACTCGTGATACAAACATATTTAGCTGAGTACGAGGGGCTAACAGGACTATTAGTAATTTGAGTAATAACAAATTACTAATAAACTTTATAAAAAAAAATTAAACATTGTACCTACCTACACAGAAACTTAAAACTAAGTAGGTAACTTAGGTTTGTGGTCATGGTCGCATAATCGAACCTAGATCCTCGCTCTCTCACCAGTCACCACTAGACATTAGACCCAGACGTGCCTAGACCTTCAATTTTGCCCATGCTAGGTGTCGAACAATCTGACGAACATTGGGGGAGGACGCCTATGTTCCGTAGTGGACGGAACGTCAAATGATGATGATGGGAATCGAACTCGAAAAATGTTTGGGTACTGCTGACCGATAAGAAGAATCTAATACGCACATTCACCTATTAATCTTTGGTCCAGTCAACACGGTGGTCTCCTTTGCTAGACAACAACATGGCGTATGGATGATTAGACCCGACGTCCGCCGGATTGTGTTATGCAATGCGTTAGAAAGTGCGCACGCGCAGTGCGGGAACGCGGCAGTTGGCGGTTGGCGGCAAGTGCTGCGAAGTGAAATACAGGGTGTTAGGGACATGTTGACAAAAATAAAGCGACAAGCGACATGGTGTCGGTGTCGGACTGACCGAATCGAGAACCCACTCGTAACACAAGTATTATTTTCGCTTGCCACGAGGAGTTAACGGGGCTATTAGTTAATAAGTAATTTGTTTGTATGCACTATTGTACAAATAACCAGAGTCCACTATCCGTGGCAAACCGAGTTTCACACGGCTGAAGCCGCGGGCAAAAGCTAAAGCTAGTGAATCCTTTACACCGCTGAATCGAGATTCGAGTGAGAATAGATAACATAGAGCCTCATCTAAAAAGTTTGACGGTACCGTCGCAATGACATTGACAATCACTGTCAAAACTCGATTTCACCAAAATATTTTCGTGAAAATAGAAAATACGCAGGTGATCGATTTACTGTGTTTAATTTAATTTTCCCATCAAAATGGATGTATCCAAAGTGGAAAAAAGCAAGATTCTTGCTCCCAACATGGCCGTGAATGCTGTTTTGGTCCCAAGTCAGGAATTGCCAGCTGAAACGCCTATTGTGTCTGGTTACGATTGGGAAAATGGGACCGATTACAACAAGATCCTCGATAGCTACTCCAGATCTGGTTTCCAAGCCACGAGCTTCGGGAAAGCGATTGCTGAAATCAACAAAATGCTAAAATGTCGGTCCATTGCTTTGACGGAAGAAACGGGCGATCCGTACGAAGAAGATTCTTTTATCAAGAAGAAAACTAACTGTACTATTTTCTTAGGATACACATCTAACATGATATCGTCAGGGCTTCGCGATACTATAAGGTTTTTAGTGAAAAATAAGCTTGTAGACTGTATTGTGACGACTGCAGGGGGTGTGGAAGAAGATTTTATCAAGTGCTTAGCACCAACTTATGTCGGAGACTTCAATTTAAGCGGAAAAGTGCTCAGAACCCGTGGAATAAACAGGATTGGTAATTTACTAGTGCCAAATGACAATTACTGCAAGTTTGAAGAATGGGTCACACCAATTCTCGATGAAATGCTTGAGGAACAGTCGAAAACAGGCATACTTTGGACACCTTCAAGGATTATAGCTAAATTAGGCGAAAAAATCAACGATGAAAGCTCAGTTTGCTATTGGGCCTGGAAGAACAATATTCCGATCTTCAGTCCGGCACTCACAGACGGATCTTTAGGAGATATGATGTATTTTCACTCGTTTAAGCGGCCTGGCCTTGTTATTGATATATTAAGCGACTTAAGAAGACTGAATACTATGGCTGTTAAAGCCAATAACACTGGTATGATTATATTAGGAGGTGGTGTTATAAAACATCACATTTGTAACGCTAATTTAATGAGAAATGGAGCGGATTTTGCTGTTTATGTGAATACGGCAAGTGAATATGATGGCAGTGACGCTGGGGCGAGGCCTGATGAAGCAGTGTCTTGGGGAAAGATAAGGCCAAACGCTACACCAGTGAAGTTGTATGCCGATGCCACTTTGGTCTTTCCTCTGATTGTAGCCCAAACATTTGCAAAGTATCATTTTAGCAATAAAAAGAATGTGTAACAAAGCAACCTTTTTTTTGTTTACCTTAATAAATTACCAATTATTATCTGTGTTTATAGCTTTTGAGTTACAGTCTCGATAGTTGGGCGATAGTTAGGAATCCTGAGGGCAAAGTCGCAGTGTTGGACTTGGAACTGGATCAAATAAAAAGTTCAGTTAGCGCCATTTCATAGTACTTTTCAGTTAGCTCAGCGGTTCCCAAACTTGTTTTGTCTACTGCCCACTTTGAGAATAAATTCATTTTAGCGCCCACATTTTGTAGTCGAGAGTCGAGTGCTCAGTCGGTGTCTAAGAGACTTCCTAGTAAATGATGCCTCCCAAGCCTCTACACAACGTCCCGATTTTTTTTTTGGGTCTCAGCGCCCACAAGGGAGCGTTATCGCCCACTTTGGGAAAGACCGAGTTAGCTCATGTGATGGCCAGTGACATCTATTGACGGGAAATAATACTACATATTTCAATTTACATAGTTAGCGTCATCTAGTAGACAGTAGTTGTACTTTATCAAAGCAAATAGCACTCTCGTTTAACGCCATCTAGTAGACAGTAGTTGTACTTTTTTGTAGACATTGGAATATGTATTTAGCGCCATCTCTTAGAATGTAAATGTACTAACAAAAAACGTTCAGAAATTGATGTGTTTTAAAAGTATGTGAAATTGCTTATTTCCAAAAGTTTAATTTGTTTAAAAGTGTACTTCAAGTAACGCAAATAAAAGTAAACATAAGATAATACTAAAAAAAACCTTATTCATTACCAAATAGTGGTATTTTTCTTATGTGTGTCGCTGATTAACAGTAAAATCCAATTTATTCTAATTAATTTCTGAACGAAAACGGTGTGAATGAACTGTCAAATATAGCATGAAGTTAGCCACAGTCTGCCCTGCAAAACTGTGCTTGTGTTCGTCTGTGAACGCTAATTTTGAAATGTGTGCTGTCTATGAAAGCCGTTTTGAAGCTCGAAAAAAGCATTTACTTGTCCTTCGATGGTCGCTCCCTTTGTCGGACGCCGGCGTATTTTGTTTACACTACCGTGAATCCTGAATTAATGGACAATGATACCGTGATCTTCCATACGTCTTTCTTAATAACAATGCGAGTAGTAGTGAAGTTTTAATCTGAAAAAAACTGTGTACAGTGAATATTGTTAAAATGTGGTTGTCCCGGGATGTCCTGTTTCTCAGCCTGTTTTTATCAGGTAAGCTTTGCATCCTTGCTATTTTTAGTTTACGGTCATTCGTTGTACTATATTTATGTATTTAGTCGGAATAGGTGCATGAATCGCGGCCGGATTCTTTGATGTTTACATCTTGAATACAAATAAGACGCGAGTTCGTTCGGTTTCGTTAGATGTTTATTAATAAACTGCGTGGAATAACTTACAGCTGGAACGGAATACTTAACGATCTCGATTATGTGCCTACAATATTCATAAATTGAATTTTAGTTGCTTGGAAATAGGCTCTGTAAGACTAGGTTTTCTAATTGACTTGTACCACAGCTTGTTTCTACCAATTATTCAGAATTTCAGAATATTGTTCTATTTAAATAATTAAGTTAAACCTGTATAAACCTGTAGTTAGATTCAAATAAGATTTGTAAATAAATTTTACAATTTGATAAATAAAATTGCATAAAAATAGGTAGGTAGTCTTTAATATCGGTCATACTAATTACACAAAATCAACAATCACAGTAATATTATCACAAATCCTTCGTTATACAATAGCAAAGCAAAGATAGGTAATACAAAAAAATGCAACTTGTATGTCATGTACAAAATACACACTAATGCTTAGGGTGCTGCTTNGGCCAAACAACTATCCGTTTCATCTCTAATCTCGATTATATGCCTACAATATTCATAAATTGAATTTAACTTGCTTTGAAATAGGCTCTGTAAGACTAGGTTTTCTAATTGACTTGTACCACAGCTTGGAAATCTAGTATTTCTTGGGTATATTATGTTAGTTAAATATGTTTTCTTGTACCACAACTTGTACTTAGTATTCAGAATTTCATATTATTGTTTTATTTAATATAATTAATGTTAAACCTGTATAGTTAGATTCAAATAAGATTTGTAAATAAATTTTACAATTTGATAAATAAAATTTCATAAAAATAGGTAGGTAGTCTTTATTATCGGTCATACTGATTACACAAAGTCAACAATCATAGTAATATTATCACAAATCCTTCGTTATACATAAATAGCAAAGCAAAGATAATATAAAAAATGCAACTTGTCACACTAATGCTTAGGGTGCTGCTGNTGCTGCTTTTTATGTGAGTAACAATATTTTAGTTATACCTAATTATTATTTAGTTAATTTATCCTAATTCTGGTAATTTGGATCTCTTTAATATCTCATGTAAATTGGTATTTTGTTGTGAGCATAGTGTAACAGTAAGCATGTTTAAATCAAAATAATTACATACTTACATTCCTACAAACACTAAGATTGAGTTGCACAGACTTACTTTAACCGTAACTTTAACAATAACCGGTGTTTTTTGCAGTTTGTGAGATTTTTGTTGAAGCTAAAGTAAGATGGTGTTATTGATAAACAAAAGCAATTAAACATGTACTTTTTCGTTGACCTTACATTTCTCAGTCAATAATCAAGCTATTAATCAATAATTAGCTCACATACCGGACAGTTTTCACACTCAAAGCATCGTTGAAACACGAACAATGTTATGGTTATACGTAATGACTCATTGAATACAAACTCGATACACTCTGTTCTGAGTAGTGGCACGTTATATTGATTACCTTTAGGCGTTTCCAAGAGGGATGGCAGACTATCCTTTATGACAGCTAATATTGTTTGTAATATTGATTTAACTGCAGTAAAAAAATATTTTAGACGCTTGTTCAAAGTCAAAGTCAAAATTTCTTTATTTGTTTAGACTAATAAATAGTTCTTACAAATCGTCATTTTGTTCTTAAGGAGCCTCTACATGTTTCATAATCTTTTTACCCTACCAGCGCTTCGAGACCAACATTTGGCAAGTGCTGTTCTGGCCATAAACAGAATACTTGACTGTAAGCCTGTGACTCGGCGTTGTTGCTCGTTTATAATCACAGAACAAATCTGTTCATAGTCTTCTGACTGATCGCATGATGGAATAAAGGAGAAAAAAAAACTGCTCTAGATGGACGATTTTGTGATTTAAGGTTTTTTAAGCTACGTCCCTGCTGAACTTAGGCCTCCCCCAATGCTTTCCGTGTTGCCCGGTTGGCAGCGGCCTGCATCCGCCTCCTGCTTTATGGTTCTTTAAATGATTTGACTAAAAAGTTTTCAGTGACACGGAAGGATGACTGAGTCCATAAAATATAAAAAAACGACAAGTAGGAACATAGGTCCTTTCGTTCGTTTCAGCCAAATGACGTCCACTGCTGGACAAAGCCTTTCCCAAGGATTTCTACAACGACCAGTCCTGTGCTGCCCGAATCCCGCGACCTTCACTAGATCGTCGGTCCACCTAGTGTATTTATTTTAAACAGTGAGATATTAATTAAACTTGAATAGGTGTTTCTCTTGTTAGGATGCGAGCGGCACAGGACCGGTGTTTTGTGGAAATCCTTGGGGGAGGCCTTTGTCCAGCAGTGGACGTCTTTCGGCTGAATCGAACGAACGAACGAACGAGGTGTTTTTCAAGATTATATTCTACTATTTCATTACATACAGCTTTTTAAAACTTTTACCTATTCGGCATTCACGATCTTCCCGTTTCATACCAAATTTTTATACGTTTTTTAAGATTAAAGAAGCTTTTTCCGATAAAAGGATCCACGCTAAATTAGTTCGTAACTTCCAAGACACAGTTTAGCAAAAACATCATATTCACTAAAGTTCGTTAGGAATTAGTTTCTTGCGAGTTAAAAAGACCTTGATATAATAGGCGTGAGTACAGTAGGTCCACTTCCTCTGTACCTCCTGAATATCTATGTTAATCCCAAAAAAATCAATAAAAACTCATCTTATTTTTGCAAGTAGCCTTTTAAAAAGCACATACACGTCTCAGTTTTAACCCTACCACTGCTTCGGGACAATAAATGGGCCAGTGTTGAGAAGAAACGCGCAAGAAACTCAGGCACTATTGTAGATCCCTCGCAATCCTTTTCAGTTTATTAAAACAACATACCTACAAAGCCTCCCAAACCCACCACAAAACCTCAGAATTCATAAACAAAACAGAAAAGTAAATGAAATATACAAAATCGAAACGGCACAATTTAGGCAGTACTTATATCGCTAGGAAGGTTGGGACATCCATTGCTTGATAGAGCTTCGCGCGATCTTCGCCAGCCGGCCAGGCGTCGTGATAAAATCTTATCGATGATTTTAGACGACAAATGTATGGGCTTATCGCGTAAAATCGATAAAACGGCGCGACAAAAGCTTATCGCAGCGCGCATCCTAAGCCTACAGTAATTCATGACCTTTTTGACTTAAGTATCTACCGATTTATAACTTGACTGTGGCAACCATTTTAGACCAGGTAGACAGACCCGCCCCCGGCCTACCAGCGGGTATGTAATTATGCCTTATTACATGATTAATGTTGCTAAAATATTTATTAGCTCTTTAGAAGCCGTAAAACTGAAGGGACGCGCAGAAAAAATAATTAAATATATCGGAATGCGCGTCGTGTCTTTAAAAACTGGTCAGTTCCAACTTTTAATGTTAGTGATTCTAATATAATTTATGAAATGAGAAATGCGCAGCTTTGATAGGTATGATCTATTCAGAGAATAAAATCAGTTCACCAAAGTCTGTATCTGTAAGTGAAAAACCTTCGATGTATCCATTAACATTAATTTGTCGTTAAGTAAAGTCAAAAACAACGTAGTATTTGGAATTAAAACCCTATAACAAATATTTTGACTTACAAACATCATCCAATGATTTGGTCCCCCTTCCGATTAGGTCAAAATATTATTTTTTTATGATCAAAAGCCAAGAACTTGCGTTTTTGTTTGAACGATATACCTACTCGTAATCTCTGGCTACAAAGTGTCCACAATATCTTTTTCATGATCTTGCTTTTTTGTGTGAAAAGCTGCTCGAAAGTGTCCACTGCTCTATCAGATACTCAAAATATCATTTTGTACCTTTTACACGTATGTATCTAGACTAGAGATAGAAAATACATAATTTTTCATTTGCTAGCGTATTTATCCACCTAACTAAAACAAAAAGAAAAGTAGTTTAGTCAATTTACTACATTACTACCACCCTTCGTCACAACCGAAACAAATCACCGGAACCGGAATTAATGTAGCTCTAGGATAAGTACTATTATTACAAAACAACACCGACTGTCAGCTCACAACAATAAAACGGAGCAAATTCGCTAAACGCTGTCTGTTTTAAACCCGAGATAAGCAATCAAGTAATCAACATGAACAGTAAGTGGGGGGGGCAAAGAAAAAAGTCCAAGATTCGCCACCCCTGCGAGGGCAGGGGTGCGCAACTATAAACCCGACATATTTACGAGGCTCGTTCTCCCTCTGGGTTTACGCGGACCAAGGGATGGGAGGTAGCGGGTAAAATTCAGGGGTGGTTCACTGACGAACGTGGGAAATCACGTTTTGAAATTCGTAGTTTCTGTCAAAAAGGTCTTGAAACTATACGGAAAAATCCGTAAGTTCTTTTAAAAGTATTTTTACAGAATCTAGTGAAGCTTTTCGTGCTTTGGACTGAAGAAATAAAGTTGACAGACCGATTGAGCTAATATTAGTTGTCTATAGCGACTCATGAGTCCTGACTATACACTGGGTGGCCTGGGCTTGTATCACACACGATAAAACAATCTTGATATTTTTTTAAAATTTTGATATTTTTTGTCAAGGTACCCTCGTGTACCAAGTTACTTCTTTATTGTTTTGGCTAATTATTATGCCGAAAACTACTCTATATTCGCACCGCGTACCCAATGCCATACGACGCGATGCGTCTGGACACTTAATTATGGCCTACCTCTTATTTGGTACAATAGAGCTCAAAGCCACACTAGATTTAGATTTATCTCATAAGTGTAGCATCAAGGTGATTATAATCATGTTTCAATCAGTTAAAAAGCACCTATTTTATTTGTCAAAACTCAAAACCATTTAGGCCATGTTAAATTTGAAATGATATCCACACACTATAGTAGATACATCCCAAGCTCGTAATAAGATTAATAAAATTATCCCATCTAACAAAATAAATCATAGATTGATCAATAGGATTTTGAACGCTGTTTCAGAAACGTCCTTAAAACCGCTACCTCTCATCCCCTACCCCACAACGAAAACCGCATGGAAATCCTAACCCGCATTAATCCAATCTGGACTTTATCGCCAGCCATTAAAGCTTACATTCCCACCTGGCTGCGCGTGCGTCATCGTAACTCCTCGACAAACGTAATGGCGCGGTACGGACGTTTTTTACTCTGTTTTGAATGAATATTTTTGAATTCAAATTCACTGTTTCGAATGTTGGCGAACGCTGGAAATATGGGTTCCGCGATAGTTCTAATATTTTGGCTCGCGACATAAATTGGCGGGCTGTTTTAGCGATATGGTTTTGTTTATTAGGTTTATAAAATATGCAGTTTGTAGCAGTTGTAGACAAAAAGTTATGCTAACGCCGCCCGTATTAACAAACATTACTTTGAGGTCTCACAGTGCGCGTGGACGCACAGGGTCACATACAATCACGGAGCTCTATTCAACGCTGTGCGTTCGTGTTGCTGTTTCATGCAAGCATCGTTTGTCAATACGGGCGTTAGTTCAGCTTAGTTCAACTTAGCTCGCACAGTTAACGCTGTTTTCCATAGTTGCGTCCAAACTGCAAATTGCATAGGTACCTACTAAAGTAATGGGGATTAATGAACTTTTTGTTCACTGATCCCCCTTGACGGGGATTGTCAACGGGGAATAGTGGAATAAGCCAGCTATGCGAGCTAAACTAAACTTACTAAGCTTAGCTCTTGGTCTGCAATCCTCATCATCATCATCATCATATCAGCCACAGGACGTCCACTGCTGAACATAGGTTGATTACCAATGATTTCCATAATGATCGGTTGGTACTGTTGGTAGCGGCCTGTATTCAGCGCCTTCCTGCTACCTTTATGAGGTCGTCGGCTCACCTTGTTCACTCCAGAACCTTGCTACCCCATCGGCAGTCAGTTCTGCGTACAACCCGCATTATACCGGGTAAATTTTGGGTAGAACGGAACAAAACTCAATTTATTTTTCAGTTCTTTTAAGACCTTTTTTTGTTTTAGACTAATCCCTGCCTCTATACTAGACCCTACATTTAAACTAGTTCAAATACTAGGACCCAGTTCGTTCTAACTCGTCTAATTAGGGAATACTAGTCTTATTTGCTTGTAGTTTGTTTTACAACTCTGTAAAATCTCTAGTTTAGAACTTTTACTTCTGGTTCTGGGTGGAGTGGTTTTTCATTGATTAATCTGACTTTTCTTCCTATAGCCACTTGCCTTCCCGAACACTATAATCCGGGCCTTTTCGAGGCGAGAGTGAATAGGCTTTAGGCACAGGGCAGATATTTTATGTAACTACCCTAGACTGCATCTCACTTAACATCAGGTGCGATTACGGTCAAATACCTGCCTTGTTCTGCATAAAAAAACCATATAAAGGCAAAAAAAAAAAAGTAAAGGTTGATTGATAAAAGATTTTTAATAACTTTAAACTCGCAAGTTCAAATCATACATTTTCTTACGTGTACTATAAAAAGCTTCAAGTTATACCTGTAACTACATAATAATATCACACTGCCTTTTTAAGCTCTACCGAAAGTCGCCGAAAAGGGTAAACAGAATCCTTACAAGTTTGCATCGAAAGTCACGTCACGTCACCCTTCTAATAAAATTCTGCCACTTCGTTCATGTGTGCATTGAATTTTTGTATAAAATAAGCTTAGATTTAAAATTTTAAGCGTTCCATTTTCATGCTAGTTTAGATTATATCCGCGGCTTCGCTTTATTGGTAATCAGGGTTCTTTATTTCTTATCTAAGTAAAAGAAATGACATGACTTTTCATAGTCCAAAAATGAGAAAGTTTGGGCGATATTCCGTAAACCACAGACTTTTGACGGCCAATAGTTGGGTTGTTGTTTGGAGGGGGGGGGGGGGGCCCCCCACCCACAAGGTGGACCGACGACATCATAAAGGTAGCAAAAAGGCGCTGGACGCAGGCCGTTACCAACCGGGTAACATGGAAAGCATTGGGAGGCCTATGTTCAGCAGTGGACGTCCTATGGCTGAGATGATGATGATGGGGATGATGTAACTGTAACACCTTGTAAAGAAGCAATAAAGTTATTGATATTGAGTATTGATCGAAGAATCACCTTACAAACAAGAAAGGTAAAATACAAAATGCAACTACAAACAAGTCTTGACAAATCCAGTATAATGGAGCTCTTAGAAACATCCTCCCGCAGAGCTCATTACAACCTCGAAAAGGAATGGAATAAAGAAAGTTTTTCCATATTCCAGGGAATTCCAGGGTATAAGTAATTCACACAGTGCCAGACGGTGGTTTGACAAACAAAATGTCTTGTAAGAGCATAAAAGAGTTGAGAGAATCTTGGTTTTATAATTAAGTCTTTAGAAAAGGCTTTTTAAATAAGCAATGGCGTCGGGGGATATGACGGCTGTTTTTAGTGCCCACTGTTTTGGAGTATAGAATTTCAACAGGGCTGCTTTACAGCTTATTTTATTATTTAAGCATCCCTTTCACTCATAGAGAGGCCCTGGTAGGTGTGACAAGTACAGATAGACTTGAAAATATAGGGAAAGATGGCAGTGTCTGGATGAGAATGTAGAGATTTGATCTAAGATTGACAACTTTCAAGAACATTGACCGTGGGCCAAGTTGCCGAAAGAAAAAATATTGAAAAATTGAATCCGGCGACTTGGACCATGGACCAAAGTGGGCCAAGTCACCGTAAGACTTCAGTAGGTATTGAAAACTAACTACCGGGCAACATGGAAAGCATTGGGGGAGGCCTATGTTCAGCAGTGGACGTCCTATGGCTGAGATGATGATGATGAGGTATTGAAATATTGAAAAGTCTACAATATTTTTCTTCTTTACTTCTTAGTACAGCTTTCATGTTATGGATTGCAGTGATTCAACGATTAGTATTTTGTATAATAATATTAATGTTAATGAAAATGTTCTCGTACAAAAATAAACGGTTGTTCAGTAATCTACCAGAAAATATGGTTGCAAAAATCCATTTCAGCATGCGAGTAAAAACCTAACCGAAGTGCTCACTAAAAAGTAACATACCCTCAAAAAACCACGAACATATCGCAAGTAATTTGAAAGCGCACCGCAGAAATCACTGACGTAAATATCGCGTTCCGCGCAACACTCGAGTCGAGTGCGGTTCGTTAGCGGCTACGCTGCGATTGCGATTTAATTGCTACATGTGACTAGTTTCAGTGTGACCAGTAGTTGGAGGGCTGGACCACAAGTTGAAATGTACGATTTTAGAACACTTGACTAACTGGACTTTTCCACTTCTCGTTACCACTACTGTAAGTGCTGTGTAGTCTATAAAAAGCCAACGAGTAAAGGGTACAGATTTAAGTCTTTTTCGCCACTTCTTCTCAGCACAGCCCATCATATGTTGTCCCTAAGTGGTGGTAGAGCAAACTATATTTGCCTATCTAAAAAAACCATTTGATTTATCCAGGTCAAAGTTAAACTGTCATTTTGCTATTATGAGAATAATCCTTTGTTCTGGATGAAAAAAGAGGGAGATCGCGCTATATGGCAATTCTAGGAGAGGCTCACGTCTATTAGTGCACTGCCTGATGTTGATATGATGATGAGTTTTTTTGATAGTCTGAAACACGTGCAAAGCTGCGACAAGAAGCTAGTCCAAGATACAGCTTTCCAAATTCCAACTATTTGAATATAATTCGTATGACATTCAAGGATTGACCCCCAGGGTGCTCCTCAATAGTACAATAACCTAAAGATTGGACCTAGAGTTAACCTAATCTTGAGGGCATCGAACTTTAGTGAAGGTCGGGTGTGTGATACAGGGTTACAATTGAAATGAGATAATTTATTTACGTAAGAAACAGTCCGCAAAGTCTTTATACATAAATCACTCGACTTGTTAAATCCATTAAAATTTATATTTTTTTGTTTCAGGTCTTCTATGCGCATTGGCAGCAGAAGGTAAGATTTTTAATACTATTTAGCACTTCTTAGGAATGTAACCCCTTATTAATAAAAAGTTACACTTAGTAAGCCAGAGTTCAACTATTGTGTAACTTTTATTAATAATGGAGTAAAATTCTTGCTTTTTGCCTTTAGTTATCAAATAAACAACTTCTTTATTCAACACAAACATTTGCTTTAAAATTATTAGTCATCATTGGTTTGTGATGATAAGCAAAATACAGTTCAAACATCGCATCCAGGGTCTTATTGCAAATCGAATGATCATAATATCGATTATACATTTCGCGAGCAGTAACCGAGTCGTTCAAAGTTCACGCTTGTGTGACCGGCGGCAACCTTATTGTGACCTTTTGTCTAAAGTCTTTTCTTAGCTTGATCCTATTTAGGTGTAATGTGGTCTAGGCACATCTAGAAATAAAAAGATGTTGAGGCATTGCATTGCACAGCGTGCTATGGAGAGGGCTATGCTCGGTGTTTCTTTACGAGATCGAATCAGAAATGAGGGGATCCGTAAACGAACTGAAGTTGCTGACATAGCCTGATATGCCTGATGGATTAGCAAGCTAAAGTAGCAATGGGCGGGGCACATAGTATGCAGAACTGACGGCCTATGGCTCAGCAAGGTTCTGGAGTGGCGGCCACCTAATTACTGGAAAGTGACTCATATGCCTTTAACAGTACAATGATGATAATATGGTACTCATACAATAATCACTTAGTTGACCTGTTTTGAAGTTTCTTAATGCAGTCATTAGTTTCGACTATGGATTACATTCCCGAATGTGACCATAGATCAAACTCCTAAGGTAGATACCGTTACAGTATTTTCCAGATTCGTTTACTCCTTTTCTCTATGCTTGGTTTAGTATTTGTGAAACAAAAAAAAGTTTAAGTGAAATGAGTTCGTCTCGAGAATCATTCGAGTTTTTTCAGTACCGCTGATGTTTTCAGTTTCAATGCGAGCTAGCGAAGGAGTCATCAAGTGGCAGTGTCTATTTTGAACTAGTGTTGTGGAAAAAAATATCGATAAACTCGTTTTTCGATAGAAAAAGTGTAGGATGACAAAGTTTTGAAATTCTTCATTTCTATATTTCCTATGATTAAGAATTAACCTTATCCCAGTAAGCTAAAAGCAACTTTTATGTTTAAGAAGAGAGTATGTACAGTATTTTTTTCTGGAACGATCGACCGCATATAATACTCTTGGATATCGGTATTTTCTCTTCCAAACAGAAATCTGGAATGTTCTGTAAAACTAGATCGCTTCCATGGAATCTATAAAATGTAATAGCCTAGCAAGCAGCTAGATAATGACTTCGTTAGAGGTACTTAACGTCGNTTAGAACAGCACTTGAATAACGGGACTTTTGCCACTTCTCGTTCCCGCTGCAAGTCCTGTGTAGCCAGGATCTACAGCTTGACCGTCTATAAAACCTAGCCGGTGAAGGCCTTTAGTCCCAGGAAAAAGTTAAACATCATTGGATTGCACCCGCAACGAAACGTACTTTTATTGAAATTCAAATTCTTTATTGCTAATCCACGTGTCACGTAGGATTTTCAAAAATAATATTATACTCGTAGAAGAGGATGGAGGGAGAGTTTATACTGTCATTCTGAGGTATTCTTGTATAGTAGGTATAGTAACTTTTAGCTGTGAGTATATCTTGGAAGTTTTTTTTTTTAAGTTTTACCACTGATTTAAGCTACGGCAAGAAGCTTGTCCAAGATACAGCTTTCCAAATTCCAACTATTCACATAATTCGTATGACATTCAAGGATTGGCCCCTAGTGCTCATCAGTACAATAACCTAAAGACTAGACCTAGAGTTAACCTAGACTTTAGGGCATCGAACTATAGTGAAGGTCAGGTGTGACATACAGGGTTACAATTGAAATGAGATAATTTATTTGCGTACAGTCTGCTACCAAACGTGAAAAGAGATAGAGATCCAACAATACGTAGCTTACAATACAAGCTATGTTTTGTTGATCCCCTTGAGTTGATGGACTATTGAGTTGATGAGGGCTATGAACGTGACGACTGGTTGGGATTTTGTTATGATTTGTTGTGGTTTATAGGGGTCAATCCGTAAATTGTTGCATGTCATCTCGTGCTCATGCCGGAGTCTGCTAAATATTGGGCAGTCTCGCATGAGATGGTCAATATCCTGTACGCTGGAGTCATCGCAGGGGCAGTAAGGGTTGTGTAAGATCTAGCAGACTGCAACTAAACGCCCTTGGAGCTCAGAACTTTTGAAGTTCAATAAAAACTGTGAGCACATTATTAGGCACTTTAACCAAAATCGCAAAAGTGCCGAAGACACAAAAAAAAAATTGCGTAAGAAACAGTCCGTCAAGTCTTTATTACATAAATCGGTTGACTTATTAAACCCATTAAAATGTATATTTTTTATTTTCAGGTCTTCTATGCGCATTGGCAGCAGAAGGTAAGATTTTTAATACTTTTTAGCACTTCTTAGGAATGTAACCCCTTTAATAAAAAGTTACACTTAGGGGTGAACCTTGGATTAAACTGACATTTCCATATTAAATGACAATTTAAGCCAGAGTTCAACTATTGTGCAACTTTTATTAATAATGGAGTAAAATTCTTGCTTTTTGCCTTTAGTTATCAAATAAACAACTTCTTTATTCAACACAAACATTTGCTTTAAAATTATTAGTCATCATTGGTTTGTGATGATAACGCTTACCCAAGCAAAATACAGTTCAAACATCGCATCGGTTCTTCAATTGCAAATCGAATGATCATAATATCGATTGTACATTTCGCGAGCAGTAACCGAGTCGTTCAAAGTTCACGCTTGTGTGACCGGCGGCAACCTTATTGTGACCTTTTGTCTAAAGCATATTCTGAGCTTGATCCTATTTAGGTTTAAATATGGTCTAGGCACGTCTAGAAATAAAAAGATGTTGCATTGCATTGCACAGCGTGCTATGAAGAGGGCTATGCTCGGTGTTTCTTTTACGAGATCGAATCAGAAATGAAGAGATCCGTGAACGAACTGAAATCGCTGATATAGCCTGATATGCCTGATGGATTAGCAAGCTAAAGTAGCAATGGGCGGGGCACATAGTATGCAGAACTGACGGCCTATGGCTCAGCTAGGTTCTGAGGTGGCGGCCACTTTAGTACTGGAAAGCGGAGCGTAAGACATCCACTCACAAGGTGGACCGACCACATCATAAAGGTAGCAGGAAGGCGTTGGACGCAGGCCGCTACCAACCGGGCAACATGAAAAGCATTGGGGGAGGCCTACGTCCTATGGCTGAGATGATGATGATGAGGCACGTCTGGAAATAAGAAGGCTTCTAATATTACTGAGCTATTTGAAGAATGCACAGGTTCTAATGCCTAATTACAGCCCCCTTCCATCACCGGGGAACCAGACTCAGGTTAGCGTACCATCCCTACATTGTCGACATTCCACCAGCTGCTCGCACTAAGAGTTTCGCTAACTCTAATAAAAGGCCAACAGCTAGGAACTAAAATTCGCTGCCTGCTGCTGTCTTTCCTGAACACTATAATCCGGGCCTTTTCAAGGCGAGAGTATATAGGCACTTACAGGGCAAGTATGTACCATCCTAGACTGCATCTCACTTAACACCAGGTGCGATTACGGTCAAATACCTGCCTTATAGTTGAACTGGTTTACAGTTTACGAGTATTAACGCAGGCCCTAGTTTCGACTATGGATTACATTGCTGAATGATCATAGCTACCATAGATCAAACTCCTAAGGTAGATTCCGTTTCAGTATTTTCCAGACTCGTTTACTCCTTTTCTCTATGCTTGGTTTGGTATTTATGGTGAAACAAAAAAAGTTTAAGTGAAATGAGTTCGTCTCGAGAATCATTCGAGTTTTTTCAGTACCGCTGATGTTTTCAGTTTCAATGCGAGCTAGCGAAGGAGTCATCAAGTGGCAGTGTCTATTTTGAACTAGTGTTGTGGAAAAAAATATCGATAAACTCGTTTTTCGATAGAAAAAGTGTAGGATGACAAAGTTTTGAAATTCTTCATTTCTATATTTCCTATGATTAAGAATTAACCTTATCCCAGTAAGCTAAAAGCAACTTTTATGTTTAAGAAGAGAGTATGTGCAGTATTTTTTTCTGGAACGATCGACCGCATAATATACTCTTGGATATCGGTATTTTCTCTTCCAAACAGAAATCTGGAATGTTCTGTAAAACTGGATCGCTTCCATGGAATCTATAAAATGTAATAGCCGAGCAAGCAGCTAGATAATGACTTCGTTAGAGGTGCTTAACGTCGTTGGCTAGTTCAACTACAATGGGGCAAGGGGGAAGAATCAACAGACTGGATGTCGCCATATCCCGCTATCTTGGCTTGGAATTAGGGCTTGCAATATCGGATAGTTTTCAACTCCGGAACTGATTTCCGATATTGGGCACTCAACTCCGGAATTCCGGTTCTAGTTCCGGAGTTGGTTAAAAAAGAAAGCGCCTCCCGATAAACACGTACACGTATGTGGCCTCCACTTTAGAACCTTGCCCTATCGGCCGTCTGTTCTATGTGCCCTGCCCATTGCCACTTTAGCTTGGTAATCCGATCGCTATATGTCAGGCAACTTTAGTTCGTTTACGAATCTCCTCATTTCTGGTTCGATCTCGAAAAGAAACACCGAGCATAGCACTCTCCATACCATGGTGTGCAACTTTGAGCTTATTATAAGCCTTATAGTAAAAGGCCACGTTTCCGAACCGTGTGTCATCACTACTTGTAACACACACTGATTGTAGACTTTCGTCTTTAGGCACTGAAGTGTTTTGGTCGAAAAGATGTTATGTAGTTTCCCAAACGCTGCCCAGCCGAGTTGAATTCGACGTATTATTACATCTCCCTGCCTCACAGCTCGCTGCAGAGGAATCGCAGAGGAATCGCCCTCGTATTCAGCCAGGCTCAAAGACCTTCTCATAGTCTAAGAACGCCAAGCATATAGGCAAGTTAGACTCTTCGGTCTTCTGTATAACGTGCCGTAGCGTATAGATGCGGTATATGGTAGTGTAAACGTTTCGATAACTGGCTTCCTCGAGAGACTATAAGTCATCGAACCTACGCGCGAGACTATTCGTGATGGCTCTCAAAAACAGCTTGTAGACATGACTCAGAGTCAGAACCCAGATGGGTCTGTAATTCTCCTTTCTCCTTAATAAGGCTTTTACCCCTTTCTTAAAGAAAAACACCACCAAGTATTTGTTCCGTGCCTCTGGCATTATTCCCTGGAGTAAGACGGAGTTAGTCTATGAAGGACTTTCAGTATCGGCTTATCACCTGCCGCGTTCAGAAGCTCCGAGGTTATTCCGTCATCACCCGGTGCCTTGTTGTTCTTTAGCTGTTTGAGAGCCATCCTAATCACGCAAGGGCTGATGTCCGGCTAATCTTCGGTATAGTGTCGAGTTAGCTTAGCTGTTGGAACTGTCCTGTGGCTGAGCTATTAACAGGTTTTACTCTATCATCCGCTCTCTTCAGCTGGCTTCGCCCATTAGAGTTGTCTCTAGCGAACATTTTGGAGCTTTGGTTTCGCCCTATTGCCTCTTTAATATTATTACTAATAAAGTTGCGAATACATATTTTATCTCGAGGACTTCCTTATCTAAGAACCTATTTTGATACTTAAACGTTTTGAAAACTTAAAATAATTTATGTAAAATTTCAATATCGGAATACGATATTGGCTTCAGTTCCGGAATTGAAATATCGGAAAAAATGTATCCGAAATTCCGGAGTTACGAAATTCCGGAATTCCGGTATTCAAGCCCTAGTTGGAATGTCTTGGCTGATAGTGATAGTAGTGAGAATTGGTATGCCTTGGCTGACAATGATAGTGGCGAGCATAGGTTTATTTCGAAAAGTAAAACTAGTGAAGGCCAAGTTTATCCCAGTGGAAAGCTGTCATTGAACCCGTAACCCTTAAATTATAAGAATATTGAAGAAGTCAAAATTATAAACGACAGCACATGAAGTTTAGCTTGATTGTGAATTTAATGTCTGATCATCTTCACAAGTTTCACAACAGATTTTATTTAGTAAACAGTTCACCTGTGTGTGGTAGGATTTCTAGATTGCCTATTTTTACATGCCCCTGCCTAGGCATTTCTTATTTTTTACACATTCCATCGATATCGATACCCAACTTTTTCACATCACTGGGTCATCGTCATCGAGTAGTCTAGCTCACGCTTCGACGCCTGCACCTACCCCATGAATACTGGAGTATTCTTTTGTGTCCCCCTCTCATTGTGCGCGAGGGAGCGAGACGCCAATGTATAGAAATGTGTCATTAGTGTTTAGGTGTAATATTGATGTGTGCAATCTGGAGGATAGGGATCGTTTGTCTTGCAATTTCTATAGGCTGTGACGTGCGGATTGATAGTTCATGTGGACGCCATCTTGGTGGTGGCCAATACAAATATTCCTTACACACGGGAACGATCTCTAGTGACTTATTTAATTAAATATATGGATTGTATACTTAAATCATCAGCTGAAGAGGGATCGTTTGTCTTGCAATTTCTATAGGCTGTGACGTGCGGATTGATAGTTCATGTAGACGCCATCTTGGTGGTGGCCAATACAAATATTCCTTACACACGGGAACTATCTCTAGTGACTTATTTAATTAAATATATGGATTGTATACTTAAATCATCAGCTGAGGATAGCCTGTTCCTCTGTGCTTGAGGATTTTTTTATGCAATGCAATTTGCAGGTGTTAAGTCAAAGTCAAAGTCAAAAGTCAAAAAATTTCTTTATTTGTTTGGACTAATAAATAGTTCTTACAAATCGTCATTTTGCTCTTAAGGAGCCTCTACATGTCTCATAATCTTTTTACCCTACCAGCGCTTCGAGACCAACATTTGGCAAGTGCTGAGAAGAAGCGCCGCAACAAACTCAGTCACCACTGTCTGCCCNGCTATTAACAGGTTTTACTCTATCATCCGATCTCTTCAGCTGGCGTCGCCCATTAGAGTTGTCTCTAGCGAACATTTCGGAGCTTTGGTTTCGCCCTATTGCCTCTTTAATATTATTACTAATAAAGTTGCGAATACATATTTTATCTCGAGGACTTCCTTATCTAAGAACCTATTTTGATACTTAAACGTTTTGAAAACTTAAAATAATTTATGTAAAATTTCAATATCGGAATACGATATTGGCTTCAGTTCCGGAATTGAAATATCGGAAAAAATGTATCCGAAATTCCGGAGTTACGAAATTCCGGAATTCCGGTATTCAAGCCCTACTTGGAATGTCTTGGCTGATAGTGATAGTAGTGAGAATTGGTATGCCTTGGCTGACAATGATAGTGGCGAGCATAGGTTTATTTCGAAAAGTAAAACTAGTGAAGGCCAAGTTTATCCCAGTGGAAAGCTGTCATTGAACCCGTAACCCTTAAATTATAAGAATATTGAAGAAGTCAAAATTATAAACGACAGCACATGAAGTTTAGCTTGATTGTGAATTTAATGTCTGATCATCTTCACAAGTTTCAATCAGCCCACCGTGGGGCGGTCAGTGAACTTTTTTAGTAATTTGGCCATAACTTCGTCAATTTTTGTCGTAGAACAAAAATTTTTGCACTGTGTATTAAGGATTTTTTAGCCCTATAAATCTGCATTCACAGCTAAAAATCGAAATGATCCTCATTATTAAACCTAGCATTTCAAACGCATTTAACTCATGAAAGTGGATGCTACTAAGTACACAATCCCAATTTAAGAAAAGTCAATAAGTATACCTTGCTCTACATAGTTAGCATTTTGATATGATAAAAATGTGATAGAATTCCATTATTAGTAACTAGAATCAAGAATAGTGATTAATATTATTACTACAAATAGTAGGGCCAGAGTAAGTTGCCACTTTTTTTTCTGCAAATCAATAAAATCATAGATACCTAGATTTATGAACCGAGAGTTTTTGTGTATAATAAATACCATTTTCTAGTCACTGTTTGATAACATGTAGTTAATTTTGTTTTGTATAATTTATATTATGAAAAATTTAATAGATGTTTCAATTTAAAAATGTGTTTTATTTTGGTCTACATTATACCTTTTAACTCTACATTATAGGAGGTAGGAAGTGTAAACAAATGAAACATATAAGAAAAATACAAATTTAATTTATTCTAGTCTTTAAATTAAGCTTCTTTACATAATAAAAATGGCTGCAAGGCAATTTGGACATCAGGATCTAATGGTATCTCATGGATGTACTTTGAGAATGTTATAACAATCTTGTAAATACTTCTCTTGACAGATGAAATGAGGGCAGATTTAATTTTAATTGCAAACATATCATTGAGAATATGTTTTCGGTGAATAAGGCCAGGTTTTGATAGTTTGTCTATGCTATGTTTGAGATTTATCATAGCTGATATAACAACTGGTAAATCATTCTGGACCACCCCATAATTATCTTCTTTGAGTGAGGCTGCAGCAATAAACGCTAATCCTTCACATGTCCACATAACTGGCTGCGCTTGCATTAACAAAAATTTCAGCCGTGTATCAGTAAGCTCACCAAAGAAGTAGTTTATTCCAGGCTTTTGGCATAGTTTATGTAGGAAAAGATTAAATTCTTCCTTGGCAACATCTGCAAAAGTGTCTTCAAGTTTATTTTTATTATGATCTTTCATATGAAGTAACTCTGGTGATTGTGCCATGTTTCTCAAATTGCTTGAATATAATCCAACATGAGGAGTCACATTCAATAATTTTTTGTTTCCTGAGTTTTCCATTTCTATAGGTTTTCCATCTGAATTTATGTTGCCAAGTTCTTTGCTAAATTCATTGACAATCGTCAGACATTTTTGCAACAGATTGTTCCAGTTCCTTGGATGTCCGCCAGGTTGCGAAAGAGTAAAAATATGTTGACGTCTTGCTGGGTCAGTCATTGCCATAATCCTCAAGTCTTGAGCTCCCAAGTAGCCATTGAATTGGTTTCTTTGCTCCAGTGCATTGTACAGAGTCAGGCATGAATCTGACTCAATGGGAAACTTCATGGGTTCAGTTAGTATGATGTTGAATATTGTTCTCATTGTGTAGACAGATATCAAAAACAAACTGGTATAAAACCACAGTCCAATCCAGATTCCAGAGGCAATCAAATTCAGTATGTTATCCAGTGGGGGATCTTCCAAAAATAGGCCATAGACTTCAGACACAACACTTCTTGGTTTGTTGCCCCAAACATAGTAAAATATGCTAAAATAAATCACAGGAGCAACGGCATGTTTGAAGCCCATGGACAAGATGTTACTGATGGACAATTTTAACTGCTGGAACTTATCTTGATAAATGTGCGGGAACAATAAAACTGAGGTCCCAAAAATGTGTCCATTCAAGAAATAATATAGTCCCATCCACATACCTCCAAACTGCAGGAATAAACTTTGCTCCAATATGCATTGCCCATCGTAGTTCTCACATTTTTTCTTTAGTACATTGAAATTGCTTTTTGCTAGAGATGAATACAGACTCATAGTGAAATAGCCACTCAGAGCATACAACATACTAAATGTTATATTCTGAACTGAAAACATGTTCAAAAACATGGAAAACCTCGTAAAGTACTTAGGCATGGGCATCATGTAGTAGTTGCCGTATATATAAGCTTGGAAAAAAGATACCATGGCAAGAAGTACCAGATTCAGTCCCATTTTCCAACCAAAAATATCTTGTATCGTTGATGAAATCCATGACAGAGGGTGCAGTAAATCAATCTGTATGACGAAAACTAGCACAATTGCAAGAAGGCATTGAAGACACAAATTCCATATAACTGCTACAACCAATCTTTGGGAAAATATTTCGCTTTTGGCTTCCATACCGGCAAGTGTTAGGTTATTGGATTTTGTCCAAGAGTAGTCTTGTTTTAACAATCATTTAACTTTAAAACAGTGGAGCTTTGATCAAGTTTATTGCTTGATTTATAACATTATTACACACCAACTCATTAAAAAGTATTAAAATTAAATAAACATTACAGAAAAAGCTTCACTCTCAACGGTCATTTCTGTTTTTTTTTTTTCAATTTCACAAACGTCAAAAAGGACAGCTGATAACCATAGATAATAAATATAACCGCTTTATTCCCCCCGCTTACTTATCCCCCCTCGTTTAATAATGTAATGCAATGGCTATAGTTGCGTTTATGGTCTGTTTGAAATAAATTGAAATGGTAAATAATATTTTTTGCTGGCAATACCGAATACAAATGTCAAACAAAATAATGATTCTTTTTCGTAATCTGTGCTGTATATATTTATCGTCTTCGGAGGACGTGCTATGCTTTTACTTTTATTCGTATTACTATAAAATTCTAACGTATACAGCGTTAATAAGAAGTGTCCATTGAGAAACTTCCCTGGTGCTTTTACTGGAATGATAAATTAGTGTACATATTGCAGCTTATGCGGTCGCCAATCGCAGTGCCCTACATTTTAAAAGTTTTTACTCAAATGGAAGAAAGTAGTGTACCTGATGCATTACTTTTTATAGAAGTGACTTAAAGTTTCTTTTGTGATGGAATACATTCGGCTGCACCGTCGTTTTTCAATGTATTGAGGAACTCTTGTGATGTATACTTTATTGGAGATAGCATTGAGTCTTGGGGTGCTTGTCACCCTTGTAACAGTTCTATCACTATGTGTATGTGGATGCAAAAACTCCAACCAGAAGTGAGTATCAACAGTTACTGTTTACATAATTAACCTGGTAATATTGCTTAGTCTTGACAAAATAGTGGATTGGTACAATTTGAAATTGTAGTACACAATTAGAATTCAATGACTATTGCCCAGTTCTCAAGTAATTTTGAGCCATTTAACTCTCCCCTGCCCCATCAATTCACTTGCAATTTTCAGCTTAGGTGTCAGTAAGACTCATCATAACAGCTAGAAATAGTGCAAAAATTATAAATATTTAATGTTTACTAGTTTTCATTTATTAAAATAAATGTTGTTTCTCTAAATTGTTGACTTGTATTTAATAAAAGTATTCATTGATACTGTGTAGGTTTGTTGTCGACACGAAAAGAAGAAGATCCATAATAATATAATATACTACAATCAAAGTGTGATCTTGATTCCATAGATACAAGGTTTAATTTAATTTTATGTTCCAATAAATTAATTATTCATGAGCATGTGCATTTGTGCAAGAATATTTTAAATTATCTTGCACTGACTGACTATTCTATTGTTATGCAGTGACATCATACAAACAGTCCTATTAGAGTTTTAATTAGTATTTTATAGTGTACAGTGTCATCACTGGCTAAATGGAATGTTGCCTGGGTCCAATGGCAATCATTGGAATTATGACTGCCAATGAGTCACACATCTTGAATATTGAATTTATTATTGCAGTGAAGGTTTATGTTTTATTAAGTTCTTATTAGAAATAAAGGCAAATTAGCATATCCACACTTTAGAGCTTTTATTACCCCATTTTAAATGTCACTGTTGGCTGTAAAATTGAAAGTTTAAAACCTTAAATAAGCTAAAGAAAATAATTAAGGAAAAGGAAACATATAAACTCCATTGCATAACAGAGTACTCTACACCGACAGCAACTTTATTGAAAGTAATGTTATACAATATTGTATTAGTTACTTACAAAGAAATCATCAAATTACTAATTATCTAATTTTTATAAGAAAAATAATAGATTAATAAAAAATACTTTGAAGTATTGCCCACAAGGGGCCTTCACACGTCTCAAAATCTTTTACTTACTGTTATTTGTACTTTAATAATTGTTCAATTTAACAGAAATGAGTTGGTGGGTACGGCAGGTGTAGTCAAAATTCATTTTGATGAAGAGGTACCGTCCCCGACACCCACCACTCCGGCCTCTATCAAGCGGTTTGTTGTAGGCCAACTACGTACAGTAGTACACAGCATGTTTAGACAGATCTCTAACCCCTGGGCTAATCATTTAACAATATCAATCATAGTACCTAACGTAGTATGTAACTAATTATTTACTCGAGATTATTAACCCTATTAACATTTTATTCAGTAGTTTTATTGTGGTTTAATTTGTATACTTTCAACTATTTCCTCTTAAATAAAAGCTGGTCTTATATCACAATATCTTTATGTATAAAAATCAATTGTCTCAGTAATAGGTTCAGACAGTCGCCTTGCCAAGATACTAAAATAAGTTGAACTTATGAGACAATTGATTTTATTTTTATGTTATTAATTTAATTTAAAATAAAACTTCAAATTACTTGTATGTAGCTATATGCAACTGAATAATGTGCATGACTTTAATTGATAAAAATATCATGATAAAAGCATCACCCAGACATCATTAACCATTTTAGTTCCATAAATCTTATTAAATGTATCTTAATATGTTTATCTTGATTAATAATACTTTAGCAAAATATAGAATTCTTACCTGATACCTACAAATATGATAATGATCAAATTTTATTAATAATAAATCGGTTTAATTACTACCTGTAGATTGTAATATTAATGGATGGTCCAAAGGCGTAGTGCGATACGCGTAGAATCGTAGAGTTGCGGGTTTTATTCCCATAATCAAAAAATTTGATGTGTACTTTGACCATACAGTATTATGTCATATGTATTACTATTTATTATTCTTGTTAAGGAATCCCTTAAAAATACTCCCATTATGAATGTATTAATTTAACTATAATCTGTAGATAGCAAGTTTATTGACAGCATGTTTCATGTGGGTATGAGTAATGTAGGTAATTCAAATTCAGAATTAATGATGGTTCCTTTTTTAATAGAGCATCGACCCAAAACAGTCAACGCAGCCTGCCCGAAATCCCGCATCCTGTAGGCAGGCATGACAGCGGGGATACGGCATCGGAGATTTACGCGACCGTCAATTTAGATGAAGGTATTATAATTTACCTACCCACTTAAGCCCGATTTCCACCAAAGGGCGTCAACTGTTAGTGAAGGGTTCAAGATCCGTGGCATGAACTATACTCGTGATCTAAAGCCTGGTCCGTGAGCACGTAGAATCCCGTCCAATGACCCCAAGCTACCCATCCTTATCGCTCGCGCGTAATTATGTTGCTGTCGCGCTCGCACACTCACTGCGGGCGCGTGTCGCATCGCACAGTCGCGACAGCAATATAATTACGCGCGAGCGATAAGGATGGGTAGCTTGGGGTCATTGGACGGGATTCTACGTGCTCACGGAAGGCTTTAGTAAGGCCTACGAAAGTGACGAGAAGAGAAAATTTATTGGAATAACCAGTCAGATTACATTATTTCCTTCACCTCTCTGCTCAGCTTCGTTCTGAAATCTGATTAGGTCCATGATTCAAACACATCTCATCTCCTCGCCACTTTGAAAGCGGGCCTTACTAGAAGACGAGTATAGTTCATGGCACGGAAAGTGAACCCTCGGCTAACAGTTGAGATTGCTTGAGCATTCGCCAATATCTTGGACCCTTGACAAAGTGACGCTTCGCTACGTCATTTTAAGGTTTCCTTTTAGTTACAAACTTGGTTCTATTCTTCCGTGTAGCAGATTCATGTGTCGTTTTGGTCCGAAATACACACCTATTTTATTATCAACTAGCTGACCCGGCGAACTTTGTTCCGCCTTAATGGCAATAAATAAGCAGACTTTTTTTTTTAAATTTCGAACTGGATAAAAAGTATCCTGTGTCCTTCTCCTGGCTCTAGGGAGGTACCCTGACAATTTTCAGCTAAATCGGTTCAGCCGTTCTTGAGTTATAAGCGAAGTAACTAACACGACTTTCTTTCATATATATAGATGACTAAAGCCAGTCATACTACTCACGTATGAATGTGCATAGGTACCTACATTAGATAGTATTATTTTGAAACCTCTGATTACGAGCCTGACGTTGAATCATTTTAAATATCTAAGTACTTAGGTGTCTATCAATTGATAAAATATAAAAAAATGTTATTGTGACGCCATACAATCATGGCTCTAAATCTACATGATTTTATAAACTACTAACTTTAAAACGGTCTTACAAACAAACTATGATTTGAAGTAGGTGTGTTATTTAATTTATTATATTTTTGACAACAGGAAATAAAACAGTAGCAACAGCGTCTACAAGTCGGGACCACCCATACGAGCGAGCGTATTCAAAGCTACAAAACGAGGCCCACAATGTGTAAGTATACAATACTCTTTTGAAAATTATAAATAACTTGAAAAAATCGAACTGCCTAAGGCAGAAATCGAACACACGACCTTTCGCTTGCCGGGCGACTGCTGCTCTTCCATCTGAGCTACTTACAAGTAGACGCTGGATGGATCCGTCAAAATTTTCAAGTGCAATACGCTGTTACGCCCAATTTCAATACTCAACCGTCTATAGACCGACGCGTAGGTGGTTCGCGTACCTGATTACTTTTACAAAGGTCGCGGATTCGATCCCCGTATACTATTTGGACTTTAGGTTCCGTGGATTATGACATGGTGGACCAAGGGTTCATCCTTGTTAAAGGAAGATTCTGTCTCCCGCTGATTTACGATCGATCTTCCCAAGTTATCTGGAAGAGATAGTTTCCAAGCTATAAGACCGTAATAGGCGCTATTACGCTGTTCCAATTTTAGTATAATTTCTGGGCGGTATCATTTCGAAATTAATTTGATACACGTTGCGTTCTCCTGTTGTGACTACTTGATAATTGACGTCAATATGTAAATCGTATACCGATAAAATCTTACGATTAAAATTGCCAGCTGAGCAACTAGGATATCTTTTTATACACGAAGTAGGTATGGCTACCGTACTGTTAAAGCTTAGTTGAATCCCCTTCTGACCCACCGCACTACCAAACCACACTACCAGGGAACTTGGTTCCAGTTCCGTGAATATCATAAAAGGTGAGTAAGGTACAAATACTTAAGCGATCATCAGACTTCCCCAACCCGTCTGGTCAACGTGAGGAGTGTAGACCAAACCCTCCATTTTACTCAGATAAATTAGAGAGGGTCGTTCGTACTCCTGGATGAGACTAAACGGCCTGATGATATTGATGACTTCTTTTCTTTTCAGCACCGTAGAAATCACGCCGGTCCAAGTATCAGATGACGAAGTACAAATAGATGAAAGGGATGCGACCACGTCCGGTCCTGGTAAGATAAAATACAATACATCATTATTATTTTATCGGAAGATTATTGAGGAAGAGATAATTAGTATAATCCTGTATATAAATAAGTAGGTAACTTTTGTTAAATATTTTTGAAGAAAATCCCTTTATCTCTTCAGTCTATCACCAATAAAACCCAATTTAGGTTTCATATTTTATATCGGACTCGAATGTAAGTGGAAAAGTTTGTAAAAATTCATACTATTCATAATTCATTCTACATAAAATCTCTAATTGATAAAATTAAAACCTATAAAGGTTAAGCACGCAAGTTAGTTATTTGCAGCAATGCTGAATTCTTCATAGCAAAAGATATTAATTTCCTACTTAAAAATTTAGTATTATAATTTTTTTGTACTGGCAATACACACTTTCCCAAGATTCTTTAAAAAAAAACTGTTGCAATAAACCAGCCGAAACCGCGGGAAAAGTTACGTTAATTTAAATTCGTAATCCATTTTTCGTTAAATTGGTTCATTGTCGTATCAATAAATCGTCCGATTATATCTCGTATTACAATATTATACGATAAGGCTACGAGTACCTACTCTTTTTATGTAATGGCGATATTATCTTCATTTCGGCGTATTCCGGAAGCCTTATTATAAAAAATGTTATCGAAAACTAACCGTGATTGTTACGTTTCAGTTCTCCAAAGATCTTCTTCGTTAAATCATAAAATCGTTTTATTGTCATTGAAATTCTCTATCGCATCATTTTTGACATGTTAGGCTAAGAACTCACGGGGCGATTTTCACCCGCGCCCGCGGCGGTTGCGAAATTGCTGTTTTATTTCAAAACTCACGGGAGAGGTTATTTGCGCGGTTATTCTAAGAACTCACGGCGCGATTTTCACCCGCGCCCGCGGCGGCTGCGGGTACAAAATGGTCGCCCGCAGATCGAGCGCAGAGCGCGCGGGCGAAAACCGCCCAGGCTGCGGTTACCGCGGCTCGCGCGATTCTACTAGTCTCCCGCCGGTGCCGCGGGACCCGCATACAATCGCGCCCGCTGCGGGCGCAAACCGCGTCGTGAGTTGTGCATTAGTTTTTACATAAGTATCTGCATTCTACAGAAGCTGTGAGCCCGCAACCGCCGCAGGCGCGGGTGAAAATCGCGCCATGAGTTCTTAGCCTTAATGAGACGCATCGTTTGGGAAATTCGTTACTTAGTATCTATATAAAAAAAATAACGGCTTATATTTAGAGATATTTTTTAATTCTACTGTAAAGTTGGCAATTTCATTAAGACTGGTTACTATTGCGTGTAACTGCATCCAACATGGTCGTTTTAGGGAAAACGGTTATAATGGCTTTTGTGTTGCACCTTACAAGGATACGCTACTTCTTTCCTGTCTTGCGATAGTTAGTTTTTTCTGCAATAATCGTTATTGCATCTTTCTTATTCAACATGAAACATGTCAAATGGTTCTACAATATTTTTGAGTTATTTCATGTTATAAATTAATTTGTCAAAGAATAAATGATGAGCCTTGCAGTACTCTAATGCGCTTATGCAAAGAAGATATCGTAATAATTTAATTTAATTCGATGATAAAACAAATTTTACTCAGGATTTGAGTATCACCTACCAATATCAATGTCTATACTAGACATAAAACAACGGAAAGCAGTTACAAAATAAGAAAAAATATGAAAACACCAAATACCTACCTTTATGAAAATATCGTAGTACCTAAAAGTATGAATAAAAAATTGAGAGATGCGATTGGTCGTATTGTATCATGCGTATCATGTAGCAACAATAAAAATATTCACTATTTTCGTCATTCCCCATATACTGATAACTAAATTAGATTTAGATTAGATCAGATTATTAAAACCATTTTATCAGACATCAGAATATTGCTATAAATAGCATTGCTATAAGCTACAATTAAGTTTTCTGCATTAGAACGTAAAACAATATTATATTTCCTATTGGTTTGCACATCCTACAATGCATACAAATGGCATTATAAAAGACGTCAACCACACAATATGCAATTAAATGTATTTATGGAAATGTTATGGGCTTTGCTTGACCTCCTGTGATTAACACGAGAACATAATACAGGGTGGAAACAATAAGTGATCTCACTCGATTATCAGTGCCGTATTATCCATAAGGCACTTTAGGCCAGTGCCTAGGGGCCCACTATGACCAGGGGCCCAGCACTCCCGATTAAAAAATGAAAAAAAAAAATGTTTAAGATTATTTTTATGCAACAAAACTCAAACCACCTCAAAACATCGCCTTATTTTGATTTACACATTCAATCTAGTCCAGTCAATGAATGCCTTAACGACGGTGTAGAGAGAAATCCGTGGAACACAATTTCTGACCTCGGGACTTTATTTTTTCCTAGTTAGGTGGTGAACATAGCAAAAGTCCCCGCCCTTAGCCCTTGAGCCGGCGGGGAGAGGGGGGTTTAAAGGTACCACTTTTCGGTTTTTCGCTTAATCCTCGGAAACTATGCGTCCTAGTGACATGACTACTATGAACCAAAAAAAGCTTATTCAATTTGCTACAGGTGAGACCGTCAAGTTTTTCTATATCTTGTATAGTTTTTGCGGCATCTGCTCTAGAAGGTCTGTAAAATTGGAAATTTTATTGTTGTCTTACATGTTCCTTTCAGGAGAAAATCGACTAAATCAACATTGAGCAAACACTATAGACATGCGGGAGCATGTTAAGCCTAGTTCCATGGAGGGGACTGCACCGTGCGTATATTTAGACGAACCAATTAGAGCCACTTTTGACTCCTCATCATTCAAAAACTACTGTGCATTAACACTTCAAATTTGGCTCATGTATTGAGACTTGCAAGATATACATCAGCTTCAAATTTCATAAATATACCTCAAACGGTTATTTAGGTATTGACGTTCAAAAATCGATATTTAGAGCACTAAAATCTATCTATCACATGTGAAATGTTAAAATTTACTGGTTTTTTATTTGTTCCTTTGTATTTACATAACTACCTTTCTGGATGCCAAATTTGAACCTTCGAGGTCATCTGGAAGTGGTTAGAATTTGGTCTATAGGTCAGACATGTAGATTTTTGGACGTCAATATCTAAAGAACCGTTTGAGGCATATTTATGAAATTTGAAACTGATGTATATCTTGCAAGTCTCAACACATGAGCCAAATTTGAAGTGTTAATGCACAGTAGTTTTTGAGTGATGAGGAGTCAAAAGTGGCTCAAAGTGATTCGTCTAAATATACGCACGGTGTAGTCCCCTCGCTGGAACTAGGCTTAACATGCTCCCGCATGTCTAGAATGTTTGCTCAATGTTGATTTAGTCGATTTTCTCCTGATGGGAACATGTAAGACAAAAATAAAATTTCCAATATTACAGACCTTCTAGAGCAGATGCCGCGAAAACTATACAATTTATAGAAAAACTTGTCTATCTCACCTGTAGCAAATTGAATATGCTTTTTTTGGTTCAAAGTAGTCATGTCACTAGGACGCATAGTTTCCGAATATTAAGCGAAAAACCGAAAAGTGGCACCTTTAAACCCCCCTCTCCCCGCCGGCTCAAGGGCTAAGGGCGGGAACTTTTGCTATGTTCACCTCCTAACTAGTCTATTTAAAGTCCTGAAGTCAGAAATTGTGTTCTACAGTTTTCCATCTATAATGCTTTATTGACTGGACTAATCGTCATATTTTGATATTGTGGAAACTAATTCATTTTCGTAACATTGGTATTACTGCTTTGGTTTACATGACAGGTCGACCGTCGATGCCCTTCAGAGGCTAAAAAGTCTCACTGCAGAGGCTAGGGAGAGGGGTGAGGGTGTGTTGACTGTATCATTCGATATAGCCAACGCTTTCAATACCATCCCTCATTCCACCATACTCGAGGCACTTCAACATCACAGAGTGCCTCAGTACCTTCGAGGGCTGCTGGCCGATTACTTACGGGCCCGCGAAGTCCTGTATGTTGACAGAGACGGCCAGCTCAAACGGCGCGGCGTAGCCTGCGGGGTTTCGCAGGGTTCGGTGCTCGGTCCACTCTTGTGGAACCTAGGCTTCAACTGGCTCCTCCGTCCTTCTCGCGGGCATGAGTGTCATATGCTATGCGGATGACACTCTGGTCACTGCCCGGGGGAAGACATTTGGGACCGCGGCACGGCTGGCGTCGGCGGGCGGCACATTAGTCGGTCACAGAATACGACGCCTCGGCCTGAAAATCGCGCTGGAGAAGACTGAGGCCCTTTTCTTACCGGGGCTTCGCGAGCACACCCCTCCCGACGCCCACATTGTGGTTAAGGACGTTAGGATTGACGTCAAAGGCCAGATGAAATATCTGGGCCTCTCTCTTGACGGGAGGTGCATTTTAGCCCGCACTTCAACGGGCTAGCGCCATGCCTCCTCAAGGCAGCCGGCGCACTGAGTTGGCCCCTCCCGAATTTGGAAGGGCCACAAACGAGGTGTTGTCGACTTCATGCCGGCGTTCTGAGGAGCATGGTGATGTATGGCGCCCCAATCTGGGCGGACGCACTCAACAAGAGGGAGAATGCTGCCCTTCTGCGCAGGCCCCAGAAAGTCGCAAGGACCTACCGCATGGTAGGGCACGCTGTGGCGTGCGTCCTCGCTGGTACTTCTCCTTGGGAGCTAGAAGCTGGGGTCTTATCTGTCTTCTATCATTGGATGGCAGACCAGAAGGCACGTGGAAAGCGCCTGGCCCCGGAGCGGTGCGGCGCCGTCAGGCAGGAAGAGCGCGAGATCAGCAGGAAGGAAGACATGACTCGTGCGCAGTTTGGCTGCCGCACTCTGGACGACAATGGTTGGAATGACCGCATGGGTTCCTCACGTTCCGTCTGGCGCAGGTGCTGACCGATGGCTGCTTTGGTTCGTACCTGCATAGGATCGGGCGAGAGGAATCCCCGCTGTACCACAAATGCGGCGCGGCGGATGACACGGTGCAGCACACCCTCGCGGTCTACACAAGCTAGGAGGAGCAGCGCCGTGTCTTCACTGCGGTCGTGGGCCGGGATCTTTCGCTTCCGAGCCTGGTCAACGCCATGCTGGGAAGTGAAGGATGCTGGATGGTGGTCGCCTTCTTTTGCGAAGAGATCATCCTTCAGAAGGAGGCAGCGGAGCGCGAGCGGGAGAACGATCCTCTCGCCTCATCGCTCCGCAGGCGGAGAAGGGAGTGGAGAAAGCGGTTGTACGACCGTTCTACTCAGCCCCCAAGTGGCGGCCAGCAGGCCGGGGGTGCGGGGGCAACCTTGTCACCTCCGTCTGACGGAACGGCTTGGCGTTTCGGGCCATTCCCGTCGGACCCCCACAAGGGGGGCGTTTAGGGTCCGCCGTGTAGGCGAGATGTCGCCAGTGATGTCGCGGAAGTCTAAGGTTACAGCCCGATACTATAAAGCATTTCCTCCGCGACAAAAAAGGGGGGCCCGAAACGAGCTGTGCCTAGGGGCCCCGAGAAGGTTAATCCGGCCCTGTCTTTATTTGTTTGGACTAATAAATAGTTCTTACAAATCGTCATTTTGCTCTTAAGGAGCCTCTACATGTCTCATAATCTTTTTACCCTACCAGCGCTTCGAGACCAACATTTGGCAAGTGCTGAGAAGAAGCGCCGCAACAAACTCAGTCACCACTGTCTGCCGGTTAATATAAATAAATAGAAATAGTAGTAGTAGGTACATTCGATTCAGGAGCAGTTCACTGAATTTACCATGCATTCGTGTATGATGTATCTTATAAGAATGGGTATACAAGATTGCGTGGTATATTAAACAAGGTAGTGAGAATGTGTAAGTGAGATGCAGTCTAGGATGGTACATATCTGTCCTGTAAGTGCCTTCTCACTCTCGCCTTGGGTTTCTTGATTCTGGGTGGGTGTTTGGCCTGGTCATCTCTTTCCATCAGGTTCACCTGTATCATGCAGGCCAAGAGCTTCCCTGTTGTGGATAGTAAAATTAGAATCGAAGCCAGAACTATTAAGTAGGAAGATCCCACTCAACACTGTACATCGAAACACGGGGACATTGTCAAACCAATAGATAAGATAAGAATTTAACTAGCATCAATAGGCATTCTTGTTCAAATTAACTGGCATATACCCATGTTACTAAGAGCAAAACTCGAGAAAGACGTTACTGGTTGAAACCGATTGGGCATTTTTTTTTTCAAATATTCCAAAGAAAAGGTTTTATAAAGAGAAAAATTAACTAGATATATGTAAAAACCGAATTCCTCGCAGGCCCGAAGCTTTTAATCTATATATATAAAAATGAAACCCGTTTCGCGTTGTCACGGCATCACGTGTGAACGGCTGAACCGATTTCGATAATTCTTTTTTTTAAATGTTTGTAGAAGTCCAAGGATGGTTCTTACGGAAAAAAATATTAAGAAAATCTCTACGCTAAGGCGGTACGAAGTTCGCCGGGTCAGCTAGTTAATAATAAAAAAACAAACATACAACCAGCTAATTGTTAAACGGCTAAACACTCGTATCATGTCTCTCATCCAAAATCAAAGATGGGGCGGGCGCGCGCTTTTTCCCCCATTGTCCCACGGCATGTTAGTGTTGCCAGCTTTTTGTTCCCGGATTGATGGGCCATTGTGTTGCCGTTCGCGAAAATTCAGCGGGCGAATAATTGATAAGTCCGCTATGCGAATGGTTTGGAGATCCTTTGGTGGGATATCAAAGATAAATGGTTTCAAGTTCTGGGTTTTAGTAAGTATTGTGTCTTATCGAAATTAGGCCCGAAAATTGTCTCATTGCATATTGTTTTTCAACTGACTGATAACTTATTATATTTTTGTACCCTCCCTTAATCACCTCCTCATTTCAATCACGACTTCCCTCATTCCATTGTATGATTTATTGTAATAACTAATGCGAATAGAATAGCGCCATAAAGACGACTGCATGCCATGGTTCGAAGTTGGAACAGCTCGACTTAATTTCTATTGCAAAACCACACGAAACTAGCACTATACTATGTACCTGTTACCTGTATTTTTTGGAAATTCCGATTATTGCCCTTAATTTCCTAAAAAAAATGTTTTTATGGTACTATCCATTGGTTATTATTACCTACTGTCATAGTGAAACACAAAACAATGTTCACTATCATTTCATTCCATAATAGTTTTCTGCCGAACCACTCCAACATTCGTTCGCTCTTGCCAATTTTTTTCGCCACCATTTGGATTAGAACGTTTTTCAAATTCCAGTTTCGGGATTTTTTTGAAAGTTTATTTGATTCCGTCTATACCGTTTCTAAAATGTTTGTGGACCTTTTTGTTCCTCGAACTAACACTGCGCTTTGTGCGAATATTCGTTAGAAACAGTTAGATTTTCATTCGTTTTCCGAACTTTTCTGTTTGCATATCCTATAGTTCCTGGTTTGGTGGGTTTTTTTTTCTTGTTTCAAAAGTTTTGTCTATATTTTTCGTTCCTTTCTACTGTGTATTGTTTGTGCAAAGTGAAAAAGCTCTTTTTAAAAGTCTATTTGCAGAAAATAAATGACCATGACTATCATCCTAGTCCCTAGCATCTAGATTAAGCACAAGTTAGGTTAAGTAGGTATAATTACGAAAAGTTTTACTTTTATTATTTACGAATATTAAGTTTAGTTTCAATGTTTCTTTCTTATCAGAAAAACTTTTAAACAAGCGATTGCGGTCAAATACCTGCCTTGTCTAGCATAAAAAAAAACAGCATTATTTTATGGTGATAAATCTTGTGATCTGTGAACAACGAACGGTGCGTTGTATAGGAAGAACATAGGTTATTTGGGGATAACATCGAATGCCATGGTACCCACTTAATTACAAGCTTTATATTGACTTCACTTGTTAGTATGTGTGGGACAAATCTTGCAACTGAATTTAAGACCAGTTCTCCTCAACCGATTGAGCTGAAATTTGGTATACTTATGTAAGTACGATGACAATGCAATATTATGGTACCATTGAGCTGGTCTGATGATGGAGTCGGGAGGTGGCCATAGGAACTCCTAAACAAAACGGCGGAAACTCGTCGAGTTTGGGTTCGTTGGATTTGTCTTTTCAAGCACTTTACTGTTAGATAATGTCCAGGGTCCTGAGATTAAGATATAACTAAAAAGTGTAAAATAAAATTATAATAAAATAAACTTTTTTAAAAACAAGCTTTTATTCTGAATTTCGAAAGCTTGTAGCGCAAACAGAGAAAAAGAGGAATAAATTCCATGCGCGATACAAGCTTTCGAAATTCAGAATAAAAGCTTGTTTTTAAAAAAGTTTATTTTACTATGTCCTCTTAAATCTTAGTTCATTTACCACTACTAACTAAACCCATTACAAACAAAACAACTAACTATCAGTATCGAAACAAAACATTGTCATTCGCGCGGTGTTCCTACGAGACGGGCATGATGATCAAAAGTCTATTATGCCGTGTCCCTCGAGGAATTTACATAATGTTGTGAGCAGAAATATGGGTATGGGAGCCGTAAACAAGGACACAACATCGAAATAACAGCCAGCTCAGTTCATCCAAGATATTCCTAATAGCACTAACGATAAGTGTAGCGCTAAACTCAGTGCCTCAGATATGAGAGCGGCAAGAGAGGGTGATTTTGTGACGGTCAAACGTCAGCGAGACTTCAGATTTGTATGCCCTGTCACGTCATAATCGTTCATTTGTTTCAGCCAAATGACGTCCACTGCTGGACAAAGGCCTCCCCAAGGTTTTCCACAATGAACGGTCCTGCGCTGCCCGCATCCAGGCTCTTCCCGCGACATTTACCAGATCGTCGGTCCACCTAGTAGCCTGTAGCCTGCCCACGCTATGTTTTCCAGCCCGTGGTCGTCACTCGAGAACTTTTCTGCCCCAACGGCCATCGTCTCTATGAGCTATGTGCCCCGCCTACTGCCACTTGATTTTCAGCAAATCTGCGTTTCACGTCACAAAACTGTACCTATAATAGCCTGTACTCAAGTTCACTTTTAAGGCGATAATGGGCACATCAATTTGGCTTTACTTGCAAACTAAACCCCGTGATACCCATTATAAGATGCTCAGCTAATTTCCTGTAGAATATACCAGAAATACCATTATAATTTCACTATAACAGCAAATTAGAGAACGTCTGAAGCGAAATTATCTTTTGACAGTTCATAAATTAATACGTCAATTAAGTTTGCGTTTAATCTAACCGCATCCCTATTATTAGTGTTGAACTTATCTGCTTATTAAAGTTATGTTTAACATAATTATGCATCAAGGAACAGGGAGAAATCTTAGCCTTTTAACTTTCGAGACTCATCTTAATTTAGTTAATATTCTTCTTCGTTCGTTCGGTCGTTTCAGCCAAATGACGTCCATTGCTGGACACAGGCCTCCTCTAAGGTTTTCCACAATGAACGGTCCTGCAATGCCCGCATCCAGGCTCTTCCTGTGACCTTTACCAGATCGTCGGACCACCTAGTAGGAGTATTCTTCTTATTTTGTGCCAAATTTTTGCCGCGCCCGACCCCTGTCGGGCCAACTGCCCAAATAAAGATTGCAGTGTCACATATTATTATGGAAAAGGAAGACAGAATTTCAATTTTCAATTTGTAAGATGTTATTACCCCATTCAACTTTGTGCATCACTAGATCTTCAGAAGGTGATTATGTGGTCGTAAAGACTACCAATACCGTGCGATGTCCAAATCATTGGGGGAGGCCTATGTTCAGCAATGGGCGTCCTGTGGCTGAAATTATGATGACGATGATGATTGCACCTGATTCAAGTTTTCAAAAATGACTGGTATCAACCAGGTGTTGTTTATACTGTTGTATTTAAGCTACGGTAAGGCCTAACTCGGCGTAATGTAATATAATCATAAAGATATGCAATTCTGGCCCCTCCTCCATGGAAATAAAGGATCCTTTTGAGGATGAAGAGGACTTTTCTACGAATGTGGGTCAAGAGGTAGGAGGAATTGTGTTTAGGTGATTTACTTTAATATTTAGAGTAATGCAATATAATTTTGTACTGTTTCTTGTTTCTTTTATTTTAGTCCTATTATGTTAAAAGTTCATAGGAGAACCTTTTTTACAAAACTGTGGTTGAGGGTGCCTGTTGAAGCTTGCTTTCACCTTCGGCCTGATCGTCACTTTCCATCAGGTGAGATGCAGGCTAAGAGCTTCTTCATCGTGGATAGAAAAATTGTAGATCTTTTTTTTGCTTAAATCTTGTTCCATTTACAAGAAGTTAATCGTTTTGTCCACTTTTCTGTTGCACTCTTATTTTACTGTAAGTCAGGTGAATAAAACTACCTTAATTCTGTTGTAGGCTAGTTTTTACTAAGCAATCTTTTTATCTTTACATTCTTAGCCAGTCTTCTTCCTAGCTCGTCTAGGATCAGTTTAGTATGTTTTTCTTCTTCAAGTAATACTTTAACTGCAAAAACAAGTAGCTCGTGCAGGTGTTCTACCTATCTCTGGATTTGGGAATCTAATACCCATTTTATTGAGGTTTCATAGGATTTTATAAACTAAACGCCATTTATCCCCAACAACAAAACAGAACCTTCCATAAAAACCATAACAATTCGCAGGAGGCAAGCAAGAACAATGAACGCTCTAATTTCCAATAAAGGTGCAGGGTGGCCAAATATTTGGGTCGGCGCGTGATCCGAATACAGACTTGGGTTTGAGACGGGTTTTCACCCTGTATTTTGAGGCGTGATTCCAGTGAGAGATGTTTGGCAGTTGCGGAGACATACAACGGGACTATTCCCACCTCTCATTCCCACCGCTGCAACGCCTGTGTAGCCAGGATCTACAGCTTGAGCGCCAATAAAAACCCAAGTGAAGGTCAAGTTGCGGAGATATAGGTAAAGATATTATGTTTTATCAGTAGGATTGGTGGATTAATGATTGAGTGAACAGTAAAGCTTCTTGAGTCGATCTTAGATGTGGTATGGTGGCAGTAGGAAACTGATTAAACTCTTCACAGGACTGAAGTATAATGACGCTTTATGTGGGAGCTTTAAGACTCCCTAACGCTGTTTCCATGTTTTCGCATCTATTGGATTCCTGAGACCTCCACTACACCAGACATTTCTTACTACGAGTATTTGAATAAATATGGAGTTAAATGCTTCCCTATTACTCACACTGCAGTTGGATTACAAAAAAAGGAGTACAACAATATTCTGTTATGCTTATCAACTTTAGGTGAAGGTAATTTACAAACAGCTTAACATTTCTCCCACTTTGTATTTATTTCTGCTGTAGGCTTGAGCTTAGCTCCTTTTTTATAGCCTCGAGTAGCTTGATCCCAGTGGATCACAGCCTTAAGGTATGTTATAGGAAAAAATACGAGTTTTCCTGTCTCTGGTAACGTATTGTTCGTCGCGACTTATTCTGGAAATTTAAAAATAACTTAAGAAGACCGCTGTTTCGTGTGAAGATCTAATTATCCACAAATAAGAAGAACTTAGTTTTTACTTGATTACAAAATTTACAAAGTACTCTTCTCGTAAATATCCGGAGTCCGTGGCTTCAGGGTAGGCTCATCCAAGCTGGTCTGAGTTGGTGATAGTCAGATGGGTCAGGCCGCTACCGACCGGGCGATCTGGAAATCATTGGAGGAGGCCTATGTTCATCAGTGACGTCCTGAAGCTGAAATGATGGTGATGATGGTACACGCTGCCAAGCCGTGACAACACGGCACGAATTGGATATGCGAACATCAGGCTCTCCATCCAGGCTCCCGTCTGGCCAGGGTGGGGAGTGTAGGCCAAATTCACCGTGTATCCTAAGCGGACCCCTCCGCCTTCTACGGTTCAATGACCAAGCGTAGAAAAACATCAAATTTCCCATGAGCTCTTTTAACGTGTTAACTTAAAATATCTGAAACGGACAATGTCATAACATTTCCTAATTTCAATCACGAAAATTGGCTCTACGTTTCAATTAATAATAAAACATCACTCCCTTTTAGAAATGTTATCTTTTTTTGGACATCCGGTCTTTTGTGCCTGTATTTTTTATCTGTGCCTATGTGTTACGTCAAGACACGTACAAAACTTAATTTGTTCTGCGAGCGTGACCCGAACGGGGATGGGATTTGGGGGGGGGGGGATAATTCGACACATCTGTGCCTTGACAGGTGATAATAAAAGTCACGTAAAAAGTAATGTCAAATTCTGCCTCCTGTCAGAAGTAAAGAGGATTTGTGCAGGATTTGAGAAATGATATTGTTTAATGATAAATTCAGTAACTCAGCAGGCAGTGATATGATTTTCACTTGTTTTATTCCAAAAAAATTGGGTAATTGATAACATTTTTAGGGTTCCGTAGTCATGACAAGGAACCCTTATAGTTTCGTCATGTCCGTCTGTCTGTCTGTCTAAATCACTTGAAAAGGGTAGGTTCACCTAATGGCTCCGTAATCCAGAACTGTCGCTCAGTATCAGCAAGAGAAATTTCAATATCCACCTGAAGCAATCGATTTTAACGATTTAAATAAAAACAGGCTCATTTCACAAGCTGATGTGTTAACATCACAGATTACCTTCCATTGTTTGTTACTTACGTTCTGAAGATATGTAATATGATTCATAATACCTGACATGATTCACACTCCTGCAAAATTACTGCCACGAATTCCCTAACGAATATTTTCCCACAAAAAAATTAGCGATTTAACCATTTCAACACACGGTCTGTATGACAGCTTAACGAGTTCAAGCACCCGAAAAAAGGGGTGAATTTCTAGAAAATCACAACCTTCCCCTCTCCCTTACTAAACCACTCAGTAATATGAAAGTATTCGCCACTTTTCTCAAAAGGCTACTTAAAAATTAATAGTAAGCGAATAAGTTCAACGGCACTCAAAACTTGTATATTAATTTTAAGCTGGGTTGTGCCTTAGAGAGTGGATGGCTGTTCAAAGAAAGTATGGCGCATCCCTCGGGATAAATAACCTAGGGATACCAGACTGTATAGCTGAAAAAACTTTGATAAACTCCTTTATTCTACTGAAAATGACTGAAATTAAGCTAAGGCCCTTGTAAAACGCTCAGGGTGCTCAGTGTGTTTTCAAACGTTTTCACTAGTGACTGTATGACGGACTGTAGAGTGACCCTAGCGGATACTTTCAAGAACTAAAATATTCATGGATTTTTTTGACGCGTTCACTAGTGACGTTTGATGTAAACTCACACTAAGCCCTCAGAACTCGAATGATTTCTATATTACATTCTATATTATATCTATTATTTCGCACTAAGCGTTTCGATGACTCTTTTATAATGCGAACAGCTAGGGACTGGAATTCGTTGCCTGCTGCTGTCTTTCCCGAAAACTATAATCCGGGCCTCTTCAAGGCGAGAGTGAATAGGCACTTTTATAGGGCAGATATGTACCATCCTAGACTGCATCCCACTTAACATCAGGTGCGATTGTGGTCAAATACCTGCCTTGTTATGCATATAAAAAAAATCATAGATTTTGTCCTGTCTGTCTTTTGTATTTTGTTGCCAAATTTTTTTTTCTATCTAAATCAGTAAGTAAAATGCTGCAGATTAATAGCAAAAGCTGGTTACATAAACATTCGCTTTCGTTCGTTCGTTTCAGTCGAAAGACGTCCACTGCTGGACAAAGGGCTCCCCCAAGGATTTCCAATCGTATTCGCAACGGTCATTATTTTACAGCGTTATTTATCTGTATTTTGTGTTCAATACTAGAGTGAATTGAAAGCTATTTGGGCTATAAATAACTCAGATTTTTATTTTGGCTATGGCCATATAACTTTATTACATTGCCCAAACACGTAATGGTGTTTTATTGGCAACTACTAAAAAGTTTCTGTTTGTTTCACTAATTTTGGATAAAATTTATGGCACGCGCTAAACTGCGTTGTTTTTTTTTTCAGTTTCTCGTATAAATCGAATTAGTGTAATTTATTATGGCGGATTTAAAAGCTTTCGGTCTCGCCTGTATGGCTGCACCTTCGTTTATAGTGCAAAAAGAACGGCCAGTGCTCCTAAATACATCAGAGATGAGCAGCTTCGCGGCCGAGTCTGCGAATCCTGAAGATTTTTGTGGACTTCGATAAACACATAAAATAAATATTGTTTTGTACATTTTTATAACGAATTTGAAGTTGTCCAGCTAGAGAGAGGCACAGTCAACAGGCAGTGTTAACAAAGCTAGAAAGCTACTGTACATATAAAGTAAACAAAACATGGCAACTGTTTTGTACATTTTTATAACGAATTTGAAGTTGTCCAGCTAGAGAGAGGCACAGTCAACATATAAAGTAAACAAAACATGGCAACTGACAAAGTTTTTTTCACCTGACTGATAAGTTAAGATTAGGCTTAATGAAGTTAAACGGTCTGAGAGCTCTTCTTGGCTCAATTGATGTGGTAAATGATATTTAATTTCTCTCTTCTTATAGTAATGCTCTTTCTCTTTCACTTTCCTTGCTATGCTGCTTTTCTAGACTTAAAATTCTGACAAGATAAATTATACCTGCTAGGCCGAGGGCTATTCGAAGTGAGCTGGCTTTACTATTTGCGACGTGTCCGGTCACCCAGGCAGACAGGGATGGGTAAATTAGATTTGTGCCAACATATTTATAATTGCTATTATATTTTCAACTTAATAGCTATTGGAGTTAAGAGGATTTGGAATAAATTGGCAATATAACAGATTTAGCTTTCAACGGTTTTCCAATAAACGAAATTGGGCATTGGCTTGTGCCAATCCGATAAAGACTCTATTAATATTTAATTAAGGATTACAATAATAGAAATGTTCAAAACACACATAGTTATAATGTCTGATGATCGATTAATGGTCATTACACGCACGAGTCACTTATTTTTTTTATCGACAACGAGGAAGCTCTTGGCCTGCATCTCACCTGATGGAAAGTGATGATCAGGTCGAAGGTGGAAGCGAGCTTCACCCGGAATTCTCAACCACAGAGGAACTGCCGGAAAATTGTTAAACCTGTAATTGTACAGTCAGCTTCAAATAGTTCGTAACACCCAAAGTAGCCAAAAACAGAACACGTCTTTGTTACAATTGGAATAAGGTTGTGTTGTCAACTTTTTGGCCACTTTTGGTGTTACTATTTGACGCTGACTCCAGGGGTTCTCATAATCCACGCAATTTTATATCCAGAAAAATTCAGTCTTCTTCTTTCGTGTCGACAACAAACCAACACAGTGTCAGCCTAAAACTCCGCCACAAGAGTGGCGTTGTCAGTGGCACTCATCATAGTAGTAGTCTTAATCATACTTCTTCCATTATTGCAGGAGTGTTTTATAACAAAAATATACGAATAAATGTTTCACTTGAGTTCGTCGTAAATTTTTTATGACCCCCATTAATACCAGCCACTGTCGTACTAACCCATAAAGTGTGCAGTCTAGTGATGTACCATTATCGATGGTTGTGGTACATAAATTTTATGGTCTGGTAATCCAAGTGATGAGTTTGTTAGGAAATGGCCTGAAAAGCCTAGTTTTTAAGAAACGATGTTTTATAATTTTCTTCTAGTGGAAGCTGCGATCGCATTAAGGTTCTATTAATTCATTCATTATAGTTTTTGTTATAATCACGGGGGACTATTTCCACATCTCGTTCCCACCGCTGCAACTCCTGTGTAGCCAGGATCTGCAACTGACCTCCTATAAACCCAACCAGTGAAGGTCAAGTTTGTCCCGGAAAAAGTTAAACTGTCATTGGACCCGCTACGAAATGAATCAGAAGAACATAGGAGGAGTTAGAAGTTAAGGTTCGACTTCCCTCCATTGTTATAATCAGGGAATCAACATCATTATTATTATAGGACGTCCACTGCAGAATATAGGCCTCCCCCAATGATTTGCCGGACAGGCCTACGTTCAGATCTCGTTTATAGCTTCCTATACGTCGCAAATATCTATGTTCATTTTATTTCTCGAGTCTCACACCATAACCGAGAATTATTTTACGATAGTTTTGCTAATGGACATTAAAGAATTTATCGATATGCGGGCAAACGGAACAACACTAGTACATTCAAGGGCTCAAAGCCTGACAGTTTACGACTTTTAGGGGGTAGTTTATGGGGTTGGGGGTGGGTTTAATTATATAACAAAGTGCAGTCGAGTAATTAAGTTTTGAGGTTCCAGCCGAGTTTATTTGGACAGGCGTGAATTTTTTAATTAATGTTAATATTGTGATGTATTATTTAACAAAAAAGAATTGATTATTTTTGCTTACCTCTTATCATTACCAGCCCATAATGTTGTCCCAAAGTGGTGGTAGAGCAAGCTATATTTGGGACGTGTATAAGCTTCCTGGAGAGGGCCTAAGTACTGAATAAAAGATTTGATTTGTGTCTATGTTACAGGAAATGTATGAAATCCGTCATTGTATACAATTCCTAGGAATTGTGTATAATTCCTAAAATCATCCGGAAATATGTGATGTAAAATATATTGGACACATTTCCTAGGAAATTTATACTTTTCCTAAACAGCAAACGGAAATTTAATATATTTAAGATTTCAATGAATACGCGTGGACATAAAACTATATTTCCTAAGAAGTATGAAGATACATTTATTATAATTTATAAACCGTTTGTTAGTTATTTATTTTATTTATTTATTTATTTATTATTCATTATTGAGCAATTACATATTTGATCCAAATAGCGTTGATTGTCTGAATGAGAGCCTGAATAAAATCTCTGATCCTTGAAGTAACAAGTAAAGATATTACATACTGTATGATTGTTACATAATTGTCTGATATAAGGATCATAAGGGTCTCACTTAATAAAAACTCTGATTCATCTTTTAAAACGTGTTTTTTTCACACATAGCGGTCGTTTTATACATTTCCTAATACGATTTTGGAATTCTATAAAATTCCTAGGATATGTTTACGTTTCCTAGGATATGTGCGTATTAAATAATCTCTGAATCCATATTTTATATATTTCCTAAATAACTTCGGAATTGTAATACATTTCCTAGGATTTTATACAACTCCTGGATTTCATACATTTCCTGTAACATTTATATTACAGTTGTTATGCATTATGCATCTCTGGGTTTCCTGTTGATTATTAGGCCTTTAGTTCTGTGCCCATATGCTCATGAGTCCCCAAATTGTCTTCAATTATTACTTCAATTAATTTTGTGCCTTATTATTACGTTATTAGGTGATTAGTAAGACGTAAAGTTCAAAAGCTTTCGATGATATTTGACATTTTGGTGTAGGTTAACCTGTTAACGTTTATAGCATAATGAGTATCTACCCGATGCAGATAGGAACACAGGAGATTATGAGGATTATAATTATAATGAGGAAGAGAATAACCCTTATATGGCAGTCTGGAAAATGCCCAACAATAATGAAGGAAAATACACTATTGATGAATTGATTCACTGGTATCTGGTACTCTAAGGGCTGTTTTTTCTTTTGGCACATTGACAGTTTCAGTATGATAAAATGACAAGTTTATTCTGAGATTAATATTTACTCTTGTTTAGTCGAATCCACCCTTAATCCAATAAATCAAAGGATAAAATAGCTTACGCTAATGGCAGGAATTCGGTTCTTTCATTTTATAAGAAAGGGATTTTTTTAGCTCCAACCTCGAGTGCTAGATCTAGTTCCAGAATCCACTAAAGACTATCCGATTACAAATGTAGTTGAGCACCGAATCCCTAATCTCGCTGCCGGCAGCCCGCGCAAAGTGGCTTTTCAAACGTCGAGGGCGCGGATCATAAAATTTTACGAGGGTTGCCATGGCGACGCCGCCATTACGATTTAGTTCGATTGCGCGCCGCGGCGCTGGGGTGTCGTATTTTTTAAACGATTTCCGAACAGATTTTGAATTTGGAGCAGTATCTGTATTTCTTTTTTGGCGTGTATAGCAACTGTAGCTACGTGCAATGAAAAAGGTTGCATTTGGTAAAGGGGATAGAGTTGTTTTTATCCACGCTTTTCTTTGATTGCAAGAGGATAGGAACATCAAATGTCCGGTTTTTTTTATTGCATCAGCAGTTCAGCACTGCACTGCCCACCTTAGGCCTGGTTTCCACCAAAGCGAAATGGTAGGGTTAAAATTGTACACTGGACTGGGACATGTAAGAGCGCTTTTTAAGACCTTAAAACATACCTACTTTATGATCGAAATGTACCAAACATGATGCAATAAATAAACATTTATGACTATGACTTTTATAACTTTAATTACAAAATTCTCAGGGACTACTGAAGCAAAATACCTATACATACATGTTTTAAGGCAGATTGGTACTGTATCCAACAGGGATGCACTCCCAAATATTAGTGTACCGTAGTGCCAGTAATGGGCAGGTGTTAATTGATCGGGAGTCGCGGGTTCGACGCCGACCGACAGCTACCAGGCCCTGACGTATTTAGATTGGGTGGGGTGTTTGCCAGTTGTGATGGAAATTGGACACATTTGATTTATGTTTTAAAAAGTAGAGGTCTTAATGCTGGAGAGAAAACAGTGGAGAAAGAAAGAGTATTTTTTCTACATTATTCTTTGAACAATAAAATAAAATAGACACGCTAAGGCACTTGCTAAAAATCAGTCTTAAGACATGGCACACGGTTTCAAATTTCTTTTGATTGATGATAAGCAGGCGCTTTTTGACAAAAAAAATGTATCCCTAGCAAGGAAGTTTTTTAACTTACATTTTGGTTTCTGTTTCTGTACTCATTTATTTTTCTTTGTGTGAAACAAATACTTTCTTTCAGGACTTTTCTCCAAAATAACAAAAGGGTCGTGTACTCGTGTTACTTAGTGATTAAGTATAAAAAAAACAAATGACGATTCATCAATTCTAATTTCAAATGAAGATAATTTTTATTCCTTTCTAATTTTGAATTTATACCGCGTTCGTCTTTTGTCCCGCACCAGTATTCTAATTTTGAATTTGTCGTTATTTCGCTTTGTCCATTGTATATCCTGTGCTTTGGTCGCAGCATCGCTAAGAATAACCGTTTGATGTGCCGACGCCGTAAACGCGTGTTTATGTTTACGCAAACTGGTTTGCTACGATGGGGTTCAGTAGCCTGGGTGAATGGGATAGCTTGATAAAGTGATTGGAAGTATAAGACAGCTGAACCGGTGAACTTGGTACCGCCTATGTTCATGAGAATTAATGTAGGATTGTAATGGTGAAAGAATTTTACAAATCGATCCAGTAATTTCGGAGCCTAATCAAACAAGCAGGTGTTGTTGTGAACGAAATTTCGTCGCTTTAGTCCTAAAACCGTAGCAATAATCTTTGGGTGGTTTTGATGTATTGAAGCTCGTTAGTAGGGTAATAAAAGTCTATTAATTAGAAATAACAAGATACTTTTAAATTAAGATCATAAATTGAGCAACAGTTACATACTGAAATGGCACTGATGTAGGTATGGTAAAGTAGCTATTCCAGATTACCTATTTGCTCTTCTGAAAAGTTGCAAATTGCCTAATTTAGACTTACGCGATGTTAGAATTAGAAAGACAGATTCTATTCGTCGGTAATACTAAAAAAAAACCTTCAAATTCCGTTAATTTTATGTTACGATCGAAGAACTATATTTGGAACGAATAAAGTGCCCTGAAAATAGCCGCCTGTACCTACAGAATGTAAGCGACAGCTGAAAAAAGGCTTTCGTAAGTTCTTAAAGTTCTGAACATGTCTCCGAGTTGGAAACTGTTGGAACTTGTCGCGAAAAATACACCGTTGTATAACTTTTTTCAAGTTTAGTAGTTCCATGTTTATATCGCAATGTTAGTCAAGCATAACAGTGAATATTCGAAAGCTTTTAAAGGAAGAATACAATTTAAAAAATCGCCAAAAAGTAGCTAAGGTACTAATATTCCCACCTCTCGTTCCCACCGCTGCAACTCCTGTGTAGCCAGGATCTACAGCTTGACCGCCAATAAAAACCCAACCAGTGAAGGCCAAGTTCGGCCCCGGGGGAAAGTTAAACTGTCATTGGACCCGCAACAAAATTAATCAGAAGAACATAGGAGGAGTTCGAAGTTAAGGTTCGACTTTCCAGTGCAAAAGCTTTCCAATTTCAAATAATTCGATTGTTTATAATCTGTGGTCTACATATTTTCTTTTTTTTTTAACACTTCTAACCACAAGGAATAAAACCATACAGCCGGATGTCCTTTGCGAGGGCACAGGGCGCAACACGCGTTCTATTTTCAATATTTAAAAAAAAATCGCATAAGTAGCTAGGACTTCAAAAATATTTCGATTGCTTATCTGTGGTCTACATATTTTCTTTTTTTTAACACTTCTAACACAAGGAATAAAAGCATACAGCCGGATGTCCTTAGCGAGGGCGCTACACGCGTTCTATTTTCAATATAAACAGACGGAATGTCTACATCATTGCCGCGATTGTTTGTTTTTTAATCATTTCAACTGAACGCCTTTGTTCTTTTTCCGAACGTGGTTTGAATTTTGAATTTGACATTCGTTTTTTTTTTACTTTTTTTTTGTATTATTCTATTTCATGCAAAGGTATTTTAGAACTGTTTTTTATTTTCAGAGACCCACCATTCTGCACATAGGATCAGATCTCATAAAGGAAGAAGACATCGTGCTGCCAATGGTGAGTTTAAAACAAAACAGTTTTTTTTTACATAGGGTTACCGCTTACCGGTCAGTATATTTTGTTTCTTTTTTGCGTGAAAGTGTAACATGCACCAATTCATTGTCATAATCTTTTTCTTGCTTACTGGAATACATAGAGAATCCAATTCTGCTATAAAAAAGGATGTCAGCTTTTTATGAATTTGAAATACACCCGGGAACCTTTTTCAAGATTCGTAATAAACTTAAAGACATCTTGTAAACACCATTTTCGGATTCTGAAAAAGTTACCAATTGGTTCACCATTTCTGGAATTTTGTTCTTATGTTGTATTTTGTTCCTTAGAATCTCGCATCATATTTCATGTTTCAGGTTTTATTTATTTATAATTTTAATAGTTATGCGAAGTGGCAGCCCTGCCACTTAATGGCGGACTGTCCGCACTAGTGGCGAAGTCCTTTGATCCTGAATAAAGGGTTTACGACAACCGTTAACGTTATAGCTACTACTGCACCGCACTACGGAGATTATTTTAGTGCGCAGTGTTCTGGTAATAAAGTGCGAAATATGTCTTGATGTGTTGTGTTGTTGTAATTTGGCGCAAAGGTTACGTATAAATTGAATAGTACAGTTGGAAGAGCAGTCGCCCGGCAAGCGGAAGGTCGTAGGTTCGAGTCCCACCTTAAGCAGTTAGACTTTTTCAAGTTGTTTATTTAAAATTTAGTTTGAGAAGCGACTCTATTCGCTAAGAAATGATAACGATTTAATAGTACTTGTTTATAAATACAAGTCTATACAGACTGATTATTTTCCCATATGTCGGGACTATTCCCACCTCTCGTTCCCACCGCTGCAACTCCTGTGTAGCCAGGATCTGCAGCTTGATCGCCAGTAAAAACTTAACCATTGAAGGCCAAGTTAGGGTGTGAATGGTGTGATAATCATCAGGTCATTTTCAGTCTCTACCGCAGGAACACGAATCTCTAATTTAACTAAAAGACAAATGGAGGAGTTAGCCTACACTCCCCACGTCGGTTATGATAGCATATTTGTTCATATAGTCTGGTCTGCGAGCACGTAGAATTTTGTCAAATGACCCAATGGACAAAATTCTACGTGCTCACAGACCGGGCTTTAGTCGCCTCATACGACATCCACGGAAGGAATGGAGCCAACTCCAATAGGACCAATCCTATTCTTCTCTGCTGAAACTATTCGGCAGTAATTTTTCATATCACTTAAATTTTGTGTGTAAATTAAGCTAAGGTAAAATCTTCCATGTCTCTGGTAAATCAGAAATGGAGGTCTGGACGATTCAGCAAGGCTTAGTTTAGGGTTAGTTACCACCGGCCAGACACATCATCTGACCTCTCTTCCAGACGTAGCAGTTTTCCGTTCCACTGATTCGAGAAGGGAGAGACGAGTGTCGTTTGCGCACCTTAAAATATCCTGCGCTTCATAATCATAAATCAGAATGGGTTGTCCTCCTACAGTGGAGACTAAATGACCTTATGATGATGACTTCAATTTATTTAAACAAAAGTTTCTGTAGCTAACTCTACATAGGGTGTCATTAAAGTCCAAATTGGTTTCCCCAACAGACGGCAAACTCCGTTTCGAGCCAGAGCCGTACAGCAAGAAACTGGAACTGAACAGTTCAGGCAAGATCCACTGCAAGGTTGCTGGTGGAGTGGCACCCACTGTGCAATGGTATTTGGTAAGTTTCAACTAAAGACCGGTCGGCGAGCACATAGAATTTCGTCGCTCGCACACTCACTGCGGCCGCCCGTCGCACAGTCGCGACAGCAATATAATACGTGCGAGCGATAAGGATGGGTAGCTTGGGTTCATTGGACGAAATTCTATCTGCTCGGCGACCGGACTTTACACTTGGTTCAAACAGGTGACCAATAGTGACCATAGCCAAACGGTGTCAGTATCGGATTGCTGATACTAGGGCAGGTAGATCGCTGGACGATGAAGTGGTGAACTAACTCCACACTAACATAAGCGTAATTAGTTTAGGTAGCTAAAGGGTTAACGGGACAGAACATGGAATAACAAATAATCTGAATTCTGAACCTTGGAGTGCTGTGCGATCTACAATGGACTGAGTGGTTAGAAGATGCCCTTACTTGCATTTCGACCAAGAGCAGTACTCACCAAAGCAATGTTGCATGGTTAGGGTTACATCAAAATAATGCAGACTGAACTGACCACGCATCCTTGTCTTATTAAGCCTTAAACCTTGAAATAACCTTAACCTTATGTAATAATCTGAATAATTGTGATTATCACTAACATTTCGCCTCTTTAATTTGCAGAACGAAGACGACCCTCTCCCAGAGGGTATATCGTCATCCAACGGGACTCTCGTAGTAGTGGACGCCTCCAGACGCCATGCTGGAAAGTACACCTGCAAGGCTGTGGATGGGGACCACTCCATAGCATCCGACATCACTCTGGACATTGTTGGTGAGTAAGAGATAAAGACAAAGTGAACGGACGACCTCATTCATAAAAGTAGCGGGAAGGCGCTGGATGCTGGCCGCTACCAACTGGCCAACATGGAAATCATTGGGGGAGGCCTATGTTCAGCAGACGACCTGTGGCTGAAATGATGATGGTGATGAATAGAGAACGATCCTCTCTCAGAGGATGTGACGTCATCCAAAGGGACTCTAGTGGTGATGACGTCACGCTGGGAAGTACACCTGCAAGGCTGTGGATGGAGACCATTCCATAGCAGCCGAAATCACTCTGGATATTGTTGGTGAGTAAGATATAGACACAAGGTGGACAGACGACCTCATAAAGGTAGCAGGAAGGCGCTGGATGCAGGCCGCTACCAACCGGCCAATCTGAAAATCATTGGGGCCTATGTTTAACAGTGGACGTATTTAAAACACATTCCTCGTCTCCGCTCCTCTCCGCCTTAGTGAGTGGCAGTGTGCTGATGATGGTTTATGGGAAAGAACAGTATCACATTCCGTACCGCGTTCCGTACTGCGTTCCGTATCGAGTATCGGAGGCGTAGGTGAACCGACGACATCATAAAGGTAGCAGGGAAGCGCTGGACGCAGGCCGCCAATCGATCAACATGGAAAGCATTGGGGGAGGCCTATGTACAGCAGTGGACGTCCTGTGGCTGAAATGATGATGATGATGAGTATCACATTCAGCGCGATGGGCAGGAACTCGTAGTGTAGCTCGAATTCACTGGAACGACGATATGGTGCAGGTAGCAGGAAGCGCTTTAATGCGGGCAACGCTGGACCGGTCGTTGTGGAAATCCTTGAGGTAGACTTTCGTCCTTTTGGCCAGTCTAATCAACTGACCATAATAACCACTCTAGCTTTTAAAGTACTGTTAATACGCATACGTAACTTTAAGAAAGAGCGGGGCCTCCTATTACAGGTATTATACTTAAAAAGAGACCCCAGCCACTTTCAACAATAATAATATGTTAACTTCAAAGATACTGAATAAATATTTTTTTAAATTTCAAATTCAATTTATTCACTGTTGTAAAAATTAACTCTTCTTTCCTAGTGTCACCGCGAGTAATCGAACCCGCGTCCGGCCAGCAAACGCACGTGTCCGTTGGGGACACAGTGGTACTGAACTGTAGAGCCACAGGAGACCCGCATCCCACCACCCAGTGGGACAGGAATCGGACCATGCTGAAGTTACAACGTGAGTCTCAAATCAAATCATTTATTCAGTACTAGCTTTCCGCCCGCGGCTTCGCCCGCGTGGAATTTTGTCTTTCACAGAAAAACTTTATCACGCGCGTACCGGTTTCAAAAACCGGGATAAAAACTATCCTATGTCCTTTCCCGGGACTCAAACTATCCCTATGCCAAACATCAAAATCGGTTCAGTGGTTTTGGCGTGAAAGAGAGACAGACAGAGTTACTTTCGCATTTATAATATTAGTATAGATTTATGCCTTTTCCAGCCGGGCTAAGATGCGCGCCGTGACTATGTCATCGATGATTTTAGACGACAAACTTGTCGCGTAAAATCGATGAAATGGCGCGATAAAAGCTTATCGCGGCGCGCATCCTAGACCTACTACACGTCCCAAGTATAGCTTACCCTGCCACTACTTTGGGACAATATTATGAACTGGTGCTGAGAAGAAGTGGCGGAAGAAACTCAGTTACTCAGTCTGTTTGATCACATTTTATAAACCCCTATTTCGTATCAGCGTTGCGTGTCTCGTACGAGCGTAGATGCGTGACTCACACGAGCGTAGACGCGTATAAGCTTAGATGCGTGTTTCGTACAAGCATAAAGGCTTCGGCAGACCAAACGCGGGGCAGTAGCAGCGCTGTTTGAATGCGGACACGCGGAAGATGTAATACAAGAAACTCTTTGAAGTGTGTCAGACCAAAAGACTATGCCGGAAATTGACGTCTTTTTTTTTTCGCGCGGCCATCGATCAAATCAATCGATACAAAATAGTGTAATAAACCAAACTTACTATGACATGTATACCTCTAAACTCAGTCTGAACTGAGTTACGAGCATTAGAAGTTTGATGATTTACATACTAGGTTTGCTTTTTGCGCGCAAGTTTTGTAAGAAATTGCAACAAAATAGTGACATTGTATGTGTGAACAAACAATACCATCCATTAAAGGCTCCAGACATCAGTGTGGAGCAGAATCAGCTCAATAAAAAATTAGCGCAATATTTTGTTGCAATTTCTTACAAAACTTGCGCGCAAAAAGCAAATCTAGTATGTAAATTATCAAACTTCTAACGCTCGTAACTCAGTTCAGACTGAGTTTAGAGGTATACATGTCATAGTAAGTTTGGTTTATTACACTATTTTGTAATCAAAAAACAAAGTTTGGTCGATGGCCGCGCGAAAAAAAAAGACGCCACCTTCCATACAAAATCTGGCATTGCCATTTAAACGGGGGCCTGCGCTCCAACCGCGCCGCACTGCAACCGAGCGGACCGCACCGAGTACCGAACGACAAACAAGGCGGCGCGGGTGCGGGACAGAAGCGGCGCGAGCGCGGGCCCGCGCTGTTGTATTACTATGGCGGCCATATTAGCATGACACACCGGAGGCAGGGCGGTAGCAGCGCGTTGAAAGCGGTTTACGAATATGGTATTTTTTTACAACCGCCCGCGTTGCAACTGATTTGAAACTGCCGCTGCCTTCAGTGTGCCTACTGCCGCGCTGCAACTGACCCGCACTGCTTCTGACCCGCGTTTGGTCTGTGGAAGCCTTTAATGTGTGTCTCGTCTCGTATGTTATGATCCAATATTTGTATCTCTTTTCAGAAGAAGGCGTCGACGTTGAGGGTGGAGTAAATGCTTCCACTGCAAGGTACTGCACTAGCTTTAATTCGTCAATGTTTCGTGTTTAAAATCGACTTTCTAAAAATAACTGTCAATATGCTTAACTAAATTCGAGAGGGAGAGTCGTACTCCTGCAGTAGAGACAAAATGAAGTAATGATAATAAATAATAATAATAATAATGATAATAATTACATTGTAAAAAGAAAAAATTAAAAATAAGAAAGTAAGATGAATAAAGGAATAATAATAAATATCCTTGGACATTTTACACTGCGCTTCTAGTCCCAAACTTAGCAAAGCTTGTACTATGGGTACTAGACAACGGATATAAACATACTTAAATAGTTTTTTTTTTGTAAATACATACATATTATACATAGAAAACACCCAGTCCAATACAAACAAATATGTTCATGCACACAAATGTTTGTACTGTGCGGGAATCGAACCCGCTACCTCCGGAATAGTAGTCCACTTCGAACCACTACACCAAACGGCCGACGTAGATAGATAGATAAATCATTTATGATTATGAATCATTAAAGTGACAACTAAAACCTATCAATATATTCCAGGGTACTCCTCCTAAACAACGGGACGCTACTTATAAAGAACGCGACGGAGCGTGATTCGGACCGGTACGGCTGTATAGCGGGCAACGCAGCCGGCTTAGCCAGGAACGAATTGGTGCTGACTGTTCACCCTGGTAAGTTCATCATCATCATCATCATCATTTCAGGCATAGGACGTCCACTGTTAAACATAGGCCTCCTCCAATGTCATTCGTCATCATTAAATTTCACTCTTTTATTATGAA